>NW_024871057.1:1200000-1948713 GCF_019054845.1 Dipodomys spectabilis
TGCCTGCATTTGCATTGTGTTTCAATGAACTGAGATTTCTTTCCTTGCTCTCTCTTAAAAAAAAAACAATTGATTTATATTTCATGCAATATTACCTAACATTCAGGAGCTCATTTGAATAAACGATTCATCAGAATTTCTTGTTTTGAGGGATGCTCTAGCTCATGTCTGCCTGGTGTCCCATCAACTCCCTTCCTAATACTCAAATGTTGTGCAGCAATATGGTATAGCCAATATGGTGGATGGAGAGCCAAGGCAAGTCACTTTTAACTAAAGCTACAAAAGATGGGATTATCCATAGAGGCACTTGATGGATGGATCCCATCCCTAGTGGGAGGTGGGGGCAGGAAAGTCAAAAGGTGGCACTATTACTGTATTGAGAGTCAGAAAGTCCCAGCAAGCATGCGCTCATGGAACAATATATTTATGGATGACTTTGGGTGGGAGAAATCTGTAGGTCTTTCTTTTCTGATTTCAAACACAGATGCAAAGCTGACCACAGATGTTGGAGGCCTGTGAAAAGTGCAAGGTTCTGATTAATCCTTGCCCAAGACTAAAGGGTACCATCAACCAACATGGCACCTTCATGCTTGGTGGTATGGTTAGAGTTAGAATGGCCAGCATCATTCAATGAGTATGGGATCACAGAAGGTCCTATTGGAAAAGCCATGAGCTTTCTAGACAGCAGCTGGGAAAGGGTTCTGTTAGGACTTCCTGGGCTAGCTTTGAACCATCATCCTCAGATTAAATGTGTCTTTATAAGGACAGAGAGAAGCTATAGCCAACCCTGGGTCTTGCAGCTGGCATTTCAAGGTGGCAGTGCCTTCTGGTTTATTCTCCAATGAGCAGGAAAATGTTCTTCTCTTTCTCCCTGGGGCCTCTGGCAGAATCCACCTCAGAACAGCTGTCAATTGCTAGAAGGTTCCTCTGATCAGTATGTTCCCCATGGGGCTCTTCTATTATTATTGTAAAATATTAACAGAACTAATTAAATATAGAGGTATACTCCAGCTCTAATCTGTGTCTTCTCATCTCTCTTCCCCGCACTCCCTCTTCCCACTATGCCTGAGTGTGTATTGTCCAGGCAAGGGAGGAGGGAAGGAGAAAACCAGGCTAGATAACACAGAATTGGTATGCTGGGCGAAGGCTGCGGACACAAGGGACTTCTTTTAATCCAGTCCATTAATCAATTTCTACGAAGAAATTGAATTAACTGTCTTTCATCAACATCACATCCCAGGACTTGAAAACACAGCATGCACACAGGAATGTAAATGCTGCAGCAGGTGTTGCCTCCCTGATCTAGTAGGTGAACCAGTGGGGCTTGTGTTCTTGTTCTGTGGATCCAGTACATGGAGAAGAGAAGGCCTGAAAGCCCACTGGGGCTGGCCTTGAACCTGGCCTTCTGGGGAGATACTAAAGGGATTCTCTGGTTTCCTTCACTTCATCTCTGGGCAGCCATCTCTCCTAGTGAAACATGCTCCACTGACTATCCTTCTACTGAATATCTTTTTTTCTTTGGTCTAGCGTTGAACAACACAACAACAAAAAGCCAACCAGCCTGTGCTCTATGGCACCCCTACCTACTCCCTTTATACCTGCTGAGAGCAAACGCTTTCATTGGGTCAACAGGATCTGGTTTGTAGGGAGATAGCTATCCATTTGAGAATGAAAGAATCTTTCTCAGACTCTGAGAGAAAATGGGGATGCTTTATTTTTTACCAATAGGCAAATAAAAATTCTATATATTTATGGCATACAATGGGATGTTTTGCAATATGCAATTGAGCTAATTAGCATCTTCATGATCTCATACTTACCACTTATTTGTGCTCATCACATTTAAAATCTACTCTCTTAGCAGTTTTCAAGTATATGATACATTATTACTAGCTATAGTTACTATGATGCACAATAGATCTCTAGATCTCTCTTTGATGTGTGTGCTGGTACTGAGGCTTGAATTCCGGGCCTCACACATTTTCTGGGCTTTTCTGATCACAGAAGACACTTTATCACTTGAGCCACAGCTCCAATTGGGTCCCTTGAGATTAAAAAAAAAGTCTCTCAGATTCATCTATTCAGGCTTGCTTTGAACCTCAGATCTTAGCCTTTTTGAGTAGCTAGAATTATAGGCGTGAGCCACTACCACCATGTTGCAATAGATCTCTTGAGTTGATTCTTACTGTCTAAATGTCATTAATACACTTTGGCCAACATTGTTTCAATATTTTAACCCTCTCTCCTAGCCTCTGTAACTACCATTCTTTTTGCTTCTGAATTCTGCTGTTTTTTATTTTATATACAAGTAAAAGCATATGGTGTGTATCTGTCCAAAGAAAGAGGTCAACCACAGGAGAGGTGTCCTGTAGAGATTTGTGTAAAACAGATTCGCATGCACTGATTACAAACTTGTATGAGCCCAGTGAGGTAGAACACCCATGCATACAAGTTACGCAAAGCAGGTTTGTTACTTGTAGATAAGCAGCAAGGGACAACACAATCCCAGAATGCATTGTGAGCCTATCTCCCAAGGCCCAGGAAAGTTGCTTGAGGAGACCAAAATCTCACTGTGTTATGTGTTCCACTTACACCATTGCTGAGGGATTCTGACAAGTACTCTTCCCTGTGTTTTATACTCTGGGGAAACAGGTCTTGCTGTGCTGAAGTGTTGAAGAGCCGGGGTGGGGTGGGGAGAGAGAGGGAGGGGGGCAGGCACTGTAACAGAGCTTGTGCTATTTTGGTTAGTCCCTCCTTTGTCTAAGAATGTTTCATTCTGAGAATATTCTGTATTTATTCTGAAGAGCTACCCGCAAGAGCTAGGAGAACTATATTGGTTCAAGGCCACCTGGAACACTGTGTGCAATTTTGACACTTCATTTTTTTTTAACCAGTTAACTAATTGATATTTCTAGGCTATTTGTAGGGTGTCAGGATCTTTGTGCCGGATCTTAAGAGCATCAAGGTGAAAAAACAAAATTCAGTGGTTTCCTTGGAGATGCTAATCATCTATTTATTGGTAGAGACCAGAACAAGAACCTACAACACCTCTGATTTACACCTGTGCAAGTGAAAGCTTGCAGTCTATGGGGTGGATGAGGGAATCAAGGATGAAGTGTTTTCCTGGCATATATGGCCAAGAAAGGCCTCATCAAAAAGGTGGAAAAAGAAAGCAGACCATTTGCTCTAGGAAGAGAGGGATTGGAAGTAGACACAGGAGGAAAGTCTCTTGTCCTTTCTCTTACTTCATTCTCCATTCAACAACCACAGAAAATACAACCGTGGTATTCCCTTGCTCAGAATTTCAGAGCCTCTGTGCTGCCCTTGGAATAGCATGAAACTTTCTTTACCAGGGAGATCTCGCTAGTCCATATTTATTCCCTGATGGTCACCCCAGGGAAGGCTGGTATAGTTTCATTGAGCCAAGTCCAGCCTCAAAGAGGGAACACATGTCTGCAGTGGTGAGGAGTTCTCCAGGAGACATTGGATGAGGCTGCATGGCACACTAAAGGCTTTGGACTTGATCCTGCAGGCACAGGGAGTCATGGCAGGCTTATAGGCAAGGGACTAACTTAACTGGATTTGTGTTTTAGAAATACAACTGGAGGGCACTCGATTCCAGAGTTAACTACCCAGAATTGGCTCTTCTTTGATTTCCCAAGTTCTTCCTTTCCCAGTGACTCTGAGTGTGGGATAACAAATTTAGTGTTTTAGTGGTGGGCAGGCTTGTCGCTTTACATGTGTGCCTGTCTGTCTGTAATACCCACCTTAACTCTGCCCAGCCCTTCTTGAGGCTTTGTCATCTTCATGAGCAAGGAAGACTTTCAGTCTTTGTTTTGTGGCTACTTGGGGCTGTGGCCTGCTCCTTGCCTCAAGTCCTATGTCCTTCTCATTTCCTTGTTCATGCTGATCCCTCTGTTCAGAAGAGCCTTCCCAATCACCTTGGCTTTGTTGGTGATATCTGTCTTTCTAGGTCCAGATCAATACACTCTCCTCACTACTACAGGCCATCTTGCTTTATGTAACTCAGAAATCACTCATTGTTCTTGCCCTTCAGAGATCCCTACGACCAGAGGAACAGGCTATAGAGTTCACGCTTCTAAAAGGGAGGGAGGGGCAACTGAAGAGAAATGACTTGCTGGGGTCATGGATTGAGGGGAGCAGCAAAACCAGGATTGGAGTTCTGATGGTGTGTGAGTCAGCTTTCAGTTACTGCAACTGCACATGTAACAATAAACCTGAAAAGAGGAAAGGTTTTTATTTATGTTTATAGCTTTTGACCCCATTCAGGGTCTGTGGGAGGGCCACACATCATAGCAGGCTACGTGGTGGAGAACGTGGCTCCATTTATGGTAGCGAGGGAGCATGGATTGAGAGGGAGAGACTGGAGTCATACAGTTCCCAGTAGGGCAGTGGTGACTTGGGAACAAGCCCATTGGTCTTCGAAGCTCTGGATGACAGCTAGGTTGCTGCGGGCTTGCCTTCACATCTGGAGAAGTAGGGGTGGAGCAAAAGTAGGGGTGGAGTTGTGTCTGATGGTCACTAGAGGGAAAGTCACTGTGCAGGTGAAAAGCCTCTTACCACTCTTCCTGTGTCTTACCTGGATGAAGTCTAGTTGAATTCTAGTGGACTCATTTGTCCCTGTTTCTCTCTGTGTCTGTGACTGCATTCCTACACGCAGCTTCTGAAAAGGGGGCTGTGATGTGGTAGCTCTGGCCTTCACCTAGCTCAGGTGACAGGAGACATTCCACCAGGCTCCCCCATGCAGAAGGCAGTGCGGCCTTCTGTCCTTGCTTGTTTCAAGTGCCTTCTGTTCTTTGTGGAAAGAGTTCTCACATGAGCAGGCTGTATTCTCCAGGAAGCTGGGCTGATACCTTTAGAACATTCGCAGAAGCACATAGTCGAGGAGGATTTACAGAGCCAGGGACTTTGGGCAGCAACGTAAGATGCTGAGGAAAACGAATACACGTGTGGTGTTATTGAGCCTGCTCGCTCTTCGGTCATGAGTGCAGAGATGTGAGCAGAAGAACACTTCCCCGCCCTCCACCCCCTTCTTAGCTGGACTGACTGGGATCTCCTGCATTTTTTGGGGGGGGGGGTTCTAGTTCATGAAAGACACAATTCAGTGCATCATTTCTAATGAGAGAGAGAGAGAGAAAAACAACAACACATGAATCAGTTTCACTGCAGGTAGGCTTCTGAGGGGGCTAAGGCAAGGGGGTGACTGTGGAAGCCACCAGTCCTGCCATGTTCTTCCATATATATAGTTTGGTGTGGGAAGAACTCACCTTGGTGGCAGGGGATGAGCTTAGACCTGAGCCTTGGTGAACAGAAGGAAATAAGGCCTTGTTTGTGGGCTCACTGTGAGATGAGATGGAAGAGAGATGCCACAAGCATGGGGCTTTCTGAGCGGCTCCAAGGGAGCCTGTGGCCGTCCATGGCAACTCTGTACTTCCTCTAAGTCCCAGGATGCTGGGCATAGAGATGCTGGTGCAGGCAGCCAATGTGTGAATGTTTGATAAATGAATGAATACATGCATGGATGAAAGAGTATCTCTGCAGGGGTCTGGTTCTGAGAGACTGCAGGCTGTAGCCATATGCAGGAGAATATCCCTCCGCCTTCTTGTTCTTTTCATCCAGAATATTCCTGCACTAGAAGCAAGAGGGAAGCCAGGTGGGCCAAGACAGAAGTGTCTGAAATTAACTAGTATTTCTCGAGCATTCAGGTGCATACCTTTGATAAAAATTCAAAACCTACTAGTTTATTTATATTATTTGGTTAGGAAGCAAGACAATAGTGACTGTAAGATATCAACTTCACTATATATATATATTTTTTTCCTCCCCCTTTTTTTTTCTTTTAAAAACCCTGGGCAACTGACCTACTTTTTTATTCCCTTTGAACTCAACCAAGGCAGCTCTTCTTCAAAGCAGGGTTGTAACATTCAGGTTCTTTGCTTTATGTGGGTCGGGTGACTCTCTCAGTTACTAAAAAAGAAGATGAGCTGTGAATGCCATCTTTGAATGTTGCTTCGATGCTTGGAGCTGCTTCAGAATTCTTCTTTTAGCAAACTCCTTTGGCCTAAGTGCCTAAGCCATTGTGGTGAGCAGCGGAGTATGGCAAAGGTTAATATTTTGCCTATTGGATTTTCATCTTAATGACTATTAGGAAGGAACTGGGGACACAAAGCATCGAGTGGTAACTTCACCTGACAGGAGTTGGAGTGGAATGGGGGAGCTTCAACAAGAGAGCTCTTGTGCACCCATCAGGGGAGGAACCCTAGCCCCAGATCAGGGGATCAGTGCGTAAACAGGGTGATCTTAGCTAAGTCACAAACTCACGCACACATGCTCTTCATCTGCAAAGCTTTCCTGTATCCTTGGGGTGCGCTGGTACCTCTGTGATTTTGACATGGGCTGATTGAAGATATTGCAAGGAATTCTAAAACTAGAAATACCTTTCTTCCCAAGGACAACTCGTGTCTCTTTACTGTGTGAGCCTGTCATGGAACAGGATAGTGTGAATCCACTAGAAGTTAAACCACCTCTCCCAGGGTGACTTGAATCTCAGTGCTCAAATATCTCTTGAACTGGGTAAACCTCTAACTTGAAAAACTATCATTAAAAAGTCTGTTCTGATGTCACCCAAGCGGTGGACAAGAAGGCTGCCGGAACTGGCAAGGTCACCAAGTCTGCCCAGAAAGCTCAGAAGGCTAAATGAATATTACCCCTCACACCTGCCACCTCAGTCTTAACCAGTGGTGGAAGAACGATCTCAGAACTGTTTATCTCAATTGGCCGTTTAAGTTTAATAGTAAAAGACTGGTTAATGATAACAATGCATCGTAAAGCCTTCACAAGGAAAGGAAATGTTTTGTGGGCCATTTTTTTGTGTGTGGCAGTTTTAAGTTATTAGTTTTTTAAAAATCAGTACTTTTTAATGGAAACAACATGACCAAAAATCTGTCACAGAGTGTTGAGACCCATTAAAACAAAGTTTAATGAGAAAAAAAAAGGAAGTCTGTTCTTTGAGTGGGACATGAAGGTATTTGGGAGATTCTAGTTAAAAAGCACTTGGAGTATTTGGGCTATTGGAGGGGTAGATTGGTTTAACAGACTACTAGTGGTGGAACAGAGGGAAATTCTGGAGTTCTGGTGGGGTGAGTGGCCTACGTGTCATCCTGGGTTAGACTCCCCTGTCTGCAAATGAGCAGCCTAGGTGGGCCAAAGGTCTTATTTGCACTCCTCTGCCAGGACTTTTACTTCAGTGTTCCAGAGCCTACCATTCAGTTCCATGCCCAGGTCACTACAATCTGTCACTTAGAGCCTCAGTGAGGTCCAGAATCTACACCAGGCCTCCAGAAGCAGAGCTGTCCCTTGCTCCTTCCTGCAGCTCAGAGTCACTTCAATTTACTGCTGGCAAGCAGGGCCCTGTGCGTTACCTCTGTCATCTAATGCCAGGTTCTTAGAGAGGGCTATTACGCATTTTAACAAATAACAGGAGCAGCAAGGCAAGGACTTTTATCCCAATACGAACACTGTAATTTCAACCTTTTAGGGGAACCAATCTATGGAATCAAATCCAATGGAGAGGATGCAGAATGGTGTTTCAGCTGTAGCCACTTTACCTGGAAGAGCCATGCTCCACAAAGGCTTGGTGAAACGGGAAGCAGACGCCTCCCCACCCTGGGCTCCGGAGGTGAATGGGAATTCCTGGAGCTGAGCCTGCCAAGGGAGCCACCCTGCTTCTTGGCAAGCGCCGGGAACAGGACATCAGACACTCGTTTAATAATAAGGACCATGGTTGTTGCAGAAAATCCAGTCTGGGTATGATATGGTAGTTGGTGTGGCTACAGGAGGGAAAGAGAAATAGGCTGGGAAAGAAGAAGTTTATGAACTCCCAGCTATTCAGGGTCCACAGGGGGTGTGACACCAGGCTTTGGACAGAGACAAGAGCAGGAATGGTAGAAAGTCAGAGCTTTTATTAGAATTTAATTGAAATTTCTTTGTTTTAAACCAGAGAATGAAAGCAGGAAAGAGTAATGGTTTAGAATGGACTAGATTTGGATGATTTCTGTGGGCTTGGGCTCCAAAATGTTCTGTGGGTCACCCAGAACATGGCTATGAGTTGACTTAGGACAGGAGCAATATTGGCTTCGTGTGTGACTTAGGTATGGAGGGAGTGTGGACTACAGATGAGAGGAATGATCCATTTGCAAGCAAGAGACAAAGCCATGCAACCTGAGGAGAGCCTGGGACCTTGCCTGCCCTGTTTCTAAGAACTGAATTGCCCTGTGAGGGACAGCTTCCTCACCTGGCATACCTTTCTTCTCATTCT
This sequence comes from Dipodomys spectabilis, assembly GCF_019054845.1. Taxonomy (NCBI): domain Eukaryota; kingdom Metazoa; phylum Chordata; class Mammalia; order Rodentia; family Heteromyidae; genus Dipodomys; species Dipodomys spectabilis. The sequence goes on from NW_024871057.1 coordinate 1,208,339, forward strand.
TCGCCTTCACTTTTTCCTTCTTCCCCATTTCCTCCTCCTTCATCTCTGTTTTCTTCTTCTGTACTGAAATTTGAACTCAGGGTTTTACACTTACAAGCCAGGTAGTCTACCTCCAATACCTCCTGTTTTATTTCATTTTTTTCAAATTGGTATCATTTTTTTGCCTTGGTTGGCTTTGAACAGCGATATTCCCAAGTAACTGGTATTTTAGGGCACTGTACCCAGGCCTGGAGACTTCTTTTTTTAAGATGGCAAAACATTATGAGGTAGAGATCATACAAAGCATGATAGATGCAAGGCTCTTTCTTTTCCTCTTACTCCCAGCACAGTAGCTAGTCAACAAGGAACCATTCTTCTCTCTCACTATCTGAGGTGGTCAGTCATTTGAGAGCTGTGAAGTTTTTTTTATAGCAGTGTCACCACAAACATATGACTGATGTGTTGACTACCATTTTATGATGCTTATAAAGTTTCAGTACAATTCACCATTATAATCTTATGAGACCACTGTCATATATATTATATATATCATACATCAGTTATATATATAAATAGAAAGTTATTAGAAATATGTGCTATATATTATATAACATACTTATATATTATATAATATATATAACTATCATATATATGTGATATATTTAATCAGTGATATGTGATATACAGCATATATCATATGTAATATATGATATATGTTATATATCATATATGCTATGAAAGATATCATATGTAATATATGATATAAGATATATATATCATATATACATGAACTGTGTCCTATATAGTTCAGTCTATATACACATACATATGTACATCTACATCTATACATTCACAAACAAAAGAATTGACGGTATGATACAGTTTTGTTTAAGCACACTGCATGGTGTTTGCACAGTGGCAGGTTCATACTTCTTATAATGTGTTTTCATCTTGCGGAGATACATGACTGACAGCTCATTTTCCCCCCAGCCATTCTATGAGGTCCTCTGTGCTCTCAGATTATTTCCTCCCATCAGTGTTTCTCAGCCATCTCCCAAATCCAGTGCCTTTCCAGAAGTTTCTAATATTTAGGGCCTTCTACCCCATGACATCCCTCTCCCACTTGGTGAATGTTCACACCCATCACCCACATTTCCTTTCCAAAGCAATAGTCACCGGCAGTCCACCACCTCGCCGGCCATCCGCTGTCTGTACCAGTTGTGCCCACACCATGTCAGCTTAGAGCCGGTCTTCCCATTTCCATTCCCCCAGGCAGAAATTAATAACCTCATCACCTGCACCCATAGTGTCATTGGGCTGACTATTAGTGTTCGATTTGTCCTGTGTTTCATGGTAATCACCTTGGCATGGGGCAAAGGCTGCATGGTGCAGGCTGGGACACCTGCCCCTTCATCTTGGTGGGGACCGAGTGCTGTCTGGGCTAATGTTGCAAGCTCAGATTGGGTTCTCATTGCCTTTTACTTCTCTCTGGAGCACCATCTGACCGGGTCCACGCCAAGGGTTGATGCTCTGACTAGCTCTAGGATAACCACACCTGTGCATCAACCACTCTGGCTGGGCTCCAATGGAGCATGCTGGCGAGGGCATCTCGCTCACTGACCAATGAGATGTTCCCTTCTGGAGATTCCATGAGACCAAGCCACAGGAATGATTCTGATGCATGGCTCACAAATGACTCCCATGCATGTCAAGTAGAGAATTAGTTTAAGACCTGGCTTACTGTGATTGATTTTCACCCCTCAGGAAAGAGTCTATGTGCCACAGTGCCTCCGGAACTCAGCAGCCTAAGGTGATGGGCATAAAGGCAGGTGGCTTTTACACTGTGTGAATCTGCTGCTGGCAATAGAGTCAGGACTTCCATGCCCTGTGGCATGTAGCAGGCAGTGGAGAGGGTGGAGTTATTGAGACCTGCCCTTCATCTCTCCAGTGGTCTTTCTGATCATATTCCATCTTTCCTTGTTCAATGCACTGACACTGCTTTGCCAGTTGGTTTTAAGCCACGCCTAATGGTGGATGCTACTTGTAAAGAAGGATTATTTCTCACCCCACCCATGGCCACCTGCTAGTCTCCCACCCTGGTGACAATGTGGGAAGGTGAGTGTGCAGGAAATTACTCAAGAGATCAGGAGATCACATGCAAGGAAATCAGTAATTACTGCTTCAAAGTTCAAGAGGAGATACAGTTTGAAGATGTGGTTTCACATTTAATGCTATAAAATTCCAAGTGGTAAATCTAACATGACCAGAAAATGAGCTAACATTTACATTTTCCTGTATACTCTGCGCAGATTTGCATTTATGATCATCGTCTACGAAGCACTGTAACAGCTTGGAGAGTTATTGGAAGCTGATATTCACGGCAGCATTTGGACAATGCAGCAACTTATGCAATGGTGTAAACGGCATTAAATTCAGGAAACAGATGAAATACGGCATTCTCAGGAATGGCAGAGGCAAGAAAGCCTTTTCTGCTCTAATGCAAACAGATTTTAAAAACAATAGGAAACAGGACACAGATCTCAGCCTGAGAAGTGAGAGGCATCCCTGGGCCCTATGAAGAATCTTTCCACACACCAATTGGTCAATACCATATAGCCCTAGTCCAATCCAGGAGCTGCCACCTATAGCATGTGGTCTGTAGGCCATGGGGCATCTTTGTTTTATTCATGTATTTTCTGTGGCTGTTTTCTCTGCCGATACATACAAAAGACTGAAGTGCTGGCTGATGTAGCTAGTTTCCCTTCCCTCTAGAGGTCAGCTGGGTGGGTTAATAATGCAAATCTTTATCATGATCCAATGGGGTCTCCTTTATTCTTTATTCTTCTCTTTGGGATGCTAGTTGACCCTGTGGTTTCTGAGGTCAAAAAGATGATGTTTATACAGACATATCACATCACACACATACAGGAAATAAAAAAGGTCCCTAACCTTTACTATGAATTTCATTGATAAATCATCATGCTGCTTAAGTATTTTTAACTTTTTATTTTGAAATAATTTTGAACTTACAGGAAAATAGTGCATGGAAAATACTAAAATCTTGAATATATCCTTCACTAAGAAACTCCTTTTGAGTTTTGTTATCTTCCCAAATAATGTCCTTTTGAGCAAAATAAAAGCTAGCTAGTCCAGGACCAGCAAGCATACCAGCGTGTACACCTCTCAAAGCTCCTTCAATCTTGAACAATCTCTCTGCTCCTGAAAAACTTCGGTTCTGATTTTTTAAAATATTTTTTAAACCAGAATTTTGAAGCAATTATACATTCACAGAGTACATCCAAGAATAATGTGAGAGGTCACATGAATCACTGTGTCATGTTTCACTGTATGATCTCCTGTATCCCTCAGGGTTCTCCAGAAAAATAGAACTAATAGAAATCCCCCCCGTCCCTTGTCTTTACCTCTCTCTCATACATACACAGAGTGCAAATCACCTTTTCATCACTATGACAAAATGCCTGACATAAACCAACCATAAAGAAGAGAGGGTTGATTTTCGCTGGCTCCTTTGCTGTAGGCCCACAGTGATGTACACTGCCAGGCGACACAGGAGCTTCTCGTGTCCAGGTAGCTGGTAAGCAGAGAGACACAGAGAGAGGAAGAACTCATCTCTCCCAATCAAGCCCTGTCTTCCACAGTTTTTAACCACCTCCTAACAGTCTAATCAAATATGAATCCACCCATTGATGACATCAGAGCCAATCCCTTCCCCAAACTTCTGCACTGAGGACCTAGTTGTCAACACCAAAGCCTATGGAGGATGTTTCATATCCAAACAACAATAATAACACCACCACACATACATTTATCGTAAGGCCCAAATCCACTCTGTGAAACAGGAGGTTGAGACCTAGGAGAGCTGTGGGTGCAGACAGAATCTGGAGAGCAGTCCTCTGACAAACAGCCTCTGGCTTGGGCATGCTGATAACGTTGTTGTTCTAGTCAAGCCTTGTACTGACTGGAAATACTTCTTATCCTAATTAGCTCTGGATCGGCTCCTTATTTTTTTTCTTTTATAATTATACTTTTAGTATCTTTAAGTAGTTGTACAAAAGTATTACTACTCAACGGATCAGTTTACAAGTACATTGTATCATTTTTTAGGCTTAACTTTTTATTTTTATTTTTGTTGTTATTGTAGACTTGATATACAGAAGGGTCACAGTAATCAGGTAATATACACAATTCGTTCTGAACCATGTCTCTCCTTCCCTTGCTCTCTCCCAGTTTTTCCTTCCATCACTACCCACAAGATAGTGGTAGTGTCTAGTAAGTAGCACTGTTGTATTTGTTTCTGTTACTCCCCCCTACCCTTACCTTCCCAAGTACAACAAACAAGACAAAAGGAAAAGAAAATAAAAACAGCAGCAATGGCAACTAAAAATATCTCTTGTTTCCTTTTCTTGGAGTTCATTGATTAAAACACACACACACACACACACACACACACACACACACACACACACACACACATGGACATTAATAGGACTGTAGACATTCACTGAGGCCAAAGGTGGCTGTGCACAGGAGAGGTTGACACAAGCTCAATAGCTATGTGCATGTGATCATATAAAATCATATTTTATGAAATGAACTCCAAGAACAGACATGTTTCTTGTCCCTCCTTCTGGCTCTCAGTCTGGGATCTTTCAGCTTTTTGACTCAATACCTGCCCCTGAGACACACACACACACACACACACACAAGCAGGATTGACCTTCCATGATTTTGGCATCATCAGTTGTAGCTGCCTGCCCTTCCTCTCGCTCCCTTCTCTGATCTCTGCATGTCCTATAATCATAAATGAGACATTTCTAGTCCTTCCTGGGGACCCCCTTGTGTACTGTGGCCATTGGTCACATTTCTTGGGAAGAGGGAGGTGGGGTAAGCACTCTTCCTCCAGAATTACTTCATAAAAAATTATCTTTAGTACACATCAGATATGATTACATGCCACAAGGTCACAACCAGAGTGAGACATTTTAATAAACCATATTCATACTCTGATCAGCCAGATTACATGACAAATAAGAATATTAGAGATTTCAATGGTATATTAATAATTTTGATTTTAATAGACATTATTAAACTTCGTGCCCTAAAGCCATTTTAATCACACCTTTGTGAAATAGAATTTTATTTTGTTTGCTTTTTATCATCTACAATGCCAACATTTACTAACATCCAGTTTTTAGAGTTAACATCCAGTTTTTAATTAGAGTATCCAATACCTTAAAGCTTAAGAAAAACTCTCTGCATTTCTCATTATTTAAGAGCTAAGCCTTTGACCCTCTTGACTATACAAGCCTTTTGTTTTCTTTGCCTTTTGTTTCTTTCTGCTTTTTGTTTGTTTAATCTCTATTTGTTTTATGTCATCTATTTGATAACCTCACCATATGCAAATTGTTTAGATCTATATCTACTCAGTCCCTATGATCATGTCAAGTTTTTTTAGTTCCTTATCTTTCTGCATCTCCCCTATTATTGAATTCAGTGGCTTGGAGAATGTTGTCAATTTTTTAAGAAGAGGAATTCGCGAATACTTTCAAATCTGAGAATATGCAAAAGCTGATTTTTTTCTGTTATCTTTCTGTATAAAATAATTGGGTCACATCCTTCTTCCCAAGCACTAGATTTTTGTTTTCATTCGCTTTGGAGATTGTTATCTAGTCAGTACCCTAAAATGATGATTGATTCTCTACAGCATTCAGCTGAAGGTAGAACTGTCTTTGCTGTTAGGGCTCTCCATGCAATCTCTGCTTTCTTTGACTAAAATTGGCCAAAATCCTTTCATGTGTTTATTGCATGCAGGAAGCATAATCTCTACAATTTTTTTTGTTCCTTATGTTGTAAAATGGATCCCTCTCAGAAAACTGAGCCCTAGGTTCTGTATATGGTGAGAGGCCTTTATCCACCCAATGATCTACTTCACAAAGACACTGTGCCAGGCACTGTGTTAGGCTCCATGGGCAAAATAATGAATAGCACAGATAGAATTCTTTGCCATCTTTTAGCAGAGACTGACACTAAAGGATGTCAACTAAGGTACAATTATCCCTCACTATTGGCAAAGAAGTCAATTCCAGTAACCTCATAGAAAGCAAAGTCCACAGCTGCTCAAGTCCCTATATAAAATGTCACATCATATCTTGTATTTTACCTATGCAATTCTCCCTTTGCACTTATAAATAGGGATTTATTCTGAGGATGAGGACAACTACTGGAGGAGTTGGAGCAGAGACAGGACATCATGTGTAACAGCTGGTGTGTGAACAATAGACTACTCAGACACCCATTAGAAATCTGTTGCAAGAATCTAGGAGATATTCAGGTGGACCCAGGGGTTAGAAGTAGACGCTGTAAAAAATGATCAGATTTTAGGTGTAGTTGAAGGTGGAAAGAGTACTGACATATAACGATGGCAGGTGAAATAGAGGGTGAGTTAAGACCGGCTGTAATATTTTGTAACTGAGAGATGGATAGGATGGAGTTGTTAACTGAGATGAAGGTATGTGGCAGTGTATTTGGTGAGCAAGAATCTGACTGTCCATTTAGACACGTTGAGTCTGAGAGGTTTATAATGCCCTCAAGTATGGGAATAAGGACCTCCACTTTGGTTATGTAGGGTTGGAGATGCATTATCAGACATCCAGATGTGAGGATCTGGAACTCCCATTAGGACATCTTAAATTTGAGATGGTTTATTAGACACCAAGTACAGGAAGCTGGAGCTGCACTATCGGACAGGTGGAGTTTGGGATGCTTTGTTAGGCAGCAGAATGCAGAAATCTGGAACTTCAGGTTGGATATGGGGAATTTGAGATAACTATTGGACCTCCAAGGAGGATGTTGGGTAGGATTCAAAGATGTGAGCCTGGCAGGTGTAGGCTGAGATGTATATCTGAGAGTCATGAACTAATAGACTGAGAATGGGCTTTCTGAAGACCACAAGGCATGAAAACTGGACAACAAGCAGTAACTGAGAAAGAGTGACAGGGAAACATGGGGGAAAAAAACAGGCAACAGTGGTATTGTAAAATCCAAGGAAGGAAGAATTTATATAAGGAGAATGATGAGCTATACCAAATTCTGTGGGTGAGTCAAGCAATTGAGAACAGAATTTTCCACTGGATTTAGCAATATGGAGGTCACAGTTGTCATTGAAAAAGGCAGTTCCAAAGAGTGATGGGAAGGGAAGCCTGATTGGAGTGAATTTGAGAGAAGAGCCGGGGGAAATTTCAGACACAGATCAGCCTACTCTTTTAAGAGCTTTTGCTATAAAAGGAAAAAAAATAGGAAAGAGAGGGTCCTTAGAGTAGAGTGAGGTCAAGAGTACGTCTTTTTAATGGAAGAAATGACTGCTGGTGTGTATGCCGTGTTTGTTTCTATTGCTGTGTAACATATTACCGCACACTTAAGGGCTTAGTACAACACAAATGAATTCTCTCCCCATTCCCATAGGGCAGGGTGGCAACCCAGGCCTGGTGGAGCTATCTGTCTCTGGCTCAGATTTCTTGCAAGGCTGAAATCAAAGTCTTAGGAGCCTCTTGGGAGCTGAAGAGGTCTTCCCAGCTTCTATCATGGGTGAATTCACATCCTTGAAGTTTTAGGAATGAAGAGCCTGTTTCCTGGCTAGCTACGAGCCATGGCTACCCGAAGCTCTGAGATGCAGCCTGTCATTTGTGGACACGTGGCACCCAGCTCCCTCTCCCAATGTGGCAGCTCACATCAAGGCCAGCAGAAGATCTCAGCTAGGACTAGGCTCTGCTCTTGTGAAAGGTTTTCCTCTATTTAGGACAGTGCCCCCAGGATAACAATCACTTCAGTTAATACTGAGTCCCAAGAATATGGAACCTAGTCACGTGTTTCATACAAATGATAGGAAAATGCTTAATATCTTGGATTTTTCTGATTTGCAAATATTGGCATATAAACGATGAGATATCTTGAAGATGGGATACAAATGTAAACATGAAACCCATTTATATTTCATCTAGACCTTATATACATAATCTACATGTGATGTAATACAATATTTTTTAGTGCACTTACATTTTGACTGCAACCTGCCCCATGGAATTCTCCACGCCGGGTAGAACTTACAGGTGAAGAATGGCTGTTACTAAGATCATGAGAAATGGGAAACCGGACAACAAGCAGAGATTCTGACCTCAGAAAGCTTAGGATTTAGATGAGGTCAGATGTTGGATGTCTTAAAAAATATTTTTTGTTATCTTTAAGTAATTACAAAGGAGTTGCCGTTTAACAAAGCAGTTTAGGAACACAGTACATCTTGGTCCCCCCCCTCCCTTTCCCTCACCCTTCTTTTTTTAAAATTTTTTTTAATTTTTATTTTTTTTATTGTGAAAATACTGTACAGAGGGGTTACAATTACATGGGCAAGATAATGAGTACATTTCTTATCAAGTATTGTAGCCTCCTCCTTTGTTTCCCCTTCCCATCTCTTCCCATCCTCCCTACTCCCACCAATCCTCCCCCCGCCCCGCCCCGCAACAAAGTTGTAAAGTTCGTTTTCGACATAACGACTTGTACATCTCATTGTTGCTATGCATCCACCTGTATTCCTAATTAAACGATTTGTTTTTCTCCTTCCCCTCCACAAATTATAGGGACATCAAATACAGTGAAAGCAGGGGTTATACTGTGGGGGAGGGACATACAAAGAAACAAAGAAATAATCTTATAAATGTGTTAGAAACAATTGCATGAGAGAAAAAAATTTGAATACATATCTTAGGGTTCATTTCCCTAACATCACCTTATCTGACCTTTTCTGCTTGACTCAGACATATACTAGTTATTGCAAATAAGGGAAACCATGGGACCTATGTTTCTTTGGGCCTGGCTTATTTCACTTAATATAATTTTTTCCAAGCCTTTCCATTTCCTAACAAATGGGGTAATGTCATTCTTTCTGATGGAGGCATAGAATTCCATTGTGTATATATACCACATTTTCTTGAACCATTCATCTTCCCTCACACTTCTTAAGTTTGTGGGATGTGTTGGATTTTTTACTACATTCTTTCCCTCTTCTTCTTTTCATTCATCTACCCCTTTCCCCTTGGCCACACCCACCCCTTTTGAGTACCCTCTTCCTGTTGTTTTATTTTGCTGAACTTTGACTTTGCTTTTCTCTTGAATCTACTGTATTTCAGTTAATACATTTGTATTAACTGAACATACTTGCATATAAGTTTATAAGCTAAAGCCAGCTTCCATATATAAAGGAAAACATGAATCCTTTCTCTCTCTGGACCTTCCTTACTTTATTTAACATAATTCTTTCCCACATTTGTCCATTTCTTTACAAATGTCCAATCTGAATAACTTTACATGTCCCGACAGCTATTTCTCATCATTTGATTGTTTAGAATTAAGTCATAGATCTGGCCTGTCCTTGGGAAAGGAATTATCCAAGCAGGCTATTCATTGGGATCTCCATGGGGTGCTACCAACACATAAACCCAATGGAAGAGGGGAGAGAAAAATCTTTGAAGATAGAGGAGGAAAATTGGTAAGAGAAAATGCAGAAAAGGAGGAACATTGGAACAGTGTTTTGGAATAGATGAGAAAGGATGGAATGCAGTGCATCGGTGGAGCTTGGGGCACAGAAGGCTATAGGTAAAAAGAAGAAGAAGGTAAGGAGATTGGATGCCAGTCATACTGTGTGGTGGTGAGTGGAGCTTGGGGACTGTCTCTTTCTACTTCAAGGAGCTCAGTTAGGAAAGGCACAGAGTGCTTGCTCTCTTGTAGAGAGCAAGATGGAAGAGGGGTTGAGAATTTATTTTAATCAATGTTCCTATTTCTTAAACCACCCATCTCTGCTTATTATAATGACTTTTAACATCATTTTTATGTACTGTCTGCTCTCACTGTGATGGACCTATAGAATTGGCAGTGAAAATTCATTTGAGATGAATAGAAAGCCAGGGGCTTCTGCTGTCTGGGAGTGGTCTGAGATGAAGGTGGGACCTGCATGAACCATGCAGGGAAACATTAAAACCCAAACCAACTGCATGCTGAGAGGAGGTTGCTGGCTCCAGACTGAGCTGGGTGGTGGCAGCAGCCCAATCACCATCCCTGGTAGCATTCAGATATTGAAGATGTGTGTAAGCAGTGATTCAGAATGTGGAGCCACGAGGCTAATAGACATTGCACATTCAATATTTTCATTTATGGCTCATAAATGCAGGGTTTGTCCTGACTTACAAACTGCATGAAACACCTGTATCACAATGTATTTTTCCCCACATAATTTCCCAGGTAATTAGTTTTATGGAGTGATGCCAGTTGGCATATCTCTTACCCCTTTCCCAGCACTCCTGGGAATTCCTGAAGTACCAGAAATAGTAATCTTACCACATAGCTCTATTTAAAAGTTAAATGAATATAAGACGTCTCTATGGCAGGAATAGACAACACGGCACACTCAGTCTGTGCAGAGGAATGGAATCCCACCAGTCTCAAGCTGAGAAGTCCATTCAGCTCTATACTGCCTCCGATATTCCCTTAATGCTCCTGAAGGATGGCTCATGAGATCCTGATGGAAGCTTGGCTTCTTACTTCCCTGATTTATCTAGAATGCCATGCCTCCATTGGCTGTTATCCCCTTTGTCTGGAAAGGTGTTCAAGATATGCTCTTACCACACTTGTTCTGTGTTCATGGTGGAGGTAGCAAGAACACCCTAAGCCGGGAAGGCTTGCAGCTAGGGAGTTCTTGTGTCATGAAGAGTGCTCCTCTGGCCTGGTCAAGCTGAAGAACACTCAGTGTGGCACTGCCTACATCACCAGTAGGGGGCACAGGTGTGGAAGCAGTTTCAGTAAGCATTTGCTCCCTTCACTTCAGTTCCTGGGACTTGATTTCTCTAGGAATTAGGTAGTCTCTTCAAGGGACATTCACTTTCATTAATCAACTGATTGTTACTTACTGACCCTTGCAAAGGATGGTGGTCATATGTTACCCTGGGACTGTAGAACCTTTGTTAATTGATCAATATGTTAGTTGTCCAAACCAAACAAAGTTTGATTTGTATAAGGAGCTCCGGGAGGAAGAAAGAGATTGGTTCCTCTCCACCTCCTTCCCTTGCACCACACTCCCAATGCTTTCTTCTTAGGACTTAGACTTTGAGAGCATTTTATGGTATGTCATAGGAGACATGAAGAGCCACAAAATGTTCTGAAATGAGATGAAGTTAAAGAAAAGTAGGTCTGAGACTTGTGACCCAGCTGACCCAGGCTGTTGGTTGCTGGTACATATCTCTCTGCACTCACCTTACTCCTGTATTGATTGATAGTTACTTAATATACTAGGCACTGGGCATTGTTTTGCAGTACTAGATTAAAGCTTCAGGGACTCTTTCTCTCTCTCTTTCTCTTTCTTCTTGTATGCAGAGAACAAAGGCTCAGCATGGGAGCTGATACTGGGGTTGGGATCCTCATGATGCTGAAGACACACAGCTTGCTCTCTGTGCCAAGGTAGTCTGGGTGGAGCTAGGAGTAACCACTGGCTATAGGTGAAGACAAGACATTGGACATAGGTCTCTGTCTTGAGGGCCACTGATGGCTCAGGTTTGTATTGGTGAACCCAGCTGGTGACGGGGATGGGTGGGAGCAAAGTGAGGATGGAGATGGGGAAACGGGAGGCTGTGAACTGCTTAGGCCAGTGGGCTCCATATTGCTTTACTGGATATCTGGGCAATGACAGACACTGAGCAGGGGAGTGAATTTTAAAATTTATTTCTAAAATGTGTTTCATTTACTTCTCTGTATTATATATTATATTATAAAATATAAATATTTTAAATAAATAAAATATATTAATATATTTGATATTACACATCGTATGTATACGGCACTCATATAATAGAGAGCATGCATGTATTAAAATATATAGTACAAAATTATTTTATTATTCATATTGCAACATATATTATATATTAATGTTATATATTATATTTATTTTTATTAATGCTTTAGCTATAGCATCTTCATATCAATAAATTTTGTGCCTTATATATAATACTTGATTTATAATAATATATTAACAATAATATGCTATTTGTAAGAGAAATCAACAATGATTTAAAGAATGAAATAATATCCAAAATTCATTGTTTCCTTTTATTCACTATGGATGAACATGCTTCTTAATGCTGATTGAATTCTGGTGTATCATTTTGCAACAAAGCAATTCAGGCACAACTTTTAACTAGTTTATTTCAATATTTAGCTTTATTGTGTTTCCATGTGTGGAAAGTTCATTTTGTCAAGTTACATACCATAGACTGCACTTCCTAAATTATGATATTCATTACTTTGTCTCATCTGACAATATGAAGATTTTTTTTTACTGAAATTTGGCTGGTAAATTTCTATTTTCCTTGTTAAAAGTCAATCATTCTAAAAAAAATCAGAAAATGTTGTATGTCTTTGTAATGTCAACAAGTGGGTAAAAAATTAAACACTTAAGTTGAAAGACTTTTTTGAGGCAGATCAGAATCGTCTATTTTCAAAGTTTTAAACTAAGTCCACAGGAGATATTTTAGAAGTAAACCAGTTCTGTCAGGTTGAAACAGAATGTGACTATTAAGAAACTACTTAAAGATAATAACAATATTCAAAAAATCTCATGCCTCCATTCTGGATGCTCTCTCCTCAGCACAGGTGTCTTTGGGTAGGGCCCTCTCATTAATTCTGCAAACACTGCCCTTTCTAGGTGGCATTCTGTGGGGAAAATGATGACCAGGAAGCCTTTCATTAATACCTATCAGGCTCCTCAAAAGATCAGTAAATCGGCAGCACATATCTTTTTTATAGAGAAAATGTGGAACTTTGGCATTATCTTATTCTATGCACTTTGGCAGGAATTAACCTTTGCATAGTCATAAAGGGATACAAAAATTTTCACAGCACTTCTTATCTTATTAACAGTACTCAGAAAGAATCCATCATCATCTAACATAAGTGCAGAAAACCAGCAGCTTGACGAGAGGTCAAGTGGTTGCACCCACTATGGAAAACAAAATGGAAGTTCCCAACAAATAAGAAAATGATCACAGGATAGCTTTTTATCATAGAAAAGAAAAAGAAAAAAGAATAGTATGTCTCAGGAGAGCAAGGACATTAATCTGTCTACAGAATGAGGCTTGCCTTCTTCCAACAAGCCCCCTTGAATTCCAAAATGACACTCGTTGGCTCTGAAGGTGTAAAAGCCAATCCTACTGGTCATGAGTGACTTGAATGAGCAAGTGCCATCAGAGTGATGTTGACATACTTTGTAGATGGGCAGGGTCCAGGATGTGGGGGACATTTTGTATTCTGATTGTTTTTTTTTCATTCCTGACCTGTACCACAAATCATGGGTCAGTGATGTGACTTCTTGAAAGAGGGAGCGAGGTCGGGGGTGGGGGGTAAGTTTCCTGATGAGGCAGCATAGTTGAATGTGGACTAGTTCACTGGGAATTCCTCTCACCCTTTCTTCCAGTGGGGATGTCAAGTGAGTGGCTGGTGTGGAGGAAAACCCTCGGGAGCACATTCAGTGCCTATGGTCTGTGAAACAGACTTGCCAGCAGGTCAAGATGTCCCTGGTTCTTGTTGCCTTTCCTGGACAGTTCTGCAGTCATGAAAGAGAACCCATATGACCTTGCCTTCTACCTATAGATTTCCCTGGTGAACTTCCCAGGGAGGGGTGACCTTGATAGAACACAGCTGATTGTTCAGGCCTGGGGATCTTGACATTAGTCTTTGTGAGACTGATCGATAAATCCATCGATACCTTCAAGTATCCAAAGAGTGTTTCTCCTCATCTCTGATTGTCTTTTCAGTTACCCACAAGGAAATGAGGTCTGACAATATTAGATAGTTCCAGAAATGAGCAATTCATAGGTGTCCTCTGAATAGCATGGTGAACTCTTACACCCTCCATCCCACACTATCCCTCTTGGGATGTCCAGGGTATCTAGCCATGTTTCATATGCCACCTGCCTGCTTCTAACTTAAGAGTTGTCTCAGTTATCCAATGGCCTGTTGTGGCTTCAAATTTGCCATTTCCAGGGCTTCCTAGTCACCTAGCTTGCTTGCTTGGCTAGTGTTTTACCACTTGAGCCATGCCACCAGTACAGCATGTCACTAGTTAATTTGAAATGGAGTCTCATGTACTTTTCTGTTTAGGATGGTTTTGACCCATCAGCCTCTAGAACTCTGCCTCCTGAGTAGCTTGATTTACAGGTATGAGCCACTGGCAGCTATCATTCTATTTTGTTCGCAGCTGTTGACCATCTCTTAAGTTGGATTTATCATTGGCATGTGATGTAAGGTAAGGCATAGTAAAGGCAGGGTTTGATTATTTGTGCCTTCAAGTGCTCACTGGAAGCCTTGGGACATATGTTCTGAGGGTAGGGAGAATTAGTGTATCTATTTATGAGTCGCTTTACTTCTATGTCTAGCTGATCCTAATTCCTGGAAATGACTGAGGCAGGTCACATCATTTTTCATTTGTGCTGTGTGTGTGTGTGCATGCGTGAGTGTGCAAGTGTGTACATTTGTGTATGTCTAACAGTAGCAGTGCAACTGTGTGACTAAGATCACAAATTCTGGAGTCTGAAAATTGTATTCATAATTTCTGATGTATGTTCCCTTGTTTAATTTGCTTCTCTGCATCTCAGTTTCCTCATGTGCAAATGGCAAATATATCATATTGACTCCTGGCATTTGTGTATATACAAAAGACATGTCCTTAATAGGAGATAATCCCTCACTAAAAGTTGCCCTTCCCCTCCTTGATACACATCACAAGGAATGGTGATCCTCACAGGGGGTCCTTCCAGGGTCTTTCCCCATAAAGCCTCCAGTGGTCCACACTGTAATGGCCCATTTTCACCCCTTTTGTTTAATGATATTTGGGGTAAATTTTCCATTGGTAAATCCCAACACAGTTGACTGTTTTCTCACCTTGCCATAAAAAGTTTCTCTTATTCATTGATTCTTTCATTAGTTTGTTCTTCCCTTCTTGATTCATTAGACCCCTTCTCGTGGGCTAAGAAAGCATTGCGTGTTCTGAAGATTATTACAGAGCTCCCGGTACAAGGGGAGAGCAGTCCTATCTAAACCTATAAGAGCAGGTGCTGGAGAGGACTGAAGTTCCCTCCCTGAGCTGTCAGTCAGCAATGCACAAACACTGCTCTCCTCAGGATCAGGAAGGTGTGGGGGTACTTGTCAGCTGACTGGGAAATGAAAAAGCAATTGGAAACACGGTGCAGAGAAAACATAGAAGTGACAGAGAAGAGAAGGTAGCACAGACCTGTCCTAGATCCTATTTCCCCCCATGGACGCTCTGCCATTTAGTTCTTTCACAGTGGTTGAAGCATTTATTTTTGAATTGGCTCCTATCTGCCTTTCCAGCCTTCTCTCCCCCTGATAGACATCCTTTGTCCTGCCAAGAGAGCTTCTCTGGATGTCTCTCACTCCCTATCCTATGCTGCTCAATAGCTCCTTCATCAATGAGGCAGATCATGCCAGTATTTCTTGCCTGCCTAGCCTCCATGGTCAGCTGCTTCTTCTCTGGCTTCCCAAGACACCAGGCAAGGATCTTTATCACAACACTTCTCAACTAGTGTGGAAATGTTGATTGTTCTGTCTGCTTGAAGACATGCTGAACTTCTTGAGGAAAAGAAAGAATCTATCTTACTCTGGAAGGTCCTGGATGAAGGTTAGAAGGTACAGAGGGTTGTGCCAGGGGCTGGGCAGAAATACAGCCCGTTTTGAACAGATCATTGTGGCTATTCTGCATTTCTGCTGGGCTATGTTCAGAGCTCACCAGCTGAGCCCCTTTAAGGCAGGCTGTGCCTCTGTATGTCTCTTGGGCAGGGATGAGAGGGTGGGGAGGGGGGAGGGTGGAGGGAGGGGAAGGTTAGGGGGTGGGGAGGATGGGGGGAGGACCATTTTCTCTGCTCTGTAGGCCCGCCCTTATCTTCTGATGGCAAACATGGATGGATGGGTGCTGTTTGCTTCTACAAACCTACCATCCCTTTCACCTCTCCCGGGTGCCCTGCCTGACTGTCTCTCATAGCTGCATTAAGTCTTCTCATTGCATTCGGTGCGACTCGATTGACTGAAGCTTTCACAAGCAATTGCTTTTATCTAAAATTTGAAGAGCCCACTTTGGTAACAATTTTTTATTCCAGCTGTGCATTTTCAAAGCTATTAACTGTATTTTGTCCTCAAAGTGGGGCTGTGCCCTTACTTGGAGGTCAAAGCTTCTGGTTGCTAAGTCCAGCTCTGGGATGAATGACAACGGACTCCTCCCCACAGCTTGTCTGAGCCTGGCCTCCCTGCGGTGGGCAGTCAGCACTGGCTCCCCGGAGAGAGGAAGTCCCACTACGCTCCCTGTGGGAAGCTGCCTCCTTGGGGACTCTACTCTATCAAGTGCCTCAGCAAGGCTCTCTTCCTGGGTGTTATGCAGATTTCAGAGGCTGGATCTTGTTGCATTTCCAACAGCCTGCAAGTACTGTGACACCTATGAGGATTGAGAACTGTGAGGCTGAGAGATAAAGAACAAAAAGCAGGAGGAGATTGGAGGGTGAGACATAGGCAGATCCACCTGCATCTATTAGTGTCCTGATTCTTCACCCTGCCCCGTCACCATGCTTGGTTATATGACTTTGATGCCTCTCATTTCCCCACATTCATCTACCATGAATATTTCGCTTTGGACCTTGTGCTAAGGCCATTTTATGCTTTGTACGTGGGAGGAACAACATGCTAGTTCGGAGAGCAGCCCTTAAATGAGTGATGTGTTTCTGCTTGCTGAGGGTCACTTTGAGAAGAGCCCCCTGTTTCCCAGTAGCTGCCTCCCATCAGCCAGAGTTGCAAGATGAACACAAGTAAAGCAGACAGCAAAGATCCTGCTAGACCCCTAGCTTAAAGTAGAGATGCCCTGTTTGCAGCAGCCAATCCACAAGCATCTGGATAAAAAAAAAAAAAGAGTGTTGGCTTCAGCTGAGTCTTGAAAAGTGGTTTGTTATGCCCCAGTAACTAACTGATACAATGTCACAGTGTAAGATTTTGAAATGAATAAAATATGTCCTGACTACTGTTCAAGGTACTTTTCCCAAATTCCCTTTTCTGCTTGGGTACAAATCCATCTTTTCTGTAATAATAAACATTACATTAACCACAGCACCATTTCCACAGCACTTACTCTGTGCCAGGTTCTGTGATAATACATGAGTTCCTCTGTCTAATCTTCATAACAAGATTATTAGGAAAGCACTAGCATTATCTACATCTTAACAGAGGCCCAGAGAGGTTAATCAATTTGCCCCAATTGGCATAGCTAGGACAAATATAGGAAGCTAAGCCATCTGGCTCCAGAGCCCACATCCTTGACTGTCATCTTGTCTTTGCTGCTCTTCTAGCCTTTTCTTATCAGGGATCCAGAAAGAATTGAGCGCAATCCTGTCACGTAGCAGGACTCCAAGGTAGTATCTGTGACATGTTACAAAGCTGTCCTCACCCAGAGGTTGGAGGGGATTAGCACAGTCTCCTCTTGTTAAGGGTACACCAAGCATTACTAAGAGAGTTGGGGAATCTGAGTTGTGTGTGGAGGGATGGTTTTTCCTTGATTCTTAAATGACATTGCTAAGGCCAAGGTTTGTGCAACATGTCACGACATGACATCTTTCCTGGCAGTGTGGGATGAACATGTATGCGACTCTTCTTCCCGACAGGCTGCTTCAAGGAAGGTGGTAAGTATTTGAGGCTAAAGAGCTGTGTGGCAGTTGAGTCTAGGCGGTTAAATTCCTGTTAGGGATGGCTACTGGCATCACCAGATTGTAGATTCTGATGAACTGTAGACACTGATGTTTAGTATAATGCTAGTCAAGCATCATGATGTGAAGACAGAGGTACCACTTTAAATTAGGTTGGGTTGTTCTTGGTAGATGTCCTGGTCAGTGCAGGAAGTACTCGAGGCTTGGTGAAAACATCCCATAAATTTACTCCGACCACTTCCTCTTTTCTCTTCTCCCTCCTCTTCTCTTCCCTTCCCTTTCTCCTCCTTTCCCTCTCCCTTTCCCTCCTCTTTCTTCTTCTTCTCAACTCCTCTTCTCTCCCCTCCTTTCCTTCCTCATTTATTCAATAGTATTTAGTCATCTGGAGGTGCAAATTTCTAAGCTATGCATTAAACAATGAAGGTGAAAATCTAGTGATTGCACTACTATAGTCTCAGTGCTACTCATTCCCTGCCCCTGCCCCGCCCTGCCCACGGGGTATCTGGTGGCTCTAGCTTCTATTTTCTTTCCTCCGTGAAAACCCACACATATTCAATAATGAACTCTTCTCCAAGTCCCTTGCTTCTCTGCCACCAAACTGGAGTAATAGAGGATGACTGGTAGCAATATCCATATTGAACTGAAATCCCAGCCTGGGGAAAAGAAGATTAGCGAAGAAGGACTAAAAGCCTGTGACATGCAGAAGAAGAAAACAACTAAATTGTTCCAGACATGAAAGGAAGGAAGCTGTGTATATTGTAACCTCATTTCATCAAATATAAGGCAGATGTGTCTGCCTTCACAGGCTCTGGAAAACTCAAAGAACCCAAAGGGAGAAAGTATTGGTAACAAATGAGATGCAGGTTTAGGAGAGGAGCAGACAGGAGGTCTTTCTAGTGGAATCTAGAAGACCACTATTTTACAATAAGATCCACTTGTTGAAGCCCTGCCAGATGAAGCATACGACAGAAGATGCAGCTCACAGTGCTGGAGTGAGCCTAAGTCTTCAAGTATGATTGTCCCTCGCTGAAACTATGACCCTAAATCTCAGTAAGAGGAGACCCCAGTCATCTGCCCTGGGTGGCTAAGGTTGAGAAACTGCCAGAACAGAGATGGATGAAAGGAAAATTGAGTTTGGTCTATAGAATATTGGAATCATGCAAGCAGAGTGAAATACGAGGAGGGTGCATGTTAGGTTTGGACCAATTTGGAGCAATGGATGCTGCTAGCAGGGGTTTAAGGGATGCCCTATCCAGGAAGCCTCAGCTTTCACAGTAGCTGTGGCCAATGATGCCACAGCAGGTCTGATGAGCTCTGTCTATGAGCAAGTCTGTTTGCAACTATTGTAGTTTGTCAAGTGGGAAAGATGAGCTTTTATATTCCGTTGGACCACTGGAGAACAAGGACAAGAGATGTGTGCAAGCTGATGGTTTACATGGCTCATTTAGAGACAGGAAACCCAGGCAAAATCAGCAAGAGAAGGGAGGAGAAATCGAGCATGATACAAAATGTTCCTTGAAGCAAAAAATGGTGTGGCTAGGATAGAGCAGCTGGAGGCAGGGAGGCTGGGGAGAAGTCACACGCATCTCAGGATGGCTCTGGCCACAGCAGGAGAACCAGCCCTGTGCCATCACGCAGAAGGCCTGGAATGTGCAGCCTGTGCTAGCATCCCGCCTCAGCCACGGTGGCTGTGTGACTTTGGCCAACTCACATACACACTCTGCTCCCGTTTCCCTGTCTGTAAAATGAGATTGTTAAGAAACTTGAGTGAGTCTGTATTTACAAAATGCCTAGGATATTATCTAGTATAAAGTTATTATTTTATATACAGGTTTGTTAAGTAAAATGCAACACCATTTGTGTGTGTGTGTGTGTGTCCTGGTACTGGGGCTTAAACTCAGAGCCTGGATGTGATGCTGCCTTTTTGATTTTCCTCTTAAAGCTGGTGATCTGCCACTGGAGCCACAGCTTCACCTGTGGCTTTTTAGTGGTTAACTGGAGATCAGAATCTCACAGCCGTTTCTGCTCAGGGTGGCTGTGAACTGCTATCTTCAGATCTCAGCCTCCTGAGTAGCTAGGGTAACGGGCATGAGCCACTGGTGCCTAACTTTAGCCGGGTGACATTTTAAAACACAAACACGAAGAGCTGGGTCTCTGCAGCCAAAAGGGGGAGTTGTTAATTCACTGAGCCTTGGGAGGAAGGGTGCTGAGAGTTCCCAGGCTGGGTGATGGGAAAGCACTGGGAATGCTGGGAATGCTGGGGATGCTGGGAGATCAGCCCTTGGCTGGGGAGAGTGATTTGGCCATTGTAAGGCCTGAGGACCTGGACCAGGCAGGGGAATGTCTCCAAAGAGCTTCCCCATAAGCCAGTGCCTCCCACTCATCTCACAGGGAAGTGAGAAAGCGTGCACTGTCTCAGCAGTCCTCCCTGCAGTACAATTGCTATGTTTGGAAATCATTTCCCATCTGTTTGCGCAGAGAAGAGAGGCAGGGAGTGCAGAGGCCATAGAGGGAAGAACTGTGCTGATTCCTCTGCGACCTCTTAGTTTACGAGTGAATCTTGGCCAAAAATCAAAGAGCCAGGTATCAATTTTAACAGCAGGTAAGCTGCAGGGTTGGGTGTGTTTGGATATGAAGGGTTTCCTGAAAGCCGGGGCAGGGTTTTTTTTTTTTAATTTTTAAATTTTTTTAGAATGTGGAATCTAGATCTTGGAGCTTCTGCTTCCCAGTCTTAAACACTCCCCTGGACAGACTATTTTTTCTGTCTCTCAGTTTCTTTGTTCCTGCATCTCTTATTTGTAACTCCTGCGATTAGGAAAGTAAGCATACTGGGGCAAAGATAGCGTTGTGGGGTGACTTGCTCACCTTCCTCAAAACTCACTCTTGATTTGCTACTGCATTAATTGTGTGCCAGGAGTTGGCCTTTGGCCTTCAAAAGCAAAAGCTCTCAATAGTGGATTTTTTTTTCTGGAAGTAAGTTAATTAAAGAGCTCAGCGAAAAGCACTGAAGGAAAAAATAGAGAGAGAGAGAGTGAAACTCTCCAAGAAATGGAAACAAGAGGTTTGTTTTTATTGCAGTGTTTGCAGTTATTTTTTTCTTTCTTTTTCCCTTTGGTTTACTCCCTGTTGTCACTGGATTTTGATTTCTGTACCCTTTGTCTTGTATAAATGTCTATCAGATTTGGGGAGGGGAAGGGGAATCACAGAAATCATGGCACAAAGGATGAACCAATTCAGCAGTGATACTCAATAGACACTATGTTGGAAATGAACTTTACAACTTGGGGGGTGGAGGGAGGGGCCGGGGGGATGTGGGAGGAAATGAGGGAGGGGGTAACACTGTTCATAAAGAAATATACTCATTACCTTACTTAAGTAACTGTAACCCTCTATTCATACCTTTACAATAAAATGTAAATTAAAAAAATAAAAGAGAGAACCCAAAAGCCAGGTTTCCAGAGGTGTGGGGCAAGGATAGTTGAAATGTAGGTAGGGTGAAATGTTCTGGTAAGTTTTGATAAACTCATGATAATAATAAAATTAATAATCACCCCAAGACTTGGCTCTACCTATGCTTATTGCTTTCTGGGCATCAGCCAGCTCTTAAGGAAATGCTAGGTGCTCTGCTAAGCCCAGTACAGAGAGGAAGATAGAGAATTTCTACTTGGAAACTCATCTCTACTGGGGCCTATCATGATTGTGAACTTGGCTACGATGAAACCACCTGGTCACTTTCCCGTGTTTGTCTCCTGGGAGTCCCAACCCCACAATTCAGTGGCATCTAGACACTGCCTAGAATGGCCTCAAGAAAACAGGGGAAGGGCTCTCAGACATGCATGGATTGAAGGGCACGTGGTCTCTTTCTTATGGGCTCTGGGAGGATGGAAAGCATCTGTATTATGAGTTTGGATGAGTGGATGAAAGGCGAATTTCAAAACATGGCCATGATCATTTTTGGAATTTGACGCAATTATGTCTTCCTACCTCTTCTGTCTCTATTCAGGGGGGCTGGGGAACTTCCTGTTCCCTTCAAGGATGGAACTCAGCTTCCAAAAACCACAAATGCATCTTAATGGTAAGGTGCCACCCTAGAAACAGAATGCAGACTGTTGAAAACATCAGGGCGTTCAGTGGATCTTATAATATGGACGGTAAAATGGATGGGCTTGATGTAGAATTATGCCTTAAAACCTCCCCCTCCCAATTTTCCCTCTACTTTTCTTCATAAGAATAGTTTGAGTCTAGAGATAGGAACTGTGGGGTACCCTCTTGAGTCTATATCCTACTGGCTTTCTGATTTGATGGAAATCAGTGTGCCTTTGTGGGTCTTAAATTTTCTCCTCTTAAAAATGAGGGACTGTTGATGATCAGAGGTCCTGGGATGGAATTTGGGCCTGTAAAGTCCTGTAAGCTGAATATAATATTGTCTGTGTGTGATTACATATTTGAACTTTTTTTCTAGGTAAATTCTATGGCACTTCCATATGAGCCTCAAGAGGAGATACTTGGAGTAGGTTTTCCTCTGTTCACCTTGACATTTACAAAGCTTTTCAAGGTGAACAGTTCAGGCATGGGCCTATTTCAGATCATCTCTAGTCTCTTCTGCTGGAATTTCATCCAATTCACCTAGTGCTGTTATAATGATTTTGTTGTTGTTTCTTTCTCTTGATATCTGGACCAACTTTCCTCAAAGTTCAATGAATGGAAAGCCCAGTCTCCACATCCAGACAAGATTTGATATAGATTGTTCACATCGTTTCAACCATTAGAACAATGTAGGAAATTGAACAAATGTTCAAGCCATCACATTTCCAGTAAATCCTGTGCTTATAGAAATAGACTCTTGGAGAATGTTGTTTAGCTCCTTGACTTCTTCTTTCTCATTAATTTTCATAGTTTTTCCTCCTTCAAGTTGGGATTCTGATTTCTTTAGACAACTGGCCTGTTAAGTTGGAGGCTTATTACAGGGAGAAAGTATTGGCTTGAATCTTCTACATCATGGTTGTCCAAACCTCATGGATACACTTTGACTTTCTCTGGGCATTGTTACTAGTAATCTCACTGTTTAGAGAATTTGTTTCCAAGCTCTTATCTGATCTAATGACAATCCTGTCAGGTAGGTTTCAGATGGGAGGGGACATACAAACATCTTACCATGGGGCAGGGCTGAGATGAGTAGGTGAGAAAGGATTCTCTAACAAGGAATGGCAGGAAAGTACAGAATAATTAGACATGAGTTGGTTTAACATTGTTGTTAAACTTGGGAGCTTTGGAAATAAGTAGAAGAAAGAATGAATACTACTAGTCTTTTGTTGATTACAGTGGTCAAACTCTCAGCCTCTGTTTCCTCACACAGAAATGAAATAGTGACAGTGATATGTAGACCAGAGACAACATGATGATTAGAGGGGATTGTCAGCAAGGAACAGATTGCAAAATGCCTAGCACACAACAGTACTCAGTGCTTGGTAGGTGTCCCTACTCGGGAAACATTACCATAGAGATGGTCACAGACCCTCCACCATCATGAAATTATTTTTGCATTTATTCTTGATTGTAAGTTGCTACACTATCCTAGAATAAGAAGAAAATCAGATATGGAAGGAAATTGAAGATCCTCTGTCCCATTGTCAACTCAATCATGACAAGTAAGCAATGTTTTATTTATGTATTTATTTATGTTTTTATGTATACATGTATGAATGTATGTACGTACGTACGTACGTACGTACGTATGTATGTATGTATGTATCTATGTATCTATGTAATGTATGTATTTGTCAATCATGGGCCTGGGTGCTGCTCCTGAGCTCTTTTGCCCAAGGCTAGCACTCAAGCACTTTGAGCCACAGTGCTACTTCTGGTTTTCTGGTGTTAATTTTGCTGCCTGGGCTGTCTTTGAACCATGATCCTCAGAAGATCTCAGTCTCCTGAGTAACTAGGATTATAGCCATGAGCCATGGTGCCAGGCCTAGCAGAAATGTTTTATAGTCCAGAGACAGGAAATCATTTTACCAAGACACCCAGCTCTTTGCATGATGCAGATCTTTGAAGGTTAAAAAAAGGGGAATCTTGGGCTATCTGACATACGCTAGAGGCTGCAATGAAAGAAATTCTGGTTCTAGTTCTAGTCAGACCAGTGCTTTTTCACATATGAGTAGATCACAGAGAAAATGGGATAAATGACATTAGGCCTAAATAAAGTTGGAGACAAAAGAGAAAAGATCCAAAGAGTTGAGATGGGCAGCGTGGAGCTCTATGTCACGGCTTCTGTTGGGGGTACATATAAACTGTAATAAACTTATCTCCATAATGTACAAGCATTCCTAGAAGTCAAACATAAAAAGAATAACAATCCATAATAAAAATGGGCAGTAGCCTTATAAAATATCCAAATGGCTCAATACCACATAAAAAATATATACAGCTGTAGGTATCAGCAAAATACAAAATTAAAACCGTGAAGACTCATCAAGGTGGCTAAAAAGAAACATCAGGCATTGCTGAGAATATAAAGGCCCCAGAACTCTTGTTCAGAAGGCTAAACTGATATAACCACTTTGGAACAGTTGCTGGACAATATCAAGTAGAGCTATCTGCCCAGATATACTCCATGGATTAGTAGTTCTATTCTTGGGTTTGTATGCAAACAGAAATGCATATAAATGTGTACCAACATATGTGACTCCATTTGTGCTAAATTCAAAATTGGGCAAAACTAACTTTCATTTTAGAAATGAGGCCAATGCGACTTTTCAGAGAGCTGGGGTTTATAAGGAATATGCACAGGACTGTTTGACCTGTTGACCTGACTGGTGGTTAGATGAATGTTTTTTACCTTGCCAAATTTTATTGAGATGAGTCCTTATGATTAGAATACTTTCTTGTACGTGTACAATTCTTCAATAGATGAATTTGTTTAAAAAAAGTGGATGTAAAGTTCATCTAGTGTCTTTCATTCTGAATCACGACACAACTATAAGCAAAAATAATCTGGGTTTCAGTTTTCCTAGGATAGTATCATGCTACCCAGAGTCATGGTATGAAGGGGAGGAATTCACACCTTCCCCTTGGGGTGTGTTTTCTAAGACAGCTCCTTTGACCCCGCCCACTGGAGTGAAGACTCCATGTGCAATGGGGTGATTGGCTCATTCCAGCCCTGGCATCTTTTTACCTCCTCTCTAGAGAGATAAACATATTTTCTGTTTGTTGTGGGCCCCAACCATAGCAAACCACCTGTTCTAGAACTCTGACAAATTCACTCCTGCCAATCCCTTCTCTTCCTTTAACCACCCCACTTCATTTTCAGGCCACTTAGTCCATTTTCCCCCCCCCTTTTGTCCTTGGTTTTCAAGACATCCCATTTGGGCTGAGCCCTATTCGGTGACAAGTTGTCAGAACAGCTCAGGCCTCAGTTCTGTTGTGTGATTTAAGAAAAAAAAAATTGGCTGAGGAAATTAGATGGAGGTGATTGCAGCTAAAGTGCCTTTTATTGAAGCTTTTGGAAAACTTAAATGTCATCAGTCTTGTCAAAGCCAGACACAGGAGAAAATAACAGGACCAGAAGCAGGCCAGGATACATGCTGGGACTGTACTAACGCAGAATTAGTCTTCCTATTTGTTAGTATTTTTTCCTTGTAGATTTTGGGGAATGGGAAGGGAAGGAGAGAAGACAGGTAGGAGGGTTGCACGGGGCATAGTAAGAACCTGGGTGAAAAAATGCTAAACTTGAGCTGTGAGTGGACCTCTGGAATGTTGACTCTATCCCCATGATTTCAGAGCGACTGAGATGAGAACAGCGAGGAGTGAAGCTCTAGGCTTAACTGGAATTGGAGCAGATGGCAATGGACTACAGGAGATGGGACACTAAGGTATCTGTGTTGTTGTCATGGCAGCTGAGGATTGTCATGTTATTCAGGGTGTTCTGGCTGAGCAATACTGGGAAAATATATCCGTCTGCCCATCATTTAAGGGCCCAACAAAAATGTACTGTATATGAGAACCTGGGTGCACAATGAAGACAATGCGTCACCTTGAAGTGTTCTCCCAACAGACTTATAAAGTGTTCTCCCAAAGGCTTTTGGATCCTAAAGCCTTTGACTTAATAATAATAGATTCATAATTTGCTGATATTATTAGGAAATAATGGAGATTAGATTGTGGAGCCTATTTCAAGGATCTGGATGTATACCCCGGAAGGGTAGTATATCATCCCTAGTCAGTCCCTTTCTCTCTGTCTCTTCTTCCTGGCTGCTATGACATAAGAAGCCTTCTCTACCACATGTCCCTGCCACCATGCTGTTCTGCCTTACCCCAGGCCCACAGCAATGTAGGCAGCCAACCATGGATTGAATTCTCTGTAAATATGAGTCGCAAAAAACCTTTCCTCTGCCATTTTGTTACAGCAACCAATAGATGACTAGCACAACTATAGAATTGAGATTCAGAGGAAAGATTTTTGTTAGCTTCTGGTATGCAACTGGAAGAAAATGATATGTGAAAATCAGTTAAAATCTGAGTCAGAAGTTAATAGACTAGAAGAGGGAAAAGGATGGACACCAGAACCAAAAAGAGACATGACCTGGATGTACAAGTCTGAACCAGTGAGCGTCATCTCTGCAAAGGGAAGAGGGTAACTACAAATAAGGAGATGAAAATTCAGGGAAATTTCTCCTCAGTTCTGTGCCAGAGAACTGTGCCAGGCTGTGTTCAAAGGATCAGGTAGAACTCAGTGCTTGTGTATGAGAAGTAATGTGTGACTTGAAAGAGCATAATCTGGATGCAGACAAATTCCAAGATTCAATTTTGAAACATGGTTATGAACAAGATCTCTGAGCTTATGAGTATGGGATCCTCAAAGTTAGTTCATTACTTTGAGAATGATAATTTTCTATTCTATAAGAGAATGAGGATATGTGCTAGAGTTGAGTATAGCTCTTCAGATTTGCAGGACATAAGATACTGAACTACTCCTTGTTTAAGAGCTATGGGTTGTTAGTCTACTTTACCCAAGACCTGGCGTACTACTAGGTTTGAATAGACTAGACAATCAAAAACATGGAATTTGAAGAAGGGAGAGAAAAAAACTCCAACAACTTGAGCTTCCCTAGCCTGATAAACCTCAAATCTAAATGTTCCATCATCTGAAATTTTTGGACTCCTCCATGACACTACCACAAGTAGAAAATTCCACACTTCACTTCAGGGGATGATCACACTCAAAATACAAGTACAAAGAAAATACTGCATACAATGACCTTCAGGATCTGTGTAGAAAGTGTGCTAAAACAAAATAATTTTGTGCTTAGACTTGTGTCCCATTCCCAAGATGTCTCATCATGTATATGTAAATATTTCAACCCTGAAACAACTCCATATCTAAAACATTCAGTCTCAAGCACTCCTGTACTTGGAAGCATCTTCAATAACATGCATCAAAGACTTACTTCCTTCATTTGTGAAATGAGAGGTTGAATTAAGCATTTCTTAGGATCATTTCCCTATCCTGCTTCTGGTGACATGTCATACATAATTGCTTGCATTGATAGACCTCAGCATGTCACTACGACAGGTCAGTTGACCCCAAGCTGCTAGACTCCTGAGCTGGCTGTTTGGCTGAAGCCATCAGCTACTTCCTCCTATAGAACAGATTACCTCTCCCTGCATTGAAGAGACCCAGACTATTTAGCCAAGGAAGGACTGGATCCGTCAGGTACTATTTTACAAAAAGGAAGAAGAAAGACATCTTCAGGCTTTTAACGAGTCTTGAAGAGTTCTCCAGCCCGTCTCCACAGTACTTTTCCATCATTGTATAGTCTGTGAATGTGATTTTCAGAGGACTGAGTGGCAAGGGACAGAGGGCAGGGTGAGCCCTGTGATTCTGCTTTCTTGCTTTGTTTTCAGTCTATTTCCCACTCCCATCCAATTTCTCCTGGGAACTCTGTCTTCATTTTTGTTTCCAATGACTTTCTCCACTCCCCATGTGCCTTCTCTGGTACACTTCCATTTTGTCTCTAGGGAGTAAACTCCTTTCCTGCTGGCTCCTTCAACTCCCGTTTTTCATACTTTCCACATATTTCCCACTAGTACACTCAGGCTAAAATCTTGGGGGAGTGATCTCTCCATGCTAAGATGGACCATGCTCTCAAAAACCCACTATGATGGGTTTTTATCATATGTATGTTCTCTTTACTGTGACTCCAAGGCCAGTTCTATTAGTTTGATTTTCCAGATGAATAAACTGAGAAAGAGGTAGTAACTTTTCATAGTCAACTTACTTATAAACAACAGTATGGGTTCTGTACCAAGAACTTCCAACTTTAGACTTAATGCTTTTATGATGACATTATGGTTGCCAAGGGCTAGGGATGTCTTATGGTCAGGATAGTCACTTAGAAGCAAAATGTCAAAAGATTGTGCCTCGAGTGGCAATTTCCATCTGTGACTTAGCACTGTGAGGCATTCACTGGGCATGCTGGGTATGCTTCTGCAGGGGCAGGAGCTGTGAGGAGCGGGGGCCCCTGCTATCCTACTTTGTGCTGGCAAAGGAAAGACAGCTACCCTCACGAAGGGGAAGGAGATGACCTGGCTGGCAGGCACTTCAATTAGCGAGTGCATTTTGGCTGTTAAATTCATTATTGCAGATTAATTGGAAACTAGGAGTGAGGGTGGCTAGAATGGCTTAATTGCACAATTGGAAAAGCCAACCTCCTGGCCTTAGGGATGGCAGGGAGCTCCAGAGGCTGCAGTCTTCTACCTCTTTTCTCTCCTGTAATCTGCTCTTGATTTCATGAACCTGAAGTTTTGCAAGCCCAGCAGAAAAGCACTGTCTTTAATGTCTTTGTTCACTTGTGTTTGGACATTTAAATCAGGCCCCCTTGAAAGTAGGCCCTGTGTGATCCCAGCATTATTGCAAAGAGCCTTCTTAAATGGCCACTGTGTTTACACTACACTGAGCACTTTCATGAATGACTTGTTTGGTTACAGGCACCCTGTCCCACCAGCAGCATGATTTGGTCTACCTGCAGTGTAGAATCTGAGGTGTCAAAGGTTAAATGCTTACATCAGAAAGAGTGAAGAGATTAGAATCAGATCAACTCAGGAGTGAATCCCAGATCTGTTGTCTACAAGCTGTGAGATCTTGCTTCCTAGAGTAGCAATTCTTGATTTTTAAAAATTTTTTATTTCTTAAAATTGTGTTCATGTAGTTGATATACAGAGGGGCTACAGTTACATGAATCAGGTATACTCAGTATGATTCTTTTTGAACCATTTTTCCCCTTCCCTCATTCTTTCTCAATCTCCCAATCTTTCCCTCCTTTCCCCACCCATAAGATATCCAGTTCACTTTCTATATAGTGTCAGCTGTTGTAAATGGAAAGAATAATACATTCATTTAGGATTGCGAGGAAGGAATGAAATGGCAGTTGGGAATTGCGTGGTCTTGCAACTGGTGTATAACAGTTCTCAGTCACTTCTCCTCCCCTTCTCTTTAGGTCAAACCAGATTCACAAACACTTTTGACTAGCATCTTCTGGCTCGATTGATTCTCCTACCTTCCTTCTTTCTTGAGTCTTCTTGTCAATACACACACTTCAAATGCATCCAGAATGTGGTGACCAACTTGTGACAGCTTGATTCCCTGGCTTTGTTATTTGTGGTTAACTTCACCCTGCAATTTAAGACATAGATTGATGTGGAGGCGGCAGCATAGTTCTAGGGCCCTGTGGCCTCAAAGTGACAGAAGTGTACATTCCACATCACTGTAGGTGCTAATTACTAATTTATGTGAATTATCATACATTCTTCTTACTATGTTCAGGGAGGCTTTGATTAGTTGAAGCAATGCTTACTCTTTTCTAGTAGATTAGCCCTGAAACACGAATCAGTACACCTTTGTTTCTCAAAATAAAGGTATTACTCTGTGACGAATGGGGTCAGGAGGTTCTTCATACAAATATTCTGGGATTTGGGCTGGTGGGGATAATTTAGTCTTTGATCCTGGCCTCCAAAGTGGACCTGGCATGGGACAAAAAAACAGTGAAAGGAAGATGACCCCTAAGATTTTTCTTTGCTTCTGCAAACTGAAGGAGATATCTCTTCTTCCCACATTCCTCTTCCATTGACTAGAACTCATTTATGTGATCCATTTCAATCACAAGGGAAGCTGGGAAATATAGTCCAGCCCTACTTATGGACCTTTACAGAAATTGGTTTGGTGAAGGCAAATTTGGGAAAAATTGAGATTATTCTAGCATTTGTTTCGAAACCAAACATAGTAATAAGTCAGGAAATACAAAGCCATAAGATAAATATGGCAGAGCTGAATTATTTGGTTTTTCTTAATAACAAAACGTTTAAAATATTTTTCTATTGACACAAACCTAGGATATATACAAATTTATGTGAATTTTCAAAATAAAAAATAGACTTTCAGATAAAAGAAAACTGTACCTGTGGGCCCTGCCATGGGTTGGATATCTGTGATTTCTGAGCCATTCCCCTTAACTTCACCAACAGAAAAAAAATCTGAGATGCTTTAGTGTGTTTATTGGAAGTATTGTGTGATACCTTTATGTGTAATTCCTGATCATCTCTCCTTATAATTATTATAAATAATACCTAGAATGCCTATCATAATAACAATAACAATGATTATAATAGTAACAATAGCAACAGAATTCACTTCAAAATTTACTTTGGTGGGTCATCTTCCACTAATTTCTGGAGCTCAGCTTAGAGACCTTGGAATGTTGAAATCTTTTAAAGCATAAAGCTCACAGTTTCCTTCTTTCCGAGATAGTCTTGCAGGAGAGGGATCTGCAACCAAGAAAAATCTATGACTCTCGTTTGGAGCTACTGTCAGCTTGTTTTTAGCCAAAGTTCTCTTTCTGGTCCACTGGGAACAATAAAAACCGTAGACACTTTTCCTATCACATCAAAAGAACATCTATTTTCTCTATCAAGTTCCTCAATTTACTCTGCATATAATGACTGGGAATAATTAATAATTTTCCCCATAGCTGCCTCCTTCCAGAAACATTTAACAACAGCCTTCTCGTCGAGGCTTCTCTAGACATAACATTCAATCAGCAATTTTCCCTCACCACAGAGCATTTCACACTGCCTGGCTTTATCACGAAAGAGAATGGCTCCTTGTGCTGTGGATCATGCAAATAAAAGATGATAGTGAAAGTGTCTTCCTAGCTATTACTTTTATTCTTTTATCCATTTATTTTTTTATTTCACCGTATTTTAACTTTTCCCTTTTTCTCAACAAGTAGCCTCACATCTGCTAATATCTGTAGTGATTGTTGTGTGCTTGTGTGTGTGTGTGTGTGTGTGTGTATGCATGTGCTATTGGGGCATGAACTCAGAGCTTTGTGGTTTCACTCAGCTTGGTCACTAAAGGCTGATATTGTAATACTTGAGTTATCCTTTAACTCAGCATTTTTGTGGTTAATTGGAGGTGACAGCCTTGAAGATTTGCCTGTCCATGTTGGCTTTGAACTATGAACCTCCAAGCTCAGCCTCCTAGTTGCTAGGATTGTAGGTATGAGCTACTGGTGCCTGGCCAGCAATTGCCTTTTGAATTGTTTTTCCTATTTTTAAATTCTCCATGAACATTAGGTACGCAGGTTTGTATTAATCATATTTTTAGTACATGACTCACCTTCATTAGAGTTTATTTAGCTATTTTTAAATAATGTAAATGAGTGCTCAGAAAACTACTAATGCAAATCAAAGCTTGTCTATTAATAATATCCTGTATCTAACTACATGATTTCCTCTTGCAATCCAAACCTTACCATGAAACCTGTGTGCATCATTTTCTGCCTTTCTTTTGTTTTTAATTTTTCTTCTTATTAATTGTATGTGTGTATATTATCCAAATGTGTGTGTGTGTGTGTGTGTGTGTGTGTGTGTGTGTGTGTGTGTGTGTGTGTGAGTATGAACTCAGGGCTTTACATTATCTCTCAGCTGGCTTGCTTATGACTGGTTCTCTACCTCCAGTCTGGCATTTTTCCGCTTAATTTGAGAGAGAGTCTCACAAACTTTTCTGTCCAAGAAGGCTTTGAACCTTGATCCTTCTAATCTCAGTTTCCCGAGTGCTTTCTTTGGAAAATTGTATTTATCTCATCTCTATGTGGTTCCCAAACACAGAACAAAACAAAACTCTCCTCCTTTGATGTTAGTGACATTGGCCTCACTATAAATAATATCAAAACATGATTTGGGGAGTTAGTTTTATAGTGTGGATCTGGACTGTCCACAAGGACTCAAATATTGGCTTGGTTACCAAGGTAGTGGTATTCAGATGTGGGGCTTGGGAGGTGATTGGATCATGAAGGTTCTTACCTCCTCTCTGGGGTAATCCACTGATGAAATTATAGTTTCACATAATTCTTGAGGAGTTGGGGCCTGTTTGGAGGAAGCAGGTCACTTGAGTGTGCTCCTTTCCTTCTCTGCTTCCTGGCCTCCAGAAGGTGGGCAGCTTTCTTCTGGCCATGATGTTCCTATCTCACTACAGAACTCAAAGCAACCCATCATGGATTAAATTACAAGCTTTAAGTTGTTTAGCTCAGGTATATTATCACCATAACAACAATCTGCACCATACAGTTAGATTCCCACTTAACATTAAGACGCTAAAATTTACCCATATCACCTCAAGTTAATATTGTCTATCTACTTCATCTGCTTATAGTGTTCTATCATGCAATTATTCCACATTTGGTTCATCCATTCTCCTACTGACGCATGGTTGGGTAGTTTTGACATATTTACATATATATGTTTATTTATTTATTTTTGCTATCATGAACCACAGCATGGTGAATGTTCTTGTATAGATTTCTTGTTTTACATGCACAACATTTTCTCTTCTGTGTGTCATTAAGAGTGCTGGGTTACAGGATGGATAAATGACAGAATTTAGGAAACATCACCAAATCATTGTCCAAAGTAGTTATGCAAATTTATTGCATCAATCTCAGTTCTAATACAACCCTCTAGATTTATGTCTTTTCCGATACTTGATTTTGTCAGACTTTAAGTGTTTTGCCAGTTAATTAGCTATGAAATGGTATCATGCTTTGGTCTTAGTTTTCATTTTGTATGATTAAAGACATCTTAATTTCTTATCCATGCATTTCTTCTTCTATTTGTGCATTTTTCTGTTTTTCTAATGGGCTGTTTCTCTTTTTTCTATTGATCCGAAGAAGTCTTTTTATTTTCTGTATATAATTGTTGGTTGGAGCTGAGTACTGAAGTCTCCTCTTAACTTTTACCTCTTGTTTACACATCCTTTTTTTCTTTTTTCATGTTTTTTCAAATTGTAAAAATAGTGTACAGAGGGGTTACAGTTACATGGGTAAGGTAATGAGTACATTTCCTAATATTTTGAAGACCACACTAAAAGGAGAGTACTGTTCATTTTGTGCTATATCAATCTCCCATTTATTTAATTATTTTAAAATATCTAATATAGTTTTAAAGCTATTTTTATAGTTTTGTCTGTTTTCCATATCATATATTCTTCAAAAAGATACCATATGGAGCCTGGGAATGTGGCTTAGTGGTAGAGTGCTTGCTTAGCATGCATGAAGTCCTGGGTTCTATTGCTCAGTACCACAGAAACAGAAAAAGCTGGAAGTGGCGTTGTGGCTCAAGTGGTAGAGTGCTAGTGTTGAGCAAAAGAAGCTCAGGGACAGTACTCAGGCCCTAAGTTCAAGCCCCAGGACTGGAAAAATAAAAGATACCATATGTATAATTGTTGGTGTAATGTAGATCTTTCTTACATTGAGTATTTGCTAAATACTGTTCCAGTAATTAATTTGTAGATTCTTCAAGGCTATCTACTTAAAGATTTATTATCTACAAACCCTATGAGTCTAATTTATTTTTTTAGTTTAATAGCCAGGACTACTTGCATGATCTGAAATGTGCATATGGTCATTTAAATCTTCTACAATTTTAAAAATAGCATGGGATCACATTTTTGCTAAGTAATTTCTTCTCTATCTCTCTATGTTTCTTTCTTTCTCTTTGATGCTTGTAGTTGGGATTGAACTCACCACCTCAAACTCTTGCTTAGCTTTATCTACTCCAGGCTGACATTGTATCAATTGACACACATCTCCACTTCCAATGTTTTGCTAGTTACTTGGAGATAAGAGTCTCCCAGATTTGTCTGCCCAGGCTACTTTCAACAGGGATTCTCAGATCTCTGCTTCTTGAGTAGTTAGGATTATAGGCGTGAGTCACCAGTTTCTGGGCTTTTCCCCTTGTTTTTAAATTAGACATTTTTCTTGAGATAAGGAAGTTCTTGTTTATAATCAACTTAATGAGATACTGTCAAAAATGAAAGGTGAATGTTTAATTTTATGAAATTTGTTTCCTATTGTTATTGAAAAAAATTCTTTCCTATTAACCTTTCAATATGCTGAGTCATAGTTCCTGATTTTGTGTTTTGTGTGTGTGTGTGTGTGTGTGTGTGTGTGTGTGCTGATTCTGGGGCTTGAAGTTAGGTGCTGAGGTTTGTGTTTTGTTTTGTTTTGGTTTTTGCTCAGTGTTAGCACTCTACCAAACTCCACTTCCTTTTTTTTTTTCTTTTTGGTGAATAATTGGAAATAAGAGTCTAACAGACTTTCGTGCAGCTGTGAACTGCAATCTTCAGCTCTCAGCCTCCTGAGTAGCTAGTATTATAGGACTGGGCCACCGGCACGCAGCTTTGAATTTGAAAAAGGTACTATTTCCCTGTATATCTGGGATAAAAACAAATCTGGCCTAGATATTTTAGGTTCTAGCTATGTTTCTAAGTTGGTTAGATTTGCTAATATTTCGAAGAATATTTACATTAATACTTTAAAGATAACATCAATTTTCCATTCCATAACATCTTTAGGTGTTTTTTTTTTTTTTTTAATTTAATTTAATTTTATTTGTGAACATACTGTACAGAGGAGTTACAGTTACATGGGCAGGATAATGTGTACATTTCTTACCAAGCATTGCAGCCTCCTCCTTTGTTTATCCTTCACATCCCTTCCCAGCCTCCCCCCTCCCCCCCTAATCCCAATCCTTCTCCTTCCTCCCTCCCCCCAGCCCCCCCCCCACCAACATTGTAAAGTTCGTTTTGGACATGACAACTTGTACTTCTCATTGTTGCAACAGGTCCACCTGTATCCTTAAACAACTGGTTTTTCCCCATCTCCTCCACAAGTTATACTGACATCAAATATAGTGAAAGCAAGGGTTATACTATGGGGGAGGGACATACAAAGCAACAAAGAGATAATCTTATAAATGTGTTAGAAACACATGCATGAAAGAAAAAAACATTAAAATACACATCTAAGGGTTCATTTTCCTGACATCACATTATCTGACCTTTTCCGCTTGACTCATACATATACTAGATATTACAAATAAGGGAAACCATGGGACCTACGTTTCTTTGGGCCTGGCTTACTTCACTTAATATAATTTTTTCCAAGTTTTTCCATTTCCTAACAAATGGGGCAATGTCATTCTTTCTGATGGAGGCATAGAATTCCATTGTGTATATATACCACATTTTCTTGATCCATTCATCTACTGAGGGGCATCTGGGTTGGTTCCATATCTTAGCTATGGTAAATAATGCTGCAATAAACATAGTTGTGCTGGTAGCTTTAGTGTGGTCTTGTTTGTAAACATTAGGGTAAATGCCCAAAAGTGGGATTGCTGGGTCATAGGGGAGCTCTATGTGGAGTCTTTTGAGGAACCTCCATACTGCTTTCCAAAGTGGTTGAACAAGTTTACATTCCCTCTTTAGGTGTTTTTAATGCTGAGATATTCTGATCTTGTAAATAACTTAGGGAATATGCTCCCTTTTCTATTTCCTGATGGTGTTTGCATGCCTTTGGGATTATGGATAGGTTTGTAAAGACATCACCTATAAAAATAGGTCAGAGGTTTTATTTATGAAGACTTTAATAGTTATAAGACTAATGTTTTCATCCTTCTTTAGTTGTTCAAAACTTTTTTTTCTAAAAAGTTATCCACCTTAATTTTTCAAAAATTATTGGTGAATATTTTTGATAGCATCATTTTATTATTACTTAAACTTTTTCCCAAATTTTAAAATTGTGGTTAAAATACATCTAACATAAAATTGACTTCACTGATTACTTTTTTTGTATGTTTTTTATTGTAAAAATGCTGCACAGAGTAGTTATAGTTACATGAGCAAGGTAATGAGTGCATTTCCAGTTGAGCATTGTTGCCTCCTCCTTTGTTTTCCCCCTACCATACCTTCCTTCCCACCTCCACAATTACCACCACCCTCCTACCGAAGCTGTAAAGTTTGTTTTCAACATAGTGTTTTGTATATCTTATTGTTATAATGGATCCACTTGTATCCTTATTTAAGAATTTTGTTTTTCCCTTCCCCTCCCTGAATTAGAGAAGTGTATATATACAAGACGCAGGGCACTGACATCAAATACAGCAAAAATGCGGGTTATACCATGGGGGAGGAACATACAAAGCAACAAAAAAATCACATGGTACATTATAAATACGTTAGAAAAAATAGCAAGAAAGAAAAAAGATATTTGTGTCCCTATTTTGGGGTTTATTTTGCTTAACATCATCTTATATGGTCATATGTATATGGCTTTTGGCCTTTTCTGCTTGTACTACACATGGACTAGTTATTGTAAGTAAGGGAAACCATGGGACCTATGTTTCTTTAGGCCTGGCTTATTTCACTTAATATATATTTTTTCAAGTCTTTCCATTTCCTAACAAATGGGGCAATGTCATTCTTTCTGGTGGAGGCATAGAATTCCATTGTATATATATATCACATTGTCCTGATTCATTCATCTACTGAGGGGCATCTGGGTTGGCACCATATCTTAGCTATGGTAAATAATGCTGCAATAAACATAGTTGTGCTGGGAGCCTTATATGGCTTTGTTTGTGATCATTTGGGTAAATGCCCAAAAGTGGGATTGCTGGATCATAGGGGAGCTCTATGTGAAGTCTTTTGAGGAACCTCCATACTGCTTTCCAAAGTGGTTGAACAAGTTTACACTCCCACCAACAATGCAGTAGGGGTCTCTTCTGTTCACATCCCCTCCAGCATCTGTTGCTATTAGAGTTCTTGATTATAGCCATTCTAACTGGGTTGAGGTAGAATCTCAATGTTGTTTTGAATAAAAGACCCCGAATAGCAAAAATGATCCTTAACAGAAAGAACAGTGCTGGAGGAATATCAATACCAAATTTCAAACCCTACTACAAAGCCATAGTAATCAAAACAGCTTGGTACTGGCACAAGAACAGACCTGAGGACCAATGGGATAGAGCTGAAACCCCAAAAATGAACCCACAGACCTATAGCCCCTAATCTTCAATCAGGAAACTAAAAAAAATAGAATGGAAACAAAGACAATCTCCTCAGTAAATGGTGCTGGAAAAATTGGTTAATCACCTGTAGAAAACTAAATCTAGCTCCTTACATATCACCCTGCACCAGAATCAAGCCCAAATGGATCAAAACCTCAGAGTCAAAGCAGACACCCTGAAAACATTACAGGAAGGAATAGAAGAAACCCTAGGTCTCCTTGGCACAGGCTGAAATTGTCTTAATAGAGACCCAGAAACACAACAAATCAAAGAAAGGTTGGACAAATGGGATTGCATGAAGCTGCAGAGCTTCTGCATGGCAAAGGACATAGCTAGCAAGATCAATAGAAAGCCCACGGATTGGGAGAAGATCTTCACTAGCCATACAACAGACAAGGGTCTCATATCTAAAATATACTTGGAACTCAAAAAACTAATTTCCCCAACAACAAATCCTCAAAGAAACAACTGCCCAATAAATAAGTGGGCTAAAGACTTAAAGAGAAACTTCTCTGAAGAGGAAATCTTAAGAATGGTCAATAGACACATGGAGAAATGCTCAACCTCTGTAGCCACAAAAGAAATGCAAATCACTTATTACTTTTATGTTGACATTTCGATGGTGTCACATACACATCATTGCTGTCCAGCTCAGTTGCTATTGCATCCTGTAAAATTAAAACTTGGTACTTCATAAGTGTCAACTTACTATCTCCCTCTCCCTCAGCATAGACAGTAGTCAGTTATACTTTCTGTCTTTGTATTGCTAGAATGTATTCAATACCTCATATAAGTGGAAATCATAATATTTACCTTTTGGTAACTGGCTGATTTCATTTTGCCTAATGTCTTCAAGGTTCACACATGATATAACTTATGTCAGAATTTCCTTTGTTTGGGGACTAATACTATTCCACTGTATGCATATCACATTTTGTCTATCCATTCATCTCTCCATGTACCCTGGTCTATGTTTTAGTTATTGTAAGTAATGCTGCTATGAATGTGAGTATGTTATTTAATCGTTTTTTATTTGAAGCTGTAGATTTTTCACTTTTTTAACGCATAGTAATTTTCATTAATTTTTTCCAACAGTTTCAGAGGTTTCTCAAATTTTGATTTTGTTGGCTCATTTCTTGTTTGCTTACATTGCCTCTTTGTTAAATTTGACTCTTACTGTTGCTTTGGCTTCTTTTATTCAATAAGATGAAGACACTCACAGCTAACATACTAATAAATAAACATAGTAAAGTTACAGAATATAAATCAACATATAAAAATCAACAGCACATCTTTATACTAACAATAAACTTTCCAAAAATTAAACTATTAAATTTCATTTGTAGTACATAAAAAGAAATACCATAAAACACTTTAAAACTAGCATAGGTCAAAGACCTATCTACTTAAAATTAGAAAATGTGAATAAAAGAAATTGAAGAACACAAATAAAGGGAAATAAACCCAAGTACATAGATCGAAATAAATAGCTTTAAAATGTCAATACTGTACAAAGCAATCTACAGATACAACACAATTCTTGTCAAAATACCAGTGTCAGTCTACATGAAATTAGTAGAACAATCTTAAAATTTGTGTGGAACTACAAAAAATAAAAATAAAAAATCTGAATAACCAAGGAAGTTATGAAACAAAAGAAACACAATGCTAGAGACATTCTACTCTGTAACTTCAACTATATTAAAAGTGAAAACAATGTAGTACTGGTGTAAAAATAGACTCACTGCCAGTGAAGCTGCCAGTGGAACTCACTGTTCGTTCTTTCCCATGTCCACCTAGGGTACTAACTATCTTTACTGAAAGATGGTCCATTCTGTGTAATAGAACTTCTGATGTTCTATTTTGTAACTGGTTAGGATGCATACTGAATGAAGTTGCCATTTAACTTGCAGATGACTGATAAAAGCACAAGCTAATAGGAAATGTTTCTCTTTGGTTCTGTAAGTTATAAATCAGCTTTCTGTCTAATTTAGCCAATCATATTCCAACAATTTTTTTTCACTGACTGTACACGTCCTACCTTTCTCATTTGAATTGTCTACCAGCCTGTCGGATGTACGGATCCCATAAATTTTAATTAAAACATGCGTTCCCTGTGATTTATATGAGGGTCATATTTTTAGCTTTCTGAAAATTATTCTTCAAAACCTATCCTAAAGATGTTTCAATTAATTTTATGTGATTTGTTGTTTCTTTTATAATGCACACAAAAACTCAGGATACTATTTTGCTTTTGCAATGGTCATGTCTTTCAGATGGCTTCTTTTGGTGCATGCATGCCTGTTGATAGAGAAATTGGGTAATATATGGGAAGTAGAAAGTGGCTTGGCCTTATACCTGTGAGTCCTTTTGAGATTAAGATAGGTAGAGAAGAGAAATTCTAGGGTGGAGTTTGCCTGCACTGAGAACAGATCACACCTGGTCACACCTCTTTCAGACTAGAGAATTATTCTAGTTAGAATTGCTTCTTATTTTCTGCCCATCTTGGGAGAAGAGGCATGAAGTGGGAACATTTTATAAAATGTTCTATCTTGGGCTGGGAAGGTGGCTTAGTGGTAAAGTGATGGCTTAGCATGCATGAAGTCCTGGGTTCGTATTCCTCAGTACCACAGAAACAGAAAAAGCTAGAAATGGCACTGTGGCTCAAGTGGTAGTATTAGCCTTTAGCAAAGAAGCTTAGAGACAGTGCCTAGGCCTTGAGTTCAAGCCCCAAGACTGTCAATAAATAAACGAATAAACAAATAAACAAACGAATAAATAAATAAAACCCTGCTCTGAGGGTTAAAACAGAGAAGAGGAGGAGTGAAAGAGGGCCTTTGTGATTTCATTTAGTTTCATTTGTTTTCCCCATCATCTCATGAGGACAAAGCCTTTGTGTCAACTTCACTCCTGTTGATGCCTGATGGAGAGTACTGTTCCTCCCACGTGTGAGAGCCACCTGGATTTGTCCCAAGGAGGTGGTAGGGTAGGAGAAGCAGAACTCCAACAGTTCTTTTCCAGTTCTGCCCCTCCCCATGGCCGCACTTGACCGTCACTGTCTTGTGTCCTGTGTTTCTCTACTGCAGCCCTTCCAGAACTATTCTTGAGGGAGGTAATAGCCATCTATTGCTTTACCATCTTGGAAAGATTTAGCATCAGCTGCATAACCTCAGTGTGGTTTCTTGATACCCCATTGTGCATGTGTGCCAGACCTGTAATCAGCCCCAGGTTCCTGCGATTCTATCCTTGTTAGGATTCTGGGTTGCCTCTATGGATGCTTCTACTCCTGGTGCTCTTGGGTGGGGCATGCACTCCATCCAGCTGTTCCTTGGTAGGGCTGTTGTCCCATAATTCTGACTGTGGGAGTGTGAGATACTGTTCTTGTTCATTTATCAAAAGTGGTGCAGTTTCTGCCTTTAATTCCCCATATCACAAATGTGGCAGATCGAATGTCCACCTCAAAAGTAAAAACACATACGTCCAATTGGAGTCTGTGAATGTGATCTGACATGAAGGAAGTATCTTTGTAGGATGTTGAGATGAAATTATCCTAGATGAACTAGGATTGGAGTCTGTGAATGTGATCTGACATGAAGGAAGTATCTTTGTAGGATGTTGAGATGAAATTATCCTAGATGAACTAGGTGGACCCTCAAATCAGTTACAAGTGTTCTTATAAGAGGCAGAAGAGAGGACATAGGCCCAGAGGCACCGTGTAAAGACAGAGACTGATCAGAGTGATGTTGCATTCAGGCGATGCCTGAAGTCAACCAGAATCTGGAAGATGAATCTTTGGCGAGTCTCTATGAGAAGCACAGACCAGTTAGCACCCTGGTTTTCAGACCTGGACAGAACAAATGTAATTTCTATTGTTTTCCTCCAAGTCTATAACCATTTGTTTCAGCAGCCAATAGGAAAAGGATTCAGATAACCAAGTCCAGGGTGTAACCTTCAGGTGTTTGGGGGATGGTAGACGGTTTCATCACCACATGGCAAAACAACAGAGCAACCTAGTCTTATTTTTTTAAGCCCCCTTAAACTGAGAGCTAAGTTATCTTGTGTCAGTTATATGGCTTCAGACATTTTGTCATAACAATAGAAAGCATGTTAATGCAGATGTATTTACTGAAGTCTGAATTTTAAAAAATTATTAATAGGTTTTTTTATTGTGAAAATACCATACAGAGGGGTTAGAATTACATGAGCAAGGTAATGAGTACATTTCTTATCAAGCATTGTTGCCTCCTCCTTTGTTTCCCCTTTCCATCCCTGCCCTCCCATCTCTCCCCCTCCCCAACCACCCTTCCCCTGGTCCACTGCCAAAGTTGTAAAGTTCGTTTTTCGACATAACGTCTTATAGATCTTATTGTTACAATGGGTCAGCCTGTATCCCTATTTAAACAATTTGTTTTTTCCCTTCCCCTCCCCAAATTACACCAACGTCAAATACAGTAAAAACAGGGGTTATACCGTGGGGGAGGGACATACAAAACAACAAAGAAATCATCTTATAAATATGTTAGAAACAATAGCAAGAAAGAAAAACTATTTGAGTCCTTATCTTGGGGTTCATTTCACCTAACATCAACTTAGCTGACCGTTTCTGCTTGTCTCAGACATATACTAGTAATTGCAAATAAGGGAAACCATGGGACCTATGTTTCTTTGGGCCTGGCTTATGAAGTCTGAGTTTTTAATCCTAAATAGTGAGCCACCAACAGGGCTGTGTACACGAGGATGCTTCAAGTTCAGGTCGTTGCTGATTGATTTGTCAGGTCAAACTGAGAGCCATACTGAAGCCCTGGCTGATAGAAAAAACACCAAGGCCAAACCAAAACAACAATATCCACAATCTTCACAGGCTTCAAGAGTTCCTCAAACAAACCCCAGAATTAATATCAGTCAGCATCTGTTACACTGAATTTACTTTAAAAGTTTCTGTTTCTTGTATGGGTATAGTCTATTCATGAGATGTTTTAGTAATGACCATGGGTTTGGGAAGACCATGAATATGGGTGAAGGGTGAAAACTAGACCCCCCCCCGCCCCTTTTTTGGTCTGGCCAAAGAATGTTTGGGTCACAAGCAGTATTATGAGGAAGATTTTTATTCTTTATTATATAGCCTTAAAGGTTTCCGGATATACAGTGCTGCTTTTCCGTTAAATGAGGATAGTCATAAAGTTTTGATGTTGTAGAAAAAGAAATATATTCAACTGCCTTTCTCCTCATCACTGGGGTGAGAGGGGAAAGGTACCAGTTGCTAGGGACACATATCTGCTGAGAGAAACACATACAGTTTATGTGTGTTTCAAATAGCTGTAGGTCTGTGTGCAAGATAACTGATCCTCTCTTGTTCATGAGGAGAAAAGTTTTCTCCTGTTATTAAAAAATACCAGTCATGAAGGATTATCTTGATGAGAGAGAAAGAGAGAAAGAGAAAAGGAGTGAGATTAAGAGAAAGTGAGAGACGCATGAAAAGTAAGAAGGACTGGAGGAGGGAGGGAGAGAGGGAGAGACAAAGAGAATGAGGCCAAGGGAGGGAGGAGGCTGGTACTTACGAAGAAGGCAGAGTGTTGGGAGGGACATCAAGGTGGCTCCCTTAATTAGCTGAGCTCCTGATGGGCCCAGGCAGAGGAATTCTGCCTGTAGAAAACTGTGAGAAGGCCTGTTAGCAGATTCTGATCTGTGGGAAATGCTGTGTCAGTATTCTCTTTCCTTCTGGAATGTACTTCCTACTTCCATCCGTTGGCAGCTGATGGGCCTTTATAAGATTCACCCTAAACCATAGCTTTTCTATAAAATTTTTTTATTGGCTACTCCACTTCTACCAGGTACCTGGTTTACGAGTTTCTTAAAAGAGGCTGAGGAAGGCAGATTATCAATTTAATCTTACGCCTTGAGTTTGAAGCTTACATAATGAGTTTGAAAGCCAGTCTAGGATATGTAGTGAAGCTCTCTTTCCCAAAAAAAATTATTCAGAGGTTGAAGCTGGGCGATTAGGTCCCTGATTTCTTGGCACTCAGACGAGTCTTGCTTCTAGCTCAGGTGGGGTGAGGCGTAGTGCTATAGTGTCTCTAGCACTGAGAGGGGCTCCGCTCACGTGTGAAGGGCCTCACCTCTTTTGCTCCACTCTCCTGGGTAGGAGTGAGCATGTTGTATGTCTCCTTGAAGTTCACCCTGGAGGGTACAAGGGGCCTGAGCTCCTCCCTACTCCTGTGTCCACACCGGGCCCAAGCCCTTCCCCGGGTGAGATAGGAGCCATTTCCAATTCCAAAACCCTCACATGCATCCACTTCTAACCAGCATGAATATGAATAAAGAGAACCTAGGGCACTACCAGGGACGGCACCACAACACCCGTCTATACTGTTACTGCGCATAGGTTTGTTTTAAAGACCTCCAGTGGATACTTGAAAACACAGATGGAATGGAACTCTACATATTCTATGGGTTTCCCTCTGTGCCCTCTGGTGCCAGAGTTAACCTGTCATTCATGTTTTATACCTGGTGTCTCGTTTACATCGCTCCTTATAGATAGATTGAATCAGGAATGTTCCCCGCTCATGTCCCCCACCTGCGTGTTGAGTGCTTGGTCCTCAGCCTGTGGTAAAACTGAGAGGTGGAGAAACCTTTGCTGAGAGGAACTGAGGTCACTGAGAGTATGGCTTTGACAGGGGTGCTGGCACTCCGGCTCCTTCCTGTCTTGCTCTTTGCTTCCTGGCCACCCCTAGTGAGCACTCACCTTCTGCCCCACCCTTCCTCCCACAAGATGTATTGTGCTGCTATCAGTCCAGAAACAATGAAGCCAATCATGTATGGACAAACCTCTGAATCCATGAGCCAAGGTAACCTTGTCTTCCTTTAAGTTGATTATCTCAGGCATTCTGTCAGCGTGGTGAATAGCTGGTACACACACCACCTCTGTGCTTTGGGGTCATTATTAGGCAAAATGAAGGTTACTTGAATACAAGCTCTGGAAGGTGATGGCAGTCATTTTGGTAATGAGATCATTGAGGGACGAAGCGACAGGGAACAGATACAGCCCGAATCCCCTGGATGAAGGGAAGAGTCATGTCCTAGACAGT
This sequence comes from Dipodomys spectabilis, assembly GCF_019054845.1. Taxonomy (NCBI): domain Eukaryota; kingdom Metazoa; phylum Chordata; class Mammalia; order Rodentia; family Heteromyidae; genus Dipodomys; species Dipodomys spectabilis. The sequence goes on from NW_024871057.1 coordinate 1,252,614, forward strand.
GCAAAATACGCCTGTGCACTATTCCATCACACTATTCAGTAAAGCTCACCATCTAGACTTTATAAATCATTTATGTCTATTAAAACTTTCTGAATATTTTCAGACCTTGGTAATTTAAGCCACAAAAAGAACAACTGCAGACCGAGGGGATAGCTGTATGGTTTTCTGTTTTATCCATACCTCCTGCTTTCACTTACCTCTCATCTTTCCCACTCTCTATGTGACCTCTGGATCTACCATACAAGATTCTTAAAGGCACAGCGAGCGGATACAGTCTAAACGGTAGCATTTATATTGTCAGAATATGCTTGTGTACACTAATTTGAAGCTCAGTGATAACATGAAGTCTGGCTAGATTGTGTCAGTAAAACAGATTAAAGAGGAGTTGCAAATTAGAATTCTCTATGCATTTTTTAGATTCTAGTTTTAGTATACATGTTTTAAAAAGTAGTTACTAGCTACATGAAGTTTTATTTAAAGATTAAAAAGGTATGCTCCTCCCTCCCTATCGGCACCTTTTGTCAGTCTACCAATTTAGACCAGGAAGCCACAATAAAATCTCCCCTGGGGAGAGTTGATTGTGTTAGAATGACAGAGGGCATGGGGCGTATTGAAAGACAATAGGAAGTGTAAACACTCTCACTGTTGTTGAGATCAACCTTGCTTAAAACTCCTTTGGAACTTGATGGTTCATGGCTCTTTGATAATTATTTAGATAACAGTAATAACTAGCATTAATTGCAGCTAACTCGATGCCAGAGTTTTGCAAATGCTTTGTGTGTGCGTGCTGAATTAATTTGAAAAAGCCATGTGTAGAAACTCAAGTGTGAGGATACTGGTAGACAGAGACTGCTGCAGCCCTGACCCAAATAGAAATCACTTCCTTCTAACTTCATGCTTTTTCACATGATGCTCTCCTGACTCTAGGTCTTGCTTCTTTCCACAAATATCGAAGGCAGATGACTTTCGATTATAAAAGGTAATGGAAAAAAAGTGAAAGCAATGATGTTATTAACATTTGGAAATGTAATCCTTTTTTTTTAAAATTTCTTCTTCGGGCTCTTCCTTGCCCAGAAGCTAAAGAAACAGTTAACTGTGTATGAAGTAGCATGGCTACATGAAGGTGTGATGGTGGTGTGCAGGTAGCCTGCTTAGCATGTTTGAGGTTAGCATGGTGATGTGTAGGTGGCATGATAATGTCAGGTCGCATGGAGATATGTAGGTGGTAGCATGCTGGTCCAGAATGAGCATGGAGCTTTGAGGGTAGTATTGTTTCACAGATGTGAAAGTGGCATTAGTAGTAAGCAATGCACGTGAGGAGATTTGAGCCAGCTCCACCCTTCATCAGCTGTGTGACCTTGAGCGAGTCATTTCGCCTCACAGAACTTTATTTTCTCTGTCTGTCACTAGGTAGCTCTAAAGACTGAGCTAACCTGGATAAAGCTCAGGGCTAGGCACAGAAATATCATATGAATGTTTGTTGATAGCCATTAAGCTCACGGTCCTTCACTAAACCCCAGGGAACAGATGTGACTCTGAGGATGGAGAGGTGGCCAAGTCCCAGTGTTTACCTTCAAGGGAGCACTTGCCTTTGTAGAGAAGATCAAATCGCACTATGTTAACAAAGTTTTGAAGAACTGAAGACAGTCTGCTTACCTTGCTCTGAGTAGAAAGGCACTTGTCAGTTCTTACACTTGGAAACAGTGTTTAATCTATGTGGAATCTCTCTTTTCTATCTGCTTTTCTCCATCCCCAAACCACAGTGCCTGAAATTTCAAAATTACGGATTTATTAATTTGGGTCAAACATTTCTCTGTTTCCCAAGGGCTTGTGTAAAACTGCAAATTAACTCAGTGCTTGTAACAGTTTCCTAATGACATTTTGATGGCATCTTACATGGCAAGTCACAGGGACTCACAACCCCCTAGAGATCCAATTCAGTGAGTCCGGAGAGTCTGAAAATAGCTCGGCTGGCTTCTGAGGGTGCAGCCCCATGTCCTCCACTCTGGAGGGCAGTAGTCGAAGAGGTCCTGGGACAGTTGGTGGCCCTTTCATGACTTTTATGTGAAGGGAAAATAATCAAGGAAGTGAGCTGGCTTATGTGAAAGAAAGGGCCGTGTCTGTCCACTGCTGAGCTGTTTCTGGGCTCTGGTGGTTGTCCCCATGTAGGTAGGAAGTACCTTGGAGGATCCGGGACTGTAGCATTCTGGTCCCCATCTGCCTTCCAGCCCGCTCTTCCCTGTGTTTTCTCTGAGCACAGCACCTCATGTCAGTCCTCAGCCATGTGGCTAATGAGAGACCTATTCAGTCCTCATTAGGAGATCAACTTGGTTTCTTCTGCTCTCCGAAGCTAATTATATCTCTTTCATTAGTTCAATTTCAGCAATTAATGTACCTCCGTGTACATAAATGGCCGTTTGTTTTTGGTCTAAATGACATGTGTGTGCCTGTCCTTTCCTCTCCTCATGCAAGTTTGCCTCTTTATATTACAAATAGGACTTCCCTAAGGGTTCTAATTTTAAGCAACAGATATCAACATGGCAAATTTAATAGCTCAAAGGGATTTATAGCACAGACACTGGGCAGCTCATGAAATCAAAGAAACTGCCAAACAACGGATCCCAGAAACATGAGGAAACTCAGAGGGCCTGAGGTCTTCTTAAATGAAAAGGACATTTTAATCTTGCCTTTGACTGCCACCAGGCAGCGTGGCTCTGGGGTGATTCATTTGGTGTCTCAATGACATCATCAGGGACTCAGGTTGCCATCTCAGCGTTTTGTCCCATATTTTTTACCTGCCCTCCTGGTACTCCCATTATCCTCACTTATTCCCCCATTATTGAAAGGTGGCCTCCTGGGTGAGGGGCAGACAGCTTGCTCACTGTAGTGTTCTCTCTCCTCCACCCTCCCTACTTCTTCTTCTTCTCTTTTAATATTCCAACTAGGATACCTCTTTCCAGGAGAGACTGAGCAAGTACCTTTCCCTGTTCCTTTGGTGCAAATATCATAGATGTTTGCTACAGAAATCTCTCAAGAATTAGGGAAGGGAAGGGGAACCACAAAATGGTGAGACAAAGGACAAATGGCGAACCAATGTAACAGCAATACTCTCAAGACAACATGTTGGAAATGAGCTGTACAGCTTGTGGGGGGAATTGGGGAAAGGGAAAGTGGGAGAAAAAGGAGGGAGAGGGTAACAATGTTTGACAAGAAATGTATTCACTACCTCTCTCTCTCTGCTCTTTTCTAGCTCTCAGCTTTTCCCTTCTCTTCTCTTTCCCAGCTCCTTTCTCTTTTCTAGCTCTCTCTGTTCTTTTTTAGCTCTTTTCTCTCTTTTTCCCAGCCTACTGAATAAACCTACCTCTTACCTGAATACCACGTGCGTGCTGCTGTTCTTACTCAGCTACCTCTTTTTAAAAACCTAACATAAATGGTGCCGTGACTCAGAAATGTATTCACTACCTTATGTATGTTAGTAACTGTACCCCCTCTGTATATCACCTTGACAATAAAATGAAATTAAAACCAACAAAACAAAATGAAAGAAAAATCTACATGAAATGAGGGCAAGATTGTCCCAGAGGAGGAAAAAAACACTGGGAAGATATCAATTACAGAGATCTACTATTAGTTTCTGAAAAACTCAGATTCCAAAGTTCTGTTAATATTCATCTCAAAATATCAACTGTTTACATATAGAATGGGGTGATTTTCGAGAGCTGAAGAAGTTAGATTAATGACAGAATTAAAAAGAGTGAACATTGCTAGGGAAAAGCTATGTAGGTCTTAGTCTGGTGACGATTCACTGGCACTTTGGAAGAGCCAGAGTCTCTGCTCCCTGCAACTGTCAGTCCATTCCAGGTATGCAAGCAATCATTGTATGTAAGCTTTGCAAAGACACTAGCAACTGGAGCAAATAGAAGGAAGCATTGGCGACTTGTCATGGGAAGGAAGAACTTTAAGCTGGGGGCCTGGAAGAGTCCTGTTTTCTCTGATCTGAAGGTGCCCACAGGATAGGTTAGACTTCTTCCATCCAGCAGGAGAATAGTGAACAGCCAAGAGTAGAGGTTAGCAGAAGATGTTTAATCTTTCAGAAAAAGGACCCTCAACTTTCTATAACCATTCACAGTTCATAAGGCTCCTCTGTTAACCTGCCCTAGTAACCTATGGCAGGTGGCAAACTAAAGTCCTCAGAAAACCATTCACTTCCCATGGATTATCTAGTATAACATTTGTCCATGTCTATGCATTTTACATGAGGCCATAGGAAACCTGATCTTAGAAGCAGGAGGTCAGTGGGTCAGACTAGGAGATTGCCCCAGACCAGCAATGTCTACGTTTCCTTACCTTGGGCTGCTTCTCTATCCTTTTGTTGATGAGCAGGAAGATGGCTCACATATTCACACATTGAGAATATTTTCTGTCTGCTCTCTTTCAAGAACGAATGCACAGAGATATGACACTATCCATTTTTGGCTTGCATACCTGTGCCCACCAACCTATCCATCAATCAATCTCAGGATTTTTCTCCTTTTCCCTAGTAATACTGGCTGTGCATGTGGGTCTGAATAGGAGAAGGTTGTGGCTATGGTTGCACAGCTTCCTGTGGAGCTTGTAGATCACGCTTTAACATGATGTATCATTTCTCAAATATGATGACAACTACTGGGACACCTCTGATCTTATTATTTGGATAGTCTTACGAGTAAGCTATATAAGCATATAGTCCCTTTGTGTCGATGGTTAAGCATTAAGTCTTGGCTAGGACCTGGTGTTACACTACAAACTATTTTTCAATCTATTTTTTGCTTGTGGATAGAATGATTTTGTTCCAGAATCCAGAATCCTGCCATAGGCCACTTCTTCTTCTGCCCTTTCCAAAAGATTCTATATGTTTGCTTATCACAGGCATCTCCAATACTGTATGATCTACAAAACTGCTGGGCCCAAGTGGCTTGGTTGATAGTCTGTAGCTTAGGCTATAGCCAAGTGGCTTGCACTATAGCCTATAGTTGCCAGGGGCTCCTTTCTTCTTTTACTTGAAGCTGAGAGCCATCTGCAATACCTACTATGCTGACGGGAGCAGTATTTTTGGATATAAAGTGCATTATTCCCTGAACCCAAAAGGCACCAGGCACCATGCATCCTTCTTGTAGTTGAGAATCAAGAATCAACCATTTGTCATTTACTTTGGAAGAAATATCCTGACATATCCTTGACCATTGGGTGCTCTAAAAACATCACTGAAATGGCAGACTCTTGCATTTTTTAAAAATCAGGCTTATACTCTAAAACCCAGAGCACTTGTGTATTACCAAGACCAGTAGCAGAGTGGCTCAGGCTGTCCAATTAGCATGATATCATCAATTCAGTGAGTAGTTGTGATTTTCTGTGGGATATGCCCAGGTTGACAAGGTATTATTGGCTAACAATATGGAAGTGGCCGGAGGAGGTAAGAGGTAACACAGCTCAGAGGCAAACTTTCTGATTCTTTTTCATTGTCAGAGTATAAAGAACACATCCATGCAATCAATGGCCACATACTACTCACTTGAAGTTTTATTCATCTGCTCAAACACAAACACTGTCTGGCTCAGCAGTTGTGATTAAAGTTCCAATCCTACATTAGTTTTCAGGCATTTGTTAGAGTCTATCTAGTTTTGTAGACGTCACACTGGTCAATTCAATGGGATTTAGATGGGGGCCATCATCACTGAGTGCTGTTTAGATCTTTAAGCTTGGGATGATTTTCAGATATTGGTTCAAGGATGAAATATTGCTTTTCATTTACTATTATGACTGGTGTTGGGTACTTTCAGAAGTCCCTGTTTGGCTTCCTCCAGTAACGTTTTCTCTACAAATGAGAATCTAAGATGGAAGATGGAGGTTGCTCCAAACATCTAGTGTATTGATTGCAATTCCATACTCATGAGAAGAGACAATGACTACTTGGTGGGTCTGTAGATTCAGAGGACCGTCCTAGTCAGATCTCAAGATGGGCTTCACTTATCATTTGGTTAATACTTGTTGTCTTTGGATAGCAGTACGAAACTCAGGCCTGGTGTATCATAATCCTCAAAATGTCTCAGTGGACCCTTTCTTCCAGTAGAGAGTTCACTTACATACATGGTCCTAAGCCTTTCTGGAAAAATAGACCCAATGACTTCTTAGTCATTACAAATTTGCCACAATTTGTACAACAAGGTCCATGCTACCTAGTAAGTTAGTAGGTTGTGGACCTGAATATAGGTACAGGTTTTGAAATTCAACAAGGGATTTGAACTTGTTAGGATGTTTTCTTTTCCACTATTGCTGTGTGTGTGTGTGTGTGTGTGTGTGTGTGTGTGTGTGTGTGTGTGTGTGTGAGTGATGTTTAGCAGCATCGTGTTAGCTGGCTGTCTCTTTCTTTTCTCTTATGGACACACTGCTTTAGAAACCATCTCTGCAACTGTCAATAGGTCAAGCCACCCTAACTGTCTTCTGTAGCCACAGACAATGGGCCACAGTCCTCTAGTGGGTCTCTTGACCTTCTCAATATTGCAGAATGTCCACTGTCCACAGCATCCTTGTTGCTTTTTGCTGCCTTCTTCCAGGACAACTCAAACATTTCTGTGTTACCGGCATTGGCTCTGTCCTTTTCTTAGCTTGTAAGCACTTTCCTTCTCTCACAGCCTAGCAGCAGTTTGCCCCATCCCCTGGGTCCTTATTAGGGGGCTTCCTAAGAAACTTCCAAGTCTATCAATTCCTCTTTACCTAGTCTTACATTCTGTCCCTCTTGATCAGGCACCCTTAAAATGTAATCCTAGCTATGCTTCTCTGGCTCCTGCTAGAACTTTTTGCCTCATTCTTAAACATCTTTGGTGTAGAGACTTCCTTATTAAGTCTTAGCATGCCTAGCCAAGTTAATCCTAGTTATCAGCCTAGCAGCCAGGAGAAGGGGTGGAGGTAGCTCCTAAGGGAGGCATTGGAGGCAAAAGAGAGGCTTCTGTAGCATCTTCCTTCACAGAAAAAGTGGAGGCTCTTGCTAGAAAAGCACAAGGCCCCTCTGCAAGTTTTGACAGCTCATGGGAGGCTGCCTTGGTAAGATGCTCAGGGGCATGTACCCAGATATCTCTATCCCATACTTCGAGGTGTCCAGTTTCCCCCTACCATGCCCTTGATCTCACCATATCATATCTACCCCGTCTGAGCATTCACAGCATTGGTGAAGCCTGCTGTGGCACAGTAAAAGGGCACCATGGCAAACTTACATACTTAGCCATTACTATAAAAGTACTTGCTAAGATTTATATACTTACCCAGTAATAGGTTATTTCTCAGTATTGCCTTGCAATATAACTTGGTAGTTATCAACCAATTCTGCCTTCCATGTGGCCTTCCTCCCATAGTTTCCAATCATTGTGTGTGTGGTAGTGTCTTCCTCTAGTATAACACTTCCTATCTTCAGTAATGTTCCTTTTCTTGAGATATTTCCCCTTCTTACCATCAATGGGATCTTTAGCCATTGGACCACCTTTTGCCTATGGCTTATCTTTGCAGGATCAGGGTGACAGTGAGTAGGCCAGTCCAGAATTCTATCTACTGTCAAATTCTACTCTTGGTCAGATGGGTGTTCTTGGATCCTCCTAAAAGCAGATGCTAAGGCAGTATCAAATTTGGGACATTATCAGTTATTGGGGAGAAGCACCTATGAGGGGAAACATAGAGAAAAATGGCTGAGGTAAGAGGTCTATGCGGTGAGGTCTGTGTTAGTGCCTCATTGCTGCAGTTATCACATGACCACAGCCTTACTGGTATAAAACAACACAAACCAATGGTGGTACAGTTCTGGAGATCAGCGGTCTCACTAACTAAAATCAAGATGCTGGCAAAGCTGCTTCCTTCTGTAGGTTTTGAGAATCTGTCCTTGATCTTTTACTATGTCTAGATATCATTAATATTCTTTGGCTTGTGACCTTTTTAACTCTTCAAAGTCAATTGGAACTGGCCTCTGTCCCCAGACCCTTAATTTTGAGATGATTGCACAGTTTCTTTATCTATGTAATGTAGCTTAGATCACTTCTGGGGTTCAGTATTTTTTGAAGGGTGCAATACTTAACCTATAGTGAGGTCTTTCCTCTGTAAAGGAGGAATGAGGGCAGGAGAATTAGGTAGCATGAGTTCATGAACCCAACAGAATGAAATGGGGTTGTTGTGAAGAGCATAACAAGGCTCTCAGTCATGGCTTCCTATATTTCTCCACACTAATGATAGAACTGTGATCAAATGCTGTGCCTTTGACCTCAATCTCTATTCTATGTCTTTATGGTCCACCACATTGCTACATGGAAAAACAAGAGGTAGTTAGGATGCTACCTCTGTTGCTTTCTAAGTAAAGATCTAATAAACTATGTGACAGAACTATTGAGGGGAAGCTTGCTGTAGTGAGTAGGTACAGCTTTCTATAATGATGGCTGTACCATCTCACTTACATTCAGATTCTATACTACTTTGATCCCTCCTGTGTGAGAAGCCTACTTGATACAGGTGGCTAAGTTGGTCTGGAGGTCCAATTCCTGGTTATTGATATTGTTCCAGTTATGCCATCCGATCAGTCTGAACATTTGCTCTGATCCACTGAAATAATAATACCATCTCACATGATATCTTTGTTGGGCTATATATGCACTCTCCTCAGCTTAGTTCTATCTATCTATCTATCTATCTATCTATCTATCTATCTATCTGTCTATCTATCCACACACATATATATATAAGTCTCCATATGTAACTATTTATAACACATATATATACTTATGTATTGTTAGATTAAAATATTTTCATTATATTATTACTTATATATTTATAAACAAAAACTGGCTAGAAACTCCTTATGCTTATTGTATGATCATGTAAAACAAATCAAACTCATAAATTAGATACAAACTAAACAGATTACCAATAAAATTTAAACAAACTAAACATAAAGCATAAAACTTTTTTTGTTTCTAGCATAATGAATTATTCCTTGTAATGGCCTGGCTGCCTTTGTGCTAGTTGTTTTGAATGACAGTATTTGGCCTCTGGTAAATAAACATAATTTATTCTCTTACTATTAATTCAAAATCATCAAACACAGCATTTGTCATTTGTGATTGTTGGCACAAATTTAAGTTTAGGCACTGAAATGATGTGACAGACTCATTTATAGGTAGTTATATTCAACCTACTTTCATTCATTTTAGATTATAAAGATAAAAATGCAAATTCTCAAAGTGAAATTATTGGTGAGAACCTGGGGATCTTTGGGATTGTTAACGATGATCAAATACTGAGATAATGAATGTGAATATGATTTCCAAAAGTTAAAAGGAGCTAATAGTTGCCAGAAGCTATCACTGACACAAGACGGCAAGCTAAACTCATTGCCCTGAATTACATGCAGCATTCTGCCTTGTCACACCCATCTCCTGGCACCATCCTAACTGGCTAAGAGCCTGACACTTCTGTTTGGTCTTAGAACTCTGGATTTTTGGTCACACTGCTGCTACTTCCAGCCACTAGAATTTAGCAAGGATGAAGAAAAGCAGACTACTCTACAAAGCTCATTTCTGTAAGGAAGCCACAGTCGAGAGAAGAGAAGAAGTACAGGCAGGAACCTCATCTTCTGGACATGACCTTATCTTTTCCATCACCTCCAAGGCAGGTCAATGGTTTTATCTCTTCTAGCCAACTACTGCTCCAGCCTATCAGGGCGGTCTTATTTTCAGAGTTGGAGTAAATTGGTTACAGGGTCTTTTGGGAAATCTTCAAACTTTTACTATGAAGTTCAGAGGGTTAGTAATGATTTTTAGGATATGTTTCTGGAGAGATAAAGGGAAGAGGCTCAAATTAAAATGACCACTAGCGACTGAGCAAATAATAGCAAACCTCTCAACAAAAATCTCAATAAAAATAAAATTTTTGAATAGAATAAATGGAAATTATGGAGCTGAAAAAATACCATCATTGAAATGAAAATCTGGTTGTGTAGGTTGAATAACAGATTGGAGTTGATAGATTAATCGGTGAAGTTGAAGTATCTTCAACTATTTATTGAAAATATTCAATGTAAAGATTAGGAAGAAAAATAGAAGAAAATATGAGAAGAGCCTCAGAGGTGTGAGTCAACATCAATTGAACCAAGATGTATGTAACGGCAGTTCTAGGATGAGAAGAGAGAGAAAAGGACATTAAATAAAAAAGAAATATAGTCTCCAAATCTCAGAATCAGGTATAAAACATTATGTATACTTATACAAAACATCCAATAAACCCCTAGTAGAAGAAGGTCAAAGAGTCAATCCATTGTAACATCTAAACACAATATAGCCAAACAGTTGAAAGACAAAGGCAAAGAGAAACATCTTGAAAATTACAGAGAGAAATGAGTCATCACTACCAAGAAACAGCACTATGATTAACTGCTGACTTCTCAGCAGGAATAGCAGAGGTCAGAAGGCAGTGGAATGACATATTCTAAGTGCTAGGAAAAATATTGGGAGTGTAGATTTCTATTTCCAGTAAGAAATACACATTTAAACTGAACGTAGAGTAAAATCAGTTCCAGAAAACAAATACTGACAGATGTAGACCTGTATTATCAGAAGTACTGAAAAAGTCTTTCAGACAAGGCAAATGATTCTGAGAGCCAAAATATATAGGAAGAGAAAAGAGGAGCAGAGAATGAAAATTACATGTTTAAAAGAACAGAGTAAGTAAATATATTTGCTTTATTTCTGGTATTTCTTTAAAAGTTGGAAACTTTTGTAAAGCATCCATTATAATACTGTATTTTGGGTTTATAGCATATAGATATAATGTACATGAAAATTATAGTACAGAGGAGGGAAAATGGAGTTAACTGGATAAAATTACTTTATTTTACTCTAATTAAGCCAGTATTAACCAGAAATATGTCATGATGAGTTAAGATGCATTTTGTAATCCCTGGAGCAAGAAAATAGCTGAAGAATATACTGTTAATTCAAAAGGAGAATTAAAGCAAAGGAATTAAAAGTAAAAGAGGAATTACAGAACAATTACTCAGAACAAAAGAAGGACATAAAAGAGGAAATAAACACATGCAATATACAGAAAACAAAAAAGCTAGACAGTAGATGTGGATCCAAACATCACAATTACATTAAATTTGGATGAACTATCCAGTCCAATAAATAAACAAAGATTGCCATCTTGGAATTTTCAAAAAGCAAGATACAACTCTATGCTACCCATGAGAGATATATTTTATATTTAAAAACACAACCAGCATGAAAGTAGAAGAGGAAATGATCCAGCACACAAGTAGTAACTAGATGAGAGCTGAAGTGGCTATATTATTATTATTAGGGAAAATAGAATTTAAGTATTATTAGAGAAAAAGAGGAGCATTTCATAATAATAAAATGGCCAATGTATTAGCCAGAAGTGACAGTTAAAATGTATATGCACTTAACAAAAGTTCTCCAAATATATTTATGTAAAATAGAGCTTAGAGAAGCAGACAATTCAAGAATTGTGGATAGAGTTTGTAGCAGCGCAGTCATAATATTGAAGCAACAGCCTGATAGAAAGTGCTATGGTGTGGGTGTATAACTGACCCCTGGTTCCTAGTGCAACAGCATTGAGTTGGCAGAAGAACAAATAAGTGGGGTCCAGTGGAAGTTTGTTGGATATGCAAGTTCACCTCAGGAGGCGCTAACGTTAGTCTCTTGGAGTAGATTGGTTTCACTGAGAGGAGTTTTTGAAACTTCCCTGCCTGTCACTTTTGCACATGCTCTTGAGGTTGTGACAATTTCCCTGCTTTGATGGAGACAGAGGCTCTCACAGAGCCAAGAAGATGACAGCACCGTGAGCGTGAGTCTCCAGAACTGTGAGCGGAAATAAACCTCTTTTCTTTATAAGGTGCCCAACCTCAGATATTTTGTTACAACAACAGCAAACAGACCACCATGTGAGGTAATGCATATACAAAAACATACTTGACTAACACTATTGACCAATGCAATTTACCTGATATCTACAGAAAAGAACTACTCAGAAGAAAAGAATATGCACTCTTTTATGAGCATGAGAATATTTTCTAATAAAAGTCATCTGCTAAGCCTTTAATTAAATTTCCATCAACTAAAAAAGATTAAAATTATTCTAATATTCTAATGTTTTCTGTTAATAGCAAAATTAAATTTAAAAATTTTATAGCTGAAAGATGCTTTATCAGTAAATATTTTGAAACTGAACAAACTAATTTCTAAATATATTATGAGCCAAAGAAAAATTAACAAGGAAAATTATAAAAAATGGTTTGAACTGATGGGAAAAAATCATAAAATCTCAAAATTTCAGAGATATACCTAAAGTAGTACACATAGGAAACTATAGGTTTATGTGCCCAAATAAAAACTTTTATTTATTTACTTAGGGTAAAACAGACTTGAGCAGGCTAATAGGCTGAAGGGAAGGAGTTTATACCTTGATTTTCAACAAACATTTTGCTGGGAAGGTGGCTCAGTGGTAGAGCGTTTGCCTTGCATGCCTGAGGCCCTGGGTTCAATTCCTCAGCACCACATAAGCAAAAAGAAAAAAACCAGAGGTGGTGCTGTGGCTCAAGTGGTAGAGCGCTAGCCTTGAGCTGAAGAGCTGAGGAACAGCGTCCAGGCCCAGAGTTCAGGGCCCATGACCAGACACTTAAAAAAAATGTAAACCAACAAAAAGGTTGAGTGTAGAAAGAAATTAAATCAGCTGGATAATGTATTTGTGTTTTAACTTGTGTTTTAAGACTCAGAAATTTAAAAAAAAAGTTCATCAAGTTCAAACATGATCATTAGCTAAGGTTAACTTTTATTAAAGAAAAACATTTGTGCTAGTACCAGGGCTTAAACTCAGAGCCTTGCATTCTTTCTCAGCTCTACCCACAGCTCGTGCTCTACCTCTTGAGCATGCCTCCAATCCAGCATTTTGCTTGTAAATTGAAGACAGAATCTTATAGACTTTTCTGCTTGGGCTAGCTTTGTACCATGATCCTCCAGGTCTCAGCCTCTGTGTAGCTAGGATCACAGGCATGAGCTACCAGCACCTGTCCAATTTGAAGACTGTTTCTTCTAAGTCTAGTGCAGCCTGAGTGAAAAGTGTTTACAAAGGGTACAACAGTGTACAGAATGTGTTTGCCACATTCACTCATCACTCGTTAACAATGCTTTACCCAGAGCAATTTTCAGTCTTGTAAGTTCCATGCCAGGCATGCGCTCTAAATAGGTGTACCATTTATGGATCTTATGGTGCATTTTTACCGTACTTTTCTAGGTTCAGTCACACAAATACCACTGTAGGGTTACAATTGCCTGTGACATTCAGTCCTATAACACACTATAAGCTATGTAGTTTAGGCTCGGCAGGCAATACTTGTAGCATTGTATGGTACACAGTAATACCATACTTTTGATGTAAGTACATGGGTGTTGCTCATACAGTGAGAAAAATCACCAGTCGATGCATTTCGTGGACAGCATTTGTGAGGTAAACCCTGGAAGTCTGTATTTCTAGAGGGCTTTGGAGGCTGTCTCTCTAAGAGATGCAGAACTATATTTGACATACTATTTTTTTTACATCAGAAAATGCTCTGTTCTGAACAGTGATCAGGCTCTGGATGATGAGAGAGGTTTAAGGACAGAGCTCAGGTTTCTTGGTGCCCCATCCAGATCCTTGCCCTTTGTCCAGTTCACCCTTCACCCCTTGCTGGTCACTGACCTGGGCATGCAAGTAACTTGTCACTCGCCATTATTGTTTACTTGTATCCCTGGGCCCAGAGGCATGCTGGGAGAATCCAGCATCTCTGCTTTGCCCTTGTCTGGGTGTCACCCCAGAGCAGCTAGACAAGCAGAAACGCTCAGTGTACCCCTGCTCTGTCTTGATTCCTGTGGGCACACGGATAAAATCTGCCGTTTATTGAACATGTACTATGGATCAGGGATGAGCTTAAGAACATTAACCTTATGAAAAGGAACAATTTTCACTCCTTTTTTTTTCATTGTTTCTCCACAGATGAGAGGCACAGAGATATCAAGCAACTTGCTGAGGTGACCTATCAGAGGAGATTCCTGAGCATAAACTCACCAACCTGGCTTCCTGCTCTGTGCATGCTACATCTGTGCTCTATGACCAAAGGATGGTCAGGGGTGGCAAGAATACAGGCACCTGCTCCTCAATGTCTCAGCTCAACTCAAACTCTATCCATACCCGTGTCCTGTCCTTGGGGACCCACTCCCTCTCTCCAACTCCCTGCTCTCCCTGTCATTTCCTCTAACTCCAATACCACTCTGCAATTCAAGCCTGGTGTCTGGTGAATTATGTTCTTCCAAATTGCTACATTAATAAGGGCCGTGTGTTCCTAGAGGATCATTAATTACAGACACATTTTTATTTCCCTCTGAAATACTGCCTGTGTTTCTGCTCCATGGGGCTCAGACACGATCTGGCCCCAATGTGCCTGCAGGTTGCTTATGACATCTGTCTCTGACTTCCTGACAAACAGCTCCTGCATGCCTTGCTCTCTACTTCCTTCTTCCTCCTCAATGGGCATCTTCTCCTAAGCTGAGCTCCACTGGGCAAGCCTGAATGGGATGAGGTTCCCGTTTCTCCACCTGCTCCCAATAAACCAACTGGCACTGTTGTAGAGGACATTGCAAAGCCACCAGGCAAAGGAGACGATACTCTTCTGATGGTTCCCTCAGGGACCTCTGCAGACACATGGCAGTTCCAGCAAACAGGAGGGTCCAGGTAAGGGGCAGGAAGAGCTCCTGGGTCCTGAGAGTTAGATCTAGGCAGCGATCTCCAGTCTAGGCTCTGTCAAAGATGGTAGAGGCAGGAAGCCCTTCAGGAGCTCCCTGCTTTCCTGGGGCTAAGGCTTAGAGGCAGAAGTTATATGGCTACACACTCACCCTTAAGGACTCTAAGGGAGCCACAGAAGCTCCAGCTTGCATAGCTCATAAATTGGAGTAGTTCCCACCCTCTTGTATCATTCCTATCTACAGACCTCCCTGTCCCTGAACATCTATTCATCATGCATTCTCTCTCTCCATACCAGTCCTGCTGTCCAATCCATTCGCCAGTGATTATTTCCCTTTGCTTCCATGGCTGGCAATTAGAATTGTCTGGGGAAATTTCCCTTATACTTAAACCATTCCAAGGCCAAATAAAAAAAAAAAAACTCTCATAGAGTGACACACAGGAACTGGTCATTCCTGAAGTCTCCTGGGCCACCAATAATGCTAAGTTTACGAATCTGTTGTAATCCTTGCTACTCACAGAGGAATCCATTCTGCAGCCATGTGAGCACTGGAGATTGATTAGAAATGCAGAGTCTCAGCTATGAGGAGGTCTGGCTCTGATATGCCATCACAGCCAACCAGGGGTTGATTTTGTTGATCTGTCTGCCAAGATGGGTGTTGTTTTCCTCCCTCACTATACCATGTGTGTCCCTCCTGAAGCTGCGTGCTCAGTTCTGGAGAAAGACCTTCCCCAATACAAAGAGGACCATTCACTAGGAGCCTTGGCTCACGCCTATAATCCTAACTACTCAGGAAGATGAGATCTGATGATGGCAATTCCAAGCCAGTCTGGTCAGGAAAGTCCAGCAGACTCTTATCTCCAATTAACCACAAAAAGCTGAAAGTAGAGGTGTGGCTCCAATGGTAGAGCACAAAACTTTAGGCCCAGAGTTCAAGCCCCAGGGCGAACAACAACATCAAAGAGATGACCATTCTCCCATCAAAAGTACGTGAGCAGCTTTCCTCCTTTATTATAGCCTAGCAGCTGTGCTTCTTCTCTAGCACAGCGTCCAAAAACCACTCTCTAGAAATGCAGACTCTCAGGCTCCACCCCAGACTCACTGAATCAGAATTCTGTACATTTTAATAAGATCTCCAGGTGATTTGTATGTGCTTTAAAGTCTGGAAAGCACTCTTGTTTCAAAATGTTTTTGAAACTTTATCCTGTAAAAGAATCACCCAGAGAGCTTGTTAAAAATGAAAATCCAATCCAGTAGGTCTGGGACGGGGCTGGAGCTGTGCTTTCTTAACAAGGTCCCTGGTGAGTGCTGACGAAGGTGGTCCTGGCATCGCACCTGGAGACATATAGCATCCAGGATTTGGGCTTGGACCTCCTGGATGAAATCCAACAGTCTGGATGTAGCTGTCCATTCTAGAGAGGCAGGCTTTCCCTCAGAGAACTGTATCTACCTCTTCAGCCAGTACCAGGCAGAATGGACCTTCTTGCTCTTGCCTAAGCTGGAAGAGCTCTCTGGATTTCACTGAGGCAGGTCCTTTGTCCACTTGTTCTCAGCTTGCCAACGTCTGCACTTTTCTAATTGAACTATAAATCACCTAATGTAAAGGTCATCATTTTACAGTGTTCAATTCAGTGGTTTTTAGTATAGTCAGTTTTGGAGCTATCATCACAATCTAATTCCAAAACATTTCCAACACCCTCTCCCCTTCCCCCCACAAAAAAAACACTGAACTCATTAGCAGTCAGTCCTGATTTCCTCTTTTCCCCATCCTCTGGCAGTCTACTTTTGGATTCTGCATTTGGCAGCTCAGGACATTTCCTATCAATGGGGTCATGTAATGTGTGGCCCTGTTGTGACTGACTTCTTGCACTGCCATAAGGATCGCAGGTTGCCATAGAAGGCCAAGTGTGCATTTTTGCTTTCCCCACCTTTACTTGTGGGTATCGTTGGCTCTAGGAAAGCTGCTTTGGGTCTTTATCCTAACTTTACCTCTGCATTCTCCTATGTCCTATACAGTAAGCTCCAAGCACCATAATATTGGCTCTGGGCTTGACCTCCAAGGATCCGTAGCGCAAGAATAGGCCTGCTGGACCACAGGGCAGCCTCTGCATTTCCCACTGAGAGGCTTTCCTGTAGTACTTCTGTCACTCTAGAACATTCTGAGGCTCCCCGTAATGGCCAAGGAGGCTGTGGAGATGAGGAAGAAGAAATTCAGAAACGTGGAGGAATGACACAGGAACTGGGAAGGAGAGAGGATGCTAGGATATAGCCACTCTCCATTGCGGAATGCCATCCATCCCCCAGAGGAGAGAGAAATGAAGCCTCAAACTGAGATTTATATCTGAGATTTTCAAGTTTTCAGAAGAGAGAGAGAAAAAGGACACATTTATTGAGTGATGATAAATTCCCTCTTCGCAGATTTATTAGAATTTGTATGGAGCTGGATCATAGATTTTTTTTGGCGAAAGCCTTAAACTTTTATGTCCCATCATAATGGCAAATGAAGTCCAGTAGGCAGTTTAAATAATTCTTGATTAAATGATCCTCCCCTGCTGCCCCTGAAGCTTGGCCCCTTGAGGCACAAAATCGGGAATAACACTTCTAGTATGGTAAAGAATTGCTTCCAGGTAGAGTCCTGGATCTAAGTTCTAAGAAGAATCAAGGCTGGGTTTGGCTGATGAGTTAATAGTTAGATGAAACTACTTTTTAAAATGGAATATCTAGCTGGGCATTGGTGGTTCAAACCTGTCATCCTAGCTACTCAGGAGGTTGAGATATGAGGATTGTGGTTTGAAGCCAGCCCAGGCAGGAAAATCTATTGGACACTTATCTCCAATGAATCACCAAATAGCCAGAAGTGGAGATGTAGCTCAAGTGGTTAGAGTACTAGCTTGAGCAAAGAAGCTCAAGGACTGTGTCCAGGTCCTGAGTTCAAACCCCAGGATCAGCACACACATACACGGAAAAACTGAGTATCTACTAGATGGTTGGCCAACACATTAACAAACAGAGCTTATCTCCTGCATACTGACTGGTCTGCTCTAAGGACCTCTAGAAGTCAAAGCCATCATGGCTACCTGGAAAGGATAAAGATGTTGCCTTCGTCTCTTAAGTTCTCTTCTGTGTTTCTACCATGGACTACCCCTCTCTTCCTTGGGGTGTCTTGTTGGTTTACAGTCTTATTCTCCATCCATCCCAGTCTCCTGACCCCATGGCTGGGATGTGCTCTCCTTATGTACCTCTAGCTCCATTTCACTCATCTCATTGTGTTGCAGTTGCCATTCAATTGTGGATTTATCTACTTCTTCCATTCCATCCATTGTTTCTTCTTGTATTTGAAGCTCTGTGATTAGTGTACAAACATAATTGCATAATTACCTCATGAACTGACTCTTCTATCAATAAGAACTGACAATGCAACCTTGGTGCTTTGAAATCAGCTTGCTTGTCTGATATTGGTATGGTTGCTCAGCTCCAGAGCTCACTCCGCTCTCTCTTTTTCCCCTTCCTGCCTTCCTCCCTTCCTTCCTTTCTTCTTCCTAGCATGTATACTAACACTAAAGCTTGAACTCAGGGCCTTGCATATCATTCAGCTTTTGTGCTCATGGTGTGCTTGAGCTACATCTCCAGTGATGGGTTTTAGCTGTTTAATTAGAGGCATGAATCTCTTGGATTTGTCTGTTTAGGCTGGCTCAGATTCATGATCCTCAGATCTCAGCCTCCTGAGTAGCTGGGATTATAGTCATGAGCAACTGGTGCTCAGTTCCAGAGTTCTTTTGATAAATGTTAGATTGGCATTTTCCCTCTGTGTTCTTAGTTTTTAACTATTTGTTTCTTCATATTTCAAATGAATTTCTTATAAGCAGTAATATGTTGAACTTGCTTATTAATACAACTTGGAAACCTGCCATTTAGTTGGGTATTTTTAATCGCTTATAGTTAATGTAATTATTGTCACAATTAGTTTTAAAACCGTCTTTGAAATTTGTTTTCTTCCCTTGGTTACTTTCCTTCTTTCTTTTGGATTGATTATTTTTCTTATTTAATTTTTATCTCCTTTGTTGGCTTATTAACTACACACTTCTTTTCTTAAAAGTAATGACACTAGTTTGTAATATGTGTATTTTATCCTGCAGAGTCCAATTTTGATTTATATTGTACCAATTCATGTGTAGTATATAAACTATATAACAGATACACCAATTTTTCTTCTCCTAGTCTTTGCACTATTACTGTCTAGCATTTGCTTTCATGTATATAATAAAGGCCACAATATAATGTTACCATGTTGTCTTTAAATAGTCAATTATCTTTAAAAGAGATTTACAAAATAAAAATGAAGGTATTTATCTAAGTATTTCCTGTTAGTAATGTCTTTCTTGCTTTTGTATAGATTGTAATGACATCAATGAAGCTATAAATAGTGCCTCACAGGGGATATAATATTTCTGTGGATTTTGTACCCTCGTTTCCACTGAGAGCAGTTTAGCTGAGTGAGTCTGACACAGGATCTCTCATGATGTTGTAGTTAAGTTGTAGCCATGGCTATGGTCATCTAAAGGTGCTGGAAATGCTGCTTCCAGAGTAGCTGTGTGGTTGGTGTAACGAGGTCTCAGCTTCTTGCTCTGTGGGCCTTTCCACAATGCTACTTAAGTGCCATGCTATCTTCCCACCCCTACCTCCACACAATGATAAGAGAGGGATGTGGCGAAGGGATAAATCCTCCAAGAGCTAGGTCTTTCCTTTTTTTCTTACCATTCTTAAAGACCACGTCTGTGCCATATGCTGTTTGTCACCCTGACTAGCTGGGAACAAAGTTGGAAGCAAGCACGTGGCTGTGAATACTGGAGGTGGAGATCACCAGACTTCATCTAAGCCTTTCCAGGATGCCTGCCATACCATGGGCTCCTCAATTCCCCGTGGTGGAAATTGTAGGCTCCTCCTGGGTCCCTCCTCCTTGCCTCTGTCACTCTTCTTTCTTGCTCGCAGAGACTTTGCCCTGGCAGTGCAGTAAGACAGTGACAGAGCTTGCTGGTGTGGGTCCCTCTCGCAGAATCGTTGTCCTGTTCTGTCAGATGTCCAGCACCCGTTCTCTATGATTTATACCTTTTTGTCTGACTTGCTGTCTGTTTCAGGAAGCAAGGATAACTCTTGGCCAGAAGTGGAAGTTTTCATATTTTTTTCCCCCAAATTCTGAGGGTGAAGTGGGTGGGAGGGGAGGGGAGAGCACAGGGCGCCTGTACCAAGTGGAAAGGTTGTTGATGGAGATGGTTGGAGGGGGTGGGGTGGGAAGCCCATGGAGGGCATCGAAGGGGCATCTTCACCCTCCTGAATGCACGGAGGGCCCATCTTGTAGATTTTTACCTCCATCCCTCTTGGTAGTACCGCCTCCCCTGTGATATCTTTTGATAGGCTTCTGGCTCAGCTTTGATGCATTTATACATAACCTCATGAATTTCCCATGTTATTGAGATGATGCAAGCCTCTATGTGAGGAGGAAAGCTCAGATGATCCCAGTAATGGGGTTGGAAGGGTAATGAGGACAGGGCAGCCAGATGAGACATCTGAATTCTGTCAGCACAAGAGAACAAGAGTCTCTCCACTCAAGGAGTAGAACAACTTCAAGCATCTACATCCATGTTGTCCTAAAATTTGCAGTGAACAGGGGGAGAGATGGGGAAGCACTTCCTCATTGCCTTCATGGTAATGACCAGGTCAGCCTTGGGTGCCAGGGAGAAGAGGTGTCTGGGGATATCACATTGACCATCTTGCTGCCTTTCTTCTAGCCCCAGCTCTTACTTCCTCCTGATCTCCATTGTTCAGGCCTTCTTAGAGATGGGCTTGTGCAGTGGATCCATTAACATAAGTCAACAGCAGCCTTGCTCCTTAGAGCTCAGGTGCTGCTTACAGTATGCCCCGCTACTCTAAGAGTCCGTTTTCTTCACAGAGTCAATATGCATAGGATTAAAACACACACAGTTTTGTTTTACGGTCTCTGGAGAGTCTCAGAAACCCACGCTTTTCTGTGTAAATAGAAAAGGCTGGCTGATTCTTCCTCATCCCTGATAATAGTAGAAGCTGGATTTCTTGTCTCCCCTCCTTATATCTAGGTAGCCATGCTTGGGGAAAGCATACTAGCTGAGCAGGCTAAGGACATGGTATGTGAGCATTGCACGATTGTGAATGTGTATGTGTCTGTGTGTGTCTCCTTGTGGAAAGCTCATGCTGAGGACAGTCACCCTGAAGAGTCACTAAAGGGAGGTCATCTTATTTTCAGGCAAAGAAACAAGCTGAGAGAGGTTCCGTTACTTGTCTAAGGTTCATAGCTAGAAGCTGGTAACATTAAACATTGCATGGGAGGAATCTGTCCCCAGAGATGAAGAGTCAAGATGCCTGTTGTCAAAAGAAGGATATGGTTTCTAGAGAAAGAGGTTACCAGGTCTAAGCTGAGGAGAGGGAAAGGAAAAGGAAGCAGTATATCCAGTCTGGAAATGCTCCTTCAGATGGTGGGCGACTCATAGTGGTAGCATGGGCTTTGGAGAGGGCTGGGGAAAATAAGAACAGGGCTTTGAAACTGGGCAGATCAGCACCATCAGGCTGATGGGTCAAGTTGTCTGACTTCTCTTTTAAGGCCTATCTCATAGGACTATTGTTTTGGTTCATGGAGATCATGTCTGTGTCTGCTCTTGCGCACAGCGGGAATGTGGTAAGTTGTTTCTCTGGCCCCTTCAGGGATTAGAGAGGTCGTATTCAGTGTGGTCAAGTTGGTGGGTGGGCATGCCACAGTTAGTGTCTGAATCCAGCGTTCATGGATGTGTCCCTTGGGCTGTATTTCACTGTGCCTCAGCTGGAGAAAGGCCATCTACTTACTTACTGAAGCAGTGACCAGACAGAGAGGTGCAGAGGTCAGTGCTTTTGAATCAATTTGTGGGCGCTCTTGCATAAAATGCAGAGTTGTAGGCCCCATTCCAGACCTACAGACTCTCATGATGGGGTAAAGCAATGCCTGAGAATCTGCATATCATCTGGATGTACAAGTGATTGATCATTACCTAAGGTTGGAGGACCATCATTTCTATCCCCAAAGGTTGTATTCTTTCACCTTGTGAAACAGTTGGGCTCCTGTTGCCCAAGGAATTCCCTTTGGACCTTCAGGGACTCTCAACTAACTCTGAAAGCATGTTGAATGACAGCTGTTTTGTACAACTACTTAAAGATAATTTTTTTTTGTAGGTTGTGGGGCTTGAACTCTGGACCTGGGTGTTATCCCTGAGCTCTTCAGCTCAAGGCTAGTGCTCTACCACTTGAACCACAGTGCCACTTCTTGTTTTCTGGTGGTTTATTGGAGATAAGAGTTTCACAGACTTTCTTGCCTGGGCTGGCTTTGAACAGCAATCCTCAGATCTCAGCCTCCTGAGTAGCTAGAGTTACAGGTGTGAGCCACTGGAACCCAGCTTAAAGATAATTTTTGAACGTTAATATTAAAAAAATCTCTGAAAGTAATAACTTAGTTTGAGGTAGTTTGGAGACCAAAGAACAAGCTTGAATGGATCATTTCCTGCCCGGAGGTGAACATGGTGCTCTATGGAGTGGCTAGACACCACTAGACCTGGCTGGCCACTATCAGCCTCCAAACTACTTAGGATTGGGGATTTGCCCCACCTGCAATTGAAGTCCAGCCCAGGGGAGAGGGAAACCCACCTTAGGCCTATGTGGTTTTCCATCTGTAGCTGTAGCCCCCCCACCTCAGGAGAAAATGATGGTCTGCCAAGGTCATCTATAGATCCCCCACCCCTACCCGCCTGCCCCACCATGCTCCCTAGACTCTCCCCAGCAACCATGGCTGTGGGAACAAGTTGTCTTTCATTCCCAAGGCTACCCCTGAGCTCCTAGTGCGCTCTGTGCTCTCAGGGCTGCAAAGCTTTTCAGTGTTTGAAATGACTCCCCCCGCCCCCTTCAATGTTGGGTGGAACCAGCCCACTCCATGAACAAAATCTATAGCTCTGAGAAGTGGCAGAAAATTGGCAAAGCTTAATAAACCTCATGCCTGACACGCTCCTGTGGCTATATATCAAAGGGAAAACAAATATATTGACTAATTCCTCTCCAAAGAACATCCATAAATTACAGCTGTTTGAAACCAGCCTGTTGGGGAGAAAGGTTATAGATGATGTCATTTGTACCATTATAGGTATTATGACACCAACCTGGGTCTAACTTTTCCTGTGATCTCTTAGCATGGAGCGTAGGATGGTCCCAGCATTCTAGATACATAGCATTGGGGTGGAAGCAGAACAATACTTTACGTTTGCCTTCTTGGATTTCCTTCCCTCCCACTGAGAGCTCTCTGGGACCCTCTTGACAGCCTCATTAAGAAGGGTTGGGCTGCTCAGAGGTAGAATGTAGATGCTAACTATAGGTTGGGGAAAGCAAATGGTTGCAAGTTTATTAACCTTGACACTTACCAGAGGGCCTTAAAAAGCCCCCTGTGTTCTTCTGTGTCACTGAACCCCGGGAAAGCTTACGTGGCTCAAGACCTGTCACTCCTTTCAAAGGTTACTGAGGAGTTATGCTGACGGCCTTTCACATCTGGAACGCCCCCAGATTCTTAGGGATCTAGGATGGGAGCTCTCTGTCAATGTTTTCTCTCTGTGGCTGTACTTCTGTCTATAAGTGCCATTGTCAGAGTCAGAGGCACACTTGGACAATGCTCGATGTAGCCCCAAATATGGCCTTCACTTACCATAATGGCCACATTGACCACCAGCCCGGCTCCTGTGGTTACCTTCAGCTTTTGCTGTGATCTCCTTCTGACTTGACCAATGAGAAGCTGAGCCCAGCATGTGCAGAACAGGGCTGTCATAGCTGCGCCTCCCGGACCTGCATCCCTCTGGCAAAGCCCTGGCATCCAGCTTCACAGCTCTTTAGCATCAACTGGGTGGTGCAAAGGTGCAGATTCCAGTGCTCCAGTAGCAGAGAATCTGACTATGGAGCTGTATGCATTTCTTAAACCAATACCATAATCTTTGTGATGAACCCAGTTAAGAACTCTTGGAATTGACCCAAAGGCTCATTGGTGAAGGCTGATTACAAAGGCCTTTTCCAAGCAACTCTCAGTAATCAAGATTGCCCAACTGTGGTTCTACCACACCCTGATTTGCTGCCTCCTCCTGTGGTCCCAAGTGAATTTCTGGGAGTGGCCCAGTAACACAGGACATCTGGAACTTTTCCATCTTGTTGACTCTTCTGAAAAGCTACCCAAGGTAACTTGGGTGCGAAAGGGAAGTCCAAGGCTTGGACAGCCCCTGTGTCAGAAAATAGGCTGAAGCTTCATGATGTGGCTTAGCCTGCTTATTGTACAAGTACCACTGCATTGAGTGTTGGTGGGTATTGCATTCTCAGAGTCAGGAAGGGTTCTCACGTGCCCATGAAGGAAGCCTACGGAGGCTCTTCCAGCCACACTCTGAGCATTTTCTCCAGTTCCCGCTCTCTCCCGCTCTCCACAGCAGGTGTGGGAACAGAGGCAGCTGTGCTGACGCAGGCCGACAACCCCATGCGTCTGATTGCAGTAATTGTTGCTTGGTATTTTGTATTTGTCTACGTATACCCGGCAGTGGCTGCCACCCACTCAGTTTCTCTTGGAAAGCCTCTCGCCCTCCTCCTCTCAGACGCATATGTTCATACACACGAATACACATGGCCAAAGGCCCAGTTTGGCCCACTCTGGTTTGACTCTCTTCAGAAAGCAAAAATAGCTTCAGACTCTCTCATGGGTGAGTCTGGTTGGACTGTCACTTGCTCTGATGACAGCCCCAGAAACCACCCACCGTCTTCCTCCTTATTTCCTTACAAGGTCTAGCTGAGAGTCTGCGAGGGGGTGGGAGAGCAATTTATGAATGGGCTCCTGCTTCCCACTCTTTCTGTTCTGTTCTGGAATACTTGCTTCCTGGAACCTCCAGGGCAGAAACATGAGGGAAGAGGGACAGGAAAAGGAGCTCACTGGGCTTTTGTGCATTGAGAAAGTTTCTTGGATTGGGAGAGGATAAACTGGACCTCTTTTCAAGGCAGAAGTAGAATTTACAGACTGTTTAGACAAGAAGATTAAGTTCTACACTTAGACTTGGATACTTAGAAGCCAGTCCTGGCAATGTCCCTGCCAAGTGAGGATTAGTAATACCTTCTAACCCATTCACCATTTGCTTTTTATCATTGCCTAATTTTAGTTCTGATTTTATTCTTTTTTAATAATCATACAATGAAATCGAGAGTTTTGGAGGCATAACCTTCTATAAATTTTAACACACACACACACACACACACAGTTAGCTAACATCACCATCAGGAATAGCATACTTCTGTCACCTCCAAAACTTACTTGAGTTTCTCTTGATAGCCATGCCTGGCCCCATCTCTCTCTGTCTTCCATCACTACTGCCTTATTTATTTAGATAATGTTGCCTCCATTTTTTTCTGTGCATGTTAACCAAACACTCTGCTTCTTGTACCACACATGTAGCCCGTGGGTTTTTGAGACAGGATCTCTTGGCTACCTTTATCTGGGCTGGGCTCCAAACTGTGATCCTCTTGCCTCTTTCTCCCAAGTATCTGAGATGAATAGGTGTGACCACCATTCCTTGCTAGTTTCTCTTGGATGAGAGAAACTTCTGTCAACACTCATGTGTAGGTTTATATATGAACTCTGAGTTTTCAGTTTTGTTGGTAAATATTCAGGACTAAGACTGATGGATCATCGGAGATGTAAAATAGATCTTCAAGAAACTTACAGTTTTGAGAGATTCTGTATACTCTTCCTCATTCTCAATGTAAGCTCAAGTCACTCTGAATTCTCATGAGCAGTTGGTATTATCTGTGTTTCATTTTAAATATCTAGTAACTATGTGACTTTAATATATACATCACTAATGATTAGTGTGTTAAACATTTTTTGTGAGCTTATTTGTTATCTTCTTGGTGTGTTTTAAGTGTTTTGCTCATTTTCAATTTTGGTACGATGTCTCCCTCTTGGTCCAAGTGGGCTTTGAACTCACAATCCTGTCTGTATACCAAGTGCTGAGATGGCCGAGTTTGAGCATCCTTTATATACTTTGTAAAGTACTTTGCTGGATAGGTGATTTGCAAGTGTTTTTCCCAAGTCCATTCTTATCTGTTCTTGTTTTGAACAATGTATTTTTAAGAGAGTTTAATTATAGTGTGGCACAATTTATGGTTTATCTTTGTAGACAATGCTTTGTAGTGTCATATCTATGGACTCTGACAACTTATAGGTCACAAAGATTTTCTCTGATGGGCTTTTAAAAAGCTCCAACATTTAAATTTTTGTCACAATTAGATTTATGATCTATTTTGATTAATTTCTCTATATGGTAGAATAATTAGGTTGACATTTATTGCTATTATCATTGTTATGTCAACAATATTTCTTGAAAAAGCTATAATTTTTCCAATGAACAGTTTTTCACCTTTATAAAAATTTTGTTTTTGTGTCTATTTATGGACTTTCTATTGTGCTCCATTAATCTACGTAGCTATTCTTTCTTGTGTACCACAATGTCTTAATTACTGTGGCCATATAATAAGTCATGAAATCTTCTAGCCTGATATTTATAACTTTATTCTTCTCTTTTAAAACAGTTTTTTTTAACAATTCTAGCTAATTTATCTTCTCATATAAATCTTATAATAAGCTTATCTATGTTACAAAATACTTAACAAAAATCATTGCTATTATCTTGATAGGATTGAATTAAAGCAATAGCCCATTTTGGCATCTTTGCTATCCCAAGCCTTTCAATCATGAAGAGAATGAGATTTTAAAACACACATTAATGTTGTTCTTAAGAGACTAAATCAATATAGAAGAGGCATACCTGCATACTCATGGTTACTGAAGCTCTGTTCAAAATAGCCATGCTAGGGGGGACCAAGATGGCGACGGGGCAGTAGGGAAACGCCACAGCTCTCTCCAACCAAAAAGAGAGTTCGAGTTCCAACCTTTAATCTCCCCAAGAGACCGACAACAACAAAAAGACGAACACTCAGAGAAAAACCAGAGGTGGAAAATAACAAAAAAAAGAAAGAGAGGAAAAGAAGAATTTCAGAACAGAGAAGAGCGAAGACCCCTCCCCCAACCTTTACTGGCCGCGCGGCAGTGCGCCAAGCCGCCGGCCAGCCGGCCCGGCGGGGGCTGCCGGAGACACAGAGACACAGGGGGCTGCTTGCAGATCACCAGGTACCGGACTGCAGAACAGCGGATCGCCAGGAACAGAGAAACCTACCAGCCGGGAGTCTCCAGGAGGATCCCACCCCACCCATCACTCTCCACCGGAGCGGAGAGGCTCCATCCCGCCAAAGCCGCCCGGCACCAGCAGCGCCACAAAGGGACCTGTCCGCAGACCACCCGCCCAATCGCGATCGCAACGACCCGGCGGGGGGCCGCCCAACCCAGCCCGCAACCACCCCAACTGAACTCGGACTGCAACAACAACTGACGGACTGCAACAACAACTGACGACCTACAGGGTGAGTACCCATCAGGGGACAGGGAATCCATCAAGGGAGACCAGAGCTGGAGGGAATCCCCAGACCCTGACCTAGACTCTCTACCCCAACACCCGGACCACAGGACCCACTAAAACTGGGAACTGTTCGAGAGCTCCACCAGCCAGTAGAGCACACTCTGCTGGCCAGGCCGGAGCAAGAGCGCCCCTGGAAGGGAGCTTAAATGCTCAAGCCAGGAACAGTGCCCCTGGGTCAAGACTACCAACAGTAGAAGAAATTTGAACTGTGTCCTCCAGGCTGCATAACCAAGGTGGTATACACATTAGCACAGGCCTAACGAGCGCGCTCCAGGCTGGGGCCGGAACCAGGCCAGGGGACCGGCGCCTGAACAAAGCAAAAAGGGTCAGAAGTGGGGCTGTGGCTCAAATGGTAGGGTGCCAGCCCTGAGCTGAAGAGCTGAGGGACAGCACCCAAACCTAGAGTTCAAGCCCACAACCAGCCCAAAACAAACAAACAAAAACACATCAGGAGCCCATAGCAGACTCCAGTATTTGGGAGAGTGCATCCAGAGCATCTGATCTTCCCAAGAGCACCCGCAGGAGCAAACACAAGCAGTCCAGGCTGCTCAACCCTTCCAAAGGCGGGAATTGCTACAGCAGAGAGCTGAGAATCCTAAGTGAATAGCAGCTGGAAATAGGCTCCCAACAGAATCCAGATCAGGCACAGACTCTCTCTACCAATACAGAATCAGCAACCAAGCAAAGACAGACACACCAAAACAAGATTGAAGAGCAGTCTCCTGAACCCCCATGCGAAAATCACAGAGAAAAATCACAAGGTTTACCACTACCCAGGACAGCAAGCTCACCTCAAAAGCCAGCAGCCACGCAGGGGAGAGCCCCAGTGGGAGCAAAGCAGGAATGGAAGACAAAAACTACATCCAGGGGTTGCTGGAGGCAATGACTCAAGAAATAAAGCGAGAAATGGATCAGAAATTGAAAGAGCACAAGGATGAACTATCAAAAGATATACAGGATATCAAACAAAAATTGGATGCAAAAATAGAAGCTGCACAAACCTCAGTAAGAAGTGAGATAAACGCCAAATTAGAGGTAATGCATACTGATCTCACCTCATTGAGAGGTGAGATCAGTACTCTGAGAACCAACATTGAATCCATAAAGGGATCCATTTCCACCATGCAAACCACAATAGAAGCCACGGTCAACAGAGTGAATGAAATGGAAGGTAGAGTGTCAGATACAGAAGACAGAATACACCAACTGGACCAAAAAGTGACAGATATGGAAAAATCACTCAAATTAAACCAAAGGGAAATTCAAGAGCAAGCAGATAATGCTAAAAAATTTAACCTTCGCATAATCGGAGTGGACGAAGGTGAGGAATTCCAGAGCAAGGGAATGCAACACCTATTTAACAAGATAGTCAATGAAAATTTTCCCCACCTCAAAAACGACCATCTTAACTACATCACAAAAGCTTATCGAACACCCAACAAGCAAGATCCCAGGAGAAACACTTCTAGGTACATAATAGTAACAATGATGGATCTGAATAATAAGGAAACAATCCTGCATGCAGCAAAAATGAAGAAGGAGCTATACTACAACGGGAAAAAAATTAGAATCACTGCAGATCTCTCCACACAAACAATGAATGCAAGAAAAGCCTGGGAAAGCACCATACGAGCCCTGAGAGCCAATAACTGCCAACCCAGACTGATATACCCGGCAAAGCTAGCATTCACATTCGATGGAGAACTGAAAACTTTTAATAGCAAAGAAAAACTAAATGAATACATAAACATTAAGCCAGCATTACAAAGAATTCTAAGAGGGGGGACACAACCTGAAGAAAGCAACCAGGAACTGGGACCTGCCCCAAACAGGCATTACTCAAAGTCTAACTGAGCAAGCACAGGAGGAAAGGAAAGAAGAAAAACTTAGGAAAACGGAATGGCAGGGACAACAATGCATCTCTCTATACTTTCTCTTAATATAAATGGGCTGAATTCGCCAATTAAAAGAAAACGAACTGAGGACTGGATCAGAAAACAAGACCCATCCATCTGTTGCCTTCAGGAGACCCACCTCTCAGCCAAACATACAAACAAACTCAGAGTGAAGGGGTGGAAAAGGATCTACCAATCAAATTCCCCCAATAAGAAAGCAGGTGTAGCTATCCTGATATCTGACAAAATAAACTTTTCATTAAAATCAGTACAGAAAGACAAGGACGGACACTACATATTAATAAAGGGAACAATCCAAGAGGAGGATATAACCATCATCAACTTATATGCCCCAAATATTGGTGCACCCAGATATGTTAAACAAATGCTCTCAAACTTACAGAATAAAATAGATCCCAATACGATAATACTAGGAGACTTTAACACGCCACTCTCACCAAAGGACAGGTCTACCAACCAGAGGATTGGTAAAGAAGCTACCGAATTAAGTGAGGCCATACTTCAAGCGGAATTAACTGACATCTACCGAGTATTTCACCCTAAAACAACACAGTACACATTCTTCTCAGCAGCTCATGGAACTTTCTCCAAAATAGACCATATCATAGTTCATTCAAGGAACTTAAGCAAATACAAAGGGATCGACATAATCCCCTGTATCCTATCTGACCACAGTGGAATCAAGCTAGCTCTCAATAACAAAGCATACCGCAGAAATTTCTCTAATACATGGAAATTGAACAGCACACTCCTTAACAAGGCCTGGGTAACAGAAGAGATCAGAGAAGAAATAAAGCATTTCCTAGAACTCAATGAAAATGAAAACACCTCACAAAGAAACTTGTGGGACACAGCAAAAGCAGTCCTGAGGGGCAAATTTATTGCCCTCAGTGCCCACATCAAGAGAATGGAGACAGACCAAGTAAATAATCTCATGTTGCAACTAAAACAGCTAGAAAAACAAGAAAAAATGGGACCTAAAGCTACTAGACGAAGCCAGATAACCAAATTGAGAGCAGAGATTAACCAATTAGAAAATCAGAAAACCATAACCAAAATAAACCAAACAAAAAGCTGGTTCTTTGAAAAAATAAACAAAATTGATGGCCCGTTGGCAAGATTAATTAAAAAAAGAAGAGAGGAAACCCATATTAATAGGATTAGGGATGCCACGGGAAACATCACAACACGCACCCAAGATATCCAAACAATTCTAACAGACTACTTTCAAAAGCTATACTCTCTAAAGGAAGAAAATCTGGCGGAAATGGATGCATTTTTAGAGAAATACAAGTTACCCAAACTGAGCAAAGAAGAAGTTAACCAATTAAATAAGCCAATATCCTATAATGAGATACAGGAAGCTATCAAAAGTCTTCCAACAAAAAAAAGCCCAGGACCAGATGGATTCACAGCAGAATTCTATAAGACCTTTAAAGAAGAACTAATACCCATACTCCTCAAGCTCTTCAGAGAAACAGAGAAGGAGGGAGCTATCCCAAACTCATTCTACGAAGCCAATATCACACTCATCCCCAAACCAGGCAAAGACCCAACCAAAAAGGAGAATTACAGGCCAATCTCCTTGATGAACACAGATGCAAAGATCCTTAACAAGATTCTAGCTAACAGAATCCAGAAACACATAAAAAAAATAATACACTATGATCAGGTAGGCTTCATCCCAGAGACACAGGGATGGTTTAACATACATAAGTCAATAAATGTAATCCAGCATATCAACAGAGCCAAGGTCAAGAATCACATGATTATCGCCACAGATGCAGAAAAGGCCTTTGATAAAATTCAACATTCATTCATGCTAAAAGCTCTGGAGAAAATAGGAATAGAAGGAACATTTCTAAAAACAATAAAAGCCATTTATGACAGACCAATAGCCAATATTATACTTAATGGGGAAAAGCTACAACCAATCCTCCTAAAAACAGGAACAAGGCAAGGATGTCCACTGTCTCCACTCCTCTTCAACATAGTCCTAGAACCCTTAGCCAGGGCAATAAGGCAAGAAAAAGACATTAAAGGGATCCGCATAGGGAAAGAAGAAGTGAAACTATCCCTTTTTGCAGACGACATGATACTATACCTCCACGATCCCAAAAACTCCATCCCCAAACTTTTAGAAATCATAAGTCACTTCGGCAAAATAGCAGGATACAAAATAAACCCACAAAAATCAGTTGCCTTCCTATACACTGATAACGCACAGGAAGAGAGGGAAATAAAGGGAGCAACCCCATTCACAATAACCTCCCAAAAAATAAAATATTTAGGAATTAACCTAACCAAAGATGTAAAAGAACTATTTAATGAGAACTATAAAAAGTTAAAGAAAGAAATTGCAGAAGACACTAGGAAATGGAAAGACCTCCCATGCTCCTGGATAGGCCGACTTAATATAGTAAAGATGGTGATACTTCCAAAACTAATATACAAATTCAATGCAATTCCTATTAAAATCCCAATGACGTACATCACTGAAATACAGAAAACAGTCCAAAAATTTATATGGAACAACAAAAGACCTAGAATAGCCAAAACAATTCTAGGGGATAAAGACAATATGGGAGGGCTATCCATGCCGAACTTCAAACTCTACTACAGAGCTATAATCACAAAGACAGCATGGTACTGGCACAAAAACAGACCCGAAGACCAATGGAACAGAATAGAAGATCCAGATATAAATCCACAGGCCTACAGCCAGCTGATATTCGACAAAGGAGCCAAAGACATACAATGGAAGAAACACAGCCTCTTCAACCGCTGGTGCTGGGAAAACTGGGCAGCCACATGCAGAAAACTAAAAGTGGACCCCAGCCTATCACCATGCACCAACATCAACTCAAAATGGATTAAAGACCTTAACATTAAACCTGAATCTCTGAAACTACTGCAGGACAGAGTAGGAGAGACACTTGAACTAATAGGCACAGGAAGGAACTTCCTGAACAGAGTCCCAGGGTCACAACAAGTTGGAGAGAGACTCGACAAATGGGACTACCTTAAAATAAAAAGCTTCTGCACAGCTAAATCTATCGCAACTAAGCTAGAAAGACAACCAACTAATTGGGAAAAAATATTTACCAGCAATATATCAGACAAGGGGTTAACATCCTGTATATACAGGGAACTCAAGAAACTAATCCCTCCCAAACCTAACAAACCAATTACTAAATGGGCAAGGGAACTAAAGAGGGACTTCTCAAATGAAGAAATAAAAATGGCAAAGAAACACATGAGGAAATGTTCATCATCCCTGGTGGTGAAGGAAATGCAAATAAAGACAACCCTGAGATACCACCTTACCCCAGTCAGAATGTCCCACATCCACAAATCAGCCAACGACAAATGCTGGAGGGGATGTGGAGAAAGAGGAACCCTATTACACTGCTGGTGGGAATGTACACTTATACAACCACTTTGGAAAGCAGTCTGGAGGGTCCTTAGAAAGCTAAAGATTGACCTCCCTTACGACCCAGTCATACCACTTCTAGGCATCTACCCTGAACAACAGGAACCAATATACAAGGACACGTGCACCTCCATGTTTATTGCAGCACTGTTCGCAATAGCTAGGATATGGAAACAACCTAGGTGCCCCACCACAGATGAATGGATCCAAAAATTGTGGTATCTATACACAATGGAATATTATGCAGCCATTAGAAATGACAAAATAATGGCATTTGCAGGGAAATGGATGGAGCTAGAAGGAATCATGTTGAGCGAGGTAAGCCAAGAACGAAGAGACAAACGGTACATGGTCTCCCTCATAAGTGGATGCTAAATCCAAAAGGTTAGGTGATACGACAAAACTAACAGGACTTAAGAAACAAAGAACTCCCGCTCATCTGGTTGAACCACTACTAAATATCCTCATGCTGCTGATCACAAATATGGTATATAACATGTGAACACTGTTATATATTACAGACTGTGGTAGACAATTTGCTCCAGGGAAGTTAGAATGAACTTGTGACTTTGAAATTATGTAATCATTTAATCACAATCAAAAAAAAAAAAAAAAAAAAGAACCTCGGGGAAGGGAGGGAGGGAGGGGATGGTAGGGGGAAAACAATGGAGGGGGTAACAATGTTCAAGAGGAAGTGTACTCATAACCTCACTCATGTAACTGTAACCCTCTGTATAGTAGCTTTACAATAAAAAACAAAACAAAACAAAACAAAATAGCCATGCTATGGAATCAGCCAAGGTGCCTGACAAATGATGAATGGATAGAAAATTTCTCAGGCCTAATGAAAATGAAATTATTTCATTCGTAGGAAAATGGATGAATCTGGATATCATCATGTTAAGTGAGATAACCCAACACCCCCCTCCCCTCCAAACCAAATAATCTATGTTCTTGCTTAGTTTTGGAATATACATATAAAATAAAATAATTATTGTGATGATGGTGATGATGAAGATGATGATGATAATTATAATGAGATACAAATGCAGAAGAGTGGCTATTGAGGAGAGAATCAATAGGAGGGTGAGGGGAAGGGAGGAGATGTTAAGGGGTGCTAAAGTGTATCTGTGTATCTATCTATCTGTCATCTCTCTACCTACAGATATGAATACAATATAACAAAATGCAGAAATATTTGTAAAAGGGAAGAGGAGGGAAGGGAGAATGAGAATATAGTGGAATATACTGTGTGTGTGTATGGGAATATCACAATGAACCCCTCTTATATTACAAATGTATATTAACACAAAGTAAAAACTAAAAATAAATCACACAAAGGAAGAAAACAGCATTCAAAGAACACGACCATGTAGAAATTAAAACTATGAAAGAAAATAGAAATTCAACAGAATGGCTGAGGGATAGAGCTAAGAAATTCTCAGTGAAAATAGACCAAAAAAAAATCAAGGAGATGGAAAATAGGAGAGAGAAGAACTGGAAAATTAGAGGACCAATGCTAAAAAATGATAGTTGAGTCACACCTCCAGAATGAGGAAGCAGGGAAAGCAGGACTCAAATCAACAAAGAAATGGTTTTAGAAAACTTCTCGTGCTTGAAAGAGCTAATAAATGAGCCAACAATGAGAAACACACATTATCACATACTTTGGGGAAAGTTTAGAACACCAGAACTAAAGAAAACGTTTCAAGTTTCCAGGGAAGACAAACTGGTAAGCTATATACAAGGACCAAACTATCAGAATGACTTACTGATTTCCCAACCAACAGTAGTTTAGTAGAAGTTAGGACTAGCAGTAGAAGTTAGGGCTACTTACATGTTGATACAAAATGATGTACAGCCAGGACACTCTATTCTGTCAAATGATAATTATATGCATTTTCAGACAGAAAATGTCCCAAGGTATTTGCCTCCAAGGTACCGTTTTGCTGCATATTTTATGGAGGAACTATGTGTGAGTGTATGCTACAGTGACATCACAGGAAGCTATAGTGCTACTCAAGAGAGAGAACAAAAGCGCCTTAGGGAATGGTGAAGTTAGACCCCAGGCTGCAAGGACAAGCATCCACAGGTCTCACGGGGAGAGAGTTCTCTAAGGAAAACCATGCTGACAGAATACTTGATAGGTACAAATACATCAAAAGAAGAAGCAGAGCAAGGTACCGAGTTTGTGTGTGAAATGCAAAAGGCACAGGAAATAAATGAAAAAAAATAAACCAGGCCCAAACAAAAGCAAAGAAACAAAACACAAAACCAACACAACTGAGAAGCTGTACCCAGTGGTTGTGTGGCTGTGTTAATAAAATCACAATGCATCTCCACTGGGAAGATGTGGAAAGGAAGGAAAACTCATGCCTCACTTTTCACATTGGAAGTCAAGGGAGAGCCTAGAATTGGTGGAATTCTAGAAGTACCTAAACTGCATGTAATTGAGAAATGGAGCTAAACACTTAATGCATCAACTAGAATGAATGCATTTTGTTTTTGTGGTTGTGAGGGAAGGGGCTGCTGTTTGCTTTCTAAGGCATCATCTCTGAATAAAGAACACGAGCATGTGTGATTTTAAACACGTCTAAAGAAGAAGGTAATAAGATAGGAAGGCAAAAGGTACATTTTCTGTTCGTAGCTATATCTAAAAAAAACCCAGAATAGACCCATAGATGTTAAATATAAAAAAATTGCATTGCACGACCATTATAAAAAAGTTTGAGATGATAGAGTAGTTGGCTAAACATCTCTTCACCTCTGCCCTCTGACATGTGAACTGCAGATAATCCCATTCCGGGGTTGGGAGTATGTCCTCTTCCTCAGTTGTCAAGGCAGGCATGGCTAGGCGAGCTATTTTGGTTTATGAAATGTGATCAGAACTGATATGCAACTTCCTAGTAGAATCCTTTCTGATTTCTGCCTGACACAGGAGGTTCTGATTCAGCTAGAAATTTCTTTATTGAGTACCAAAGACACATGAGGCTAGCAGAACTTCTGTTGCCTCACCAATGTACTCCCATCATTCCCCATCCCTTGGGACTTTAAGCATGTCCTGGAACAGGCCAGTTGGACTTCTGTAGTCCTTGCTTGTGGTGTTAGGATCTGGGCTCTGTGACTGCCACGGGCTGATGGGATGCAGGCTGGAGTGACAAGAGATGCCAGCAGACTGTGCAGTTGGTGCTTGTGTGGCTTGCTCTTTCACGTTCCCTTCACAAGAAGAGATGTCCTGTTAGCACAGAAGCGTGAGGGGCAGGCAGGAGTTCCAGGCCTCCCCTGAAGCCCTATTGTCTTGCTTCCTCCTCCAGGGAGATGCCCTAGCAGTGCAAAGTGAATGCTTCCTTTTGTCTGCTTTGAGAGGTTAGGGAAGCAGCATTTCATGGTAATCGCTGACAGGTACATATGCCTGTCCTTTGTCTTTTTCAATAGATGCAGACATAATTTCTCCAAATGGGGATCACATTATGCTAGTTTATATTTTTTACTTAATTTATCACCATTTAGTCTTGTAATTATGGATTCATTCTTCTGGAACATAGTATTAAATAGTTAAGTAGGATTGTACTATTGCATATTCAAACAATTGTCTACTGTTCAATATTTCACTTTTTTCTATTTTTTATTTTTGCAAGTGTTTCCCTGATAAACATTTTTATGCACACTTTTTATGCACTCATGATTTTTTTCTTTATATTAATTCTAAAGTATATGAGAAAATAAGAAGGCTTGGATAGCGCTTGTCAAATTTGTTGGAACAAATGCCAATTTGCCAACATTTCAACAATATTGCGAATTATTATTTCTTAAGTTGCAAAATTTTGAGAGGTAAACAAATTTCTTTGATTGCTACAGAAGTTGAACAATAACTCCCTTTAGAAAATAAGCTTTATAGAGTACACCTTTGCATCCTACGCCACAGATGCCTATGAACCTCAGAGTTTCATGCGGTAAAGACTTAGTCCTCAGAACAGTATCATTGGGAAGTGCTCTTGGGCCTTTAAAAAGTGGAGTCTATTGAGCGCTCTTTAGGTACTGGGTGTGTGTCGAGGGGGGGGGGGGGGGGCGAGAGCAACCTCTTGGTAGTTCTCCTCTGGGACTTTGAGTTCTCCCAACAGGGTTGTTACTAAAAGAGCAAGCCTCAAGCCCGGTTCACCTGATCCTCTCTGCTCTGGTTTGATAAGCAGTTCCATTGCATCTGTGGTGTTCCTGCCTCTGCTGGATGTGTCATGTGGTCATGCAACCAACGGGCAACTCCTGCTGCAAAGCATATGGTATGCCATGTGGCTTTTGAACTTCCAAACTTTGTGTTAATAAGCTTCTTCCATCCTCTTCCTAATCCTGTGTCAGGGTTTCATTATAGAGACAAAAATACCAACCAAGAAAACATACAATGCACACGATATAAACATACAACTCAATGATCTCTCACTAACTTAGAAAATTTGGGGCAATCATCATAAGCACACAATCTTCAAGGTTCCCATCACCCCTACCATGTACTTTCCCCATTTTTCAGTCACTTTCCATTCTTTCTTTCCTAGGCTGCTCCATAGGGGTCTCTTATAGATACATTGAATTTTCTTTAAGTGTCTACTCTATCTGCATGCCTTTTAGAGCAATAGGGCTGTTTCACAGATCAATAAGAATCAGACATAGATGGACCTGGTAATTACAATTAAAAATATAAAACTCTTACCCATCCCATTCTTGTCTAGTTTCCCTGGCAGTTCTCATACCTTACCAGTGGTTGCAGACATTTTCACTGTTGTCCTGTGCCATAGAGGGAGGTCTTCTCTTTGCCTGAATCATTTATCCCTACCCAGCCTCTCTCCCTGACTAACTCCTATTCACCAATGTAGCTTCTGTGCAATTATTCTCTCAGAAAGTTCTTCCTTGGCCATTTCATCTAACTTCAGATCCTCTTACTATGGTTCCCCACTATTTTGGCTTCATAGGACATGTTGACATTCATAAATACTTATTTCTGGGTGGGCCTGATATTGATATCTGTCTTTCTTCTTGATTGAACACTCTTTGAATGTTGAGAATTTTTGGGTTTGGTTCATCCCTGTATACCGGATCTTTTTTTTTTTTTTAAATTTATTTTCAATTAACTATTTTTTTAGCTTGTCATTTCATCTTAATTTTGTTAGTGATATCTTTAGATTTTTAAGTATATTTAAGTGCTCAAATAGTCAAGATAACAATTGTTTTCCTTGATAGTTCTTTTATTTTATACTGAGAAGTGCTTTTATTCATTAAAGCAGATAGGTACACATGTTTTCTTTGAGGTCTTTCTTTATAGTAAAAACAAATTAGTGGTTTTGTCTGTCTGCAGTTCATGTAGGTTTGTAGTGTGAAGGATACAATGTAAAGAAGCTGTTTTTACAAGTAATTGACAAATTATCCTAACTTCATTTTGTGAAATAAATCCTTTGTCTCCCCTCTGGTTGGGAATGCCACCTTAATTGGATACTAATTCCTTCTGATGTTGCATTTTATTTATGAGCTTTAGTGAATGTGCCACTGCATTATTTATCTTATATAGACTCAGTTCTATGAGGACTAAGAGGCCTTCTGCCTGTAGTGATGCTTTGTATGTAGCATGTTATCATTATCCAGACAGTGACAATGGTATTTCTACTTTTAGGACCTTTCTCTGTCACTCTTGAATCTTTGTTTGCAGATCAGTGAATGAGAGTCTTCCTCTGTCTAAGGACCATTTCTGATTTGCTTGCGAAAAATCACAATTCAAGATTATCAAATTATAAGAAAAATATTTTCTCATTGCTATCCTATCCTGCTCACCTTCACAGTTCCATGTTGAGTTCTCAAACTCTAACTTCCTGGACAAGATCGACAGTGTTAACAAATCCCATGAATGAAACAATATATAGCAGTTGAGACTGTGACATCTGGAGCTTGCAAGCTGGGTTAAAGTATTTCAAATAGTGTAAATGTTCGTGAGTTAAGCAAGGTGTATCAGTCGGATTTCTATTACCAAAAAGAAAAGAGGAGAAGTTAATTTTGATTATAAGGATTCAGTCTAAGACCAATAGGTTTATTTCTTTTGTGCCTATAGCAAAGCAGTGGCAGAAGGTATAGATTGGAGCAAAGCTGTTTACTTCATGATGGCTGGATTATGAAAAACAGAGGAAGAGATCAGAGTCCCACAATCCTCCTAAAAGCCACACCCCTGATATAGTTTCCTTTCTATGAAGCCATATCTCCAAAGGTTCCATCATCTCCCATAGCACCATGGCCTGGGAAGGATCTTTGCAGGGTAGTCAAGATCCGGACTATAATCCCAAGGGTAGAGCAGACTGGATTTGGCATGAGGACCACGTATTTTTCACGTGGGTAGCAGCTCTACACCAATGTGTGACATTTCAAGTTGATAGATATTTGTGATATTCCAATAGAGTGTTTCATTTGATTCCAACAACTTTAGAAGGAGAAGCTACCAACGTAATCATTTTACAACACCCAATGCCTCTTGAAGAGGCAGAGTAACTTGTGTAGGCTTTAGAGATAACACATCGTATTATTAAGCCAGAACTCTGACCTGATCTCAGATTCTTTTTTCTTTCTTCCACCCACTCTATGGCATCATCCACAAAGAGGGCCAGGAGAACAATGTGCGACACTCCTATGAGCTATTTCTGTTACTGAATCTAAAAATACCAAGATCTAAGTGACCTACAAAATATGAACGAGCCCGTCTGTAGCTGGTTTCTAAATGTCAGCATGGAAGACAGGGAAGAGTGGCTCCAAGCAATGAAGGTCCTGCTGACAGCAAGGCTCTGGTCCACATGTGTCTGAAAGACCTAGAGTTAGTCTGGTCAGGAAGATAGTACACTGAACAGGCCTCTACCTCACCCTTTTATTGTTGAAGTGTAGGAAATTCCCAGAGAGAGGCTGATACGGACGTTGCAGAAATGTTTACTTTACTAATGCATGTAGGCTCTTTCTCTGTCTCTGTCTCTCATTATGTCTGTCTCTTCTGTCTTCCTCTTCCTCATCTTTCTCCTTCTCTTTCTTTCTTCTTCTCCTCTCTCTTTTCCTCTTCCCCTCTTTCTTCTTTTTCTACCTGTCTCATGCTTCTACTGAAGACTTGTAAAGGTGAGCACTTCAGAATGTCACTATTCCAAGAAGGAGGAAATCCTTTGTTAGTTTCTAACTCTGAGCCTCAATGTCTTGGAACTTTAACTTGCTCAAGATGATATAGAGGCCCATAAAAAAGAAGTTGTTCTCCTCTGAGCCTTTTCTTCTGGCGTAGAGGCTGGTGCTGGAACTGGTGGTGAAGAGAGCTCTTCAATCTTACTTGAAAAGAAAAGGCAAAATCACTTGGAGAATGAGACCTTCACCTAGAGATACCCTCTATTCTGTCCTGAGGAGCCTGAAGGAGGGTGCTGATTGGCTTGACCTACAATAAGATCACTCTGTCCTTCTGGGCGCTAATTACCAGTGCATTTGTCACAGATGATCCTCTTATAAGAGTGTTAAGGACAGAGTAATGAATGTTTTCTTCGAGATTAGAAAAAAACAGAGCCTTCAAATGAATGAGGCAGGATGCATGGCAGACTCCCCGGTTTTGTGGTACTTTTCTATGTAGTATCCAAATATCTTTATTAAGCCTCTGGATTCTGCACTCTAAAATTAAA
Source organism: Dipodomys spectabilis (assembly GCF_019054845.1). Lineage (NCBI taxonomy): Eukaryota > Metazoa > Chordata > Mammalia > Rodentia > Heteromyidae > Dipodomys > Dipodomys spectabilis. The sequence goes on from NW_024871057.1 coordinate 1,293,035, forward strand.
GTAATACAGACCAATACATTTACAGAAAAATTGGGATAACTAAATTCACACAGAATAAATACCACTAAAACACAGAGGTGAAGTATCTGCCATGGTTCACATATCCCCTCCAAGCCCATATATTGATGGTATTTGGAGGTAGGGTATTGGGAGGCATCCATACTTACATAGAAATCATCGAGGTGGAGCTCCTGTAACCGGGCTGGTAGGATTTTTAGGAAAGAATCAACCTTGGGCTGATCAGCTCTGACCCACTCTTGCTGTCTTACCACATGGTAACGGGCGCACTCTCTCATAGCACAGGGTCCTCACCACACTTGAGCCAAATCAGCATCATGCTCTTGGACTTTCTGTCCTCCAGAACCATGAGACAGACAAACTCATGTATCACTCAATCTGTGGGATTTAGTTAAAGCAGCAGAGAAGAGACGAAGGCAGCCCCTAAACCAGAGACATAATAGAAAGATTCAGATTGAGGAATACTGAATTTCCTTGTTGTCACAAAAATAAAGCTACTTAAAGAGAAAGAATAAGTCTCTTACTGTGGTGCAATCCAAAATTAAAAAAGTACTCTCTTGACCGTTTTTAGGTAATACAATGTGAAATATCCTCACATGGGTTGTTGTGTGATTTGTTTCTAGAACTCTTCATCTGGCAAAAAGGAATCTCTTTACCCACTGAGCAGTGGATGCTTCCCGCCTTACCGACTTGCCTCTCTCTCATCAGCTTGCACCATTGTACTGTCTGTATGCATATGGCTCTTCTAGGGACCTAATAGAAGTGGAATCATACATACTTATGTTCTTGTGCCTGGCCTTTCTCATTTTACACACTGTTAAGATTTGTCCTAGCTGTAGTTTATGTCAGAATTATGTTCTTCTTGTTATTGGTAAGGACAAGTAATGAATTGCACGCATATACTATGATTTGTTGGTGATATTTTTATTACTTCCACTTTTGATTGCTGTGAATACTGATACACAGGTATGAAATATCTCAAGATCCATGTTTAGTCCTTTTGGATAATGTATCCTGAAGCAGAAATTCTGATTCATCTGATAATCAACTTTTGTGTTTGAAGAGGATCACCACCATGTCGTTTACAATGGCCATACCATTTTCTATTCTTACCAAGAATATTCCAAATTTCCATTGTCTCGACATCTTCACCAATGCTTATCCTTATGGAACAAGGTGTTAGCTCATTGTGGACTTGATTTGCATTTCAATGATTACTGATTTATCTTCTCATAGGTTTGTTGACCTTTTTTTTTTTTTTAAAGAAATGCCTATTTTAAGTTCTTTGCCCATTTCTGAGTTGGATTTTGTTGTGTTGGTGGAACTGTAAGAAAAGAATAGGTCCTTTTATGCTCATATCTTCAGAATCTAGGCGAACAACTTCCACAAAAATAACTAATATTAAATAAATATGTCTTGGATCTGACTTATGTGAAGATTTAAATCATAAGCAATAGCTAAAGTCGGAAATTTGTAATGATGGACAGAAGACTGACTATATTAAGAATGAGATTGTTTAAAAAGACAAAGATATAAATTCTGACTTCTTCCACTTAGTAAAATGAATCTACCAGGGATTCATTCAATCGCCTTGCCTTCCCTGTTCCCTAAGCTATGCCCTCCAGTATCCATCAATCATGGAGATAGGAAGGGAAGGAAGGAGAGAGGCATTTAGTTATAAATATTAGCACTTCTAAGAAAGGTTTAATAATGGCAGCATCTCTCCTTAGGAGGTAAAACAAAATTTCTGCCTGTCTTTTCTGGCCCCATCGTTGATTTATGGTGGGCTAGTTCCTTCCCCTGAAAAGCCCTCCTTTTTTTTTCTCAGGGTTAGTTTAGCAGGAGGACATGAAACAGAATCCATCTGCACCTCTCATCTTGCCACTGGATGGCAGTACACCTACACCCCGGCATGCCCTTAAGAGAAACCTCTGTCAGCAGAATTTTGACACCCCATTGGAGCATTTTCAGCAGAAATAAAACTTGTATTTCTCCCAGAGTTTCCATGGTAGAGTGGTTAACATCCTCCCTCCCCATTTTTACTCCAGAACTCCAAAGGACCTTGGCTTCAATGTCATCTGTTCTGATGCGTCTTCTGTTCGTCCATGTCTTGATTCTTTCCTCTCCTGTATGCTCTTAGCAGAGCTAAGTGGTGTAGTTACTGCCTTGTAGCCCATCACCTGTTGATTCCTACATCTTCCACTCTTTGGTCTAAGTTTTAACATTGTGTTGTTTTATGGTTAACATGGCCCCGCCTCCCTCAGCCTCCAGGGTCTGTCTCAGGCAGAGCTCTGGCTCCCAGTTGGACTCCCCGCGTCTCCCCTTGGCGCTTTGCTTTCTAGTTTCTTTTCCATGCTAAAGCTGGAGTTAGCCTTTTCAGAGCTCATCCCTTCTAAAACTCCCCTGGGGCTTATTGTCAACAGCTTGGCCTTTCTAATCCTACTTGGAGCCCCATGCTGACTCCTTCTAGACTCTTCTCCTTTCCCACATTATGTTCAGCCTAGTTGGCTCCTCTCCTCCCGCTAACCTCCATCCCTTTTGATTGGAAGATACTTCACCCTCTAGAACTCCCCTTAAAGCCATCAGCTTCTGTAGCCTTCTATGCATCCTAGACATGGAGATGAGTAGATTTCCATGACCTAGGCCACCCTGTCCCTACCCTATTGAAATATATCACATTCAATAGCATGTATACTCATATGAACAAATTGCTTTTGTTTTGTGCATTGTTGTATCCCTAAAATCCAGCCACAGTGACTCTTTCTCTCTCTCCTTCTCATATACTGGATACCATGTAGACAAGTCAAGTTAAATTTTTTCTTCAGTTAACACTATTAGTCACCAAATACCAGATATGCACCAAATAGTGTATATACTTTATTCCGTGTAATCCTCACAATGACTGTTTTGGTTTGGTTGGCTATGCTCTGTTTGACAGGTGACAAAACTGAGGCTTGGAGAGATTACAGCAGGGAAGTACTGGACTTGCTGATATCTATCTCCTTCAGAGTGGGTTGTTCAGAAAACTGTTTCCCATTTCTGAGGGAATCTGTAACAGCTTTCCCCATGTAAAGATTCTATGTATTACAAGCGTTTTCTGCAAGTTTTTGCATCTTCCACCTTTGTATCTTATCATCTGGAAGCTTGAGTCTTTGAATTATGAAATAGTAACATCAATCACACTTTCCTTTGATGGTTGTGTTTTAGAACTTACATCTCCATGGATTGTGTTTTAGAAGTTACATATTTCCAATTCAGTTGGTGGCCTATATCAGTATTCTATTTTTTAATAGTCTCATTGTTTAAACTTAATTCTTTGAATGCTTAGAATCTATTTTGTCTGTGTAGGGTATGTGGCAAAGATCTTTTTTCTTCCCTAAATGGTAGATTCTCCCTAAGCCTACTTACAAAAAAAATCTATTACTTTTATTAGATTATGATACCGTCCTAAAAGCATAATTTGTCTGGTTCTCTACATTGATAGCCTGTTTGGGACTTTTACCCATCAGTATGTCAATTCTTCAAAATCATTATAATATTTCAAGTTTCTTTACTTAGTAGGGTGCATCTCCATTGCAATAATTTTTATTTTCCAACATTATCTTGGTTGATATTATTTCTGTTTTTAAAGGAAAACAATTTTTTGCATGCATGAAACATATACTGGGATATTATTTAAAATATAAACATACAGTGTATACTTACTATATAAGATTTAAGAGATATAAAAGTGAAATAAAATGCATAAATCCAAGACACTTTTTATTTCTGCCTGCTCTGCCTTCTATGGGAATATGGGTAACACAGTAGGAATTGTACTGCAGCACATCTTAGTATCTTGCTTCTGCTGTTTTCCCAAGTAACCTGCAAAGTATTTTTCTGTCTGACAAAACTTTGAAATGATGAGCTGAAACTTTGAAATCATCTTGCATAATTTTCACTAGGTATTAAAAGTCTGAAAACCTACCAAGCGTTACCCCTATTGGTGGATCTTTAAGTTATTACCAATTTTTGCTGCCTTTTAACAGTGTAATGAAAATCTGCAAAGAGATTTTTGTTCACATTTAATCATTTCCTTAGGGTGTGTTTCCAGATCTGGGTCAACAGGTATGCACAATTTTAAAGGCTCCAAATTGCTACTTAAAAAGACTGCACCAATTTAAACTACCACTAGCAGTGTATGAAAATGTCTGTTTCCACTGTATTCTTGCCAAAACCTGGGTATTATTATCTCATTGAGACTTTCATTGGGGTAATGTTAAATGTGTAAATCAATGTAGAAAAAATTGCCTCCTTTGCAATATTGATTTGTTCCTTCTAGGAAAATAGTGTGTCTCCATTTAATTAAATTTTTATTTTATATCTCTCAGAGAAGTTTTGTTATTTTCTGTATATAAATTCTAGTAATTTATTATTAGGGTCATTTTTAACATATCTTTTCTCTTTTGGCTATTGTGAATGTCATTTTATAAATTTATATCTACATTTTCCAGTCTATCCTACCAGCATTTGACCTTCCCAATGCTCCCTGGAAAATTAAGTTCCATGTTCAGCTGGTTTGGAAATGCTATGACCTTTACATAGAAACTCTCATGACATATTCATGAAAAACTGACAAGTCCTATTTGTAAAGAAATTGTTTAACCTTGTTTATTACCATGCGCAACACATTGTCAGCTATTTGATCAAGTAATATTTCCTTTTTAGGTAAAACATAAAACTTTAATGTAAAATTGATGATCATCCAGTATGCTGATATTCTGGGAAGTCTAACGTTACGGACTGATAAGTGGATCCCTGTTCCTCTCATTCTTTCCTCTAGCTGTACCCTTTGGTGTGTAGTTCTGAGGGGTTCTGCCTTTATCTTGAGTTTGGCAGTGTGATTTGGCTAGTGGGATGGTCACAATCATTAAGCACAAAGGGCTTTAAAAGTAGTTTCCTTACTGATGCTCTCCTCTATGTCTTGGAGAAAGATAGACCTGGGATGCCCTAGGGAAAGATGGGACTTTGGGACAGATCCAATACTGTACTAGTTATACTTGAGACAGGAGCACATCATCCCTAACTCAATCAACTCTCTTCATGAAAAGAAGCTCCGTCAAGATAACTGGTATATGTCTGGGACAAGCAGAAAAGGTCAGATAAGATAATGTTAAGCGAAATGAACCCCAAGGTAGGGACACAAGTGGTTTTTTTCCCTTGCTATTGTTTCTAACATATTTATAAGGTACCAAGTAATTTTTTTTGTTGCTTTGTATGTCCCTCCCCCATGGTATAACTCCTGTTTTCACTATATTTGATGTTGGTATAATTTGGGGAGGGGAAGGGAAAAAACAAATTGTTTAAATAGGGATACAGATTGACCCATTGCAACAATGAGATGTAGAAGATGCTATGTTGAAAAAATGAACTTTACAATTTAGGAAGGGTAGGTGGAGGTTGGGGTGTAGCTGAGGAGGTGGGAGGGAAGGGATGGTAGGGGAAAAATAAAGGATGAGGCAACAATGCTGGATAAGAAATGTACTCATGGGCTGGGAAGGTGGCTCAGTGGTAGAGTGCTTGCCTTGCATGCATGAGGCCCTGGGTTCGATTCCTCAGCACTACATAAGCAGAAAAAGCCAGAAGTGGCACTGTGTCTCAAGTGGTAGAGCGCTACCCTTGAGCTGAAGTGCTGAGGGACAACGACCAGGCCCAGAGTTCAAGCCCCACGACTGACCAAAAAAAGAAGAAATGTACTCATTACCTTGCTCATATAACTGTAACCCCTTTGTACAGTTTTTTCACAATAAAAATTAATTAAAAAAGACTGAAAGAACCACTTCATTGGCCTTCAGGTTCAGATGCTAAATAAATAATGTTGTTTTAAATGTCTGAGCTCTGGGTTGACTTGTGACACAGCAAAATAGGGTCAGTGGCTCTGCCTGGTAGGCCTATTTTGAGCAGGACATGGTATAAGCAGTGAGGTGAAGCTTGGTAGCCTTTAAGGAAATTCTCTTTCACGACTACTTTTCAAAATTGTTAACCAAAAATATTACCGAGTAACAGGTAAGCAGGCATTGAGAAGATTTTAAGCTTTTCTAATTGATGGGGTGTTTTGTAGTAATAGGCTTTCTAATAATTCATTTTAGAGTTCCTATTTATTTATTCTTGGTAACAGCTATCATTATTTTGTTGTACTATTGAATTCCATATGCTAGTTTTTCCTTAAGACTTTAGCATCTATACTCATAATGACAGTATTTACAGTTTTCTATTTTGGTTTGTTCTTCTTTTTCCATATTACTCTAAGGCATATGCCAACTTTGTAAAATGACTCTGTTAGCTTTTCATTTTTCTGATGCTCTGGGACACATTTTTAAGGTGGAAATTGCTAAGCCTTAAAAGAAAGATGAGTGAAATTCACTGCGAGAACTAGTTTCTCGAACTTAATAAATTACTTAATAGTTTTATTTATTTTTATTCACTCTGATTATTAGTGTTGAGATTTTCAATGAAAGTTTTAGAAATTCAAAGTACTTTTGTGACCATCAATAATATACGTCTTGTATGTCATGCAGTTTGGGAACTACCTTTCAAACTGTGTGTGTGTGTGTGTGTGTGTGTGTGTGTGTGTGTGTGTGTGTGTGTGTGTGCATGTGCGCGTGCATGCACGCACATGTGCACGCGTGTGTGCCTGTCCTGGGGCTTGAACTCAGGGCCGGAGAGCTGTCCCTGAGCTTCTTTTGCTCAAGACTAGCCACTTGAGCCATAACACCATTTTTGGCCTTTCAATCATTTTTGAACAAAATCTGATATAATAAATAAATACCAAGACATTACTTGAATAACTGCACTTTAATGTCATACTTAACATGAGTTTATCTTACTATGACCTAATACTTTTGGGTTTAACTCTATGATTTTATGTGTGGTGAACGTGTGCTCTAGTTTTTGGTAATTGGGTTGTAGGAGTACCTGGCATTTTGGTATACTTCTCATGGTGGAAGAAAACAGCCTGGAAGAAGTAAAGTTGAACTCTTAAATATTGGAATCTCCATTACTTTTGCATGACATAATGCAAGCTCTTCCTCATAATGAAGCTCCTCTAAAAACCCTAGGACCAGATCTTTATATTTATTGTCCTATGTAATAGTTTTCATGGGATTTGAGTCTAACTGGGCAACGTGGGGGAGTATCTCTCCCAGAACTGGACTCAGTGGCTTCAAGATAGAGGCAGGTAAGGCTCAAGCTATCATCAAAACATGGTGCTGCTGCATTCATTAGGCTCTGCTACTCTCTGCTAATTGTTCAGGTTTTGGATAGCTTGTTTACCTGGTTCAAGAATAAGCAAGTACCTTGTTCAGTGCTTACCATGTGGCAGATATTACTCTAAGCACAAATGAAAAGCCCATTTACAGATCAGAAAAGCACATGACTTGCCTATACTTGTCAGCTTGTGAATGGTGACATTAAGGCTCAAAGTTAATGCAGTTGGGGCTTGTGGTCACACTGTCAGCCTTGCTGCAATACTGCTTCTCTTCCCTCTTCCTCTTCCAGGGCCTGACTTAGTGTTGGGATTTTAGTAAGTGATAGATAACTATAGATCTATTTATACAAGGGCTTAGAAGGGGTGAAGCAAAACAGAAGCCAAGCTGTAAAGGAAAGATTGATGGAGTTTCAAGGGAAGAATTCACAGCTTCTCAGTAGAGACTCTGATTCTAGTTCTTAACAAAATATAGAAATGGCAGTATATCCTCCTCATAGGTCTATTGGGAGAACTTTCTGATCAAAGTGTCTGACATATAATTAACACTCCATGGGCACACTTTGTTAATTATAAGAAGTGATGATAGTGGTGAATGATGACCATAAAATAAGATCAAGTTTCTGCCAGCAATCAGCTCTTGGGTCCTGCTTAGGTCAGTTTGCTTCTTGAGCATCTGTGTCCTCATTGGTTAGACCTGGTTCAACCTCCCAGCTCTATGACTATGTAATCGGTGACCCACAGTGGAGAAGGAAAAGGAGAACATGTGAGAGAATCCACATTAGAGACCACTGCTACATAAGACATCTGTCCAGAGAGCTTGGGGACTTGTCTTACACCTGGATGTGAAGGCAGCTGTCAATCCAGCTCCTCTCACTCACTTCAAACATCTCATAAACAGCGATCCCAAGCTGGGAGCAAAGGTGGTATCCATAGTAGCTCCCAGGACATCACTCCGGATCATTCCAGTCCCTCAGGAATAGGGTTGATGGACGAAGCATGTAAACAAAAACAAAAACACAAATAAAAGCAAAACCCAGGATGCCCGCTTAGACTTGAACTTCAGATATAAAGCTTTAGTATGAGCATGCCCCACCTTGTGTTTGAACAATTATTTGCTATTTAAACTCAGTTCTCTGGCTCTCCTGACTGGCCCAATATCCAGGTCTCTCCCATGGGAAAGCTGCAGAGAATCTACACAAGTCCCAGGTATTGCATGAAGTTCTAGAATTTCTATTTTCCCTGTTCCTCTGGGAGAAAAAGAGAGAGTAAGTGAAGAATTTGCATGCCATGAATTACTGAAAGAAGAGACTCTGTAGAGCCAATAAGGCAATTATTATATCTTGAGTAAAGAACAATTGATTATTCCAAACAAATGTACCAGATTGTGGTTTAATGGAAATCTCTATCTATAACGTGTTGTAGTTGTTAAGTCAGAAGTAAATATATTCCCAATAACCAACTGGTATTTACTTAATGTACAATAACTCGCCTGCTAAAACTTAAATGAAATGCACAGTTAATTAAAACCATCCTTGCACCAAATCTCTAGGGAAAATATTTTATACACACTCTGACTTGGGATTTTTTTCTTCTTCTTCAACCTCATTTACTTCTCAGCAGAGCCCCTGTTGGTGAAATTTAATATGATCTGGTTAGCACACAAGTTGTCTGCAGATACTTTTACTGGGCAGTCTTAACCCTGCAAGAGTGGATATAGCTTCAGGACCCCAGAAGGAGGTACAGGTTGATGAGGAGGTGCAAGTTGGCATAATGAGTCCTCCTCTAGCCACTTGTAGGAAGAAGTCCTGTGTGATTTTGTTCACCATCTTTTTTTGCCTGCCCTTGGGGCTTGAACTCAGGGCCTGGGCTCTGGCCCTTAGCTTCTTTTTACTCAAGGCTAGCACTCTAACTGCTTGAGCCATAGCACCACTGCCTTTTTCTGAGTAGTTTATTAGAGATGAGAGTCTCACAGACTTTCCTGCCTGGGCTGGCTTTGAACTGAGATCCTCAGATCTCAGCCTCCTGAGTAGTTAGGATTAGATGAGTGTGCCACCAGTGCCTGTTCACCATCTGAAGGTTCAACCTTGACCTTTCATTTTGCCTCTCTGAGCCTGAGTTTCTAATCTATAAAACAAATGGAACCTCTTGATTCTTGGCCAGCAGGAAAGAAGACTGAGCAGGGTTTGAAAACAAGGCTTAACTTGGACTTGGCAAAGGGGCTTTCTCTGTGTGCTAATGTCCCCTGCTGTATGACTCGGTGTTGTTCAAAGATGGTTTGGGATGTTCCTTTATTTATCTGATCATTTGATTCCCATGGCCTCCTGAGACCACGTGAGCATGTGGGAGACCAACTCATTTCCAGCTGTCTCTTGCAGAGGAAAAGCTTGAATGTAAGTAATTCAAGAAGGAAATACACTCCTGTAAGTTCGGTCCATTTCTTACAAAGTGGGGATCGTGTCTTTCCTACAAATCAGTGCGTGTCTGTGAAGTTCAAATGAGACAATGTATGCACACACACTTCCAAAAATCAGAAGAATTAACATATAAATGTAGATTCCACCCTCCCCCCCACTAGTGGCAATTTACTAGAGCTCATGTGAGAGTTGCGGATGGAATGTGACAGTCTCCGAATGCCAGCGCAGCCGGGGGACGGGATGGACGGCTCAGCCTCCCAAAGGATCTCTGAGGTGAGAGCCAACCAAATAATTAATAAGGCCTGATGCTCATGTGGGATGTAGAGAATAAAAAGTGCTCTCAGAGGCATGACCTCATCTGATTTCTGTAGAATCCTTGTGAGGCTGCCACAGCAGGCTTCTTTCTCATTTGATGGTTAAAGAAACAGCCTCGGAAGAGGGAAGAAAATACTGATCCAAGGTCATTCCACGTGCAGTTATCAACACCAGAGTTTACTTTTAGAACACAATTGATGTCAAGAAAAGAATTTCATTTCCCAGCAGACTGGGGCCTGGGCTCTGCCTCTACATGGACCTGGGTAGTGTGTGTGTGTGTGTGTGTTGGGGGACAGAGAACAAGGTCTGAGCTTAGCAAGTGAGTTGGTACTGACTTTTCATTCCTTATTGCACATGGGATGCCTTTATTCAGGAGGGTATGACGTGGTCCTACCTGAGTGAAGGGCTGAGGAGGTTAGGTTGATCCTGAAGGAGATCCCTGGGATTGCTGATGTTCTGAAGATCGCCCCAGGCTTCTGCGACGCTGTGTTTGTCTCCAGGCTGCTCCGACAGGGCATGTTATAAAGTTAATATCTGATTTCAGTGGGAGGCTGGAGCCAACTGTAATTACTTGGGCGTGTTAATATTAAGGGCTGGTGTAATTATAATTGGAAGGTCATGGTGGGGATTAAACTCAGCAAGGTTTTGTGCTAGTGTTGTCTTTTTTAAATTTGTCTCTCAAGTTCTCCTCTGGTTTGTGGGATGAAGCCCTTTCTATTTTTGTTCTTATTAGGTGGGTGTTTAGTGGTGGGGCTCTTTACCCCAGAGAGGACTTCTAGAGCTACCTCACCTGTGCTGAAGTTCACTGCATTTTGCCCTTCAAGTCCTCAGCTGGGAAAGAGTGGGAGCATGGGAGTGATAAGTCCACCTTCCATACTAACTCTGTCCCAAATGAATCCCGGGGTCATGGCTCCGCCACCTCCTCTCTCCTCCACACTCCCCATCTCAGAAACGACAAGGCAGATTGTGAATGACAAACTCTTCCAAAGGCTCTATAACTGAGCATTGTTAGGAGTTATGGGACTATGAGTTGATTATGGGACTAGTGGCTCACCCTTTCTAAATCTTTGTATAATGGGGATTCTAGTAAAATTCACGGAATATTTTGACTATCATGATTTGAAAAACAATTATGCTGAGTATTAAAAATCACATGCATCAGGAGACATTGATGAGGACACTACTATGCTGTCACACTTTGTAGTAGCCCTGCTCCAGAGAATTGTCCAGCAGTTATGGTGTCAAGTGCTGTCAATAGACTGTCTTCCCATCTCCTTCGGGCTTGTCTGCCTAGACATTTCAAAAACAAACTGCTTCTAAAGTTATTCTTGCTACTCTACAAGCGGAGCTGTCTCTTCCTGGTTCTCACTCCTCTACAAGGAGAGCTGTCTCTTCCTGGTTCTCACTCTTCTACAAGTGGAGCTGTCTCTTCCTGGTTCTCACTCCTCTACAAGCGGAGCTGTCTCTTCCTGGTTCTCACTCCTCTACAAGCGGAGCTGTCTCTTCCTGGTTCTCACTCTTCTCCACTTTCCCACCTGTCACCCTCCCAGGGTGGCCAGATTTAGTAAATAAAAGTGCAGGACTCACATTAAATAAGAATCTCAGAAGCAACAAATAGATTGTCTCCCATGCAATATTTGGAGCATGCTAAAAAATAATTCATTGTTCATCTGAAATTCTAATTTAACGAGGCCTCCTGTATTTTTCCTGGCAATCGGACCCTTGTCATACTGGATAACAGATGCAAGAGTGGAGGGTACTGTGAGGAAGAAGGGACCTGGAGAGGAGGCATTTCTTGTGTACTTGATCATGGGACATGTGAAGGTGGTGAGTGGGGTCTTCACAAGAGCTGACAACTCTTAAGTCTGGATCAGAGACAACAGTGATTTTTATTGGCTTCTTTCTGGGCTTGCCTTGACCTGTGTCTATGCTTCTCTATGTCTCAGAAGGACACAGGAAATGCATTGCTTGTTCTGTCAGTGTGCTGACAGTTTGACTAGATCAACGGGAAGGACCAATGTCATTTGGTACATGCCAGATTGTGGGGTGTGTAGGGGGGAGGTGGAGAGCCCCAGGCTCCAGAAATACTCCTCTGAGTATGGGGGCTGGAACAGCAAGTCTGCCAATTGAGTAACCCTCTATATGCAAAGAATAACTCATGCTTCTATTTATCCCCTTCTCCCTTTCCCTAGTCCCTTTCTCTCAGGTGGATGCTGGTAAGAAGGTTGGAAGCAAGGCAACCTGACCTTGCTCTCAAGTAAGTCAGAACTTTCCTGAATTCAGGTTCCCTTGGCCCAGGAGTTTTTGAATAGATACTGAGAATGGCCCTTCCCATCTCCTCCCACCAGCCCCATTGCTCCCCATGGGATCTTCTGTTCCCAGTCGATCTTCTCATGGCTTCCCAGACACTTGAAGTCTATCTGAGCTCATGGCCTTTTCAAGACACCCTCTCTCCCCATTCTTATTTGGCTCTTGCTTGTTTCATTCATGAACTTCTGTCTCAGAGGTTCAGCGCTTCCTTCGTAGGAGGACTTTCCTGTCTGCCCAGCTCTGGTGCACTCTGAACTTAGCCCTTGCCCTGGACATCAGCAAATGCTATTGCAGTGGCTTCTGGGGAAATAAAAATGGCACCTTCATCAGCCACCTGTGAGCTTTTAAGGGACAGACTCAGTACTAAACCATTAGCACCCAGTACTAAACCATTAACATTTCTAAGACCTGGCCCAAAGTGTTTGTTATACATATATTTGGCAGCAAACATATAAAAGACCAGGGTCCTGAGGAGGAGGATCTTGTAGTGCCAGGGAGGTAGCCATGGAATTGTGCCACTGTGTCAGATCTGGACTTCATAATTTTATTTGCTTTGTGTTTGATTGTAGCTGAAGAACCCATTTTCAAATAAAGAACAAGCAGAGCATTAGCGGACTAAACACATAGCAACCCAGCTGCTAAGAAGAAAAGGGAGGAGGTGTCAGGGCCTGTCCCCTTGTCTTCCGTCATTAAGAACATAGAATTCCAGCCATGTGCCCTCTTCCTTGTCTTGTTGGGGATTCAGTTCCTTCCATCTTGGCTTGTTCTCTCTGTACTTGCTCAGTGGTTTGGTCAAAATATTGCCAATTTGTGCTCTGGGTCCTTTTTTCCTAACAAAAATTATAGTGGGAACTTAGGACCAAACCCAAAGGGTCTGTCACAGTCTGCCATCTGGTCACTTCTTCTGAGCCAAGTCCTGACCTCTGACTCAAGCTTTGGCAGAATGTTCCGAGTATCATCGTGGCTGCTTTGCTTCCCAGCCCTGTTCCTAGGGCTATGGAGAGCATCAATCTGATCTTTGACAGATTGCAATACACTCCAGGACTAGAAAAATATTTGGTTGTCCAGAAGGACTAGATGATGGGCATTCTTCTTAGGACATTGCTGGGCTCTGGTGCACCTGTCTGTGGAGGTCTGGCACAGGTAATCTGTGAAAAAGCAGGGATTACCTTCAAGCCTCTGCCCTACTCTTTACTCAATGTTAGACTGGTCCAGATCAGAGATAGAGGAAGTAAAGATTTTGAGATAAATCACAGCTAACAGGCTCTATTTTTTGGGGGAGGGTCCGGTCGTGGGGCTTGAACTCTGGGCCTGGGCACTGTCCCTCAGCTCCTCAGCTCAAGACTAGCACTCTACCACTTGAGCCACAGCACCATTTCTGGCTTTTTTCTTTTTGTTTATGTGGTGCTGAGGAATCGAACCCAGGGCCTCAGGCATGCAAGACAAGCGCTCTACCACGGAGCCACCTTCCCAGCCCAACAGGCTCTTTCTTGTTTGACTTAGTATATGCTTGTTCTTTGGGGATGTCTGGAATGGTGTAGACCATCCGTAGAGCCCTCCTCCCCGGGCTTAGATCCTGTCACCATTTCTAAAGCTTTTCTTAATGCATGCTTTCTGTATCTGAGGAAGTTTTCTGTATGTAGGAAGTCTCTGAGCTAGGCGGGGTTCCTAGTTTGCAGGTAGGAATTCAGGCAAAGTTTAAGTAAATTCTTATTTGGTGGTCATTTGGGGTCTGCAGCTCAGATTACAGCTATAAAGCAGAATAAATAAGACTAAAGGCATTCTCAGTTCTTTGTTTCTACCAGGCATTATTATAACTTTTTACACATAGCTACTCATTTATTCCTTCCAACAAACCAAGGATCTAAGGATGGTTTTGGTGTGCATTTTACCGAGGGTGTTAGAGGCTCTGCCAAAGCCATTAGCCTGGCAGAGGCAAGGGTGGAGTTTGAACTCAGGCAGCCTGGCACCAGTACTTTTCTCCCTACAGAGTTGTCATGAAGTTCCAATGGACCAATGGATGATAAAGCACCTAGAAAAGCATAAAATTATTATGCAAACACAAGGTGTTTTACGGATGTCTTGTTCTTTCACTAGATCCTGGGATGACAGTCAGATTTGACTTTTTAATTAATTTGAAGGTAAGCCTGTCAACAGGAGGCAGGGAACATGGGCCAAATCGGATTTTAACAACATCTCTGTCTTTCACAATGCTTTCCAGTAGATGTGGTTTTCTCCCTGCTGAACTGCTTAGTCTTGATCTTTTAAGAATTCCTGCCAATTGCATCTCCCTAAGTTGAGCAGAGAGATTGTAAGAACCACAGGGGAAAAGGGGGCAGTCGTTGAGATCAGGGGCTATCTCGTCCTGGTAGGCATCTGATCTTGACTTTGGCTAGTTGTGCTTTAAAAGCTCTCTGTGGACCTGAAATATACAGATTCTTCTGAATCTACTTCATATACATTATTTATATACTCTCCTCTCATTCTCACAGAGCCTGTCTACTCACAGGATATAAGGGAAGACCAACACGGAACTCAAGACTTAACACAGCTGGGCAGGAGGGTAATCTCAGGAAGAAGAGGGAAGTATCTCAGAAGTCAGCCTGTGTTAACGTTAGTGCTGGAACCTCTGGATGCCAGTTGCAGTGAACACTCCCCACTCTACTCCCCATTGCCATTTGAACTTCCATCTCCATCTCTATTGGGTCTTCCTTTGCCCCAGGAAGAACCAGAATATCTAAACATCTGGAATAGGTTTTCCAACTTTCTTAATAGCTCTATAATTTTCCAGAGTGTTCTTGGGTTTCTACTCCGAAAGAACAAACATCCAGTTGATCACACAATCCTGATGTTGAATTACATCTTTATTGAGGGATCTGGATAGTAGAACTGGGACTTGAAGTTCCTTGATCTCTCAGCTCCTATGAACTTGCTCCTTTACATTCTCACTGTATTTGGAGTTTCTATTTCCCAAGACCACCCACAGAGAAGTCCAGAAAAGCTTGATGCTTTGGGACCCTACCTCTTGGGATGTATCAGGCCTGCTTGCCAAGTTCTTCTTTGCTATCCACAAATTGGTCTTATGGTAGTTTGCCAGAGAAAAAGAGAGAAATTGAACAGCAAAAGGGTGTGAATGAAGCAGAATGACCTTGAGAAAGCAAGCCAGTTGGCTCAACCTGTGATCAAAGTGTCACTTTTGTCACTCTCCTGGTTTAATACCCAAATACTCACAAGGAAATTTGTGAGGTTATCATCATGCTTCATTTGTTTAAAGAAACATTGTTATTTTCTGTTGTAACTCTTATCTAAAGGCCCCCAAAAGAAAGCACAAACTTCAGAAAGAAATGGATAGCAAGTCTGTTAATGTTTATCATAAAAAAATCTTCTAATAAACTAGAAATCACAAATTGAGCACCTGCCCCATGACAGACGCTATGCTGGACATGGTATATATCTCATCTAGTTTAATAATAGAGAATCAATGAGCATGTCAGGATTATATAAATGGGAAACTTAAGTCAAAAGTCCAATCCTCTGGGTAAAATTATTTCTGAGCTTCTTGTTGGGACATCAGCTTCTTCTGATTGTAAAATGAGGATTCCAAAGTCTGGTCATTCCTCTGGTCAGTAGTGTGGGTCAGCTGGTGCTGACAGCCCACACATAGTCCATGGAACAGATCAGCAGCAGAATGGGCAGCAGTACTCCAGTCCCGCCAGGTTAGCTCCACCTGTATTCCACAACCCCACACAGTCCCAGGCATCAATTAAGACCATCAAGTATTAATGAAGAACCTATGATTTTCTCAATCATGACTCAGTTACTAGGGACCTGGAGAGAGAGAGAGAGAGAGAGAGAGAGAGAGAGAGAGAGAGAGAGAGAGAGAGAGAGAGAGAGAGAGAGAGAGAGAGAGAGAGAGAACCAGAATCAAATATAAATTCTGATGACCTGTCTTAAGGATTGTATATAGATGTAGAAGCAATAGGAAAAAAAAGTATGAGGAGGACAAAAAGAAAAAAAGAAGATAGAAAAAAATACTAAAAAAGAGAGCATTTAGGAATCTAAATTAAAGGAATGGATCAAATCCACCTGGACCACATTTCAGTGGAAGAGTTGGCATTCTTTCTAATACTATGCTAAGTATTATGAAAATCACTGATGCTATAGCAGGAGGCTTTTCTTCTGAAAGAATTTGTAACTAGTCAAAGAGATAAAATGCATCCCAAACCACAAATTGGACTCATCGACAGCAGTGCTAGATTGGGAAGTAGCCCACAAAGTATGTTCTTAAGGGCGGGGGAGATGTCCCTTTAACTACTCTGCCATTCTGTCTCAGCTCCTTGGCTGGCACAGGCTCCTCTGAAACATGACAAGGAAGTCATGGTTGGAGGGGGCTCTCAGACACCACCTGCCTCATTTTACACAGACTTAGGGTGCCTGATGAGCTCCTCAGCTCATCCTTAATTCAGAAAGCTGCTAAAAACACCACCAGAGAGCCCTGCACAGAGCTGTAAAGCGCCTGTTTGCTAATCCGAGTTGCTTGGGTTGATTGATACTTGTTTTGCAATTCCTTCCATCAGCTTTCTCTGGTCTGGCCATCTGTTTTCTACCCAAGAGGCACGTTGGCTTTGATCTGAGTATGATATGCAGGGAGGTGACCTGATGGTGGGCGAGGAGCTTAGATTAAGGGCTTGATAGCGATTTGCTTTGGGCATAGACACAGCCCTGAGAGAAGGCAGCTCCCTCAGGCTGAGCGAGGTCGTGGGCTTCAGGTTTGGTTGTGTGAGATTCAGAGCAGAGTTAGCAGCAGGTAATTTGGAAGCTCCAAGGATGCTTCTCAGACTTCTCCCGGGAAGTTCCTCTGCCTTCTTCTCAGTCCTTTCTACTCTACATCTCACTTTCCAGAACAATCTAATGTTTTGTCATTGAAAAAGACCATATCTACTTCATTCCCCCTCCCCTAGTTTTTTTTGTGGGGGGAGGGCTGTTCCTTGGTGAGAAGAGTCTCATGGACTTTCCTGCCAGTGTTTTCTTTAGGCCAAGACGTGCAGATCTCCTCCTCCTGGGCAGGTAGGATTATAGGTATATGCCACCAGCTTAAGGCCTTCCTTTTCTGGCAAAAATCATATAAAGAACTTTATATTGGGAGGGACATTTTACAAAGAGCCTAGGCTCTGTATCCAGGGGCGTATCATTTTGGTTGTGTGCATGCACTCACATGTGCGTGTGCATGCACACACACACACACACACACACACACACACACACATTTGAAGGAGAGCTTATGGCAAAATTAAGGTTTAAATTACATGATCAATAACTGTCCCAAGAAATAAAGAGATTAATAGATTTAAAATTGTTAGGAAAGTCTTTAGCATTAAAGTAACTCATGATTTGATCTTTCATGCATGAATAGTAATTGAATAAATGAAGTAACAAGGAATAGGTGGAGAAGAACACACACACACACACTCACACACACACAGGCATTCTACTGCATAGGCTCACTTTAGCTTTTGAAGAACAATCTGAGTGCAAAAGAATGTCAGGCCCGAAAAATGCTACACTGTGTGTGCTGCATTATTTTCTCTGTGTCACTCTAAGGAAGCTGACGGAGTCTGCAGGAGGAAGACTATCAGCCCCAGGGAAAGGTCCAGGAAGGACTCAACTGTGCTGGTCAGGGTTCGCTGGAGGAGAGGGTGGTTTGGCTGTTGAACATGAAGCCAGCAGGAGAAGGGGTGTTGGGGAAAGCCAGGCTCAATGGCTACTGTCACCAGCATGCCAAGTCCTGTTTCCCTTCCATCGGATTTGTGTATCGAGAAGGCAGAGAAGAGGAGCCAACTCATTAAATATGTGGTATGGCCAGCGATGGCATCATTTCAATCCCTGGCAGGAAAATGGAAGAAGCAGCAAACAACTTCGGGAGCCCACGGGATGGAGGGAGCCCAGGTCAGCAAGCAATCTGGAGATCTTGGCACATCCCTGGTTGTGGCTGTGCAGTGAAAGTGAAGTAAATGTCCGGTCACATGCAATGGAAGGGTGAGGGGAGAGGGGTGTGGAGCCCTGTGTGGGCTTGGGAAGATTGACTGGGGAGGAAGGAGATTTACAGACGAAGTGAGTGCATGGGCCGTGGCAACGCTGGAGACGTTGGTGTACTCTCATCGGCGGTGCTGGCACATCGCATGGCATCTGCCAGCTACAGTGTCAGCCACTAGTGTCCCCTAGAATGAATGACAACTGGTGACCAAGAACACGGTGAAACAGCGCTGAAGAGTTGATGGATCTTTCGGGTCCTTTAACCTACAAGGGAGAAAAATCTTTCAACTCCAGTGGTCTTAATAATAGAATTATCTCCTGGAGTCTGTGATCCTGAGTCAAGATGGCGCTCCTGTCAGCTAGCTTGGCAGCTTGAGAGTCAAATGCTGTTACTGTACCTCTCTCTGTTCTGCTTGCACGGTAGCAGCACTTGTCCTTGTCAAACTGCCTCATAGTTGGCTATTCATCTGTGAAGACGCCCAGGAGCAGAGAAAGGCTACTTTCTACGTCCTCTTTTCAAAACAAGAAAACCTTTCCCAGAAAAGACTAGGCATTGTTTCATCTCCGACTGGCTGAAATGACTATGTCTAATGCCTCACCATTGATAAAGGGAATGGGACCATCATGATTGGCTTAAACCAACAACCAACAAAGCCTTTTTTAAGGGGGCAGGGGAGATGACAGAGCTGTGATCCCCTGAAGCATGTGTGGGAAGGAAGATGGGGAAAGTGATGCAATCTAACTCAGGGATGAGAGAGAAAGACACTGAAGGCTGGATGAACATCAAATATGGCTAAAACATGCGTACCTTTTCTTGATTTTAGTATACAGTGGGGAAACAGACCCCTTAATGATAACAGGGCCCAGAACACATCCTTCTGGGATCTCCA
Organism: Dipodomys spectabilis; assembly: GCF_019054845.1. Taxonomy (NCBI): domain Eukaryota; kingdom Metazoa; phylum Chordata; class Mammalia; order Rodentia; family Heteromyidae; genus Dipodomys; species Dipodomys spectabilis. The sequence goes on from NW_024871057.1 coordinate 1,312,261, forward strand.
GGTACTGAAAGATGAGCAGTGGAGAACGGGAATTGGGAAATTTCAAGCTTGTTGAAAAGGAAAGTGGATATTCTTTGGGGGAGTTGTATCATAGTGACAGCAAAAGGCCAGGGAAATGCATTTCCCGGCCATGTAAAAGTGGAATCCCATCAGGAACACCGTTTTTGTTCATCACCAGCAATGCCTTCGCTACTGACAGAAGGAAGACTGAGTAACTCAGAATTAGAAAAGAATTTATTGGACATTTTGGGGCTCTGTAGAAATTCTCACTACCTCCCTGTCCTTTCCTCCCACCGTGGTGTGTGTGTGTGTGTGTGTGTGTGTGTGTGTGTGTGTGTGTGTGTGTGTGTGTACAAGTCCTGGGGTTTCAAGCTTGAACTCTGTCTTATAGTCTTGCTTAGCTTTTCCCCTCAAGGTGGTATTCTACTACTTGAGCCATACCACTACTTCTGGCTTTGGTTTTTTTTTTTGCTGGTGAAGTAGAGATAAGAGTCAATTGGCTGTGTTTGTCTCAGTTGGCATTGAATCTTGATCCTTAGATCTCAGCTTCATGAATAGCTAGGATTACAGATGTGAGCCACAACCTGAATCTGATTCATTTCTAATACATCATTTCTTGACAAGGAGCGTCCACCTTGCTACTACCATTTACTGGTGAGGAGATGTAGACTCCTGAAGAAACAGATGAATTTCCTGTGGTCCCAAAGCTAATGGTGGAGTAACGATCCCACTCCAGGTGCCTGATGCACTTGAGTGCTGCTTCTCTTCCTAACATGACCATCTGTCCAGCAGCTCCGAGAAATTGATTCACTCACAGGGGAGCAAAAGAGCAGTGTCTAAATGGAAATAAAACCCAGATCATGACAGAGAAAGTATAAATGATCAATCCTTCTCTTGAGAGCTCTCCTCTCCTATTGTCTTAGTCTAAGGTTGCTATAACAGAATACCTAATTCCAGGAAAGTTATAAAGACAAAAGGTTTATCTAGCTCTCAGATCTGGAGTTCTACGAGCACAGTGATGCCAGCGTTGGCCTCGGGTAGTGAGGCCTCACGGTGTGTAGCATCCCTTGGTGAGAACATGCATCAGAGAGAGGTCACATGACAAGACAGTATGTCAAGAGAGTGAGCCAAGATGGCCGAACTGCTTTTGTAACAACCTATAGTCCTCTACATTGGATGTTAATTCCTTTTGACGATGGGGTTCCCCAATGACTTAGACACCTTCCACTAGGGCTGAGCTCTCTAGAACCTCTGTAGTGGGGACCAAGTATCCAGCACATCTACCATAGGGGAAGAAGCCATAGCCAAACAATCGTGCCTCCTGGCCGCCACACTACCCGGCCTCATGTCTTGTGCAATCACTGAGCCCATGTGTACCAGAGAACGAAGAACCATATCCCCGGTGTTACCTGAGGGGCACATAGCTGCTTCTGCTTTTCTACCCCTTCCTTAAGAAACCTACACATTTCATTTTATCCTCCATTGCCACCTAAGAGGAAGGAGAAGAAGGAGAAGGTACACCCAGCTCTGGCACCGGCAGCCCCGCCCCTGGGCTCCCCACCTCCCTCTGCCTGCTTCTCTCTTTATCCCTTCACACCAAACACTTTCAAAGTTAATTTCAAAAAGCTGGGAACACTTGATAGTTTTAATTAATCCTCTGCCTGGGGAAATATGATTTTGTGCGTGCGAGGCCTCTCAGCTTCTCTGGATAGATAGCTTTCTCTGGATAATGCCGGCATTTCCAATTTAGCTGTGATTATGCCACCAACTCATTTATTTGTTTGTTTGTTTGTTTATTACCTAAAAAAGAAACCAATGCTGATGTGTCTTCAGGAAGAGATTTTCACTTTTCCTAATAAGTTTAAGGGAAGAGGCATTAAAGGAAGCTCATTGTGGAATGCTCACTGTGGCATCATTTTTTTAGGTGTGAGGTATGGGTGGGGGCAATTTAACTACGATTTGAATTCAGGATCTCATGCTTGCTTGGGTGACAAGATAGCACAGAGGCACATCTCCAGCCCCGTTTTTTACTGGCTGATTTTAGGATATGTTCTCACTATCTGCCGAGGCCCATGCCTGAGCTGCAATTTGCTTACTGTTAGGCCCATGACACTGTGTTCAGCAATGGATTGTCTAGGATGGCCTTGAATGAGCATCTTTGTCTCAGTCTCCTAAGTAGCTTGGAGGACAAGAGTGAGCCATCATCTCCCTGATAAGTGGATGTTAAATCCAAAATGTTAGGTGATACGACAAAATTAACAGGACTTAAGAAACAAAGAACTGCCACTCATCTGGTCGAACCACTACTAAATATCCCCATGCTGCTGATCACATGTATGGTATATATGTGTACACCGTTATATGTTATAGACTGTGATAGACAATTTGCTCCAGGAAAGTTAGAATGAACTTGTGACTTTAAATGAGCATCATTATTCCACAATACTGTGAAATTTGGGAAATTATGTAATCACTTAATCACAATTAAAAAAAAAGAACCTCGGGGAAGGTAGGGAGGGGATAGTAGGGGGAAAACAATGGAGGGGGTAACAATGCCCAATAGGAAGTGTACTCATTACCTTGCTCATGTAACTGTAACCCTCTCTATAGTATCTTTACAATAAAAAATAAAAAAAAGAGTGAGCCATCAGTGCCCTGTCCACTGCATCATCTTTATGTTCATTCTGGGAGACAGGGATGAAAGTGCTTGTCCATGCATAAACATGTGGAAACTGAGGCTTAGGGAAGTTTGGTGATTTGCTCATACTCACCCATTTAGGAGAGTAAGAGACGAAGCATGCTACTAATTCACTAATGGGATTCTTCATACACACACGAATCATTTTTCCTGTAAGAATCCCAGGCAGACATTGTCCAAAATGGAATGTGCCCTTCACCTGGTCTACGTAACCATAACCCCTTTGTACATCACCTTTATAAGAATGATGATAAATGTAAAAAAATACTTAAATAAAAAAGAATCCCAGTGCATTACTGTGATGCATTTCCAGAAGCAGCATTGGGAAAGGTACCGGTGGCTTCCTTTAAACCAACGGGTCTTTGCTTCTTAGGAAATGTTAACTTCTGCCATGCTGAGAATTTGAAGATCAAGCTAAAGAGACACCAGGCCCCTGTCACAGTTCTCCGGGATCATTTCTGGTCTTCTCCAAGCCCACCAACTACATTGCACAGCAAGAAGGCAAACATTGTTTCATTAAAACATTGGAAATTCTTCCAGTATGAGAAATCTCAGCAGGTAAGTCATAGCAAATCATTCCATCTTCATCTATAACTCAGGTTATCTTTTGCTGTTTCCAATTGTGGTAGAGTTAGATCTCATTCAGTTTAAAATAGTATAAAATACAACCTAGACTGGCTTCAGTGTAACCGAAAGGACCGGCTCCAAGTTTGCTATCAGATGTGGCTCGATTCAGGAGCCTAAATAATGTTTCCCACAATTTAAATTTCTCTCTCAATTCTTTTTTTCTGCTGCCCACATTCTTAGCAAGCTCTTCCCTATGCTCAAAGGGCCCGCAGTGGTTCCCACTCGTAAGTCCTTTCAGGATCAAGTCTTTGAGATGGAGGAAAATCTTTTCCTGTTGGCCTCAGAGAATCCCCAAGAAGCACATTGATTGGTTTGGAGAAGTTGTGCATGCAGTGGGAGGAGAACGTCCTACAAACTCATCTCTGTGGCTTTCAGTGAGCACAGAGATCCTTCTCTCCATTGTTTACTATTCAACTCAGTTCACACCTCTAAGATTTATTCATCAATGTGCTTGTCTGCTTTTATCTTCTCCTTAGTTCAGCAGATCTTTTAGTGATTGGCATTCATAACATTTTTTTTTAAATTAAGCATCTTGATATTATTGAAGGGAAAATAAATGTTAGCGCACAAAGGCCAAGAGTGAAGATAAGACAGGAATAGATCCATAGGTGTAATATAGATGGGTCGTCCAGTGACTCCCAGGAGACTTGGAAGGGGGTAGCATCCCAAATAAGACTGAGCTGCTCTGTCACCTGCACTATTCTTGACAAGACACACATAGAGATTTCTTCATCTCCCTCCCTCCCTCCCTCCCTCCCTCCCTCCCTCCCTCCCTCCCTCCCTCCCTCCCTCCCTTCCTTCCTTCCTTCCTTCTTTCTTTCCCTTCCTCCCTCTCTCCATCCCTTCTTCTTTCCCTGCATCTCTTCTTTTTCTCTTCCTTCCCTGCCTCTTTCTCCTCTTCCTTATTCTCTTTCTCTTCTTTCTCCTTTAGTTTATGGTCTCATACTTTTGCCTAGGCCACAATTCCTCTCCTTCACTACCCATGTAGCTGGGATTACAGGCATGTACCACCATGCTTATAGACTGTACACTTCTGGAGGACAGGAGAAGCATATATATATTCATATTTTCAGGAACAGAGATTATACGGCATGTCTGTGTCAATGTGTCAATAGCTTCTTGGGCTGCTCAGGAATTCTATTTTGCCTGCATGAATCTGCATGGCCCACTACCACGGCATACTCCTGAGCCCAGTGTGTGACTCATTGTATCACCAGGACACCAGGAAAGGATGCTGAATAGTTTTCAGTGGGATGACATGGAACCTCCCCAGGACTCCCTTTTCTTAGACCCAGGGCTATGCTCAACCCCTCTAGGATTTCCCATTTATCACTCTTGCTAAGCCTGCTTTAGGGCCCTGTGCTGGGTCTTGGGCCTCTTTTTTCTAGGAAAAACAAAGGCATCTGTAACATGCCCCATTGCCCTTCTTCCGGCCAACCTAGTCATGAGATGTCTCTCTCTCTCTCTCTTTTTTTTTTGGTCCAGTTGTTGGGTCTGAACTCTGGGCCTGGGTGCTGTCCCTCAGCTCTTCAGCTCAAGGCTAGTGCTCTACCACTTGAGCCACAGTGCCACTCCGGCTTTTTTTCTTTTTGCTTATGTGGTACTGAGGAATCGAACCCAGGGCCTCATGCATGCAAGGCAAGCGCTCTACCACTGAGCCACCTTCCCAGCCCCATGAGATGTCTCTTGAGAGAGTCTACTCTTCTCCTTCCTCTCATTCTTTCTGCAGGCAATATGTTTGATAAGCACATCAAGTTGGGTAATGGAAAATGGAGCCCTTAGGCATCAGAACAGGAGGATGTGAATTGGTGAGTAATTGCTGAATTGAACCAGAGACTCAGGAAAACCATCAGGGAGGTGAGACAAAGGAAAGTTCTAGCCCTCTCCCTGATGTTAGGAAAAGGAAGAAGCAAAGTATAGGATGCAAGATCAACCCCTCCAAATTTCCTTGGAGTCAGTCAACCCTAGATTTGAATCCTGATTTCAATGCTCATTAGCTGGGTAGACAACTTAATGAACTTCACTAAGTATGTGTGTGGCTTGATATTTAATACAGAGATAATGCTTACCTTTCACAGCTGCTGTGGAAATACCAGCACTATTACTTCATTCATTTACTCATTCATTCAGTAAAATCATATATCATGGTTAGGTAACTATTGATTGAGCTCCTGGAAGCTACCATGTTCTCAAAAGGAATTGAGACTCTTTTGTAAGACTTGTGATTCCTCCCAGGAATTGTGAAAGCTGAAGGAATCTTCTTCTCTAACATTTAATAACACAGACATTCTTCTCCCAGCTCAGGAAGAATCCAAGCTGTGGAAACCCAGGTTTTCAGGCTGAGCACAATACCACACACAGCTCTAGGCACAGACTTGTCCCCAGAAGCCAACTTTCCTATGTCTGTGCCTGAAACATGCTCTCTGATTGGCTTTGGGGAAAACTGTGTCTGTGCAGTGGTTTGGAGCCAGTTAGCATGAGCTGGCATTTGCAAGTGACATTTAAAGGTCACCTCCAATTCTCCTGCTGGGGAAATGGGGAGGGAAGGTGCAGTAGAGAATGTGGACTTGGGTTGAATCTAATCTGCGTGGGCAAGAAGCAGAGAGGTTGCAATAGGAAGGCAAGCAGAGAAGAGGGTTTTCCTCAGCCTGATTTATGGGAGGGGCTCAGGGTGAGGGGTGATCAGGAAGAGAGGGGAGCTTCAAGGCTTCATCTTTCCCAGCATACACACATTCAGAACCTGGGATTTGTGTCCTCTAAGAAGTGTGGTTGGAGAGGGAAAAGGTTGATGGAAAACGAATGGGGGGAATATTTCTGAGTCCTTCTTTAGAAATTCTGAATCCTGCCCAGAGGACAAGTCTACCATATGGCTAGTGAAGTTCATTGAGCATATTTTCTGAATCAACAATTAGGGCACATTCTCATGAAATCTGACCAGCCAATACTCTTATTCTGTGCCAATACTCTTATTTCTGTGGAGAAAGAAGGGGCTTCCTATCTGAAACTGAGGCTACCTTTGAAAATAGGAAACCCTGTGGAACCCCTGTAAGCAATGATATCTTGGATCCAAAAAGATGCAACAATTCTCCTGAAAATCAAAAGGCTAAGTCATTGGTCACACATTTGGAGAGCACTCACATGATGGGGACAATAGAGAATGCATTCCTGCTGCTATCCTGATATCTACAACCTGCTCATTGCTTCTCCTTTCCTCCCAGAGGAATCTGAGGCTCTTTACATCACTGCAACTCTTTGGACTCCAACAGTGATCCCCGTGGCTGCTCCTTCCCCATCATGCCCCATGAGTTTGTCTGAGTCTAGCACTGGTCATCCTACCTGTCTAGCAATTGATGCTAATTGCAATTGGGTTCTAGTGCAGGGCACAGATTCAGCGAATGACTGCATGTGTCTCACAGAGGAGGCATTTCTCATGTGGTTCTCTGTCCTAGGACAGATGTCTTGTAATCATGGAGGAGTAGGTCATGGGAATTGGCTTGTTTTCCATCTATAAAGTAAAGCCTATCTATCTTCAATCCCTAGGGCACCGTATTAACCTAAACAAATGCTGAATACTTTTTTTTTTTAAATCCCACAAATACTTTCCAGCTCCTCTTCCCTTTCTAATCTCCCAGTGCGTGGCAGGGGTTCATGACAGAAAGTAATCTCTCACTGCATGTTGGAGGAATACTCCACTTAGAAGTGGGTCACCAGTCAGGTGGGATGATGCCCGGACCCCCATTTGCCTTCATGCTTCTCCCCTGAACTCCCTTACTGCATGTGAGGCTGCATTAGTTTCATCTTTGAGGACCATCCTGATGTGTCTTAAGGAATCCCCTGATAAAATGCAGGCACCCCGGGGAGGGTCTAAACTGCATTAAGCTAAAAGCACATTAAGCCGCTGTCAGTTTTAGCTGGGACATTTTAGCGGGGATTAATTTATCAGGCTTCTTTCAGATGTGACACCTAGTTGAGAGGGATTTGGATTTAGCAGAGAGAGAGAGAGACTCGATCTCAGGAAAGAGAAGGAGAGCCACGCAAGAAGATGGATAAGTGCCTTCCAACAGAAGACAGGCCTTGTGGGGTACATGGCGTTGGGTAAGGATGTGGTGGTTGAGCTGTGTGTGATCAGGGAAGCCAAGCAAAATGCATACCTGGAAGGACAGAATGGGACAGCTGATGAGAAGCTCTGGAGGCCGACCAGGCCAACACCTGTGCCGAGATCAGTCCTTCAAGTCCAAGTAGACACTACAGCACCTTCCTGATGTCTTGGAGACTCAGGAACCCTCCTGCAGCAGTTGACAGCTGATGGAGTGTCCCCAGAGTCAGCAACCAGCCATTCTGTCTCAATCTTTTGTTCAGGATTTTCCTCTGATCTGTGAAATGCCTTGTGCACTGTTAGTTTTATGGGCTGATCCCTTTGGGGACTTAGCATAGCTTCGCATTCACCTTTCTAATGTATTTCCCAATCCCCTGGCTCTTTCCTTAAGGGGACTGATTCTTCAAAAACAGAAATAGAGAGACTAGAGCAGGAGCTGTCTTTAGCTTTGGCTCCTCCATGGGGCGTCATCTATACAAGTCAAAGGCAGCTGTTTTGATCTGATTACACTGAGATCATCAGAGTGACCAGAGAGAGTTGGATCTGTTGTTTAAAATGGGGTCTTAGTTTTTGAAAATTGTTGGAGGAGATATTTAGAGAATGAGGTTGTAGAAAAGGAAAGAGGAAAGTGAATACGTAGTATGATCTATGCACTGTGCGGGGGCACTGCACATATCTCTCTTTCTTGGCCAGGGGAATGCGGTCCCTTCGGTTCTACAGATGACATTCAGAACTGTTCAGTGACTTGGCCAGCTGGGACAGGTCTGATTTCCAGCCCAGATACATCTAACGCAGAGGGAAAGGAATAAATGAGAGATGAGCATGGTAAGAAGAGAAGGAAGAAAGGGCTGCTTCTTGCAGGGTTAAGTCACGGTGTGTCTTCCTCCTCCCTCAAGTCCGTGTTTAAAGGCTGTGTTGCTGGAATGGGGTGGAGAATATGGAAAGCTTTCCAGGGAGACAAATCCATCATGCCAAGTCAGGAGGAGTTGTCAGCAGTTTTCGATCCTGCCTCTGGGTTTTTGATCGGGACTCAGACCCTGCACTGATATAGTCCAGGAATTGTGTAGTGTGGACTAGACTGTCTTCCTGTAGGACAACTGGACTAGTTGCAGTGTTGGAAAGGAGAGACTAGTCATCAGGAGCACACCCTGCAGAGTGGACACAGTGTCTAGAAGCGAAACCTAACAAAGCATCCTTCAATGCCATCTTACCTCCACAACCACAGTTCTTCTGTGCCCTTCCTTTTGTCCCCTTCTTCTTTCTAGGAAGTCAAAAAAGCAAAAGAACGTGATGGGCCAAATAAGGTAATTACTTATTGAATTCACTTGACAATATGGCGTCCCCACAGAGTTGAAAGCATGGCGCAACAAGATCCCTCCTTCTGGGATATGCTGAGGAAATAAGAACACAGTCACAGGACAATCATGTGATAGTGCTGGGAACACGGTGGTGATTTTCTTAATAAAATGCTTTATGTTATAAAAGTGCACCAGCCCATATTTTATCTAATTCCACCCTTATAATGAGCTGGTACAACTACCAACTAACAATCATTGCAACAGCGATTCCTATTTGACAGAGGAGGAAGCAGAAGCTCAGGGGAGTTAAATCAACTGCCTCAAATCATGATGAGTGGCTAGGACCCAAACGAGAACCCATATCTCTGTCTCCATCCAAACCAGGAAGCACTCAAAGCACTGGACCTTCCTTGACCATATCAGCCTGTCTGCATTCAGTCATACCCCTGTGATTCCCAGCGTTGGCTGCTCATTCTGTTTCTGCACTCAGATGCACTCTGAGCTGTTCTTGACCAGAAAGCATAGATGTCTGCAGCCACAGCCCATCATCTATGGGAAATTGGATCTTGCTGATATGAGCAGTGATTGGTGCATGCCTTGAAGTCCTCTAAGCCTGCTATGTTATAGCCTCCCCAGAGGCCAAGTATCATTGTCATCATCATCGTCATCATTGTCATCATCATCATCATCGTCATCATCGTCATCATCATCATCATCGTCATCATCGTCATCATCGTCATCATCGTCATCATCGTCATCATCATCATCATCATCATCATCATCGTCATCATCATCGTCATCATCGTCATCATCAGAGATATACACTGGCCAGGAGATGGCCAACATTGAAAAGATGTTTTTAGATCTCAAGAGAAGAAGGTACATCATGCCATAGTGGCAAACATGGCAGAGGGAGAGAGGGAATTTGTGTGTGTAGGTGGGGGAGGCAAGTCATAATTATAGTTTTTCCAAGAATGTGTAGACAAGGCAGTGTACACAGGCTTAGGATTGGCTAGCTTAATAATTTCATCATGCAGCAGTGGCACTCACAACTTGTGGGTGGGGATGGGAGGGAAAAACTGGAAGAGAGCAGCGAGGGAAGAGGTGACATTGTCCAAAAGAAAATGTACTCACTACCTGACTTATATAACTGTAACCCCTCTGTATGTTACCTTCATAATCATAACAAAAATATTCATCAGGCTCTGGGGTGTGGGATCTGTCCTTAGTTGTTGGCTGCCTTGCCCAGGGATGATGGGATAGGGAAATAACGGTCCTAATTTAAGCCCCCCCCCCCGTAAAGGAGGTGGCTCATTGTGGGTGCTCCAGATTGGTTTGTTTCCATTTGAAAGGTGTGTTTGGGGGTGAGTTGAATTGTTGTTTCAGGCATCAGAATACAGAAAATAATAAAGAGAGTTGATGTACATCTGCTACATGGCCCCACTATGAGTGGGCTGGTTCTTGGTTCAGTCCTTCTGTGCCCCTAGAAGAATTGTACTCTAGTTCTAGCTCCCAGGACTGGCTGCAATGCTGAACACACCCCTCTGTCTGTTATTCACAGTCATAGTTCTGGGGCAACAGTCCCTTCGCAACTACAATTCTATCACCTTTCCTCTTGAGTCCTACTCCACTCAGGGCATCGAACCCCCTTCACAAGGCCATAGAATATCTACATACACATAAATGAAGTTCCTGGGGGCCAATGCCCCAATTGAGAAAATAAAGGGGGTGAGGGAGATACAGCGACACACAAGAAACAAGTCAACTGGGTCATCAGAACGGGTTTCACTTCACTTCCATGGGCTGGTTATTAATACTCAGAATTCTTATCCATTTATTAGTGTGGCAAGCACTGTCTTGTGACAGGTTAATTACACAGCTCTGGGTAATTAGAAAGTAAATATATGTTGAGGACACTACTGTCAAGATAAAAATTGTCTATTTGAATGCCCTCTTGCATGGCAAATTCTACCTTCATCTTTTCAACCTGAAGGGATTTAAAAAACATATGTTCTTTGTGGCTTTGAGAAAAATCTCCTCTGCTTTTCCCTGTAGCTAAGATGTATTTAGTTCTGGCTCTTACCCACCTCCCTCCCTCTTTGGTAATGCACCTTGCTGGTCCTATTTGGAGCTCAATTTCTATTCTGAGTGAATGTCTCTAGCACCAACCCCTTTACATGTGCGGTTTATAGCTCTAGTGTAATTCAGAAAGGTTTGGGAGACTTTCTTGGATTCTCTGCAACTGGGTGAGGTGGAAGGCAGTTAGGATTGAAAAGAAAAGCTTTGCCCCTTGATGCTACTTGTATTGCTGCATGGCTGTGTGGGAGAGGTGCATTTGGCAGATGGCTTCCATGGGCAGGACAGATGCTGTTGTACGACAGTCACCTCCGCTCCCATCCCAGGCTTACTGCTGGACATCAGAAGATTCTGAGCAACTGTCAGTTACACTAAGTCTGAGCTCTGTGTAGTGACTGCCAGTCAAGCAGGTGCCAATGCTCTGCTGGGTGGCTGGGAAGTAGCTGATCACCTGGGGTTGTCTGCTTGTAGGGTAAGCAGTGAGGACTGTACACACAGTCTCCAGGTTATTCTTTGGAGTTTGGGCTCTCCTGGGTCAATGAAAGCCTATTTTCTTTCCAGAGATTTACCACCTTTTAAAAAATATACCTGCACAGTATACAGAATCAGGATGGAACAGAGAATGCTGGCTAGCCCTTTATATTGAAAAAAATACCTTCTGAAGGACCCACAGCCTACTTGCACTACGGGATGGGGAGGGCTAACCCCGTGGATTCCTGTAGTTTGTCTTCTACAGTCAGCAAACTACTATAGTAGCCAGGAAACTCGCTGTCCAGAAGCAGTCCCTCCCCCAGCCCTACCTTATCCATGGATGCCTGGAGTTTTTCCAAAATGTGGACTGATGCTCTCTTAAGTAGCCCGGCTTCACAGTGACATCTCATGACATGACATTAACAGGGAAAACAGCAAAATGCATCCCTCGGGCATACAGCATTGATTTCTTGTTTAGGCTCTTAGCTAAGCATCAACAACAGATGTGGCAGGTTTGATTAGGTTTCTCCTCAACAGGGAGCACAGTAGGGAGGAGGAAGTGATCAGACTCAAAAGAAGTAGGGAGCTTGGAGAGAGTGGTTTAATTCCTTAAGTCAGAGTCTAGAGACAGAGTTGGAAGTAAGATGAGGAGGACAGAGGGACATAAGGACTATCTGAGGAGCCATTTCTTTTCTTCATTTTCCATTGGAAAAGATGGATGCATTAAGGCCTCCTTTCAAAGTCAAATACCCATCAATGTTCTAATAAAGTCCAGTGTAGGAGTGCCTTATTCCTCCAAAGACAGGCCTTATCTTAACACACATCCCTCTGGAATTGTCCCCCAAATCTGTTGATCTTATGCCAGGACACTTGTCTCCAACTTGAGCATCTATCCAGTGCAGTCTAGCACTGCTTTACCCTGCAACAAGTATTTCCCTTTAATGTGATGACTAGAAAATACCCACTGGAAGCTTCCAACCAATTAAAACTTTTTCTGTAGTTGGGTAGAGTTCAACTTGCTCTCTTTCAAAAACCGTCAATTACCATGAAATGCATTCCTTGCTCTGGTAACATAAATAAGGCATTTTCACAAAAGCATAATATTTGTATTATCACCAGGAATAGGGGAAAAAAACAACATAGTAAATGAAAGATGCCAGCAGTAATCAGAGATGCCATATCCTTTGTTGTTCCTGAACCTCTTATGTAGCAACACACCAGCCCAGCACCCATGCTGAACCCCATTCAAATATACACATCTGTGTGTATCTATACATCTATATCTATATATATCACTTCCTGAATACATATAGATAGATAGATATTATCTCTTTAAAATATTAAAATAAATTACATCTTTGCACAGAATACAGACATTAATTCTGTTTCCAGGAGATTTGTCAAATCAGTGGCCTGTGTTTGCATAACAAGCTCTTTGGTTATGCCGTCCAGAATACAAATTACCTCACTGGCAGCTCCAGATGAAAATCTCCAGAATTTCAGCAGTGTCACCTCCATTGATTAAGACAAGCTTTATGTTATGTGTCCGGGTAATGTCTGTGGGAAGCTGGTTCTTTCTGGAAGTGGCTGAAAGTACAGGGAGAAGGAAAACCCCAGAGAAATTTCAGCTGAGGAGTCATACTGGAGTTCAAAAGCTTCCCTCCTCACAATCCTCCCTCTTTCTTTTTTCCCCCGCTTTTAGGAAATAGGGTGTGCTTGCTTTACCACTTCCATCGAATTTCACACACACACACACACACACACACACACACACACACACACACACACACACACAATCATACCTTCTATTCTAGATTATAATGGTGAAAAACGAGACTTTATTTCTTGCCTGATATGATGCAAACTTTTTGTGCACTTTAGTTTTAAGGCATAGTCAGGTAAAAACAGGCTTAGGCAATTCGAAGTCTCAAGGAGAGGATTTGTTCCATCCATATGTGCTGTAATATCAGCAGTTAGTGTTTCTTAATGCACCACATATGTCACACACCATACTGGGAGTTTTATGTGTGTTCTGTCATTTATTTTGACAACCTTGTGTTAGATAGTATTGTTATTCTCCTGTAGAGATCAAGAAGCTAAGAGTAGAGAGCACAGGAAACTTGCCCAGGGATGATGGAGAGGAAGCTTCAGATCTGTGCCTTGAACTTAGGTCTGCCTGAGTCAGAAGTCTGGGCCTTTGATCATGCTCTGTTTGGATATCTTCTACATCACTGGAGGCAACATCTACCTTCCTACCTTGGGTTCCAGTGGCCCACTTCAATCATTCTTCAGCCTGGTTGTTCTTGTGGAACTTAAGATGGGATTGCAGCTGAGTTCCCAAACAGATTCACCACCCACATGGTGTAGAAATTTCAGAACTTAGAATAACTTAGTTAATTCAACCTGCTGCCTGTATTCAGCAAAACTTGTACCTGAAATCCCTCATGTCGGGAGCTGAAAGGAGCTCTGATTTAATAGCATACTTACGCTTTTTTTCATATGAGGATATTGATATTTAAAGAACAGAAAGGACATGCATGCACAGGTAGCTTAGTTTGGGACAGTCTGAGGTCTGAGGCCCACCCTGGTTGTCCAGCTCTCTGTCTGTGGTTCACGAAGAGCTCATTTAGGCTGATGTTGGAAGGGAGCAGAATGGAGCAAGGGAAAGCTTGTGGCTCCATGCTGAGGTACGACATGGGCTCTGGGACAGAGAGTGACACAATCAGTTGAGACCTATTAGATGTCACTGCTCTGTAAATGCAATGAGTGAATGTAGCAGCCATTTGACTTGCTCACCCTACTTCCTAGAAAGCTGGCTTGATGTGTGGTTGTGTGGTGCTTTGTTACAATCATGGTATTTTTTATGACCATTTATAATTGCAAAATATGTCTAGAGCAGTTTGCACAAGGCTATAAAATTCATCTCTGCTCTGTTTCCTTTTCGAAATGTTCAGTTCAGCAAGACCAAAGGCCAATGGAGAGAGGAAATTTTAACTCTGATTTCAGCCCTTCTTTTATTCTAGTCTCAATAATTCTCCATCCAAATTGCATTTATATTGGAAACCTTTCTGCCTGGAGTTTTCATGACAATACATAAAAGTCATCTCTTGGTTGAGCAGACACACGAAAACTTCTTGAGCTTGTTGCTCCATGGATCCTGATTGTTTCCTAAACAGTAGCAATAGTAATTGCAAACAAAATAGGTTGTTTTTGTTTTCCCGTTGAGTAGTAGGACTAGGTTATGTTGATACCACAGATATCCAAAAATAGGTCTTTTGAATTCTCAAACACATTTTCTTTTGTGGAGTCCAGTACTGGGGCTTGAACTCAGAGTCTGAGCAATGTCCCTGAACTCTTCTACTTGAGCAACAGCTCCACTTCTGGCATTTTGGTAATTAATTGGGATAAATGTCTCCTGGACTTTCCTGCCTTGGCTGGCTTCAAATCACGATACTCAGATCTCAGCCACTTCAGTAGTTAGGATTACAAGGGTGAGCTACCACTGGCCTGCTCAAACAGATGATTTTTTAGGAGGTTATACTCATCATTGCTATGAACAGAAGTATAGTCTTATAGACTTTAGAGTTAGTTACTTGTGATATGCAAGAGACTCCTAACTTCTTCTTAAGTTCATGCTCCCCTTTGCATAGTAACTGAGTCCAGCTCTTAACTAAATATATTGTATTCCAGAAGAAAGGGTATATTCCCCCCAGTTGTTTGCAAGTAAGGAAGGCCATATGATTAAGTTTTAGCCAATGATACATAACAGAAAGCCTACAGAGTAAATTTGAAGAAGTCTCTTAAAAGGAGTGGTGTCTTCCCTTTCTTCAGTATTCTCCTTATACAATAGAGGCGATGACAGCTAGAGATCTAGTGGCATGTTAGTGTCACAGGGATGAGGGCTGTCTTAGAGACAGTGACGCAGAGAGCTAGAAGGAATTAATCTCTAATGACTGTAGATTTGCCCTGTTATTTCCTGACTTCTCAATTTCCTTTCCTTAAGGGAGAAATAAGCTTCTACTATGATAAACTCCCATTTTTAGGTCTTCGTTATAACTTAATCATTTTGTGTAAGTAACTAAGTAAACTGAATCATTCTAATTCCTTTTAGAATCTAAGATGATTCTAATTCAGGGTTCACATATTGTTTTGCAAAATATTAACTTCTAAGCTTCACTATCCATATTGGTAAGATTTATGAATTTCCACTTTTATGATTTTTAGAATTTTTCTGAAAATTGAACACGTAATAAATGCCCGGTAGATGCAAAGCAAATAGAGTTCCTAGTACCTTCTCTCCCTTCATAGTTTCAGGGGACCACATGTTCAAGTAACTGGGTATAAGAACTATGTAGCAAGATGCTTTGGTCAAGTAAGAGTTGCTGTGTAACTAGGGGGCCAGATCATACGTGGAGCATCATTGCTCAGTTCACTTTGGTAAATGATCAGACTTTCAGTTCCTGCCTTACTCCAAGCCTTTCGGCTTCTATCCAGCATGAACTATAGCTCTTTCTCACAGTTGTGCTGTTCCCCGTTTGATGAAGAATTCCATGAGTTACCAAATGTTTTTATTTTCTTTTCAGGTAATACATGTGTGAAAAATTTTAACCTCTTGGTTAAATCATTTTTAAAGTCATGTGTTCTTCACTTGAAGACGTTTCTCTGAATTCACATTTTCGCTCCTGGTCCCCATGCTTCTGCTTACATGGTAAATATTTACCTTCAAATCCTTTCTGATGCTCTCTGACTTGGTACCAAGGACACCTTTGGGCTAAACTTTGTCTTTCCTCTAACTAGAATCTTTCTGACCTTCCATTTCTCTGCTTAATACTTCAGTCCTTCCCCATTTGTTTTATATTCTGTTTTATTTAATACTTTGTTTTTTTAAAAAAGTTTAGGCATATTGTCTGTTTGCCTAACATTCTGCTTCATGTTTATGCATAATCTAATTTGATCTCTACAATAACCTCTTTTGGGAGATGCAGTGGGCATTATTATTTTCATGTCGGGTATGAGGAAGCCCTGCACGAGAGGAATTAGGGCCTTGTATAAAATCACACAGTTTGTTATAGTGGGGCTGGGCCCCAAATATCAGCTCCAGATTCTAAACCTCATGTCCTTTTTATTATGCACCAAACTCTATCCATAAATTTGAAAGCCACTCATGTAAGCTGCCTATCAATCAAAGATCACATTCCTATTGTGATTGCTCTGGCTTCTCCAGACAGGGATTCATTCTCATCCACATGTAGTTTTTGAGGATGAAGGATTTGTCACATTGCATATTTGAATAACATCTTGCACTCTTCCAAGTGCTTTTTGGTATATTATCTTATTTGCTATTCACTGTTTGTCTATGAGGTAGGTAAGGCAGGCACTTATACATCTCCCATTCCACATGAGGGGTGAATGCTAGTATCATCTAAGTGATGCTTTCAGGATCAAGAGACAATTAGTGACAACACTGGGACTCTGTCTTCTGATTGGAGAATTATGTTTCCAAAGGATAAATATAGGAAGTTTCCCCTTTTGAATCTTATAGAGAATAGCAGGTCAGACTCCATCTGTGTGCATCAGTGGCTGTCATATTCCTTCAAAAAAATCTCTGAATAGAATAAGACAGACTACCCCCCTCACCCCCTCTCTGCTACTTTCAGGTCTATCAGTCAGTTACTTATTTTTTTTTATTGTGAACATATTGTACAGAGGGGTTACAATTACATGAGCAAGATAATGAGTACATTTCTTA
Source organism: Dipodomys spectabilis (assembly GCF_019054845.1). NCBI lineage: Eukaryota > Metazoa > Chordata > Mammalia > Rodentia > Heteromyidae > Dipodomys > Dipodomys spectabilis. The sequence goes on from NW_024871057.1 coordinate 1,329,276, forward strand.
TCAAGCATTGTAGCCTCTGAATCCAGGGCTCTTTCCTGTTCTACAAGGGCAGGGCTCAGTAGGAAGACTGGATGATCGTCAGTGGACAGCTTGCTCAGTGATGGTAGAGGTCTCAGGAAGACAACACAGACACATGGAAAGGTTTACTCTGTGCATGATGCCGCCAGACCTCAAGTCAGGCTTCTGGGCATGGGGAGAGAGAAGTGTTCATGGGAACTCAATTAGGGGATGCTTGTAAAGTGCTTCTTCTTGTGCCTGGCAACTAGTGGGTCATGGTTAACCAATCCTTACTTGCCTTTCTAAAATCAAGTTTCTTCTAATCTCTGTTTCCTCTTCAATCATATACTGAGAGAGGAAGAGAGGAGGAAGAGGAGGAGACAGAAGAACAGAGGAGGAGAAAGAATGGGTGATAGTAAAGGAAAGCCTGCCTCAAGGTGAAAATGGCAATACTGCCAAAGGCTATCTACAAATTCAATGCAATACCATCAGTATCCCAACATCATTCTTTAATGAAATAGAGGAAGCAATTCAAAAATTCATATGAAATAATAAAAGGCTTCAAATAGCAAAAACAATCCTTAGCAGAAAGAATAGTGCTGGAGGAATATCAATACCAAATTTCAAACTCTATCACAAAGCTATAGGAATAAAAACAGCTTGGTACTGGCATAAGAACAGGCCTGAGGACCAACGGAATAGAACTGAAGACCCAGCAATGAACCTGCAGACCTATAGCCACCTAATCTTCAGTAAGGGAGTCAAAAAATAGGATGGGAGAAAGACAGCCTCTTTAGTAAATGGTGCTGGCAAAATTGGTTAATCACCTGTAGAAAACTAAAGCTAGATCCTTATATATCACCCTGTACCAGAATCAATTCCATAAACCTCAAGGTAAAAGCTGATACCTTGAAATCATGACATTCCAAATGTAATGTAAGAGCTGGTCTTGAAAGGTCTGTTACAGTTTTCTAACTCTATGACAAAATTCTAGAGAAAATCAACTTAAGTTACTTTTGGCTCATGATCTCAATCCCAGTCAATCAATCCTGTTACTCTGGACTTAGAGTGAAGCAAAATGTCATAACGTATGTCACATATGAATATAGTGAAAGAAAGTATCTCCTATCTTGATGGTGAAGAATCAGAGAGAGGGGAAGGAACTGGAAACAAGATGACCCTTTCATGGTGTTCTCCCTCCCCTGAGGTTCTACTAGCCTCGGACTAAGCCTTCAACACAGAAGCCTTTCTAAAACACACAAGTCTTTGGAGAATATCCCAAATCTAAACCCCAACACATGGGGGAAATGGTAGGAGCTTATTTTCACTTCCTACTTGTTAAGCTAATCATTTCTCCCTGGAAGAGTACACTTCACTTGGTATTAAGTATTAAAGCACAAGAGTGGCTCCAAATTAGATTTCTGTTCTACTGTTGGTCTAACTTTTGACCCATCCATTAGAATTGCTACTATTTACATTTGGAAATCCTTTAAAAAAGAAAACAATGAATGATATCCTTGAAAAACTATCTGGCAATGTTAAGAGCTAGGGTTTAATTGTCATCTCCGTTTTCTACCTCAGTGGTATTTTCCAGGTGAAACCAACCCAGAGCTCAGAGGTGAATATAGCACCTTGAAATGGAAGTCTAAGGAAGATGGGAGAAGGGAAGGAGAGGAATGATATACGGTTGGAGAATTCAGTGGAAAGAGCATAACTTTTGTTTGAAAGTGTTACCAGCACTGGCCCTTTCTCCACAAGTGGGGCATGAATTCCTTGTGGGTAGGCACCATCCATGGTGGGGCATCTGTATGCCCAGGAGCATTTTTGTGCTATTGACGCAGAGCAGATGGCAATGTGCATGCTCAATGGACCGAGAGAAGTGATGTGGCCATGAAGGGGAAGGGAAGAGATGCCCTCATGGGGTCAAGGTGCATGGTCCTGAGGAAACGAACCCCTCAGCCTGGGAGGTGCTGATCTCCTTGGACCTTGTAACTCCGTCGTTGAGGAAGTGAAGGAGCATGCTAGAGCTGGTGTTTCCGTCTCCACAGCCCTCTCCATGCTGCGTGAGCACTTCCGAGGAGCCTGAGGGAGCTGGTTCTGGTTTAATTTTATTTCTTTTAATTTTATGAGCGAGAACCCCTGGGTTGATCAACATGAAAGGAAATGGTAATTTGCAAAGTTTCTTTTCTTCCCTGTGCACTCTCCCGGGTTGTTTACCAGAGGAAAAAAGTGACTTCCTTGCAAGGTGCATTTTCCACTCAGCACATATTCTTGTGTGATTAATTTTGCTTTATTTATTTATTAATATCTCAGCCTGTATTACTTTGATGACTCTGTTTCTTGTCGCTTTCTAGGTTGAATCTCATCCTGTATCATTCCTTTTAGGCTACAGTTTCTTAAGGGTAAGGATGATACTCATTTAGTGAATACTGCCGCTATGATTGAACGATGACATCCTTCCCCAAATATACGTCTTGAAATCTAACTCTCAGTCTAATGGTAGTGAGAGATGGGACTTTCAAGAGGTAACTAGATCATGGGTGTGATGCCCTTGTGAGTGAGATTAGCGTTCATATTAAAGCACCAGGAAGCTCCCTTCCCTCTTCCACAAATGGGTACAGCAAGAGGACACCACTTATAAACCTGAACAGCCTCTCCTCCCACCTTGAACCTCTCAATACCTTGATCTTGAGTTTCCTAGCCTAGGAAAGAACTGGGAGTTGATAAATTTGTAATCAGCTACCCAGTTCTGTGTATTGTGTGATACACATCCTAGATGGCTCAAGACACTTTCCTTGCACTTGTACCAACTTGTTAGCGTCATTTCCTCTTCCTTTCAACACCTTAAATGTTTCAGGTGATTATCTAAAGATTTTTCTTCTCCTCTCCCAAGTAATCAGCTTCAGGAATCACTTATACTCCTTGAAGACCAGGTGTTCTAGGGCAGAATATCTCCCCTGACTACCTGCAAGGTCTCCCACCCCAGTGGCCCCCTCACCATCTCTACACAAATGGCACTGCCTTTCCTTGCTGTTCTCTCCCTCAGTGATAAGAGGAAATAGGTTTGGGCTTCACTCAGCCCTGAAACTCAATTTGGGCTCCATCACTGAACCTATTGCAGTCTCGGTGTTCCCACTTACCACAGGGGAAACATGATTTTGCACGTTGTGCTGGGTACAAGCACAAATGAAGGAACCTAGGGCAAATGCCTGTGCAGCATATTACACACTGAAAATGTTGGCTGGCTGTTCTCAGGCTTGGTAGTGTTTCCTGCAGGTCTTCTTTCTTTCAAGGTCTTGGTCAGATGAATCTTCTTTCTTCTTTCCCGATTCCACACGTGCTGCCAAGTAGGGGCTGAGACACAGCACGAAACACAGGCTGAGAATGCAGCATGAAGGCCTGGACAAGCCTACACTTCAGAGGAAACAATGCTCACATTCAGGCGGCTGAAAGATGCCTTTTGATCCCCCCAGAACCTTTCTGCCGCCTCCTCCTTTTCCAATTAAGTCCACTTTTCTTCAAGCACTGGCATTTGAGATGAATCAGAGCCCCTGCTTCTTATGGCATTTTTTTTCTGTTTTAATTACTAGTATTCCAACAGTATTTTTCTTTGCAAATATGTCATTTCAGTTACATTATAGTCTGAATAGGCTTTTGAGTGTGATCCAGGGAAATTCACCATCGTGTTTAATATGGTTTCCATAAGAAAATTCGAATTATACTGACATAAAAATCTGACATTATTGTTTCTTGATCATTGACAGTCTCTGTGAGTAGACAGTAAGCTCTGGGAAGGCAGGAACCAATTTTATGTGCTTATTTCTGAATTTCTAGGGCTTAGAAGAGTGTGGAGCAAATAGAAGATACAATACTGAGTTGTCAGAGGAAATAAGGAATATGACTCACAGCATTTACAGATAGGAAATGGAGTTACTGTACTATGAAACAGATATTCAGGATAAAATACAAGCTTAACTCATGATAAAAGTATCAATAGAGTAAAATAGATAGATATTTCCCTAATCTGATAAAACGTTTACCTCTATTCCCAAGTCAAGATAATGCATAATGGTGTATCCTTGTAAAATATTCACATTAAAGTCAAGAACAAGATAAAAACGTCTACTACTAGAAATATTTACTGACATAACCAATAAGAGAAAGAAATGGTACAAATGTTGAGAAAAGGTAAAATTATTAATAATTGCAGGTTGCATTCATTTAACACCTAAGTAAGACAAATGAACTAACTTAAAACTATTACAGACTAAGAGAATTTAGTAAGAAGTTAATAGAAAACAAAGCTGATGCTTTCATATAACTGACAAATAACCAAGTAGAAAATAAGAGGTAAGAAAGACATTGGGGACAATAGTAATGTAAATGATAACATGAAAATATTGCGAAGCTAAAATAACTAGCAGAGTGTGGTATCTGTGATTAGAAAGTCAGTGCACTAGGGTTAGAAGGCCCAATGCTAGCACTGGGAGCTTGGGAAAATAATATATAGTACTGGTAATGTTGATAGTGGATACATAGGGAATTCAGTCTGTCAACTTTGGTCCCTAACCAGGAGATGTCAGAGTTCGTGTTCTTACTCTTGTGCTATATTGATGCTCTTCCTTGCTATCGGCATATTTGAAATCAATTACATAGAGTGAATTCTTCCACAAATCATGTTGGGACAACTATGTAGTTCCCCAGAAAACAAAAACATCTGATTTCTAAATCACCCTTTCTCTAAAATAAATTCCAAAATAATCAGAGACACATCAGAAAAAGATAGCAAAAGAATACGTGGGAAATTTCTATTATTACTGTCAATCAACACAAAGTGACCAAGGTCATTTAGATTTGACACAAAACTCAGTGCCTTAACCAAAAAACCCCCAAAAAACAATAACCTGGAAAATTCGACTTCATGAAAAAAATACAATATGTGAGTTAAAAGTAAGTGACAGAAAAGAATATATTTGTAACACTTCACATGTATTCTGTGCACTGAAGATCAACAAGCCTAGCAGTCCAGGTGCAATAGGAGAAAAAGACATGAAGAATTCACAGATAGGGAAATCCAAGTGATCTCTGAATATTAAAATACAGGGAAGCTTCCACATGAGGAGAGGAAACCAAATTAAAGTTATAATAAGATACCTATCATATGACAAAATAGAAAGAGGTTGGTGAAATAATATGTTAGGCAGATCCTGAATGAGGGAGATTGCTAACTATTGCTGGCAAAGATATAATTCACACACTTTTCATTAAAATTAAGTACACCTTCCCTTTGGCTCATTAATTTCACACGTCTAGGAATTTATTGTGTGACTATCTGAACATATGTATGACTTCGTTTGCATCAGGTTATTCAACATATCATTGTCTCTAGTGAGGAATGATTATGACTGACATTCAATAGGGATCTGGGTAAGCCATGATGTTTGCCATCCTACTATCCCTAGGGATGACCTGTCTTCATTCAGAAGGGTGCAAAGGTTTCCAGGGGTTGATAAGGGACTATCTCCATGAAATACTGCCGCAGTTTGTATGTACATTAATGTGAGAGAATGTAATTCTCCTTTTCCCATCTCCTTCCTTCCCCCTTCCCTCCCTTCTCCCCACAATCTTTCCCTCTCCTTCTCTCTTTTCACACAAGAAAGAGCTGACAATCTATACATTGGGAGAGGGAAACTAGGATACTGAAGGTAGGAAAGATACTTGTTTCTACATTTTGTACCTTTGGGATTTTAAAATTGATTTTAAATGGCCCTTAGTTCTCTATATAAATAGTGGCAATGACCATGGTGTACATCCTCCTGAGATTTTTTCAGATGCTTACTTCTATTGAGAATGAATCCATTTGGAGTGAAGAACTGATCAGAAGGAAATCTGTGTGAAAAAGAAAACAAAAAAAATGAAAGAGCACAGGTATGAAGGGCTTGCTAAAATATAAGCCAACAGACTATTAAGAGACCTTTATACAGGACAAGAAACAGCACAAAGCAATCTTTTGCAAAATAGAAATGATCACTTAAGACAAAGTACAGGCTGTTCCAGTGGAAAAAGAAGGGAGTGTGCTTTTTTTTTTTTTTTTTTTTTTAAAGATGTGCTACAAGTCCTGCCTAAGTATCTATACAACAGAGTCGCTTTAGATCTGGGGCAATGCTTCTGTGTGTGGCACTGTCCTGCCTGCCCAGAAGCCCCCACCATTTCCCAAAACTACTCTAGTGAGAGCCACCTTGGTCCTCGTGTCTGAAAAGCTCAGAGCAGGGAAACAAGATTCTTCCTCACTCTGCAAAGACTTGTCCTATGGCAGGGGGTATGCTCAGTGGAACTGGACATGGAGGACACATGGATAATGGACACTTCCATGGCTAGCTCCCCTTTGTCACAATTCCAGGGTGGGGGGGGAGAGGGGGAGAGAATAGAAGGATGAAGGATAGGATTGGTTCCTGGTGAGGAGGGGATCAATTCTGAATGGGAAACATGCACCCAATTGCAGAATGGGGTACGTATACTAGGTGAGATGTGTTACACAGAAGAGAGTACATTCCCCTGAGGCACACGGTCTCTCACACACACACACACACACACACACACACACACACACACACACACACAACACACCCTCTGTCTGACACATCTGACCTCCAGGTTGGAATCCCTGAACAGTGGACACCTGGTAGAGGAGAAATACCTAAAGCTATTTCTGAATAGGCCATGTTGAGGAAAGAGAAGTGTTTAGTTACAAAGATTACCATACGAAGTCAATCCAAGAATGATGAGTTCTCCCCACAAATGGCCATGGGTTCATTGGTGGGGGACTTCTGCTTCCTTACCTGGATAACTTTTCCCTTCCTGGATCTGGTCTGGAAAAAGGCCTGTGCGTCCTGCTGTGGGCCCTCTCTCCTGCCTGGGTGGATTTGCAGTGGACATCCTGGCCCCAAAGGATGAGGTCAAGCAGTTTAATAGTAGGGAAGGCCTCAGCTAAGCGCACAGCCTCTACATCCTCTGCCTAAGAATCCTGGTCCTACTGGGTCCTTCCAGCCCACTTAGCAGTCCAGCGTCTGTCATGCCCAAACACAGGTCCTTCACCACCATCCAGGCTATTACATGGTCCCTACCTGTCAATTCCTCTAGCATGGGACTGTATTCAATTAAAAAGAAGCAACAAAAACAAAATCAAAGCGAAACCCTCGTGTATAGAGTTAAATTACAGTTTCATATACAAGTTAAACTTCATTCCCTTCCATTAGCCCTCCACCCAGGCTTTTCCTCTGGGTACAAAACTTTAAAAATTGCAGAGTGGGTCTCAGGACAGGGTGACACATCTGTTCATTTAGTCCTCCCTGCCTTGCTTCTTCTGACTCCTCCAGGGCTCCTCCAGGCTGAGAATGGACAGAGGAAAAAAGCAAATGCTTTCTTGCTCAGTCGGGCTCAGTAGGGCTGTTGGTGGGGTGTGGTTGTCTGGTGATGAATGCCTTCATTGTGACAGGTGTTCAAATCCTGACCACATATGGGGTACAAGTGTTCTTCCTGGGGATTCTGAGGGTCTCCTCTTGCTCCTTCCTTCAGGGCCACTTTCAGATGCCTACCTCTAGTGTCCTCCTGTTGTATACTCTTCTTTAGGGTTGAGGCAAGGTGCTATCTCCCAGAGTATCACTTGGTTTTTAGAAACTGTTGCTTCTTTGGCAAGCCGAATGCTGAAGTCTGAGCTAACCTACTTTGTCCCTCTCCCTCTTCTTCTCTTCTCCCTTTTCCTATCGCTGTTCTTCTCTCTCCCTCTCTCACGTTCCCCTTCCCCCGTCCCCTCTCCCTCTCTCCCTCCTTCACTCCCATCCATACAAATACCTTTTTGTTTACTCAGGTAGGGTTGGAGCAGTTCAACAAACACTCTGCATAAATCAACATCTGTCCCCAGAAGGCAATAATACTAGTCAGAGCAAACACTAAAATAGCTATTAGTATTACCAGGTTCCATTCTAAATGACTATATGTGTGTCTGAGTCTCCTTGGGTTGCCATCATAAAATTTGATAGCCCCATTAGCTTAAAGGAAAAAGAACTTTACTCTCTCCTATTTCTGGAGGCTCTGGTCTGAGGCCAGGGTGGCAATATGGGTGGGTTCTGGTGAGAGCCCTCTTCCTTGTTTGTAGATACATAGGAGGTGTCTACTATTGCCTTCATTTTCCCAATGAGGAATGGTGAGCAGCATTGTGGTCAAGGTTACACAGCGGGGGCTCTGATGGGGCCAGTGCCCCTTCATCAGGCATGAAATCTCGTTCTGTGCTGACTCCACAGCAGATGGCATTGCCCTGATGAGAGATAGTTTCAGCCAGTACTCCCCTAGATATAGTTTGGATCTAGACCGTCCCCTCAAAGCACCATGGTTCTAGATTGACCCTGTTGGGAAGTGGTAGAAACTTTGAGTTGGGCTTGTGGGAGGTCTTCTGATCTTGAGGGCATGATCTTGAAGGGTATAAGGTGACCAGTCCTCTTCTTTCTGTATTTAATACCTGGGCATGAGGTAAATAAGCTTCCACGTCACAATCCTGCTATGATGCACTGTGCCATCACAGGCAAAAACAACAGGACCAGTGAGCCATGGATGGAAATCTCCCAAACTGTGAGCCGCACTAGTCTTTTCTGTTTATAAGTTGATCATCTCAAGGTATTTGTTATAGCAATGGGAAGCTGGCGGTTGGATCCTTCTCTGAAAGGGAGAAATGTCTATTGTACACCTTCATAACCTCAAGACGCCCAGAATATCCTTGCTCTACTTGCTGAAGCCATAGCTAGCAAACATGAATGGGAAAAGCAGGCACTGGGGCAGGGTGGCTGGCCACAGACTGTTCTGCCACTCTGTACTAGAACCTAAGTAGGAGGAGCAAAATCCGATCGAAGTATGGAAGCTGCCTTTACATTATGGCATCCTCGGTGCTGTGCTCTTGCCAGATGGGGGTCCTGGTTGTGAATTCTAGGATGCCAGAAAAGTCCTTTCTAATATGCCCCATTACATCTTTGTGGGAGAGAGAGCAATGCTCCAAGTTAAGCCCAGAGAACTGGCTCTATTTACTTGAGGTAATGGAGACAGGAGAGCAAGTCAACTTGACAAGATTCAGCAAATTCAATTACATGTCATTCCTTTGCCCAAAGCTCCTAAGTATCCCATTAGCTGAACTATGAAGTCCAAACTCTTAATCTGGTTTCACCCTATTTTTCCCAAGTACTTCTTGCTTTGGCCTAAAACGAAGCTCTCTCTTCAGCTCAGCAGCTTGACTCAGGCACTTCAGAACCAACGTTCACCCTCTCTAGCCACAGGGCTGCACATTTTAAAGGAGCTAATGGATCTGAAATATTTCAAGAGCCCCTTGTTGCTAAACCAAAGATACTAACTACTAACCTAGGGAGGATATGGCTCAGTTTACAAAGCACTTTAAATCGCTCCTCACCTCTTCTTTCTGAATTAGATATTATTTTTCCCATTATACAACTGAAGCTATGGAAGCTATGTGGTCAGTAAGTATCTGAACTCTTAGAAGACTCAAAGCTTCTGAATCCAGATCCTGTGCTCCCTTTGTTAGCCTCTGGAAAAGGAAGAAACAGAGAAAGAGGAGGAAGAGGAGAAGGAGGAGGGAGAGGAGAAAAGGAGGAGAGAGGAGGGGAGAGAAAGAGGAGACATGAGGATTATCACTGATGTTGTGGTGTGAGTAAACTTCCATAATTGGTGGACTGTGGGAGGGATAGGCTAGCAAGACTTATCATGTCTTTTTTTTTGGTCAGTTGTAGGTCTTGAACTTTGGGCTTGGGCACTGTTCCCGTGCTCTTCAGCTCAAGGCAGGTGTTCTACCACTTGAGCCACAGCACCACTTCCAGTTTTCTGGTGGTTATTTGGAGATAAGATTCTCATGGACTTTCCTACTTCAGCTCGCTTTGAAACCTGATCCTCAGATCTCAGCCTCCTGAGTAGCTAGGATTAGAGGCGTGAGCTACCAGCACCTGGCTTAGCATGCCTTTTAACTGAATACTTTGCTGGAACTACCAGCACCTGGCTTAGCATGCCTTTTAACTGAATACTTTGCTGGAAACTCATGTCTCTGAATCTCTGGATCTAGTTCTATTAATAAATATAGTGGAACAGGAAAAAGAAAAAGAAAATCCAGAAAGTGGGTGGATAGAATCCCTTATGTTCACAATGTAGGAAAAGCAAAGGTTGTCAGATATTTAATTGCTATTCCTAAATGATTGCCAGCCACTGATATTATTAACTTAGGTCTCCTCAGATCCTGCAAGCATGACACCACCAGCAGCAAACACTCACTGGGCTAATCACTTTGTATGGATTATATCAGTTAATCCTCCCCCAAACCCATGAGGTAGGTTTTCAGTATTAGCTCACTTTACTCTCAATGGAGAGAACTCCATTGTCATCCATGCTATAACTGCTCAGGTAAAAGTTACAACGGGTTGTGCAGGTGTGTTCACAGTCAAGTTCTGCTAGTGTGTGTGTGTGTGTGTGTGTGTGTGTGTGTGTGTGTGTGTATGTGTGTGAACAATGGGTCAGGTTGGGATACAAAGATGATGTTTATTTGTCTTTGGGCTGCATCCTCTGGCCATGCTTTTGATCATACTTGTGTATGAAATCTGGAGAACTACCAGTGCAATGAGAACCAGCTATAGAAGCTTCCCTGAGATGCTCTGACCCAAAAGGAGGGAGAGGCGATCACTCGTCTTCCCTCCGTGGGCTTCCATGCCGCAGATGCTCCAAATCACCTCAAAACAGCCCGTCCTCCCTTCTCCCCACTTCTTCTTCTTATTATTAATGCTGACAACTCTCACTAAATAAAAAGCTCCATTGGTGCTCAGCTATAGCTGCATGTACTGAGCCCTTGGCGAGATAGCCTTCATCATCATTCTCTGTGGGACCCGGAAATGCAAGAGATGCATCCTACCAGCTCACAAAAGCTGATGCTCCATTTTCAGAAACCCTGTGAGGTGGTTGTTAAACAGAGCTCTTGCTAAAAATAAAATTACATAAACTTGTAATTAACGACAATACATTAAAACTAAAGGTAACAAACACAATCAGTTCATTAAAGATGTACCAACATTCCGTTAGAAGTGCTAGTACCTTTGTTCGATGGATAAAGAAAGCAAGGTGGCGAATAAAGCATGTGTCACCCAATCTGGCTTGTCACAAAGTAGAGAGGAAGACTTGGGTCCTGATATCTCAAAGAAGCTGGCCTAAGTTAGCTGTTTTATTTGTCCTATCAAGCTCATGGCAAGGCATGTTACCAGAGACTTAATTCTACTAGGTCTTATCTGATCGGAGAGAGAAACCCCTGCTACTCTAAGGGGGATGATAGTACAGCAGGTAGGGCTCCTTTACTTCTGGCTTAGAGCCAGAGTTGACCAGCTGTTATGCCAGGAGAAGTGGCAATGGGCAGCATTCCTAGTTAGAGGTGTCCATTCATCTCTTCCTGGGTACATCTGCCTCTCAATGGGAGGTAAGACTCCAGAAAGTTTGGCAAGCATAAAGCCTCATTCTCAGAGAGAAAACTCAACCATGAAGACGCAGGTCACATTCCAGCTCTTGAAGTGAAAACTATCTTCAGGAGCTGTAGAAATATTGAGAAGGGAAAGATGAGGAACTTGGTACTTCTTCACTGAAAAGCTCCAGATCCATAAATATATCTACCAGGATGCAGGACAAAACATAATGTATAAAAGATTGAATAGAAGATATATTATGCTATTGCATAGCAATCCCGTCTGTAGGAATTTATAGCTTCGATATATTCCCCATTAAAAGTGGTTCAGCTAGCTGGTAGAGAAGCTCAATTTATCTTGCATCTGTTGCAAGCCATCAATATTATGGTTTACCCATTTAAACTGGAAATGGGACCAAATATTTGGGCTATTTATAATAAAAAATATGAAAATCTTTGTATGGGTGTTCATTTCCTAACTTCTCCACTTTAATCAGAAGTCTGTTTACATAGAGCTCAGAGAGAATTTCTCACCTGTGAAATTGCTAGGATCTGAGAGAAAGGAATGAGAAAGAATACTGGTCCTTAGGTTTCGTTCCCTAAATTTCTGGGCAGGTGTCAGCAAGAAGAGCCTCCACACCCAGGAAAGTCAGGGTGGGTGTGGGGTAGGGGAGTGGTTTGCACCTGAAAGAGCTTGTGTGTTCAACGTAAGACGGGCCAAGAGATGGAAACAGCTACGTGTATAAAGAGCCAGTCACATCCAAATGCAATCTCTTGGTGCTCTCAGAGCACTCTCTCACACTTGGTTTGTGTTAGGGGAAAAATGCTAATTCCAGGGCAGCTCCATCTGTGACAGTGTTGTTGATTCCATCGTGGAGTGGAGCAGGGCAGTTGTACTGATGACATTCCCTCAGATGAGACGGCTGCTCCTCCCTGGAGGCAGTACTATGATGCTTGACTTTTCATCTCTGTAACCAAAACAACTGAGAGGAAAACTGACAGGAGGTGGAGCTGTTTCAGAGATTTTAAAACACAGTTTCTGGCTCTGTGGGTTCTGGTCCGCTGGTAAGGCCGTGTGTCATGGCAGTGACAACATATGGTAGATGACAGGAAGCAGAGAAAAATGCACAAAATATGGCCCTCAAATACCGGCCCTGAGTGACTCCATTCGTTCACCCAGGCCCCAGTTTCCACAGTATATAGCCCTCCCCACACACAATTGTCTATTCAAATTTTGGATCCATCAATGAATTAAACCTGTGGTTAAGTCAAAGCCTTTGTGAGGGAATCACCATTGCAAAGGCCTGCATAGACATGCCTTACAGTGTGCCTTTACTAATCTGCTAGGCACCTCTCAATCCAGTCAAATAAACAATCAAATCACCCAACACACATTTCTATTTGCCTAAGGACACTTTGAAGATTTGTGAGGTGTTACCACAAAATGGTCGCAAGGCTTGCCACTGAAGATCCTCCTACAACATAAAAACCCAAATGTTTTAACTCTTCTCTGAGTTACCTTCTTTCCCTCCCAGGCCCCTTCAGACCAGCTTTTACCTGGTTTCAGTTTTTGTCTTTAGATGAAAGCTTCATGTTCATTAATCCCTGTAAGTTATGTCATTGCTATTCTCATCTCTGGAATCTTGACTCTGAACACAAGAATTCCAAGTCACCAACATCCCCGAGGGAGAATTTTACTGGGAATTTGTGGTACTCATCACCCAAAATGTCCATGAGAGCTTCTTCCCAGGAAAGGAAAAATATAGACTGATCTCCTTATTCTTCTGTTCCTTGTCTTGGTTTCTCCAGTTGACTGCCTTTGTGTTTAGCTCCTATGCTCTTTTAGCCTTGTGTGAGTTCTCCATTCACATCAGTGGGATTTCCTTCGTGAGCCTCCATCACTAACAGTGTCCGGCCCTTTAACCACAGATTCAAACCAGAAGGATCCAGTCTGGGAAATGCTTTCCTACTAATGACCTCTTCTCAGACGAACGCCCCTGTGTGGCTGGGAGCGGCACACTCTGCCCAGAAGCTCCTGCAGCCCTGGACAATTAGGGTGGGGAAAGGTCACCAGTTCAGCATCTGTCCTCCCTGAGTTACTCAAAGTGTCATTCTGCCCTTTCTGTGTGTGCCAAGGGCTTTCAGAGCTATTTTTAAAAGCCTCCTGCATTTAATATCTGTGCCACTCGTTTGGGTGGTTAATCATCACTTGTCTAAAAGCGTCACCTCCTGATGACATGGTGTGCAGGAAGTGATGTGGTCCAGCAGAGAAGCAGGGCAGACAGTGGGACAAGGACTATGAAGACCAGAGCCCCAGTTAAGGTGAGAGGCCAGATCACCTCCTAGACCTGGCTGCAGGATCTGAGATTAGCAGTGTGTATACACCCAGCGGCTGGATTTCAGTGTTGCATTGGCTTTACAACAAACAGTCGTAGGCAAGTTCCCTCAGACTCTCTGAGGACCATCTTCAATGCGGATACAGGAGATCCCGGTATTTAGGATAGACATGGACCACTGGCTTGTGTATCCTCTCAGGGAAGGAGAGGATTATATTTACTCTTCCCTGGCTAGTAAGATTAGGATAAAGACAACTGCTACTGAGCTAACTCCTGTTAAAGTTGCCTTTTCAATTCAACTTTACTTTGTCCATTCCTAGTCCCATACCCCTGGCAGACTACCTGGCCCCTGCCCACAGTTTGCCTGCCTGTTGTTTTTCTTGAGAGCTGAATCCATATCTATAACAAATAAAGGGCTTCATTTTGTTCATAGATCCAAGTCCAGTCTGATCTGAATACTAATGAGATTAATATTCTGATCTACTATGGTTATTTCTCTCCTGGCCAGAGCCTAGAATGTAAAAGTCAGTATCCCTAAGAGCTCTTAGTACATCCCTAAGGGCTTAGTGTGCATCAAATAATTCCTTTATTAGATAGTTATCATTATTTAATGCACAGACAAACTAAGCTACCTTAGGAAGTCATCTGGTCAACCATCTGATTACAGACTCTTCCTTCCAGAAGGAAGCTGATCTCTGAAGTTCTTCTATTCAAGTATAAAGTGTTAGCATCATTTGTTTTTCTTAAGCCTGTTTTCAATGGACTTTATACAACTTATTATTTTATATATAATAAATAGTTACCATTTATTGAGTGATTGTGTGTGCTAGGCATTTATCAAATTTCAAAATAGAAGCTGAGGGAGAATGTGCAACTTCCAGTCCAGAACAAGGCAGAGCTTATAAAACTGAGGCAAGATGGAGGACTCCAGAGATAATGCTCTTAATTATTCTGTCTACTTCTCATGCACAAAAGACCTCAAGTTTCAGTGAAATTACAGAAGACACTCAGGATTTTTAAGGTAAAAAAGGAGTGATATCACATTTGAATTCAACCATGAGTGACTTCAAAGTTTGGCTGTACCTGCTACCAATTAGCCCCTTTTTTCTGAGGCTGGGGTCCTCTCAGCACGCAGTGGGAAACCTCCAGTCCTGGTCTCTCCTTTCTCCCTGATCTGCCATACAGCCTAGGGCCCACCAGGGGCCACTCATCCCCCTCTCTTTAGAAGCAACACGATTTTGATTTCTGGGTGGCAGGACAAAGGAAAGACAAAAAAAAAAAAAAAAAGGATTTTCATTTTTTAAGCCAATGTCTGCCCTCTGGCAGTCTCCATGTTACCCTCTCATGTTGACAGAAATGCAGTACAAACTTAGTTCCCAGAGACTACACATGGCATATTTTCTCCCCGAAAACTGGTTATCAGCACGTTCAGTCAGTCAGAGATTAAGTATTTACTGGATTTCTCTTTGGCACCTTCTCTGGAGAAAGCCTGCATTGTAGTCCAATCCCCAAGACTGGCCCATCTGGGAGTAGCGAAGCAGCTGATGGACGGGTAAACGCAGGAAATGGAGATGAATGGCTTATCCGCTTCAGCAGCCAAGGCTGAGTTGATAGGAAAAGGTGGGTACCAAGCACCCTTGACAACTTGTGGGGGTCTTCAGGGTGGGGTTATCAGCCTTAATAGACCGCAACTTATACAACACACAAACAAATGTACACATGATAATGGAGATAGGCTGATATGCATGTGTAAGCATGTGTACATACCCTCAGGGTGGTTGTATTGGATGTGAGAAAAACCTTTGCAACTGCGAAGACATGCACAGGAAGCATGTACCTGGGTGCACTAAGACCTCTTCCCTTCATGTTTCTTGCCTGGTATAAGATCTCTGCACTCTCAGCCTCCTGCTGCTTTGTGGAGAAATGGAAGATGGATTGAAATTCTTGGGTAGAATATTTGATGGAGGCATGCAGAGGGATTCAGTTCTGGAAATCTTTGTTCTCCTGTTCAATGAGTCTGTTTTTTAACTCTACTCCCTTGTGGAATCACAAGGCTCAAAGAGAAGCCTTGAGGAAGGTACCCTTACCTTTTTTTCTGCAATGCAGAAGTCTCCACCTGTCTCTAGCTACTGCCTGACCACCACCCACAGTGAGGTGGTGTTTGCCAAGTCCTGACCCAACACCTGCCTGCCCATTACAGCCCCCCACCTTCACATGCCATGTCCCACACCTTGGACAATTTTTCTACTCCTCACCATCAGTCCCAGTTAACTCACACGAAGATCTCAGTTTAAGACATTCTCCCTGCTGGAGACCTGTCTGACCCTACTAGCTCTCTTGATCTTCCCTTCTTTAATTTATTGGCTCCCTGTTGCTCAGACTTCCAAAGGTATCATCGTACAATAGTTTCTTCTTGTTTCACTTAGAAAAGTCCAGTCTACTGGGAATGGGAAAGATTCTTAAAGAAACAGTTAATGAGACAGGAGAAAAAGAGCAGGTTCACAGACAGAAGCCCTGGAGAGCTCTTCGTCCTCAAGTTGATCGTAGTCGATGTCAACAGGAGGAACTCTTACCAGTATCAGAGATGAACAAGGATGCTTTTCCAGCTTCATAATCTCCTGATCATGAGAAGAGCATCAGAAAACTCCCAACTCAGACGTATTGCACAAAACAACCAGCATTCCTCAAAAAACTCTCAAGTTCATCAAAAACAAAGAAGATGTGAGAAGTCATCATAGCCAGAAGCACCTAAGGAGACAGGAGACCAAATGTTGGTCACATGGATAGGATTCTAAAGCAAAAAAGGACACTAAGTAAAAACTAATAAAATCTGAATTAAAGTGGGGAAATGGGACTAAATGTGGTATAGTAAGGTGGGTTCCTTATTTATGACTAATGTCCTAGAAACTTTAATCATAGAGGGAACTAGATAAGGAGAAATGGGAACATTGTTGTAAATTTAAATTTTTTCTATAAGTTAAAAATGTTTATTTAAAAAATTCACAGTAGGGATGGGGAAAATAGCTGAAGTTATTGGAGCACTTGCCCAGCAAGTATGAGGTCCCGAGCTTAATCTCCAGTACTGCAAAACAAGCAAGCAAATAAATAATAAACAAAAATAAAACTGTAGAGGGCTATGAAACAAGGAAATATTTGTTAACCATAGACAGAACACGCTGGGCTGGGAAGGTGGCTCAGTGGTAGAGTGCTTGCCTTGCATGCATGAGGCCCTGGGTTCGATTCCTCAGCACCACATAAGCAGGAAAAGCCAGAAGTGGCACTGTGGCTCAAGTAGTAGAGCGCTAGCCTTGAGCTGAAGAGCTAAGGGACAGCATCCAGCCCCAGAGTTCAAGCCCCATGACTGACAAACAAAAAGGACATACATGTTACCAAATGAAATGAGTATGGAGAGGAAAGAAAGAATAAAAGAACCAAACAAAAACTCAACGATGATGGAGCATCTGGTGTGTGTGAGCTAGTTTGCCTGGTACTTGAACACCTCTTATTCTACTCAACCCTCAAACATCCACCCGAATTGACATAAAGACATTTGTTTTTTGTAGGTGGAATATTAAACTCAAAGAAGTTGTGAGTTTGCCAAACTCAAAGTGCAAGAAGATCAGGATTCTTGCTCAGGTCCACACAAATCTACACACCAGACCTTTCCAGGTCTAGTGAGACACGTCTTGTTCCTGATCTTTGCAAATGCATCTTTCTTCATTGCAAAAATCACACCTTGTCCTTCCTGCTGTCTGTCCTCTAGTTGATGATCTCCATACGGCGGGTTACAGTCTGTGCTCGGTTAACACTGCTGTATACATGAGATGAAATTCTTTTTAAAAATAAACAACCCTAGTACTTTACAGGCCTTAAGAGTGTGTTTTTTTCCCCTTCTGTTTCTATATTTAAAAAGGCAAATAGTAGTGGGTGAGGGAGATTTCATCTCATATTGAAGCACTTGACCTCTAGTTAGCTTTTTACTTTCTATAACTTGAATGTTTGTTTCATGAAATTCATAATTCATATGCTAAAACCTACACAGTAGTATTAGCTTTAGTTATTATTACTAGTATCATATTAGTATTGTTATTGTTATTTCTGGATAGGGTCTTGCAAATGTTTAGCTTGGGTTGGCCTCAAACTACAACCCTCCATTCTATCTTTGCTTTCTAAGTAGACAGGGATTACAGATGTGAGCCATTGTGCTGATTGGCTTTTCCTGGGGGGAAGGGGGGAGGAAGGTTCACACTATGTAGCCCAAGCTATCTTTGAATTTATAATTCTCCTGTCTCAGCCTCCTGAGTGCCAGGATTATAGATATGCATAACTGCACACTGGTTTTCAAAGTAAGTCCCAGCAGGTATTGATTGGATGGCAGCCCTAAGTTATCTGAGGTTTATGGAGCACCTAAGAGCTGTTTGGGTCCCTTTGAACTGCTATAACAGAACCCCGCAAATTCAGTGCTCATAGATTGAAGGCTGGAGAGTCTAAGAGAAAGATATGATAGATTCAGGTCATGTGAGGGTCATCGTGTCCTGGAAGTTCCTTCCCACTGATGTGGCAGGCAGGATGTCTCCGGTATTACAAATTGTACTGGTGACAGCTGCTTCCTTATGACCCACTCACCTTCTACATGCCCTCCCTCTTCACCGATTTCAGCACTTAGGGAACAGGAGACCCAAACATTCATCTCCTAGTAGGAGTCAAGAACAGAAGGGACCCTGAGCCTTAGAGAGCCTTTGCCCTCTGACAAAAGGAAGGCAATGATAAGGCTATGGTGATGGGAACTAGTCTAGACTTTGGAGTCAAACAGACAATCTGAACTGCCATGGAGTCAAACAGACAATCTGAACTCCCACTGTAGTCTTAGTCTTGGATGTGCCCCCTGGATGCTCCCGTGGTAGCTACCATAAAAGTGTGACATAGGTTGTTGATTGGAAATGTCTGGTTTCTTTTCTACAGGATGGGAGGGGAAGGGGAAGTAGGGAAGGCAAAACTGCCTTAGAACCACCATCACATGTTCTCTACTTGCGTCAAACTTATCACAGTGTCTTTGTTTGAGGTGTGGGGAAACAGAAGCTAGAGAGTAGGGAGGAGAATTAACTGAGGGTCCATATACTGTTTGCCTACCAAACAGAATCTATGAGAGTTAGCATGGTGCTGTCTCCATCCAGAGGCCAGCCAAGAAAACCAGAGAAGCAACGGGAGGTCTGCCACCTGGGGAGAAGCCTGTGAAGGTGTCCTCATCCACGGATCCCCGTCTCCCTCACTGCTCCTTAGAGGTACTGAGAAAAAGAGGGGTACTGGGATCCGTGCTGTGCACTCCACTCGCTCCAGGGTTGCCAGCTAAGATACAGGTTGCCCACTTCAAGGTGAATTTCAGATAGACAATGAATTATTTTCAAGACAAATGTATCTCAGATCTTGCCTGAGAGGTACTTAGGTTTTCTTTCCATATCCAATATTTAGCTAAAATTCAAATTTAACAGTGTCCTATATTTTTATTTGCCCAATCCGCCAACACAGCTCTCTCTCTCTCTCTCTCTCTCTCTGTCACCAACACAAGTGCATGTGTGCCTGTGTGCGCACAGAGGCATGTGGGTATGTGCACGCGCACACACGCTCACCAGGGCACTGTAGCCCTAGGAGGGGAGCTTTGATCTGAGTTTGAGGCTGTCTGAAGGACCACTATGGAACTGTTCTTAATAAATCAAAGAGCTTGGCAAGTTATGGAACTGGGCCAAGAGATCATTAAGGAAGCTGCTACCCAGTGAGACTAGAGGGACTCTGAGAGAGCACCATAGGGACATTTATTAGAAAAATAAAATCCTTTGCTAGTTATGCCTCCGAGGATTGACTGTCTATCTTGTCCTACAAACGGATAGTTTTATAGAACAGCCATTGTGGCTTCCCTATAAGGGTTAGGCCTCATCTCAGCACTGTCCTAGATCCCAAGGCCGATGGGATGCTGTCCTGTCCTGCGGAGCTGAGCCCTTATCCTCCCTCATTCCCTTTCCTCGCCTTCCCAGGGAGCAGAGGCTGGAGCTTCAGGAAAGGGACAGAAAGCAAGAATGTACTTGGCTGATGTGACTACCTAGCTCATGATTAACCTTACTCTAAGCCACAGTGGTGTGAGCATGAAACCCATCTGTGCAGTCTCCAGAAACTTCTTTCTCCTCTCCCCCTCCGCCTGTTAGTGTTACCCTTCACCTAATACATAGGCCACCTTTCTTCTTGGACGCACAATTCCCCATTGCTACCTCTACCACCATGACTGCAGCTCTTCATCCCACCAGGCTGCCACATCTGCCGTACTTATCTTCCATGAGCAGGCTGTCCCAGAACCGAGAATTGTGCTCCCCAATGGTGTAGTTGCCCTAGCCTTCTTGTCCCAACTTGTAAGTGCCCAGCTACAGCTTCATGCTTAGCCTGCTCATGTCCTCCATGAGCCTCTGGATGCCAGGCAGGTCTTGATGAGGTCATCTCTCTCCCTGGCACACTTATCAGTCCCTTGCTTTGCTGGCATTTGGTAACAGCCAAGGATATACCACATGCTTAGAGATTGATTGACAGGTGTCAGGCAATTAGGTGGCTAGCAGAGCAAAGGGGAAGCAAGGTTAGGCCCAGAAGGGCTAGGCTGTGTGTGTGTGTGTGTGTGTGTGTGTGTGTGTGTGCATGCACACACATGCATGCAGCATTTCTATCCCCAGTTGGAGGGAGGACAAGGAGCTGGAGAGACCTGAGAAAGTTTTACTAATTTTAAAATTATGACAAGAATGAGTGGGTTCCATGTATCTGTGACACTTGGGGACCTGGTATGTTGTGGCCCTGAAGGCTGGCAGACTAGAGAAGATCTCTTCATCTTGAGCATTCCGAATGGGTGGAACATGAAGAAAAAGCTCCAATTACAACCAAGTTCTTGTGAGGTTGTAAAGCCTGTGGACACCTATCTCTGGATTTCTTGTTATAAGACTTTGGAAAATTGGGGGTTGTTTGAGTCATGCGGTTGCTTTGTTTTGTTGTTCATAATGGCACCCTGCTGGGCGAACAATTGTTTTTGAATGGCAGTCATCAAATGACTGGGGAAAGTCAGCTTTCTCAGGGGTGTCTTGGGAGGAGATACCTGTGAGGTGAAGGATGAGAACAAGCAGGCTGTAATCCACAGTGTTTGCTAGCAGCATCTACTTCTGTGCATCAGAGTTCCGAGGGTCCCATTGCTCAAACCAACATCATGAGAACCTCTCTCAGGAGGCTAGCAAACAGCAAAAGCTCTGGCTGTAGCATCTATACTGTTTGGAAAAGAGATACTGAGCATGGTTTTTCTTGAGAAGGTGGCAAAGCACTGCATGCATTCAGACCAGAGAGTCTGGGAAGAGATCTTTGCCAGTCACTTCCCTTTTCTGTTGACTTTGACTCCTCTTTCTCCTTCTCCTCCTCCCAAGCCCACCCAATCTGCTTTCATACCTAGAAAGGTAAATCCACTGTTGTCAGTTAGATAGGGCCTTGGCTTAATGTTTCTGTACCTGGCATTCTGTGGGCAAGATGACTGGCAAGCCAGCGAGAAGTAGAGCCCTGGATTCTTCTGAATTCAGGAACTGTGATCCTAGATGAGTGGGGCTTCTGAGGTCAGACATCATGGTGAAGTGCATACGAGCTAGGATGAAACCCCAAAGTTCGTTAGGTCCCACGCTTTAATAGTTAGATGAGAAAGCTGAGAACAAGTGGAAGAGTCATTTTCCCACAGTTAGCTACCCAACAGAATAGGGCTACTCATTGCTCCACACACAACTCTCTGACACCTTTTCCTGTTTCTTTGCATCTTCTCATCCTTTGATCTCATCTGCGGGAAGGATGGATGTTTGGATGTTTTCCCTGCAGATTTGTTGGTGAGCTGGACTGAGATTCATTCCTGCTTCAGACCAGACATTCACTGTTACGTGCTTGGTGGATGGTTGTTTTACTCCCCTTCCCTGGCCTTCATCAAGGGGACTAAGAGCATGGACTCAAAGAGTAATATTAGCTATTCTGCTTACTATTTGGGTGAACTTAGGCTTTTCCAGCACCACAGCTAGACTATAACTTTATTTTTGTCAGTTGTGGGGCTTGAACTCAGGGCCTAGGCACTGCTCCTGAGCTTTTCTTCTCAAGGATAGCGCTCTACCACTTTGAGCCACAGCTCCACTTCTGGTTTTCTGGTGATTAATTAGTATAAGAGTCTCAGGGACTGGCTTCAAATTGCGATCCTCAGATCTCAGCCTCCTGAGTAGCTAGGATTATAGGCAGGCAACTCCTGGCTAGACTATAACTCTTAGGGACAATGACTGAATTACAGATTCCCTATCTCAATAGCCATGTTCTTGGATCAGAGATCCCTTTGACTCACAAGCTATTAACAACAAAAAGGTATCTAAACTGGATTCATAGAGAAACAAAAGAGATAATAGGCTGTTTCAACAATCTGGATAGAGAAGGAAATCAAGCAAGAAGTAAGTTTATGAGCCTGTCTCCAACTGAGCCTTCATGGTAGCCAGATCTATCACCAAAGAGCCATTATTAAGTGACCACTGTGTATAAAGGCAGTGCTCTTGGGGATCATCCAGATGTGAATAGAGAGCAGCAAAGAATGTAGCATGAAGAGGAGATGTATTACTAACACACAGCACAGGGAGGGGGGCTGAGTGAAAGGGAGGTGAATTAATAACAATAGGGAAAGAAGGGAAGAGACATGAGAACTTGGGCTCTAAATCCTTTTTTTGGCCTCCAATAAACAGTTTCAACCACTCTGGCAAGCAGTCTTCAGAATGTATCAAGCCATTCTTTTTGCAGAAAGAGGCTAAAAAGCATCTTTCTCAGAGGGATAAAAGCCAGAGAGCCAACTTGCAAGACTGAGCCTTAGACATAGGTCGAAACTGCTTGTAGGGTCAGAGACCCTAGCCATTGGGAGAGGATTCAGAATGGGACCACAGAGCCAGGAGTGGGAGGTGTGCAAAGGCTAACTGGAGTCCCAATGAAGACAATAGGGACAAAGTCATGTATGGGGACAGGAATGTGGCACGGGGACCATTACAGAATCCAGAGGCCGGATCTGGTGTGCAAGTGTGGGATGGGGACTGTTATCAAATATAAGGAAGGAATACATCCTGGCATCGGGCCATTGTCTCCTCCTATCACTGAGTGGGAATGTGTGTTCTGGCTAAGATCCCTGCACTGTGCTGTTCAGGTAGGTTGAGGGCAGCGCTGAGGCCACAGCAGTGATTCTGGGAGGAAGATGACAGATACAGGGATTGGAGACCCAGAATCTGATGAGCGACTTTCTCCCTCAGATTGCTGCAAGTCAGGTGTAGTCTGAATGGGCACAGCCCCAGAAGCCTGGTTTCACTTTTATGGAGATGGTATATTAAAACTCCTGTATGGGGCTCTTTGGCATCCATTCTTAGCATTTCTTTTTTTGTTTAACTCCTTGCTTGCTTCTCTTTCTCCTCCTGAATGTTCTAAGAGAAGTTGTGTCCACCTCATGGCTGTGCACATGGCTCCCATGTGTCTATCTGTCCCCAGCTGGCCTCTCTCTTTAGCTGCAGACACACCTCCTGAAGCTGTTTTCTCAGTCTCTTCTGCACTGCTCCCAAGCACGAAGATTCCACTGTTGAGAAAAGCAGGCCTGCCTTTCCTTCTGCAAATCTGCGCCTCTCGCTGGGTATTTTTATTCCACAAATGTCACTATCATCCTCGTAGGCACCAAAATGAGTAATTCAGGATTTCTTCTGTTCTTCTTTCCTTCCTGTTACCCCTGTCTTGGGACCATTTCCAAGACCTGCTAATTCTACCTTCTAAACATGGCACTGCTTGGTTCTCTACCCATTGTTTAGCTTGTTCCTGGTCATCCCCCAAAACAAACTAGATGAAAAGAACCCCACCCTCTTCTTTAATCTTCAGTCTTGCCCAACTTCCCAGCCACAGTCATGGGATCTGGCTCACCTTCTTTTTCCAACAAGAATTGTTGTAAAGCCCAAACCTGTTCACAGTCTTCTGACAGGTTTTTGTTGTTGTTGTTGTTTATTTTTGTCAGTTGTGGGGCTTGAACTCTGGGCCTGGACACTGTCCCTCAGCTCTTCAGCTCAAGGCTAGCAGTCTACCATTTCCAGATTTCTGATGCTTTATTGAAGAGTCTCATGGACTTTCCTGCCCGGGCTGGCTTTGAACCACGATCCTCAGATCTCAGCCTCCTGAGTAGCTAGGATTACAGGCGTGAGCCACTAGCGCCCAGCCTTCTGACAGTTTTTAGGGAATCCCACCTTTAGCATGGTGTTCAGGGTCCTCCCTTCCTCTACCCCATTTTTGTTCCTCTTAGTTGCTGGGAAGTACACTTGGTTGGAGAAATTTACTGTATAGTTTTGTCTCCTACCTGCATTTTCTTCCCTCTCATAATTCTTTCACTTTGGAAAGTCCATTGGGGGCATGGCTGCTAGTGGTGAGCCTTCCCTAGCTCACTGGCAGAGTTTAATGTCTTCTGCTTTTCCACCTCAGACCTCTGCTGTCTATTTTCTAATCCTCTGCTTCCAGATGGTGCCGATTTTCTCTGAACCTTGAACCGAGCACCATGCCTGCAATTTGGGAGGCGTCCTCCAAAGTGCATCTTGTTTGGGCTGTTTTGATTGTCCTGAATTTCAGATTAGGGATTTCCAGATGTTCTATCCTAGGAACCTTCTCTGGCTCAGGCACACACTTAAACATACATGTCTTTACACACGCCCGGGCTAGCACTGCCTTCCTCTTCTAGTACAAGGCCTGGGTCTCCTGCTGTACCAATTAACTTTCAGCCTACTCCTCCGCCCAGACTCTGCTTGGTGGAAGGAAAGACTCCTGCTTTCCCCCACTGCAACACAGTTGGTTATAAAACTCCACAAAGAGAAAGATTGGCTTGTTGCTTCCAGACAAGAATTAATAGGTGCAACTCATAATCCTGTCTTGAGGGAGATGAAGGGAGAAAGGAGCCAGAGAGAATGTAATGGCCAAATCCACCCCCTACCCCCACTCCCATCTTGCTGCCTGAGTGCCTCTCCGGTGTTTGAAGTTCAATGCATAGAAAATGAGCAGAGAGACCCAGAGGAGTCAGCACTTTGGGGAGTCCAGCAGCGGGAGGCCTTCAGGGCAGCTCTGATTTCCCCCCTACCAGCAGTCAGAAGTAGGAGATAAAGAGAGGCATCCCTCAACTTCTAATCCTACCCGCTTGGCAGGCAGCCTTGTGGGGGTGTTCTGCTCGGTCCAGAGGAAGCCACAGGGCAGAGGTGGGGGTGAGAGTGGGAGTGGAGGGAATGGTAGGATGGCCTTTCATTCTGCAGGTGCATGGTCAGACAGGAGGGCGATGCTTCTCTGGTGTTACATTGGAGGAAGGCTGCAGCTGGGTGTAGGGTGGGGAAAGAGGTGGGGCAGGGCACTCATTTCAGGCTCAGCCTCCCAAAGGAGGCTGCCTCCTCCCAGAGGTCTGTGCGGAGGGTTTGTTTTTCTGTCACCCTGAAGAATCATCTGGATCCTTGTGCAGCTGGGCACAGAAGAGCTATTCTGAGCACTTGAGCTCTCACCTGGTCAGAAGCCTCTACCCAGGTTGGTGGTATGATCCTTTAAAGGGAGGCCCTTCCTTCCTCCCTAGCCAATCTCAGCTATCAGAATCCGTATGCCTAGCACTGGGCTGGTATTCAGCAGCATGTGATTGTGGGCAACTCGGTTGATCATACAGCAGTTGTCACTATTCTATTAGTACGGGATTGTACTTTGCACACTGTATCTAGTCTCTCATTGGTTCTTCTCAGCAGTTCGTGACTAATAGGTCATGGGATTCTAGTGGTACTTACTTAACAGGGTCAGGAGTAAAACAGAGGAGTTAGTACACTAAGGTGCTACCACATACTAATTTTGACATTCCCATTTGCCTTAGCTTTCTGTCACTATGATAAAATACCTGAGAAAGCACAAGGCAAAGAGGACTTACTCATCTCAAGCAAAGAAAGAGAGACCCAGAGGCTGGGGACAAAATACGCCCTTCAGAGACATGCCGTGCCTGCCCTCTCTACTTTCTCTGACTAGCTTCCTTTTCCTAGAGTTTCTAAAGTGCTATAATCTGGAGACCAAACTTTTAGCACAGGATCTTGGGGGGCTATTTCAGATCAAACCACTAGACATCGAAGTAGAGATGTCACATAGCAGTTGATAGTCTACTATTCCTTAGGAGTGGCGAACATCTGGCCCACAACTCACAGAAGACCCAAGAAATCATTTGACATATGATAGGACAAATATATATCCCTTTTTTTTCTTTTTTTTATTGTGAAAATACTGTACAGAGGGGTTACAATTACATGGGCAAGATAATGAGTACATTTCTTATCAAGCATTGTAGCCTCCTCATTTGTTTCCCCTTCCCATCCCATCCTCCCCCCGCCCCCCCATCCAATTACACCCCTCTCCCCACTACACCAAAGTTGTAATGTTCGTTTTTGACATAATGACTTGTACATCTCATTGTTGCAATGGGTCCACCTGTATCCCTATTTAAATGACTTGTTTTTCCCCTTCCCCTCCACAAATTATACTGACATCAAATACAGTGAAAGCAGAGGTTATACTGTGGGGGAGGAACATACAAAGCAACAAAGAAATAATCTTATAAATGTGTTAGAACAATCACATGAAAGAAAAAAAAAACATTTGAATACATATCCTAGGGTGCATTTCCCTAACATCAACTTATTTGACCATTTCTGCTTGACTCAGACATTTACTAGATATTGCAAATAAGGGAAACCATGGGACCTATATTTCTTTGGGCCTGGATTACTTCACTTAATATAATTTTTTCCATGCCTTTCCATTTCCTATCAAATAGGGCAATGTCATTCTTTCTGATGGAGGCATAGAATTCCATTGTGTAAATATATATCCTTTTCATCAACTGTCTAAAGCCTGTCTTTTTGTGTTGATACTTCTGTGTGACCCATAACAATGTTATAAATATCAAAGTAAGCTTTTGGCTTCTCTCTGATCCAGGAGAAACATTGTGTTGTAGTTATAAGTAAAGTCACAAACCCCACTTTATAGCAAATGAAACTGAGATTCAGAGCAGATGAGTAACTTGCCCAGGTCTGGTAGGTGATGGCTGTGGAGTAAGTTTGGGTCCTTGTCCACATTGCTCTGTTTTCTTTCCTGGGAGGAAATGAGGATTCAAGCTGAGTCTTCTCCTAAGGATGAGGAGGGAAAAAGGCAAAGGCATTATTTATAATTGTAGATGCAGAAACAGAGCCAGAGGACCTGTTGCTCTACAGGCCAAGGATAATATTCTAAGAAAACTTCAGTCCTGGGAACAGAATCACAGTACAGAGCCATGTTGGTTCAAATGTGGATTTAAACCCAAAATGAGCCCAGAAAGGAGTAGGGACAGCATGCTCCATCATTTCTCATACTGAGATCACATGCTACTTGTCGATCATAGACCTAAGCCAGTGGAAGACCCAAAGATGTCTGTTTGCTTGGCCTTTGCCCCATCAGCCACCATTGTAAGAAAAAGTTGCTCTATGGACAGATGGGTAGACCAGATGCCTTTTAGACATCTCAGGTCAGTAGGGCTAAGAAACCTTCCAAGCATATCCAGAACATTTTCTGGTGGGGCCAGTTTATGTGTAGTGTAAGCACGTAAATGTGTGAGTGAGTGTGTGAGTGTAAGGGTGTGAGTGTGGGGGGAGTGAGTTGTGAGTATGCATGTGTGGAGTGTGTTTGGGGAATGCACATGAGAGCGAATGTGTAATGGCTGTGAGCGTGAAGTGTAAGTATACGAGCTTGTGAGGTTTGAACATCTGAGTGTCCACATGCGTGACTGTGTGTGAAGGTGAATAAGTCCTCTCACAATCTCCCTTAATCACCTACTCTGGAGGACAGCCTCTAGGATTGCTGGGAAAGATCACTGGCTTTAGTGATAGGTATCTGGCCCTTCTTCTCAACCTCTTCTCCCCCTTGCAAGAGATTTCCCCCCAACAAGGAAACAAACCTGCTCTCTTAGCCCAGATCCCTCCTCCCTCCCTCCCTTCGCCTCACACGGCCCCCTCCTGCTCCCTCTCTTCATTCTGCTCCCTTGCCTTTTCTTCAAAGACCTTTTTTCTGGAGGAGTAATTGCTCACACTTTGTCTCAAACATGCTGTATTTTTTTTAAAAAACAGCAGCACTGCACCAAAAGAGATAAAAAAAAGGGGGGGGCAGGGAGAAAGGGGAAGAAGGTTCCACCCCCAGAATGAATAATTTAACCCTTCCCACCTAGCCAAGAGGATCTAGAGTAGGGGACCACCAGGAGTGCTGCCCGGCTCCGTAGGGAGCCTGGCGCAAAGATCCATAAGGGAATCCCTACGTTCCTGTTATCTTACTGATATGTTCATATTCTAGCTGTTGCCTGATGCTTTGCCTGTTCTTTTTTGGGAGTCTTGTTTGGGGAGTCTTCTTTTTTGGGGAGGAATGACATAGAATAAGTATGTCTCCAGACTCCAATCTGTCACCCTGGCCTCTAGTATCCAAGCCCTACCATCCTCCCATTCTCTGTTCTACTCAGAATTTCATTTTGTTTTTGAATCACACATGTCAGGTCTGGTTACATTGCTAGGCCTATCTTTCTTTTTCCTCTCTTCTCCCCTTCAAACCCCATTGCTTGATAAAAGCGGAGAGCAAGGTGCTTCTGAGTGGCAGAGAAACTTCAGCAGAGAAATTTCCAGTCCTATAGGGTGTACAGCCTGGTGTTCCAGGGCTCCTAGGATTCCTGGCCAGTAAGAAAATGTGAGGAAGTCCCCCCTCCCAGCATGGGTCTCTCTGAAGCTGGACTGTGGGCTGATTCAAAGGCTCTGTCCAGCCAGCCAGCTGTCAGCGCAAAGTGGAAGAGCGGCTCTGTGGCTCTTTGCAGAGTCTGGATTTTCATGAGGTCCCACAGCTCTGTTGGATGAGTGAGATGATCAATGAAGGAAGTAGAAACAAATCATCAATCTTCTCCTGTCATTGGGCACCTACTGCCTTTAAGGCAGTGTAAAGCTAGAGATGTATAATCTGTGCTTTAGTCTGTTTGGCCACTATAATAAAATACTCTAGACTGGGTAATTTGCAAACAACAGAAATTTACTGCTCATCATGGTGGGGGGTGAAAAATGCAGCAGAATTGATGTCAGGGGCAATGACACTTTAGACACATACTCACATAAGAAATAAACAAACAGATCCCCTGGAGCCTTTTATGAAGGTGCTGATCCCTTCATGAGTCCCAATGTCAGAATCACCTCCTTCAAAAGCCTCTATAAGTGAATGTTATCTCAGTGAGGATTACCTTTCAAGCTGCAGGCCGCAGAGAGCAAGCTGAAGGTCTCGGGGCATGAAGGTCTAGCTGTGGCATCAGAACCCACCCAGGGACAGGCCAAGGGGACCATGCAGGGCAAGCCTGGAAAGTAGTGTGACAGTTCCTATGCTGAAGGTAGGATATAGAGGTGTATGGCTGGGAGAGGAGTTTCCAAAGTCAGTAGAAAGCACCAGAAAGCACCAGAAAAGACACAAGTTTGGGGGAAAAAATCGGGTGGGGGGAGGCGTGGGCAGTATGGGAGGGGATGGGAAGGGGAAACAAAGAGGAGGCAACAATGCTTGATAAGAAATGTACTCGTTATCTTGCCCATGTAATTGTAACTCCTCTGTATGGTATTTTCCCAATAAAAAAATAAAAATTAAAAAAGTTGGAGAAAGAGGTGTTGGGCAGAGAACTTGAATGGAGCACAACCCCAGAACCAAAGGACTGAATCTGAGACCTACAAAAATTATCATACAACCAAATGTTGTGCATTGGGAAATCTATAGGCGTTTAGCGCTTACCGTAGAAGACACATTTTCATAAAGAAGAACACGGAACGTAGAGTCTCATGTACAATCTTATAATGGGAATCTATTTTTGATTTCTTATACGTCTCACAGCATTTCTGGTTTCATATGAGAACTTACATACTTTTTGTCTTGTAAATAATTGCACAGCACATTTAACATTGTTCTGTAGCCTCCATGTTTAAAGACACAGTTTGCAGAGCAATACTAGGTTCATTACAAAATGGAGCAGACGATATAGAGATTTTCTGTACACCTGCCAACATATGACATCTCCCCCATTATTATCACTTTCACCATAGTGGAGCATTCATGACTAGTGTGCATCTACATTGATCTACATTGATGGTATTGTCATGGAAAGTCCATGGTCTATGTTAGGCCTCCACCTTTGTGTTTTGTACTCCATAGGTTTGGAAAATTGTGTAACAACCCCCACCTAAAATTATATTATAAGGAATATTACCATATACAATCTGAGATATATTTTCATTGTCCTAAAAAAATCCTCTATATACTTCCAATTTGTCCCCTCTGCCTTCATTCACAACTTCCTTCCTTCCCTCCATCCTTTCTCTCTCTCTTTCTCCTTCCCTCCCTTCTTCATTCCTTCTTTTCCTCCTTCTCTCCACCCTCTTTCTTGCTATTTTCTTTTACAAAATGTGGAGCTGGAATTACACAGTATGCAGCCTTTACAGATTGGCTTCTTTCAGTTTATACAATGCATTTAAACTTCCTCCACATCGTCTCAAGACTTGGTACCTCATTCTCTTTTAGTATTGTATCTCATGATCAGCATATCACTATCCATTCATCTATGAAGGGGCATCTTGGTTGATTCCATTCTTGGCATTATAAATAACACTGTGATGTTCATCGTCAAGTTATTATATGAATGTAGAATTCAATTCCTTTTGGCAGAAGGAGTATAGTTATCAATTGTGTACTATAAGGGTGTTTAGTTTTGTAAGAAATACCTAGATTGTTTTTCAAAGTGCTTAAGCCATTTTTTATTTCCATAAGCAACGAATGGGAATTCTGGTTGCTATGACTCCTTTATACTATTTGGTGGTGCCAGTGTTCTAGACTTTGCCATTCTAATTGGTTTCACTGATGATATGAGCTGTAGAAAATTTCAAATATACTTATTTTCCACCTGTGTGTAACTTTGATAGGGTATATTTTAATGTGGTTGATGCATTTCCTCATCAGGTTGTTTGTGTCCCTATTTCTGAGTTTTAAGTATATTTCCCCCAAAGTGTGCTTTATTTTCTCAGTCTCTTGATACTGCCTTTTGTGAAGTAGACATTTTAATTTTAATAAAATCTAGATTATTAATTATCCCTTTGGTGATTTATCTGAAAAGTCCAGCATAAATAAGTTGTCTAGTTTTTCTCTGTTGGATATTCTTTGTTCCAGCAACAATCATTGAAGAGTTTATCTTTTTCTCAATGTGTGTTCTTGGCACATTTGTAGAAAATTAGTTGGGTGTTCACGTGTGGATTTTTTGTTGTTGTTGTTGTCAGTCATGGAGCTTGAACTCTGGGCCTGGGCTGTCCCTGAGCTCTTCAGCTCAAGACTAGTGTTCTTCCACTTGAGCCACAATGCCACTTCTGGTTTTCTGGTGGTTTATTGTAGATAAGAGTTTCACAGACTTTCCTGCCCAGGCTGGCTTTGAGCCACAATCCTCAGATCTCAGCCTCCTGAGTAGCTAGTATTACAGGCGTGAGCCACTGGCACCTGGCTATGTGTGGATTTTTTTTAAACTCTCTATTCTGTTCTATATATCTGCTTTAATCTCAGTATCAGATGTTCTGGATATTTTAGCTTTGTATTATATTTTAAAGACAAGTAGTGTGGTACATTTATATTTGTTGTTTTTGCTCAAGATTGCTTTGTCTATTGGGGGGGGTCTTTTGTAGTTCCAAAATAAAAAGTTTTGTATTTTATTCCTATTTCTATGTGGAAATTTATTACTATTTTGATGCAAATTACATTGAATGTGGGTATTATAGACATTTTAACAGTTATGTTCTTCCATTTTTTGTATACTCTTTTTTATAAATAAGTTTTATTGTGAAAATACCGTAGAGTGGTTACAATTATATGAACAAGGTAATAAGTACATTTGTTATCAAACATTGTTGCCTCCTCCTTTGTTTTTCCCCTACCATCCCTGCCCTCCCATCTCCACGACTACACCCATCAACCTCTCCCCCCCAAAGTTGTAAAGTTCGTTTTTCGAAAGTTTTGAATCAGCTGGAGTAATTTGGGAGTGGAGTCTGTGGGATTCTTTAAATACAAGATTATGTCATCTACAAAGAGGGAGAGTTTTACTTCTTCTTTCCCTATTTGGATCCCCTTTATGTTTACATCTTATCTTATTGCTGTAGCTAGGTATTCTAATACTAGATTGAAGAGCAGTGGAGAGAGTGGACATCCTTGTCTTGTTCCTGAGTCAAGAGGAAATGGCTTTAGTTTTTCACCATTAAGTATAATGCTGGCTGTATGTTTTTCATATTCAGCCTTTATTGTATTGAGGAATGTTCCATGGATTCCTAATTTTTCCAGAGCCTTCATCATAAAGGGGTGTTGAATCTTGTCAAATGCTTTTTGTACATCTATTGAGATAACCATGTGGTACTTATTCTTGCTCTTGTTGATGTGATGAATTATATTAATTGACTTGCATATATTGAA
Source organism: Dipodomys spectabilis (assembly GCF_019054845.1). Lineage (NCBI taxonomy): Eukaryota > Metazoa > Chordata > Mammalia > Rodentia > Heteromyidae > Dipodomys > Dipodomys spectabilis. The sequence goes on from NW_024871057.1 coordinate 1,361,682, forward strand.
CCAGCTTTGCATCCCTGAAATGAGACTTGTTTGATCATGGTGTATGATTTTTTTGGATGAATTGTTGAAGTCAATTGGCTAAAATTTTTGAGAAGTTTTGCATCAATGTTCATCAAAGAAATGGGTCTATAGTTCTCTTTCTTTGATAAGGCCCTGCCTGGTTTTAGGATAAGGGTTATGATGGCTTCATAGGATGAGTTCAGTAGTGAACTTTCTCTTTCAATTTCATTGAAGAGTTAGAGGAGTATTGGTGTGAGCTCTGCTTTGAAGGCCTTGTAGAATTTTGCTGTAAATATATCTGGTCCTGGGCTTTTCTTAGATGGGAGGTCTTTTATTGCTCTTTCTATTTCAATGCTTGATATGGGCCTGTTAAGTTGGTTTAACTCATCTTGGTTTAGTTTTGGCATGTTGATATTTGCTAGGAAATCGTCCATTTCTTCTTCTTTCAAACTTATTAGCATAAAGTTTTGAGAAGTATTCCCTTATAATGTTCTGAATCTTGGTTGTTTCTGTGGTGATATTTCCATACTCACCTCTGAGTTTGTTTATTTGGGTGTGTTCTCTTCTTTTTCTGATAAGATTTGCTAAGGGTCTGTCAATTTTATTAATTTTTTTGAAGAACCAATTCTTTGTTTTGTTGATTCTTTCTATGGTTTTTTTTTTGGATTCTAATTAGTTTAATTCTGATTTAATTTTAATTATTTCTTTCTGTCTACTGGATTGGGGTTTAGCTTGCTGCTCTTTTTCCAAGAGGTTCAGATGTCTCATTAAATTGTTGGTTTCCGATCTCTCCAATTTGTTGATGTAGGAACTCAGAGCTATAAACTTGCCTCTTTCTGAGTACTGCCTTTTCTGTGTCCCAGAGGAGCTGGTAATTTGTGTATTCATTTTTGTTGAGTACTCTTTAATTTCCTTTGTTGACATTTTATCATTTTCAGTGTAGAGGTCTGTCACTTTTTGGCTAAATTTACTTTGAGGAGGACTGAATCTGGATATTCTTCTTGATTTCTTGTTCAGGCAATTTACTATTTTAGTTATTGCAATATTAGTGTATAAAAGGCTACTGAATATTTGCAAGTTAATTCCATGTTTTACAGTATAACTAATTTATTTTTCTCTTTTGTAGAGTCTATTTGGATTTCTATACATAAGATAAAGTCATTTGCAAACAGGGAAACAATTTGACCCATCTTTTCCAATTTGGATAATTTTAATTTTTTTCTCTTAACTAATTAACAATTGCTTTAACTACTATATTGAATAGAACTGATTTTACAGCATTTTTACTTTGGGGAATAATGCGAAACCTACTTAGCAAAATTTATCATGATGAAGTATAATTGTAGTTAAATTTCTTTTTAATGGTACTGCAAATTGAAGTTATAAGAATACCTCCTGTTTCTTACAATGTATTTATTGTACCATAGTTTAAATTTAAAGTGTAAGTTAATTTGGGGGTGAAAAGGGATTCAAAACAATAATTCTGTTTGATGGCTACCCTCTCAATAAGCTTTATTGAGTAATACATCTTTTCCACACTAATATGCAAACCATGTTTATGATATAAAGTACTACAAGTTTAGCCGTGTTGTCTATACTCTAGATCTTCTATTCTGTTTTATTAGTATCCCTATTCCTCGTCCTGCACCATATTTATGGTGTTCTCATAATATATCTGATTTCTGACATATTTTCTCCTGTTTCTTATTGTTAATTAGTTAAATTTTGCTTATCTAAATTTTCTGTACTTGTTGAAATTAAGTTAAAACTATAGGATAACTTAGAAAGTGTTGAGTCTTACTAAAATGAATTTGTTCTTTAAACTTGGTTCCACACACAGGTTTAAAGGACATTTTTCTCCATATATTTCATATGCCTTTGTTAAGTTATTACTTGGTGAGTTATATGCTGGGACAGCATTGTAAATCAAATCTCTCTTCTACTGAAGCTTCCAGTTATATGTGAAGACTATAGACTTTTTAATGTGGTTTTTGGATTGTTTCATCTTCTGTAACATAATTTGATTTTTTTAGATGTTTCCTACAGTCAAATAATCAATAAATAATTCAAAATGTATCTTTTTCTTTTCTGTGTGTACTCTTTTATTCTTTCATTGGATTAATTAAAATTAAAATAATATTGAGTTTGAATAAATTAAACATCATTTAGTTCACGTCATTAACAGCAATATTTCTAATATGTTTTTTCATTCTTCATGAAGCTTTTCATTTGAGATATTTTAACATATGTATTTAGAAATTATTTAAGCAAAAATATTCATTTTCCAAAATTTATGAGTATTTCCCCAATCTAATTATATAGACAATTATATTAATAGAGTCAAGCCATCCTTGCATTCTTAGAATAGTCACCTTTTAGGCATGGTTAATTATTCTTTTAACTTTTATCTTATTCTTGATTTTAACATTTCATTTAATATACATGCATTATATTCATCAGCATAATAACTCTTTAGGTTTAGTTTGTGCTTAATTTGTCAAGCTTTATTATCAGTGCCATTCTAACTTTGTAAAAGTAATTTGGAAGTGATCTTTTGTTTCTATGATGTAGAGCAGTTTAAAATAGCACAGGAACTATATGCTATTTATACATTAGAATCATTTTGTGAAATCTTTTGGTATTATTTTTTCTTGTGGGAACTTTTTGATTTTTTTCTTAAAAATATCAACTTTCTCTTTTGGTAGTTATTACATTCATGTTATCTTTTCTGTGGTCAATTTAGGCAATTTACATTTTTTTCTAGGAAACATAGTCATTTCTTTCAAATTTTCAAATTTTTATACCTGAACCAAAATTAAGCAAAATTATTATTCTTTTTGCTTCTATAGCAAGTTGGCAGATTATTCACATAAAAACCTTATGAAATATTTTAATAAGATTCATTTGGTGTTATTATGTATAAAAGGAATTTCAGTTAGATTGTAACATGGTTGGAAATGACCAACCTTATGATTATAAAATGGTGGACAGAGGAGGGTATTAGAGTGCCTTCAACAGAGTCCAAGTCTAAGTTCTGAGAATCCAGGGTCAAAGTTAAACAGAAACTTGCCTTCTCTTTATATGCAAGTCCCTATTCTGTGTAGATTTCTAACAAGCTAAGGGAGTCTTTCGTGATCTCTCCCACATCAATTATCTCTTCATTAAAAATAACCTATTCTCATATTCTCTTGTACAGTCCAGCATTATGCCTGGTCCTGTATGGTTTCAAGCTGGTGTAATGTGGCATTTCAAACAATTTTCCAGGTATCATTATGAGAGACCCCTTTCATTTGGCTCTTTTTTCCCTCTCTCTCCAGAATTGCCCACTAAATTCAAGATGACTAAGTATATCTGTATCCTTGAGCTTCCATTCTGCCTCCTCCCAGAGAAGAGAAATGTGAAATGCCAAGGAATTCTTTTTCTTAGGATACTCTGGGACCTTCTGAAAAACACAGCTGGATCTTTCCCTTGATTTGTTGAGTGGGGAGGCATTTCCTTCCCTAGCACATTCATCTTCTCACTTCATCAGGGGAAATGTACAGAATGTTCTCATGAATTTAAGTGTGATTTTCTTGTGAGCTCAGAGAGAAAAAAGGAGAGAGAGGGAGAGAAAGAGCAAAAGAGTGAGTGTCAGGCATCTTATCTGTGTGGCATAAAATAATAAATTAAAGGCAAGATAACAATTAGGCATCAGAAAATCTTCTGGAACCCAAGACACTCTAGGAAAAAGTATGTGATGCCTTAAAGGTCATTGATAACGCTAAGCTCTATTGCTATTCTGAATCTTAGGTTTGCTCGTCCTTGCTGACTAAGAAAATATTCTGTTTCTAAAGCTTGGAGAAGTTGGTAAATAATATTAAAAGAAAAGATGCAAAACTGTTCTAGTTTCTACTCTTGGGTGAGAAAAATACAAGTGAAGTGCTACAACACCCAGGATAAAACTCTGCCCTGAAAATGCATTGAGGGAGTTGTAATATATTGATTTCCCTCAAGTCAGCCTTTTGTCTCAAGTTTCATCATGAATTCCCAAACTCCATCCTTCAAAAATGCTCAACTAGTCAGGTGCTGGTGGCTCATGCCTGTAATCCTAGCTACTCAGAGGCTGAGATTTGAAGATCATGGTTCAACGCCAGCCCAGGCAGGAAAGTCCATGAAACTCTTATGTCCAATAAACCACTCAGAAAACCAGAAGTGGCACTGTGGCTCAAGTGATAGAGTGCTAGCCTTGAGCTGAAGAGCTGAGGTTCAGCTCCCAGGCCCAGAGTTCAAGCCCCATGACTGACAAAAAAAAAAAAAAAAGCAGCTCAACTATGGAGCCTTCTTTATCGATTCTTCCTAGATGGGAATGATCATGTCTTCTATATATTGCTACAATAATAGGCAAATAACCTGTAAGGAAGTAAAGAATATAGTACTTACACAAGATGTGGTTATTAGATCTCTTTATGTGACCCCCCCCTTCCCCAAATTCTCAGTATCTAGGGTAATGTCCATCCCAAAGTTGGCACTTAGTAAATGTTTGCTCATGAAATGAATTACATAATTAGTTCTCTATCTGAACCCAGCTGTGCTCTCAAAACTTTGGGAGTGTTGGGGAGAAGCCCTCAGTGTTGAGAACCTTCACAGAGTCATGATGGGTGCATTTGAGGCCAAGGTTGCCTCAGCTTCTCTTATTTTCTTAGGCTTTGCTAGAGATCTATGAGAAAACAGATGTGCTCAGGCAGCTGTACCTTATGCTTTATTAGGGAAGCTGTTATGTGAATTGGTTTTCAGATCAGGGAGTTTACTTGATGCATGCTCAGAGCACTAGTCAGTCAGTTGCCTGGAATCCTTAATCAGTCTGTAGGGAAGGGGTGGAATGGGCCAGACACACCCCGAACATGGAATTCTAATTTGTAAGTTGGATGAGCAACAACAGATTTAATTGTTTCAACATCAGACGTTCTCCTTTTCTTCAAGCTCTGAACACACCTTTTTGTCTTTTGTTTACATCTAATTCATGTTCTTTTCAATGAGAAGCCATAACAATAAGACAGGAGCTGAGACTGGGTCCTCCAGACATCAGATGTATGGGTACAACCTTGCCAGTCATTCAACTCATGGGCATCACCAAGTATGCTTTTTAAAACTTCTTTTGCATTATTCTGATGAGGTTGTGTGTGTGACCTTGAGGTTATCTCGACTTCCTGAGGCTCCTCCCACTATTTCCCTAATGCTCCCACCTCCTACACTTTCTGGTCTGCCCTTCCTTACCTGGAGGAGTGGAGGAAGGCATTTCCATCATGATTTCCCTTAGCACACAGCCAGCCAGTGACAGAGGATCCTTAGGAAGATGGATAGAGCCAAGGTAACTGGGTTCTGGCATCATTGATTAGGAGAGCTGTTCAGACAGAGGATTCAAGGGGTGGGTACCTGTCAAAATCAGTTGGGAGAGCTGGAGTGATGGGGACATTTAAAGAGCAGCGGGTGTGGATCATGGTGCTCACAAAAACAGCATGCTGAGCAGCAGCACACATGCATATGTTCCAGGGTATAAATAATTTTCTAATTAGTAACTTAACTTTGGTAGCAGGCTTTCAGAAGGGAATGCAAACATTGGCATTCCTTTTTACGGATGGAGACGAGGGGAATGCAGGAAGATGGAATAAAAGAAAGGCCCCTCTCTGCCTAAATGATCAGGAGAACCCTAGAAAATGATCCTAGAATCGTTAACACTGGCAAAGAAGGCTGGCTAATCATTCTTTGGGTACCAGGTTTCTGTCTCCAAGCAGTTGATCAGCAAAGGTGCTTAACAGAGATCAGTAAAGACAGGCTGTAGAAGTGGGTACAAATGACTCACCTACCAAGCTATTGCTCCTACTGAAAGAGAGATGACTAAGCACTCAGTCTTGGAGTCCTGCTGACTTGATAGTGAACTTCTACTTCAGATGTCACTTTCTTTCTAAGTTTACCCAACTTCTCAAGGTAAGAATGTCTCAAAGAGCCCACCTAGGCCTTGAGAGCTTGTCTGGTGTTTCTAGCAGGGGAGCACAGCTATTGTATACCCTTGACTGAAGACTTGTCCTCCTCTATCAGAGATGGTAATCCTCCTTGACTGAGCTTGTAGTTTTGGGAGGGATGCACATGGAGCAGTAAGGGAAGAAGGGGACACCCACCTAGCCATCCAGACCAGCCCAATCAACCCTGGTGATCAATAGGGTGACAGCTGTTGTAGCCAGATCACCCTCACAATAAAAAATTTAAAAATAAGAAAAAAAGACAACCCACCTAGAAAATCTATACCATGCCAAATTCCTAACCAAGGGTCTAAATACAGAAAGGTCAGACACCAACACCTCCTCATAAATTTTCACAGGAAAAATGTACCAATCACTACTTGGAAGATGACTTCCTATTCTCTGGGATATACCTCCTCAAAGATTTGGAAATACATATATATGTAGTAGGTTTATAGCTCCATCTAAACATCTGTTGTGACTTTATTTTATATTGTATGCATATATATATTATATTATATGCATATATAACATATACGCATATATAATATGTTATATTATATATGCGTATATGTTATATATAATATAATATATAACATGCATATATATGCATATGTAATATATTATATAACATATAATAATATATAATATAATAGATTATATTATAAATACATATATGTTATATAATATAATATATATTATGCATACATAATATATCATATTATATATGCATACGTGTTATATATGCATATATGTGCATGTATTTTATTATATGCATATATAATATATATTATATATTATAACACATACATATTATATAGGTAGACTTACTAACTTCATTTAAATTTACTACTTATATAGGGAAGGTTATACATATATAAAATTATGTGTGTATATATATTTACAAAAATGTACTTATCAACCTATTTTGATATCCTAGTAGAGAAGCTGGGAGGTATACTCAAGGATAACTGATCACATGATTGGTTAAGGCATACTACCAGGGAAATCAAAAGTTTGCATGTACCGCATTGTGAAGATTCCAGATATGAGAGGAGAAGACTCGCTGGACCTTGGGTGAATCAGGAAGGCATCACAGAGAGGACAGATGTAAATTGGGATTTGAAGGATTGGAAGAACCTATTTTGAAAGGCAAGGAAGCAGCGTTCATTGAGCGTCTCACATTTTGGAGATTCTGTCTCTATTTAGATGTAGTTTCACTCTACCTTCCCCTATCTCTTGAAGCTCCATCAGTAAGATAGACTTCCTTGGGCTCTTTCCTTTCTGAGAAGATAGGTACAGATACAGCACTACTTTCCCTTGAGAATTTGTCTGGCCTCATGATTTGCAATCCATGCCTTCTTTATCAGGACAGGGGCCTCAGCCAGAGGGATAGGATGAATTGGGGTTAAATATGAGCCATTCCTGTCATCAAGGGAATAACAAGCCCTTACTAGGCCAGAGATGTGCTTTACATGACATTAGACAATGACTTGGTTCTTAGCATATGGATTGCTACTAGTCCAGGTGCTAAACACCTTTCCTGCCATTCAAAGCTATGGACTCTACTCAACCAAGTCTCCTGGCATTTGTGTACTTGCAAATACTCTCCCTTTTCCTCTCTTCATTTCATTAAATCCTACCTATCCTTAGAGACAATTGGGTGCTCCTCATGGTCTATGGAATATCCTTGACTCTGTTTCTTATTACTTCCCCTTACCTTGTATGTAATACCTCCCTCTGGATTGGGTGCATGAGTTGATCATACTTTACCCTGTCAAGTCAGGAGTTCTGGAGTGTTACTTTTGTCTTCCTAGTGCTGTAACCACACCCACTCCATATCTGTCACTTACTAGGTGCTATATCCATTGGTTATCCCCAGATGGCCATCTCATAGCTTCTCATGCTGGTGCTAGTAAGGTATTCTGAATTACTCATGTTGGGTTGTTTTAGGGAAGAGGACCAATGGAGAGAGTCAAATATGACCCAAAAGTTGCATTGGAAAAAGTATGATGACATCATTATGGAATGTGATCAACCCGGTGAGAAACTATCCAGAAGTATGGTGTGCTCCAGAGTACTGGAGGCAGCCTAATAGGATTAAAGATCCTGGTTGCTTTGTGGTCTTCTATTATGCAAATGAGGACATTGGTGTCTCTCTCAGGCTCTGCTAGCTCTGTAGCAAAGATTGGTGCCTCCTGCATCTTGTACATACACTTCTCTAATTTGGGGAGGAGAAGGGAAAAAACAAAATGCTTAAATAAGGACACAACTTGACCCATTGTAACAATGAGAGAAGTACAAAACAGGCACAATCTTGAGTCACAGAGTAGCCACTCCTGGAACGCATTGTCTCTCCTGCTCTTCTGTTTGTACCACTATTCCAGTCTTCCCATCCTCCCTAGACATCACTGTATTTGTACTTTCTCTCTCTTGCTCTCTTCCTGTCCTGTAAGCTTTAATGTCTACTTTTTTGCCTCCAAATAGGGAGAGGTCAAGAAAAAGATAGCTCTTCACCTGTGACCCCAGTTTCTTTCCATTTTGTCCCCTAGTCCTCCAGCATCCTATGCCCTTCTCGAAGCCAACAAGTTTCCTGTTGCCATCTGATGAGATGGAGTGATGCCGCCCTGAATCACTGAGCCACTTCTGAAATTAGGTGTTCACTTAGCACGATCACCTCTTGATGTGGAGTTCAGTGCTATTGTAATTTTACATACACGTTCCCTATTGATTTTGAGGAGAGATGAATTCTACTGTTGTGACATTCTACTTGTTACATTTGCATGCATATTATATTTTTAGTACATCGATTGCTGGCTACAGAGGCATTTATGCGGCTGGGGCTGTAATAAAAATCCCACAGCGGGATCAGGGTGAGACTTTTCTAGGAGTAAGCTAAGAAGGGAGCATGTTAGAGAAAGTGCTCAAATGGTAATGCAGAGCTGCAAAGTTTGGGCAAGGACTTTGGAGGTTTTCCTATGTCCCATGTATTGAAGAGGCCAAGGAGGTCTCTGCTAGTAGTGGTAGGCCTAGAATATTATAGCTCCTAGCCTGTGAATTTTCACCAATATACATTAAAGGTAACTTTTTCTGGATAGAACTATCAGTTATTTTTACTAGAATTTTTTCCTAAAATTCCTAGTCACCAGACCATTTTGGTGTGCCATAATCTTCAGAATATTTAGAACTGAGGAGCTCACTGCTTGTACCATGATATTCGTCTTCAGTACAAGATGAAGACAGTAGTGGCTTCCTCCTCCTTCTTCTTCATGGGCATTGCTGTGTCAGCCCAGGCCAGAGTGTGGTCACTTGGCATTGACTTCCTTTAGATCATTCCTTCAAAATCCCTCAAAGTGACATGGTACGAGATATGGATTAGAAGGTGAAACACTGGCATTGTCCATGCAACCTGCCTGGTTTGTAATTCTAACCTATGAAGTACATTCCACTGTAGACAGTCAGAAGGAAACCATGGGTCTTCAATACTGCTTGGGAAGTCAGAGGAAATGCTTCAATAAGTCCCACTTTCTTGATTCTTCCCCCCCATGAGTAATGTCGCATTCCAGGATGTGGTTGTTAAAAGTGCTTGGCCAGGGCCCAGTGTCATCTTGCTAATGAGTTCTTGGCTGGGACTGGCCTGCCTCATAGTTTCCAAGGCAAGAAAGGCTGGACAGACTCTCCTTCACCTCCAACTAGTAAATCATTTGTCTATAGAGAGAGACATTAAGCCAGGATGGGGTGGAGAAAAGGACACTTTGAAAGCCTCTAGAAAGCTTCCTCTCCCATCTGTTCAGCTGTGAGAAGGCTCTGTTTTCTGTACTTAAAGGATTTGTAAATTCATTACCAACAAGTAAAATGTACAAAGCACACACAGAGACATCAAGGTCTGATTCACCATCTGCTGGGGAGTTGTGTCCATACGAACCACACAGTACTGTCCCCATGCTTGTCAGTGAGAGGCATGGACATGGGTCCAACTCAAGTCCCAGAGATGCCAATGGGATCAGGAATCTTCCATGGTATTCTATTGGATATAGGGAAGGGAGTTTGTTCACAGGACCTGGGTCCCTCTCCCTCTTCTTCTTTCTTAGCACTTACTCTGTGCAATTAGAGAATGCCAGTGGTTTCCTATGAAGAACATCATCTTAGGTTCTGAAGACCCTGAAAGCAGAGATGGGGTCAAATGTATTGGGGACTACCATAGTTCCTGAGCTTCAACAAAAGCAGTTTGGCTGGGTGGTGGTAGGAAAGGTTAATTGCATGACTCCCTCCTGTCATGTCTGTTTCCATTCCAGGGCCCTATTCCAGCCTCTCCTTGCTGGTTCTGGAAGAATCTCTTCTGCCCCAGAATAGGGCATTTGGTTCTCTGGTTTAGTGGTTCCTGGCTCACCTTCTCCTTCTTTTCTCTTTCGATAGGTTCTACTATGACCACATGACTCCCATGTGCAGATCCTGCAGCTGTGGCCCCTCAGACCACCTTGGTGTTATTATAGGGACAAATGAGTGATTCTGTGCTTATGTTTTATGTTTTGAGTCTTGTGGCCCATAATTCTACCTATTCTTGTGCAGATGGGAATTCCTGAGACGCTGCTCTCGAGGATGCTCTGGTGCCTCTAGGCCTCAGACTGACTCACTTTTGCCAACTGCCCCCGGGAAGAGAGTTCTGACCCTAAAGTCCAGACTATCTGTGGAGATCTGGCTACTACACTTGACATTGGCTGTCTATCTTGGTTTCCCTCATTGTTTTGCTCCTTCCCTATCACTAAGAATAGCCTGTTATCCTGGATGGTTTTGGGGACCACCTTCCTAGACTGTATCTGCCACCTGTCTCTTTCCCCTAAGCCTCCTTACCCAGCTGGCCCACCAGGACTCCTGTGTTCTGCCTGCGGGTGTGCCAGCTATGGGCACTGTCTTTTCACAGTGAGCATACCATAGGCCTGCTCAGGACCCACTATCCTCTGTCCACTGCTGCTCAAGCTCCCTCAGTGTGACATAGCCCCCAGGGAACTCTCTTCCCTTCACCACCCACAGTGAAAGAATTGGGATGAAGTCTTAAGTATCCCCTGGCATGCACTCATTTGGACCCTTAGCATTCTTGTACCACTATATTTCTCTCTTTTACTGTTCTCTAACTAATGCTGTGTGTAGGCCTTAGACTCCTGTAAGATCCTAAAAGACAGAAATATGCCATATATATATATATACTTGTTTCCTACTAAATCACTGCACAGACTTAGGGAGCCATCAGGAGCCTGAGAAATACCTGCTGAGGCAATGAATGAAAAGACAAAGGAAATATCAAGGCCACTAGTGGTCGGGGCAGTGGCCCTCGGGCAGACTGTGGGCAGGTAGCTGAGATGCCTTAATGCTATTAGTGGTGTCCCACCTCCCTAAGCAAAGGGAAGCTGAATTGATTAGACTTGATTTGGTTGCCAAGTGAGTCCTAGCATCATAAAACAGCCAAGAATTTTCAGTTTAAAAACTCACAGAAGATACAGACCACTCTGTACAAAAGTAGGAGTAGTCTCAAGATACACGGGGCTTCTTGAAGGTTTTGCATCTTAGGTTCTCATCCTCCACTTTGCACTCTTTCATCTGGGGGTTAAAGTGTTAGATATTGTTTGTCCATTTGTATTTGTAGTAGTGCAGAGCGACAGGTGGTCACATGTGCATATGAGTTTACAGACCAGACATGTCTTTGTACTTCCACTTGTGCATCTGGGTGTATAAATTTCCATATGCATGAACAGCCATGTTCTTTATATGCTTGGACATGTGAATTTGCATGGGATTACAAGCATACTTACTAGTTAATGCATTTGTACTATGCAGACATGTGTGTTTGCATGCATCTCTGCAATTGAGAGTAAGCTGAGCCTGTGTACATATGTGAATGCGCATACTGTTCTCTGCTTATCTGCTCAGCGCCAAGCACAGACAGCTGCTTTAATAACATCTGCAGCTGAGAGAAGGCACTAACTGCTGGGTCCTGGTTGCACTACCGGGATTGCTTTAGCCCTTTCAGGATTACCAGTGCTCAGCGCCGTTTAAATATATCTCAAGTCCTAATCCCTAAACAAAGATGCAATGATTTCCACTAAATATGGTGGATTATTTATTAAGATAAAGTCAAGGATATAGGGAGCTACATCTGGTGGAACACTGATTGCCCTTCAAGATGGGAGATCATGGAATCTGATGTGTTCTTCTCTCACAGGGGTGGGGAGGTGGGGGGAAGGGCAGACATTTGAGGAAAGGAAAATCAGTGAATGATGGAAACAGGATCTGGATTCCTAGAGGCAGAAAGGCCATTGCAGAAGAGAAAGCAGCTCAGTCACACATACTAAATTTAGGAAGACAAGAAAAATTAGCCTCCCTCACTAGCTAGGATAAAGCTCCGGCCATTAAATGAGGACCAAAGACCACGAGGCAGGCCTGGAGTGAGAATACTCTGGGAAGGCACAAAGGAGAAACTCTGTGCTTCCAAGGAATCTTCATCAAGCACTGGAGGGCAATTAGGAGAGCCACTGCCAGCCCAGAAAACAAAGAGGAAGTTGCTTTCTGTTCTGTGGTACATGCACTCCTGGACCAGGCAGCAAAGCTGTGGAGCTGAGAAAATTTCATCTCACCCAGTAACCTTTGCCAGCGAGGCTAGAGAGCCTTTATGAGCAGTGTGGTATCCTGAGCACAGACTTGAGAGGCCAGAGTGAGGACTGTGAACAAAGCATTGGCCACTCCAGGAAACAACCAAGGCCAAGTTAACAAAGCTCAGAGCGACTGGACTCTCCACTTCTGTATTCTAAAACCAAGTGTGAACTCCAAATTTTAATTTATAGCTTTAAAAATAACAGGGGGAAGTCTTTGTGCCTTAATTAAAACTTACTTAGTTGAAACAAAAAGTCTGATCCACAAAACAATAAACTAATAAAATAGACTCCATCACAACTTAAGCCTTCTTTTATTTGAAAGAATCTGTTAAAAGAATAAAAAGAGAATCCACCAACTGGGAGATAATATTTGCAAACTATACATCTGATAAATGCTTTGTACTCAGAATTGTAAAACACTCTCCAAACTTAACAAGAAAACAAAATTAATAAACTGGCAAGAGGCCTAAACAGATGTTTTACCAAAAAGATTAGATATCAAACCCAGCAACCGAAAAGTTGCTTAATCATATTAATCACTAACACATGCGAATTAAAATCATAGTAAGAAATTACTAACACACTTACTTAGAGTACTAAGTAGATGTTAAGGCTATAATGTGCATACATTAAAGTAGCCAAAACTAACCAGACTGATTTTTCCAAGTATATTGGAGAAGGAGTGGAGCAAGGGAAATTTCTCATGTTATACATTTCTGTTGAGAGTGTACAAGGGTAAAATCTCTTTGGAAAACAATTATGAAGCTTATAAAACTAAAGATATATCTGCAATATGATCAAATCACTTCATTCATAGTCATGGAAAGAAAATCATATGTCCACATAGAAACTTAGACACAAATGGTCATGGCAGCGAATTTGTAATGTACTAAACTGGCAGCTATTGAAATGTCTGTTAACAAGTAAAGAAATAATCTGATCAGTGTCTACCCATATAATCAAATACAATTCAACTACAAAAAAGAATGGATGTTTATCCATCAAGGTGGGTGAATCTAAAAGTAATTGCTGAGTAACAAAATACAGAGGATATCATGCATGATGTATGATCCATTTGCTTAAAATTATACAATGTACAGTCTAGTCTAGGATCACTGGAAGAGGCCATGTGTTTCTTAAGGATAGCGAATTGGGCCAGGGAGAGGAAAAGTATGGGAGAAGAAAAATGGCATATGGAAACTTGGGGGAAGATGAAATTTATGATTATGGTGACAGCTTCATGGGTGTAATGCATGCGAATCTTAACAAATTGTTCACTTTAATAGTGCAGTTTATTATATGACAATTATACCTAAATGAAGCTGTCAAATAAATTAAGAATAAAATAATAGATAGGCATCGATTAATACATAACATAGACAGGATGCTAATTATTATGAACATCTTCAGTGATATTCATTCAGGGAATCCATGTTTGATGATTCACTCCATATGATATTTAAGTAATAAAATGGTGCTAAATGCAAGCAGAAAAGGTCAGATAAAGTGATGTTAGGGAAATGAACCCTAAGATATGTATTCAAATGTTTTTTTTCTTTCATGCGATTGTTTCTAAAGCATTTATAAGATTATTTCTTTGTTGCTATGTATGTCCCTTCCCCACAGTATAACCCCTGCTTTTACTGTATTTGATGTCTGTATAATTTGTGGAGGGGAAGGGGATAAACAAATCGTTTAAATAAGGATACAGGTGGACCCATTGCAACAATGAGAAGTACAAGTTGTTATGTTGAAAACGAACTTTACAACTTTGGTGGGGGGGGGGGGGCGGGGAGGATTGGGTGGGGAGGCGGGAGGAGGATGGGAAGGGATGGGAAGGGGAAACAAAGGAGGAGGCTACAATGCTTGATAAGAAATGTACTCATTATCTTGCCCATGTAACTGTAACCCCTCTGTACAGTATTTTCACAATAAAAAATAAATACAAATTTAAAAAAAGAAAAATAAAGAGGTAAATCAAAAAAATGGTGCTAAATGGTCATTCATCTGTACCCTTAAAGTAGATGCATGTATTATACATAAATTGAACCTCTGGGGATGGGAGAGACAAAAACAAATAACCCACCAGGATGATGAGGAGCAAGGATGATAATATTTAAGTGGATTTTATAGGCCAATAGGGGGTCTTGAAAAGAATAATGGCTACTATTCTTTTAAAAGACATCAAGTAAATTAAAAACAAAAACAACAAAGAAAAATCTCTTGTTTCTGAATCTTGGAGTTCATTTTGTTAGCACCATCTTATATGGTCATATGTACATAGCTATTGAACTCTTCTGCTCATCTGCTAGGACTATCCTAGACATAACTAATTACTACAAATTATTGTATACACATTAGGGAATTAGGGAAGGGACGGGAACAACAAAATGGTGAGACAAAGGACAAAGGGTGAACTAATGCAATAGTGATACTCACAGACAATATTTTGGAAATGAACTGTATAGCTTGGTGGGGGATTGGGAAGAGGGAAAGTGGGAGAAAAATGGAGGGAGTCACAAGTCCAACAAGAAATGTACTCACCTTATGCATGTAACTGCAACCCATCTGTACATCACCTTGATAATAAACTTAAATTAAAAAAATAAAAGACATCAAATATTTCTAAGAACCTTCTGAAGTGAGCGTGGCATGAACCTCGCTTAGCTTGCTCCATCTGGCTGGATATAATGACAGGATATAATGCAATGTAGATTGTGTACGACAAGAACTTCTAGCACACTGGAAGGGCATCACCACACTGAGGCCCCTTTGAGGCGAAACCACATGGGAGATTAAGGCTGAGTCTCCATCCATAGAGAGAAAATCTTGAAATGTCAGGTAAGAGACAGATGTTGACAAAAACCGCTCTTGTCTCTAGTCATGGCTGCATGAGGGCACTCCCCATCCATTAATAAATGTTCACTTTTCCTCTCCTAAAAGTGGAAGACCTGGGCTGTTCTATGAAGAGCAGATTTTCCAGTGCTCTGGATGTAGATGGCATTTTGATCCAAACAAATAGAACTCAAAATGTGAGCTCTGTCTAAATCTTTCTCTAGAGGATCTATCACATTGCTCATGGGGCTCCACTGGTCCTTCCTGGGGTCACCAGCATCTTGTTCTGATTGGCCTTCCCACAGTCTTAGAATGGCATATGCAAGTGCCCTTTATTTTGGTTCATTCTACAAAAGCTATAAGTTGTTTTGTTTTGTTGGTCATGGGGCTTGAACTCTGGATCTGCATGCTATCCCTGAGCTCTTCAGCTTAAGGCAAGCCCTCTACCACTTGAGCCATAGCACCACTTCTGGTTCTCTGGTGGTTACTTGGAGATAAGAGTCTCATGGACTTTCCTGCCTGGGCTGGCTTTGAACCCAGATCCTCAGATCTCAGCCTCCTGAGTAGCTAGGATTATAGGTGTGAGTCACCAGTGCCTGGCTAGAAGCTCCAAGTTTTTGAGAAAGGATTTCATTAGGGGTCTCAGAGGAAAACAAACAAGTCAAAGACCCAGAAAAATCGTGGGGTAACAGGACAAGGAATTTTACCCTTCTGGCTTCAGGCTACACTGGGTGCTCACAGGTTTCACACGTCCTGGTCCAACTCCTTTGTCAATTGCATTGGACCTCAGGGCCAGACCTGACTTCTCAAACTGCATACCTAATGCTAACTTGAAGTCAGTGCTGATCTTGAGTCACCTGCTAGGACAGGAGTCCAGTGGAACTTCTGTGAGTCTGCCAGGTACTGCCTATTCCATGTCAGCTCTATAGGGAAGGATCCTGCCTGAACTGTCCAAAACTGCAATGCCAGCACACAGCACAGTATTCAGAATCTAGTAGTTGCCCAGTAAGTACTTGGAAGATGGATGAATGTCTATGAACTTCATCTACCTGCACTAATTCAACCAATTTTCAGGTCCTCTCACCTGTAGACATTGACAAGTCTAGCTCCAAAAGCATCTTACCTGAATTATTGATTATATTTTTGGAAACCTGATTCCAATTCTTGTCAGAAATCTATTCTGGTTTTTAATTATGCCATGTCCTTACTGAGTGATAAAAGTTTTGAATCTCTTTTTTCTTCTTGGAGAAGTGAGTATAAAACTCAAACTTTTAGTCATTTATAGGTTGATAAGAGACCCCCTCTTCCAAATGTACTGTAGTGTTTTATTATCTGTACAGTTCAGTTCTGAGCTCATTAGGCACTGGGGGACAATGTGCTTGTTGCTATCCAGGTCTCTCAGTCTTCTCTGAACCCCAGTATTGACTTCATCTCTCTCTACCCTTGCAGCTCAACCTTGAATCTATGTCTGTCTTTAAATTTCCCCCAAGGAAACCTCCCTCTCTCCTGGCATCTGGTGATTGACTCTGGGCAAAGTGAGTGGTTTGACATGTATGATGGGTACGGTGGAGAAATAAATGGTGCAGCAGATGAATGAGGGTTTGGAGAAGAAATGCTGGCTCTGGCATAAGACGTAAGAACTCTGGAGGCCGATCCCACCCCTCTGTGAGTGATGGACCTGTTTCATCTGGTTATCACCATATGCTGGGTGATTATTTTGAAGAGTTGAACATGGCTGCAGGATCAGCAGGCCAGAGCTTTCAGCAGGCATTGTAATCATCACCCAGGGCTGATTTTGGCATGATCTTGGCATAGGAACACCAGGAGACAATTTAGTGAAAGGATTAGGAAAAGCAATCACAGCTTGTATATGTTTGAGATGGTAGTAATGGAGAAGCCAGGGAGAGAACTAGGAAATAGGTTCCCAGGGCTTTAAGTCTCCAGGGTTGGCAATCAGTGTAAAAAGCCAGTGGTCTGATGAAGGTACAGGCTATATTTGAGATGAATAAGGAGCTTTTCTACTAAAAAGACTTTAAGAGATGGGGCACTATCCTATAAAGACTCCTCAACAGGGATCAGAAACTGGAGTGATATCCAAGCTTAATCCTTGACTATCAAGCCGCCATTTCCCCAATTATGCAACAAATGCAAACTATTACTGTTCTTTGCAATCATGGGGGTGGTGAAGGGATGAAAAGCCATTACATATCTGAGGTTACTTTATATGCTGTAAAACTATTTTGCAAACATGAGACAAAAAATGGTGTCTTACTTTCCTTTGCTCCTTCCCTCTCTGTCTTTTTGCTACCTGGCACCATCTTCCATCTACTTAGGTTGTTCCCAGCGTGTCTTAAGGAGGAAACCTCTTCCTCTGGTTTTATTCTCCATGCCCAAATGCAAATGATTTCATTCTCTTCATTTCTTTAAGGTGGTAGAAAAACAGTAGTGTTGTAATTGTTAGAGTAGTACTTCATAGTATGTATACCCAGGAATGAATGAATTTGAGGCGAGAGGCTCTAAGCTCTGAGTACTCCAAACCCTTCAGTCTAGAAGTCAGGGTAGGAAGGAGGAAAAAGCCCAAAACTTTGCAAAGCTCATTCTATGCTGAGGCGTGGCCTTAGCCTCCTACCACTATGGGAGCTGCCAGGTACAGTACGCATTTTTGTTCCAGAACATGGTCTCAGAGCAGCCTTCTAAGTACTGAGTTAAAGTATGGTCTGTCTTTGAACTCGCTAGTGTTTCCTCATATCTGGAATGCTCAACTGAAGGCTCAGACTGCAGCACTGCAGCCAAGCCTAATTCTTGTTTTGAATGATTCTATATTTGAATGGGGCATCATTCATACGTTAGCAGATTTGTGAATCGATCAGAACACACAGGCTCTAGGAAAGTTAGGCCTGGACAAGAAGAAATGGCTGAGAATGGAAGAAAATCCCACAGAGACAGATAGGAACTTCATTTTTTATCAATGTCTTCATTCATTGATTGCTTGAATCATTCATTCTCACATCAAAATGCCTTGTGATTTACTGTGTTCTAGTCTATTCCAGCTAAGGTGATCCACCAGGGTTTGAACTGAGCTTGAAAGAAAAAGAAAGACTGTGGGAGGAACATGAGGAAAAGAGTGATGGACACACATTGAGCTAAAGAAACAAACCTAGTAAAAACCCAAGGACATAGTGGTATTAGTACTTAAGCAAGAAAAATGAGGGGAACAGGAAATTATAAGGCCAAAATGTGGATTGAGTCAGAATCCAGAGGACCTGATAGGACAGACTTAGGAGTACAGATATCTTGCTCCAAATACTGTGTGTCCATCTTTGTGTTCAAAGCTGAGATGTAGCAGTCACACTAGTGACATTCCAAATCAGTCCTCGCCAGAACATCAAAGCAATGGTGAAGGAGGTAGAGAGAGCGGAAAGGCAGGGCGAATAGTTAAAAGACAGAGGACACAGACTTAGCAAGAGCCAGTAATGGTGAATGGCAAGAGGGAAGGAAAGGGGGTGGGATGGAATCTCATGACATGCTCTGGAGGTGGACTTGTCATAATACAGTAGACAGGTAGGTAGGGGACTCGAAAGAGTTGGGGTAGGGGAATCAATGTAAAGGGCCCATTGTGTATGGGGGAGCAGGAGAGCAGGGACAGGCAAAAAGGAACAAGATGTGTTGCTTTTGTGGTCATGCTGAGTCCACATTTAATCCTCTGAGATATTCAAGGAAGGTCCCTTGAAGCAGGCAATAAGAAAAATCAGCCTGGAGCCCAGGAGACTAGCTAGGCACCTGCACGGAGGGCTGCACTTCCACACAGCCCTCTCTGGTAGTGCTAGGCTCCTGTCAATGTTCAGAAGCTCCAAGTCACAGGAAGCAAGTTGAGACGCACAATAGAGCAGATTCTTTCCCTTTCTCTTCTCCTAGGTGGCTTTTATTTCTGCTCTGCAGTGCTTCTTGACTTGGATCATTCCTATCCATACTTCTTATGCCTGTCATCACTTCTTACCTTCAGGTAATGAACGATGGGAGGTGAGGGACGGATAGAGCATTGGCATCGATGGGCGGAGACCCCCAGGCAGGGAGAGAAGGGAAAACTATGATGTCTTATGGAAAGCTACCTATGGCTGCATATGCATGAAGTTTTATATTAGTACATATTTCTGGATACTAATTCTTTTTTTAAGATCATGGGACCACCAGGATTATACATACCATACTGCGTTTTTGTTTGTTTGTTTGTTTACTTATTCTAGCAGCTTCAGCACACCATTTCTATTCCTCTCCACTCGCATTTGTGGGGATTTTGCCTTCTGAATCTGAGGCCTGCTGACCCATGTCCACCTCTGTGCATTGCTAACGATAATTCTGCCATCAGGAATTCCTTCTTTTAGGGGTGTGCACAGGTGTAGCGTCTTCATGCTGCATTCATCAATTAGTCCAGCCCACTCAACTGATCACCTTGCTCAAGGAATAACATAGTCCTTTGAACACAATTGTATCTCCTGCTTTGCTCTTCTTAATGCTTTCAGTAAATTGTCATCTCCTTGGGGAAGAGTGTAGTTGTAACTGAATTCTAAACTAGGAGACCCTCTAAACTTAGAGATGTCAGTCCTTCTGCCCTTGAGTCCACTGTCTTCTTTCATCTGCATTACCATTCCTGTCTTGCTGTGTTGGTCTAGGTCATTGGTAGAAGAAAGAATGAAAAATCCTATAAAGTTTAAGATGTTTTCATCGGAAAAATGAAACTCGAGAAAAAGATATATATGCAATTTGAGAGAAAGAAATGGATGAATGGGAGAACTCCGAGCTGCGTGAGGATAAGTGATGGGAGGTTTTGAGAATGTGGGTGGAAGCTGCCCTATTGTGTGGAGGAAGGCTGGGGAGATGGCTTGGTTGTGGCAGTAAGTCACAGCATGCAAGTGTTGGAGCATCTTTACACTAGTTAAATTGCTTTTCCTTTTGTTGTTATTATAAAGTGATGTACTTGGTGTTTCTCTTGCAATTAATAAGGTAGAAAATAAATTACATGTAACTTTTTTGCCAGAAATACTTCAAACTCAGTGTCATTGAGGAGTGAGCAATCCCTGGGACATTTTAGAAAACAAAAATCAATACGCTTTTTAATGAACATGGATTATGTGCCTTGCTTATGCTAGGTACTGTGGGCAATTTTAAAAAAAACATTACCACCAAATCAATAAGATATTATTTAAAGTTTTGTTTAAGAGACATTTAAAAATCTACAAAGGAAGAAGTCATTCATTCTGATATATCACATATCATTCATTCTGATACTATTACCCAAATATAAAGCTTGAGGGTATTTGCTCTGTCTTCTTTCTTTAAGAAAAATTTTATTTAAAAAACTATGACTTTTTAAATAATATAGCAAAACATTAAGATGACAATAAAAATCATCTCCAAATTATGGCACTCAGAAATAATCATCCTAACCAAATAAATATAATTCTGTATACCTATCTGAATTCTAGATAGAAAGCGCCAATTGGGTTACACTTTTAGGCCAGTAGATCATAAAAATAAGGTCTACTACTGAGCACTGGTGGCTCATGTCTATTATCCCTGCTACTTAGATGCTGAGATTTAGAATTGAGGTTTGAAGCCAGCATATGCAGGAAAGTCCATGAGACTCTGATCTCTATTTAATCACCAAAGGTTGGAAGCAGGAAATAAAGCTGTGTCTCAATTGTTATAACACTAGCATTGAGTGGAAAAGGCTAGCATCCAGTCCCTGAGTTCAAGCCCCAGAACCAGTAAAATACATGAATACATACAAACATATATACATGCATACATACATAAACTCCCACATTAAAATAAACAAGTTAATTTGGCTTCATCTGAAATGTAACCTGATGTTAACCTGTAAGAATTTGAAATATTTGAAAATAATTGTGTTGACAGCTAAAAGGAGAGCTATTCTTGAAAAAGGAAGACTAAAACATATTAAGAGTGAGAGATATTATTTTTAAGTGCTATTTGCCCATTTGATCTCTTTATCTCTTTCTTTTAAAGTTTCAGTTAGTTTCTTAGGTATCTACATTCACAATCATTAGGAGGTTAAAAGATTCATAACCTGATTATATAGGTTATTTTTATAGCAGTAATTTGATTTCCAGAAATGTCTGTGAAGTTCATGCTTTTCAAAGTTATTTAGCCTTTGCAAACAGTCAAACAACTGATTCACAATTTGTTTATTGACTCTCACTTTTTATATTATTTTGTTGTTTCCTTATTGATAAGTTTTTATTTTGCTGACAGTATCTTACTGGGTTATTCTGTACCAAGGATTGACCAACGTTTCATGTAAGTGGTCAGATACTAAATAGGCTTCTTCACAGGCCAGAGTTTAAAGAGCTCAATTCTGCTATTATTGCTTGTCAATAGCTGCAGAGTCTACATCAGTAAATGGAGTACTTTTGTGTCAATAAAACTTTATTCATAAAAGTGAGTAGATGGTCACTTTTTTCTTATTTAGTGTCATTGGTGTTTTTGTAAGGGGAAGGACACTATTTTTCTTTTAAAAATAATTTTATTGAAAAGTAGTAGAAATTCATAGATGCAGTTTCAATTGATTGTTTCAGAATTACCAAAGTATTTTTTTTCAGTTCTTTGGGATATCAGTCTTACAGTTATTATATATGTGGCACTATCTGAGACTGGCTCCTAGGCATACCAGTGTGGCTTGAGTTCTGGATAGAAAGAAAAACTTAATGCTAGAGAAGTAGTGATTCCTTCAAAGACACATGAAAGATTAGTCTTGGAGCTGGAACAAAAGTATAGATCTGTAAAAAATGTTTTTTATAAAAAGTTAAGCTCACAAAGCAAAAGATTATGTGTTTTAATGTTTTTTATTCTTTTTAGATGCTCATGTAAAAGGGTTTCAATTCAATGTCAGTTTATGTATACAGGGCATCTTGATCATTCTCCTCTTCCTCCCATCCTAGCCCCACCCATCCCTCAAATTTTCTAATTCCATTTCCACGTATGTACATTGAGTATATGACTGAATTTGCTCACCATTCTTGTCTCTAAGATTATGCAGTTTGAAGTTAACATGTGTGGCCATTTTGTACATTTGCAATGTAGTTCAGCATGTCTATGTAGTTCAAACACTTTTGATCACTCCAAAAGGAAGTTATGAACGCATCAAGCAGTCATTTCTCATTTCCCTCCCCTACCCCACACTCCTGCCCTTGAACACACTAATTTGATTTCTGTTCCTCTATATTTAACTATTCTAGATGCTGCATATTAATGAAAGTATAAGATGTATAACTTTTTGTATCTGGCTTTTTTTTTTACTTTGTATATTGTTTTGTTTTCTATATCCAAACATCCATCCCTGACATAGCAAGTACTAGCGCTTCATTTCATGTATACATATAATCACACTGTTTATTTATTTGTTCGTGGACATTTGGACTATATCTACCTCTTCGTGGTGTTGAAGGGTGCTGCTATGAAAGTGTGCATAGATGTAATATCTGTCTGAGTCTTTGTTTTCAATTATTTTAGATTTATCTCAGCTGGGTAATTTTTAAACCATATGGTAATTCTATGTTTAACTACTTCAGGAGTGACTTAACTTTCCCACCAGAGAATGAGCCATTTTAGATTCTATGTCTGAGAGTTCCAATTTCTCCGCATCCGTGCTAATATTTGTTATTTCCTATTTCTTAGTGAGCACAGGTTTTGATTTTCAGTTACCTCTTAGAAGGTAACAACATTAGTCATTCCTTTTTCCCTTCTGTAATTGCAGTACCAGACATATTTCAATGCACATAATCCATACTATTAAATTCATTACTGATTCATTTCTTCCTGAAAATATAAATTGTTACAAAGTGTGTGCAGGTCATGATGACAATACAATTTTTTAGGTATTGTTTTTAAAACACTAATTGCAAGCTAAAGTTTAAAAGTTGGATTTGAAATGGTAGCTGAATCACATTATAATCTGTGTTCAAATAGAAGGGAACTAGGAAGGCCCAAGTGCCCATCTGTGAGGGTTGATGAGGGGGAGTTTACTTCCTTGGGTAGGATGTTGGACAAGATGGTTGCTAACGTCCTTTCCAACTAAATTTTTAAAATTAGAACTTGAATATTTATGGAGGCCTTCCTCAGAATGTACAAACCCTGAGAATATTGTTATACATAATTATTTTTTTTAAGTTTGCTATCTTGCCATGTTAGAGAATAGGAGCTGTCATCCAAAATTCCAAGTCAGAGCAACTGAAGTCATGGCTCTGTGGAGGGTTTGGCCAACAGAAAGTATGTGTGGCTCTCCCAGCTTGAGTCCCCCAATCAATGGAGTGTTCCAGTTCATCCCCAGGCCTTGGCAGTGGTTAGCTGGCCCATCTCCCCAGAATCTGCAACATCCTAAATCTGCCAGAAAAACTGGCTGGGAGTGTGGTACCCAAGCCTGAAACCCCTTCTCTCCCCTGGCTAGAAGAGCCACAAATTCCTTTGTATCTACCCTCCAGCTCTGCCACTATAGGACCAAGCCTCAAATGCATTCCTGGTGCTTTGAGGGAAATTGCCATATTTTCCCCTATGGTCTTCTCCATCTTTATCAGACATCTTTATTGTCCTATGTCCCAGTGAAGATATTTTAGAGGAGACCATTCTTGGACAGTGACATTGTCCCCGGGAAGGGAAGCTCTCCTAGATGAGGGGATGAGCATAGAAATGCCCCCTTTGTAATATGGGGTTGACACCTACCTCTCCTGATGAACAGTGCTGCAAATCAAATCGGCCTTTTGCAGAATATACATATGGAATGAGGTTTATTTATGAGTGGGAAGAAACCTATAAAGAAGAGTTATTAAATCCAGGAGGAACTGATTTATGTCCTAGTAAAATGCAGACTATAGTTCAGCCAGGGGAATGACAGCCTCTGACAGGTGTTCGTGAATAAATCCCCCCTTCTTCAGGATCATTCTTCTCTTTGCTAGCCACTAGCCAAATTCGTCAACTGGCACAGGAATTGGCCCTCCCTGCCCTTCTCTTTTCATGGTCGTTCTCAGAGGTGAGTGGAGAGCCAGCCACCAGCCAACTTTGAGGAAGCCCCAGGTCTTTTTTTTTTATTGCTCTGTGTGGCTTTTCTAAGCTTTGAAAATGAGCTGTTTTCCTTCCGGCTGGTGGAGACCAGCTAGGAGATCTGAGGAAGCCAGGGTAGGTGTCAGCAGAGATACCTGGCTTATGTCAATAAACACACAGAATTACAGCCTCCCCCAAGGCTGGAGGCCACAGAGCCCTGCCTGTGAAGACAGTTGGTAGGTACTGTTTAATGAGATTTTGGCCCCCAGCAGCCACAGCCTCTAAAAATCTCAACATACTCAGATTTTTGGCCAAAAAGCTCTGTATCCAAGGATGCAACAGTGGCCCTCTGTCCTCTGTGGTTGCAGACAATTGGGATTTCTTTGGACTCCGGACTTATCTGCATTCAGGTGGGACACAATGTCCTTCCGGCATCCACTGCAGTGCTTTGTGTCTGCATATATAATTGCTCAGAAAGCACAGACTTGCTCCTATTAAATCAGGTTTGAATGCTGAATGCATAAATATAGCTAGGACTCATCCATCTGACTTCTATCTTTATCCATCTATCTAACTACTATCTATTATCTATCACCCAACTGTCTATTTCTACCTACCTATCTGTCTACCTATGATCTATTTGTCTATCTGTCTCTTGGCTATCCATTTGTCTATCTACCATCTATTCATCTACCTATCTTTTCTTACCAATGTTTATTGTCTAATGTTATATTTGTCTATTAACATACATAATGTAAAGTACCTGACCAAAATCTCATTACAGAACCTGGTCAAATGGAAACTTATGATTAACCATATTCAACTTATTCCTTAAAACAACTTGATATAGAAGTGTTCACTAATAAAGGCAAGGATAAATATCATACATTCAGGTTACTCCTTAAGAGCCTTCAGCTTACTATAGGACATAGTCTGCTAAAGCCTTGCGTTAGCATTCCTTAAGTAAGGTTAAAGGTACCCACCTTCATTCACTTATGCTTGCAAAACTGTCATGAGAAGAGGTGAGGGGTGTTCTCCATAGCTCTGAGTGCCTGTTCCCCGTGTTCTCACACATCATCAGCCAATGACAACTCATCCAGGAAGAGAGGAAGATTCAGCTTTCTAATTAATGTGTGAGGAGAAGAAAGGTGATTTCAGTACCTTGCTCCATCATAATAGGTCATTTCTTACAATCAACAATTCTACCTTTTTCCTCTATCCCAGGAAGCTTAAAATTTTGTTGTTATACTTGTCTCCCAGAGCCAAGAATGGAGGCCTGTTCTGTTCTCAACTATATGCTAGAGAAGAAGAAAAACAGAACACACAAAATCGACAAAAAAGCAAGAACATGTATGGTTCTTGTGAGTTCTTCCTTAGAATTGACAAATGGGGAAAGTTCCCCTGCATAAAACAAGGTATGGGATCCACAGAATTCTGGGCTATGCGCATAGTTTTGAGTGTGTCTAGCAAACTGATATCCTTTGCCCATGTATGAAATGGGGAAAACTCAAGCAAATAAACTTGATATCATAGGAACTTTCTTGATACTTCTTTTCCTGTCTACATCCTTCCCACAATTAAATCTACAGTCATCAATCTCCCATGAATCTCTCTCTGGATCCCCAGGCAAAACTAAGGATTTTTCTTCTTACATCACTCCTTATCTGTTCCAGGACAGAGTGTATATATTTTGTTTCTCTCTTGAACTTTCCTGTGTTTAAGTCTCAATAGTCCAGTATACAAGCTGTCCCTGATCACATTTATATTACCTTCAACTTCCCCAGAATCCTCTATCAATACTAAATATGGGATGAAAACTCTAGAAACACGTACCAATGGGTGTGGTTCTGACACTATACCTTCATTATTAGATGTCAGACATTATCAAGCAAGCCTCTTGGTTCTCAAGGAGGCCACGGTATTTTGTGGTGTGCATTTTCTTGTCTGGATACCATGGTGGGGTATGAAATGAACGCCAGTGTGTTTGCCTTGAGAAAGATGCTTGTCTCTGCCTCATCCCTGAAATAGATCTGGCTTGGAGGTCTCTAGTAAAATAAAAAAAGGTATCAAGGTTGGAGAGCAGGGAACAGCAGATAGAACAGTGGATGATGATGGCGAGGAACAGGTCATGGTATTCTTGAGATGGGACTTTCACTGGTAGAAACTTCTAGAAGATTTTGAGGAGAACTCTCAGGTCCCATCTCTTTTGCCCTTCCCCAGCTTTCCTGCCTGGTATGGGGTAATAGTCCCATCACTTTACAGCCCATCACTTCCCATTTCTTTCCCCTTATGACACCGTCCACCAGACACCAAAGTGATAACAAATGCAACTATGATGTCACCCCAATGTATTCTCTACCACATCTTTGGTTTGTCTTCATGTATATGCTCTTTCATTAATGTTAGCATTGACCATTCTCTTTATGTGTGCAGAGTCCGTGAGTGTGGGCAGACCAGGCTATACCCTGTTACTAGACACAACATAGATAACCAACTAGATGGGTGGGGTGTCAAATGGAGCACATGGATTTTAGCAGAAACTACCTGGAGAAGGTAGAGACAAGTTAAAGAAATGCATTTTAGGCTGGAAGGTGTGGGCACATGCCTGTAATCCTAGCTATTCAGGAGGCTGAGAGCTGGGGATGGCAGTTTGAAGCCAGCTCAGGTAGACAAATCCATGAGACTCTTATCTCCAATACCACCACCACCAACCACAACCACAACAAAAACCCTGGAATTAGAGGTATGGCTTAAATGATAGAGTGTCAATTTTGAGCACAAAAGCTAAGCAAGAGCTCAAGGACCTGAGTTCTAGTTCCAGTACTGGCACAAACAAACAAACAAACAAAATGCATGTTTTTTCGGGGATGGGGGTGGTTGGTGGTGGGGCTTGAACTCTGGGCTTGGGTGCTGTCCCTCAGCCCTTCAGCTCCAGGCAAACACTCTACCACTTGACCCACAGTGCCATTTCTGGTTTTGGGTGGTTAATTGGAGATAAGATTCCCCTTAGTAGATGAATGGACCAAGAAAATGTGACACACACACACACACACACACACACACACACACACACACACACACACACACACACACACACAAAATGGAATTCTATGCCTGCATCAGAAAGAATGACATTGCCCCATTTGTTAGGAAATGTAAAGACTTGGAAAAAGTTATATTAAGTGACGTAAGCCAGGCCCAAAGAAACATAGGTCCTATGGTTTCCCTTACTTGCAATAACTAGTATATGTCTGGGACAAGCAGAAAAGGTCAAAAGCTATGTACATATGACTAGATAAGATGAAGTTAAGCGAAATGAACCCCAAGATAGGGACACAAGTGGTTTTTTCTTTCTTGCTATTGTTTCTAACATGTTTATAAGATATCATATGATTTTTTGTTGTTGTTGCTTTGTATGTCCCTCCCCCACAGTATAACCCCTGTCTTCACTGTATTTGATGTTGGTATAATTTGGGGAGGGGAAGGGAAAAAACAAAATGTTTAAATAGGGATACAGGTTGACCCATTGCAACAATGAGAAGTACAAGGAGCTATGTTGAAAAACAAACTTTACAATTAAGGGTGGGGGAGTGTAGTTGTGGAGGTGGGAGGGAAGGGATGGTAGGGGAAAAACAAAATAGGAGGCAATAATGCTTGATAAGAAATTTACTCATTATCTTGCTCAGGTAACTGTAACCCCTTTGTACGGTATTTTCACAATAAAAAAAAGCATTAACTCACGGACTTTCCTGTCTGGGCTGGCTTTGAACCACAATCCTCAGAGGATCTAGGATTAGAGGTATGAGCCACCAATGCCTGGCCAAAAAATGCATCTTATAAGCTGATATTCTAAGTACCAGCAGCAACTCTGCTGTTCTACTTCCTTTATTAATACCACGCAGGCACCTGTGACCCCTGATCGCGAGCCTGCTCAACCCCAGGGTGATGGCCTGTGAAAGACCTCTTTCACAAAGCCTGCTTCTGCCCCCTACGTCATGGCTCTCCCCGCTCACCACTCAATAGCCTGATGGCCGGCACTCTCTCCCCTTCAGCACTGGCAGGGACAACATTGTTTAGAGGTGAAAGTACAGTTTAATTTCTAGGCTCACCCAGGCATGCACTGGGCTGCACAAGACCCGATAATGAAATATTAGCGGTGCATACTTGATAGCGTGCGAAGCATGCTGGACACAACCTGAATGGAGTGAATGCATTCTCATCAAGGTCTAGGCCAATCAGGTGGGTGAGTGTTGGGAAAGGCCAGGCTTCTGCTCTCTGAATTCTTCATGCCGCCTGGACAGCCCCTCCGCTAAGTGAGAGCCTTTGCTCTTTTTCTTGCCTTGTTTCCTAAGCAAAGGCAAGGAGGGTCTGGTGTGTGTGTGTGTGTGTGTGTGTGTGTGTGTGTGGTGTGTTGGGGGGAGGAGAACAGAAGAAATAAAGAGAGCTGCTCCCCCCCACCCCACCTTGCTCTGCTTTAAACTGAGATCCGACAGAGAATGGTATTTCTCTCACTGCGGTTTCCCAGTGACAATGGGGTCAAAGAAAGCATTTTTCACAAAGAGCTTCTTTTCTCAATTTATGGCAGAGCATCTAGTTGCGAGCAGCAAAATGAAATAGGTCTCTGTTATCTCTCCCCCAAAAAGAGACAGCCCGTACAAGGGAAGGAGATAATTCCCGACTGGCTTTTATATACCTCATAAAACGCATTGTGCAGGCATGTAAAATATATGGGACTGGGCAGACATATGAGGCACAGAAAGGTGCAATGCTGTGTTCTTCCTGCTGTAGGGCTGACAGGCAGCAGAGTGAAGAACTTCTTCCTTTCCTTCTTTTGATTTGAGTATGCAGATATTAAGCACAGAGAAGCCCCCTAACGTTGCTCTTGAGTTGGATTTTTATGACAGATGGAAATGGGAAACAAATAATAATGATGATAAATAATGATGATACATACTAATATACAACTGCTTCATATTGACCTTCTGTGGTCCAGCTTTTCCCTGGTGGAGATAGAGCTTACAGCTTACCAAAATTTGGGAATCAAGGACACCTCTCTCCTTTAGAGTTTTTCAGTGTTTGGTTTGGCTAGCTGAGTTTCCGCTCACGATATTTAGCTTGAGTTCCATGCAACAATTGTACATTCACGAACCTGTGTGTCATGTCATTCTAGTCCTAGCCTTCCAGGTACTTGTGAGGTAGCTAGGGCAAGTTCACAGACATCTGGCAGGGAGAATTTGGGGCCTTCTATTAGATATTCCATCTTTCAACTATGCCTGTCTTGTTCTTTACTGTTTGTTCAAAGAGGATTAAATGGAGTGCTATCATTTGGATTCTTAATGTCCCCCAAAGGCACATATCTTAGAACACTATTGGGAGGTGGTCTTAGGCATTGGGGGGGCATGTCCCAGGAGACTGTGGAATTCTAACTCCTTCTCACTCTTTTCCTCCTTAGCTTGTGATGCTTGTAAGTTCCAAACTTGGCCCAGGAGCTCGGAAACTGTGACACAGAACAAACCTCTTCACTCTATGTATAATTATCTCAGGAATTTTGTTCTAGTGACTGAAAGCTGACCAACATCCTTGATACAGTGATTCGGGACAAATAGTTGGAGAAGCAGCTTGTGTAACGAGGGTTGAAAGAGGAAGAATCTCTGTTCTCTGGGGACCAGATTAATTATAGTCGGGATTGCACTAGAGTTCATTTTGAGAGCTACAATGTAGGGATGATGACTGCTGGGTTCTTGAGTAGCATAGCGAAGATGCGTGAAAGAATGTATATTCCTGCCTCCTCTTCTCTTACCTTCTCCTCTTCTACTTCTTCTATCCCCTCCACACACCATTCAGGGAAACCACAAGCCCAGAATACTATGCTGAGATTTAAAGGCAGCATGGTCAGAGTCTTCTAGAAAACAATGTTTGTGGGTTCTTTTCTTCCTCTACAAGAATGAGTCCCTAAAGCAGAGGACTTTCAACAGCACGGATTTACAGTGCTCACTTGGTGTCATTTGAGTGTGTACTCTCAAGTTGGTAAGATAGAAACGCAATCCTCAAGTTTATGAAGCGGTATTTGGAGGAGGGGCTGCTGGGAGGTATCTTGGATTAGACGAAGACACAAGGAGGGCCCCAGGATGTCATCCGTGACTTATTGGTGCTCCCCACAACCCCACTCCAAACCTTGTCTATCACTCATTTCCTCTCTCATTTCCCACAACCCCACTCCAAACCTTGTCTATCACTCATTTCCTCTTTCATTGTGTGGTACTGGAATTAAACCCCAGGCTTCATACTTTCTAGGCAGCTGCTCTATCACTTGAGCCCTCTCTCCAGCATCTTTTGGCACTGATGGTTTTTGAGGCACCGCATCACACTTTTCTTTTTGTGCTTTTCCTACTAGCGCTTCCCCACATCATTGGAGATGACAGCGAAGTACCACTGTGCCCAACCCTTGGTTGAGATGGAGTTTCACAAACTTCTTTTTGATTGCCCAGGCATGATTTGAAACTGTGATTTTCCTGAACTCTGCCTCTCCCACTGCTAGAATTACAGGCATGAGCTACCACATTTAGCTCGTATTTTCCACCTTTCTATTGCAGTTGCACAATATCGTTTCTATTTCCTGATGTTGACAGACAATACCTTGTTTCTGCTTTTCTATTGTTCTCAAAACTTGGAATCCATTACTTGCTTTTATTCTGTGTTGACATTTCATCAGAGACTAAGCCTCGATGATGACGGGAGTCGGGGAGCAGGAAACATAGATGGTGTTATGCACGACCTCCTTTCTCTCCCTGCTCTACTCTGGACATACTTCTAGTGAAGCTCCGTTGCCTTCATTACAATTCTCTCTGTGGGATGTGCTTTCTTGGAGGACACTCAGTCTGCGGATTCACTTCTGTATGCCCTGTGATTGGATGGTGTCAGCATCTCATGGGCTTCAATAAATGTATGTGGGACTGAGGAAAGAGTGAATGGGCTTCATATGCATAGCTCGACCTGGGTAGGTGATGCCTCCACTTCTAGGAGGCAAGCACACACATGCATGTGCATACACATGCACACATGCATGCATGCATATACAAATGCTTCTGTGATACCTTTACGGTGTTTAGATTATTGAGCCCAGGGAAGAAGCTCAGCTTCTCTGAAGCCTGCCTCACAAAAGATTAAAACATTTGGAAGGAAACTTATCAGTGAACAGTGGTGTAGAGATGAACTAGGAAAAGTTATTTTTATCACCCACAAAGATCAAACCTACCAATATTGTCTGAAGTCGTGAACCATAAGAGAAACCCCACTGACTGTGGCAGTCAACTTTGGCAAGAATGAATATTTCCTCCCATGGAACCTAAGTGATATAATTTTGGATGCTTCAGAATAGGTGCTGCTTTGATGTAGGGCTGGACCTGGCACAGTGTCTGGGTACAGAAGCCTTGCTGTGTGGCCCTGTCTATGTGGCTCACGGCTGCCCTGAAGTTGAGCTGCTAACTGAATGCAGGCCCTGTTTCTCCCAGCAGGGATGGGATGAGAATGGGAAGCAGGGTGGGAGTGGCCCCCTTTCCCTTTCCCCTTATTTATCCATCCAGGTTGCTGAGAGTTTCTGCAGATGAAGCCAAAGGCCTCTGTAGGTCCACCCGCCCTCCTTTGCTCTTGTGTGACTGACTTCAGTTTGTCTGCTGTCTTCAGGCCAGTCAGCCATGGCATGACTGTTTACACGAATAAATCACTCCACAGCAGCCTTTACAGCTGATATAGGGAAGAGCCATTGGGGCTACTTTCCCGTGTCCGTGATGGGGCACTTGGAGGCTTGCAGCCCACATTCCCTCCCCCAGCTATCCAGCATACTGTCCTTGACTGATGTGGTTCAGAAATATGAGAATCGGCCCAGTAGAAGTGAGCAAGTGTAGAGGCAGTGCATGTTGTTTCCGAGGCCTTTCCTGCAGCTACCATTTCTGTATCCTTTGTCTATCATGAGCCTCCCTTTCTTCTTCTTCCCTTCTGGGGCATTCAGCGATCTCAGCCAGCACACTGGATGTAAGATGAGACCTGACCTCTGTTTTTCTTGTCTGGGTGTGAATTGGAGCCTGCTATTGCCATCTTTGGGGAAAGCCTTGCCAATTAAATCAGCTTCCACTGGAATGTCAGATGTTGCTCCTTGATCAGGTTTCAGGCATCGGTGAGTAGAGGGCCCCCTGTGAGCATCCCTATGTTCCTCGCATTCAAACTCAGGTGCTTTGTAGTCCTCATCCTCTTAACACTGCATAAGAAAAATTCTTTCTTTCTTTTTCTTTTTTATAATTGTCAAGGTGATATAGATAGATAGAGGGGTTACAGTTACTTAAGTAATAAGTACATTCCTTGTCAAACTTGTTCTTTGACACTGCTGGGGATTTGAACCCAGGATCTTGTGCATGGCAGGCAAGTGTTCTATCATTGAGCTATACTCTCCATCCAAGAGGAGATACTCTTAGCATCTTCTGTTAATGGCGAATGAATGCAAGATTCAGAGGGGCCAAGTGTTTTCTCTAAGTCACAGAGGGAACCTAGCTAAGATCCTTACAATTCTAGGCTTGGCACTTAGTTCTTTCCTGACTCAGATCAAAGTGAGGATGATCCTATCAGGAAAACAGTCACGTGGCCATTGAATGTAAATTTCTCCACATAGCTACCCTCCAGCCAGGACTCACTCACATCATGACAAATCTACACACAGTCTTACCCAATGCGAGCCTGTTATTTCATAAAGGACACAAGAAATAGCCCTAGTTGCAATGGGTATCCAATTGCATAGTTTTTCTACCTAATCTGCCGATCTCTAACCAACCCTTTAGGGCAAAGGGATTTTTCTTGCCCTTCTGTATTCTTCAATTTCTCAACTTGAGAATTCAATATTCCTACTTGTTTCCCGTTTAGGAGATTGTCTTTGTTCTCTGTGTGCAAGCTCTCTAAAGACCAGGGGAGGAAGTGGCATGGTTGCTACATTTCCCCTCATCACCCCAATCATCATCATTGGCGTGAGTCATTTGTGCTCAGAAATTGCTGGAGACAAACCAGGGAAAGCAAAGGGGAAAAAAAAAAGTCATTTTGGAGGTAGAAATGACCTGAGAAATATTGTGAGACAGATAAGCAGAAGAGCTGTTTATTCCCACGGTGGGTGAGGCCAGCCTTGGAGGCAGATAAATCTTTGCTGGTAATACAGTACTTATACCACAACTGACACCTTTTTATATCAACTCAGAGAATTGCTTTTGTGAGGCTCTGATACAAAGGCTGCCACTGCTCTTGCTTGCATATCAATAGCAAGGCAGCCTGTTGCTTATCTCAGTTCTGCCCACTGGGCAGCTGCTTTTATTCATGGGGCCTCCTAGTGTGAGAAGGGTGGAGAAGGAAGGATGTGGCCCCAACTCAAGGGGCCACCAGTAGAAGCAGGAAGACATTGGAAAAAAAGGAGGGAAAAAAGGAGGGAATGTTCCTGTTTTCTCCTACCTCCTGATTCTTAATGTAGGATCCCACTGGAGCCGAGATGGTGCTAGGCAGTTTCTGTGCACACAGCCTTTGCCAGACACTGGAGGCCTGAGGCAAGCAGACTTAAAATGATTTTCAACTTAGTTTTTTGTCCACTGAAACATACTGCGGATAATTTAAAGAACAAAGAGAAGAAAAGGAAGAGAACCAGTACTCATAATATTTTGTCTGTCTTCCAAGGGCAAATGTATTTTTTTTTCTTGAAACAAGAATAAAATCCTATTGTAACGAACTCAGTTTAGGTGTTTCCTCTTTCACCCTTGTTAGATTCCTAAGTGAAACTTCATCATACAATGTGACCCATTGTGCTGGTAACTAACACTGAAGGGACCCTGATCAGGTCGGATTCATGTCTTCATAGTAAGAGGCGCTGGAGTTTATTCTCTTTCTAAATCACTTGGCCATGGTAGAAGGTGGCCACATTCAAGGTAGAAGAGAGCCCTTACCAGAAACCTGATAGGTTGCTTGCTTGATTTGGAGTTTTCCAGCCCCCCTGACTTTGAGAACAAGTATCTGTAATTTAATTTAGGATGCTATATTGCAGTAGCCCAAGGTAACTAACACACATACTCTGAATGGAACCGTGTTCCTTTTACCCCACTTCCTCTACCATAGATCATGCCCATCTCCAGCACTCAGACCCTGGCAGCATCATGCCAGGGGCCGACTTCTCTACAATGGAACAGTACTCACAGATCTTTGCATCAGATCTTCCTGTTTTTCCCTTTGCTTAAAGGCTTTCCTTTACCCGTGCTCTCAGCCTCATTCAACGTTTCCCTGGAATTAGCACGGAATCTGCAAGCAATAATGCACACGTTATTAGCTATGTGATTTTTACCAAGTTAATCTTGGCAAGACAGACTTGATTTCCCTGTTCACAGAACACGGGAGTCATTTTCCACATTGTATGAATAATACAAATGAAGTCAGCAGCAGCAGAAGCTGGTAAATTGTAGGTGCTTGCTTTTTAAAAGTTATTGTATACCTTCTGGAATATGGTCTCCATGGTAATGTCTTCTGTCTTCTATGGTCATCTGACTGGCTGGGTCTCCTCCAGCTGGGTGGATGTTAGCCCAACTTCCCTTGTCCTGCCACAAGGCAACCATCATGCTCCATACAATGAAAGCCATTTTCCTCTTATGACATGGGCCTGAACTTGACCTGGATCTTTCCAATGTTCCTTAGGAAAGATCTCATGGCCATTGTCCTAGGAAACATGTTAGTCTTTCTTAGCCTAGATCTGCGGAGACCATCACATCCCTAGCCCATTAGCCCCATTCCAAAGCAACAGCTCACTCTCAGGATAGTGTGCCACTTGTAGCTCAGAACCTATGGCTGTGGATCCTTGGCAAAGCTGGAAACCCATGTCCTTTGTCAATCTATAGCTTCCTTCCCTAGCAGCTGCCACCACACAATGGAATTAACATAAAACACAACTCGGCAGAGACACACTTAATTTATGGTGATTATGCTATCTATTATACAACAGTTTTAAGTACGACAAACTCCCTGAGAACAGGAAAGGGGGAAAAAAACACAGGTTAACAAAAAGGACCCAATCTTCTTCAGAATTGCATAATGACAGAAGAATCTCAGAAACAGAATACAATTCATGGTATAACAGTGTATTTTCAAGTGCTTAACATTTTTCAATTCTTTCTTCCATTCCCATTAGGGACTCAGTTTATTTCAGGTGGGGAACATATATATATATACACATATACATATACATATACATATACATATACATATACATATACATATACATATACATATACATATACATATATACATATGTATATATATATGTATATATATATGTGTGTATATGTATATACATATATATATCACCAATTTTAAATTCTGAAAGACAATGAAAAGACAGTGGAGATTTGCACTGGAGAGTTTTGAATGTTGTGTGGTTTTCAACTAGATAGAACAACAATGTCCTGCCAGCCTTAGGACCAGGCACATCATTCTTTCCCAGGGAAAATCTAATCCTAAAACAGACAGAAACACACATCTCCTGTGCCCTTGCCTCTAATTTCCAGACTGGGCAGCAGGAGGCTAATGCTTTTGGGTTATACCATTGTACTTTGGGGTTTCCTGTGTGTGTGTGGTCGACAAGGATGACACAAAGAATGGGTGTCCTGAAGTTTGCAAACTCTGATTCCCATGGCTAACAAGCCCAGGCACCACTATGGGTCTCAGTTATCCATGGAATGGGGGTGATATCAGCCACAGAGATTCATGATGAGAATTTGATGAGATGTAGTAGCTAATCTAACTGATGGTATATAACCAGAGCGCAAGGATACTTTCAATACTTTGTTTTACTTTTCTACTTTCCACTCCTTTCCTTTCTGGAGTTCAAGGAGAGGCAATACTATTTACAAGAAAAGGGGTCCTGCAAAGGAGATTGCTAGGTGGTTCTGGGAAGATCTTGGAGGCAAGATCTCTTAGGCAACTTTGAAATTTCCCCTGAGCATTGAGGAAAGTTATTATCCCAGAGGTATGTGAAACTCTGAACTTTACTGGAAATAAATGACTCAACTGGGCGTCACTGGGAGGGAAAAATTTTATCATACTGTTCTTAGGAATCCAGTCCAGGAAGAGTGTTGGGGTCATCAATAGACCATCATGGCCCCCTTCACGGAATGCTCAAACTTCACTAATGAGACACTGAAGAAGACATCTGTATGGTCATATAGAGGTGGTAATAGAGAGCTGTGGAAATGTATACGAACCAAGTACTCTAATTCTCAATGGAGGGAGAAGTCTCTGCTTCCTTTAGTAGCTTACTCAGCACACCTCAATTCCAAGATGGCCTTTATACAAATCAAACCAATATTTATGAAATGGTCCTTGAGTAGTGGGAACAGATCCTAGGTCAGATATGGAATGGAGCCAAACATGAAGAAGATTCTGGCCTGCCTACATATCACACACACACATTTCACATGCTACACAAGAGTCTGGACACTGCAGAGAAAAGTGAGCACTTGGAGAGCCAGACACTAACTGTCAGGAGCTGGTTCAACAGCGGGCCCACCTCTCTGGAGGTGGAGAGGGAAGTTTCAGCTGAATAAGGTTTACCATGTTTGGGATTGCTAGGAACAGAGGTACTGCACTTCCCATCACTTGCTTGGGCTCCCTTCTCCCTCACGCCTTGCATCATTCTCTATGACCTTCACACCTATTAAAGCACTAACTTATCTGTAGTTATGATCTTTTATATTAAGTGAGAAGCAAATGCTAATCAGTCCATTATGTATTATATACCTGTCACACACACCCAGCTCCTGGGAAGCTGAGGGCTGTAGGGGATTCAAAATGAGAGTCTGTGGGTAGAGTAATTAACAGTTATGGAACATTTTAGCACGAATTTATTATGCAATTCACAACAAACCTAAAGGGTCAGGTAAATGATAGTTATCATCACAAAGATAATCTTTCATATTATTTTAACTTTCATTATTATGATCTTCATTTTATGAAAAGAATCCACAAGCCACATATAACTGAATCATGAAGCCTGGTCTCGTATTCTTTTCACAACTCCTTTCTGCTTCTTACAATATATGTAAGCAGGGCTATGCATTTAAAGATTATTGCTGAAATATCTAGAACTCTATGTAGTATGAATTCCAAAGAACTTACTGACCCCTGGTTTGCAGATATAAATGAGAGGGGAAATAAATCATCCTTTCTGTCATGAAAGCTCTGGAATTCAAATGTTTACTAATCTTAATGAAATGCCAATGTGGCCATGTAGATTAACCCTTCATTGGTTAGACTTCCTACATTTCCTCTTTGCCTATGTTGTTTTATAGAATTGGCACCTTTTACACGGAAGTGATAACTAACCCTTTCTTCTCAAAGGTTTATTTCCATTTTGCATTTACTCCTTTTTGCCCAACAACTACTGCTCTCATACCCCTAATGCACTTCTTCTTGGGTTCCCATGGCAGGTCTGGGTTTGAGCCCACAGACAGGAGAACCAGGTTATCAATATCATTGTCTCTGTTGTGTTGGGAAACAAGAAAGCCTATGTTTAAAAGTATGCTGTTCAGCTTTGTAGATTCCAGGTGGACATTTCTGTGTTTTTCTTCAGCATGAAGTGGAAAACAACAACATCATTTGGCTCACCTGCATTAGTCACAAAGATATCTCATTCTCTCAGATTCTCAGAATCCATTCCTCAGCTTTGACTATCACACCATTGCAGGTTCTTGGGTTTCTGGTCTCTAAGAACCTGTTGGTAGAATATTCATCTGAAGTAGATGAGGTGAATAGTAGTGAGGCCAGAGATGATTGTGGTATCAGAAGGCTTTCATGTGGGAAACCCCAGTATAACATAACTTTGGCAATTTCCATTTAGGAAATAATGAAAAATATAGAGAAGAGTTCCTTGGACATATGGATCAGTGGTAGAGAGCTTACCTAGTTCTGGGTTTGATCCCCAGGACCACAGAGAGAAAGGAGGGAGGAAGGAAGAAAGAAAGGAAGAAGGAAAGCAAGGAAGAAAGCTAAGAAAGAGTGAAGAGGAAAGGGAGAGACACAGGAGGATTTCCAACGTGGAGAAGCCCAATGCCGGTAAGAACAGTGAGGCACTGGCTGCAGCGTTG
This sequence comes from Dipodomys spectabilis, assembly GCF_019054845.1. Classification (NCBI taxonomy): domain Eukaryota; kingdom Metazoa; phylum Chordata; class Mammalia; order Rodentia; family Heteromyidae; genus Dipodomys; species Dipodomys spectabilis. Next base: position 1,400,364 of record NW_024871057.1, read on the forward strand.
AAAACCAAGAAAGCCATGCTGATTACGACACCACTAACACCGAGAGGGGGCAGAGAAAAGAAAAACCTTTTGTTAAAAGAAAAAGAAGTCATACAGAAGTCCAGTGAAGACATGTGTAAGTCCCGTGCTTGTAAAATAAGTGAAAAATTAGGAGGCTAATGGGAAGGAGAAGAACTAAAAGATGGAGAAGGGGGTTGGGGCAAAAGAAGAGGCAAGCGGGGAGGGGAAAGAGAAATGAGAAAAATAAAGGGTGGAATATGAAAAGGAATGCGATGGTTGTGGAGGAGGCACAGAGAAAACATGGCTCCTTTCGAATAACACACTGTAGCTGTGGGTATGAATGCAAAGTCAGGAAGAGGAGGGGTCCAGGCCACCGGGCAACTATTATTATATAATTAAGTCTAATCACAGTAATTCACGAGGAGAGGTCACTGCCTGAATTGTGGATGGAATCTGATTTGATAAGACTGTCTCTTCTTGCATTCATGCCGCCTGATGGGGGGCCAGCGTGTCAGGGGAGCCTGGTAAGGAGGAATGAAAGGAAAAGAGGACAGGGCTGCCCATTCCCCCTCCAGCTTTCCTGAATAGACGCTGCTCCAGACGCAATCTCATGTGATTATGCACATTTATAATTCTCCCAGTCATTGCCTTGTCTTTCCATTAATTATGGCGATTAGCTTGAACAATTGTTGATGCTAATTGGACTTTGAGAAATCCGTTTGGGCTGTTCACTGGTTGGCGTTTAGGGGGGGACTGGATAAAGCAGAAATAAAGGAAAGGCAGAGCTTTCATCTGTTAGAGATGGATCAGCACTAACAGGCCAGTTACCTGAGCTTACCACAGGAGGAGGAGAACCTGTTTATGGTCACGCTTTCCTTCCCCAGGTGTTTCTTCTCCACCTATTTTCTCATTCCCTGTTTTTATCCCACCGATATACTGTGTGTTCTTTTCTCCGTGCATTTGTTCCTGATGTCTCTTCCTCCAGAAATGTTCTCCTTCTCCCTTGGTGACAATGGCCCACCTGATCATGCCACCTCTACTGTCAGTCAGCTTCCCATCCTTGTGACAGATTGCCCTGAGGTAATCTGCGGACAAGGAGCAAAGGTCTACTTGGGCCCAAATGTTTGGAGGTTCCAGAGCATGGTTGGTTGGTAGTAAGGAAGAATATTATGAAGCCAGATAGAAGAAGCTGCTCATTTCATGGTGGCTGAGAAACAAAAATAAATAAATAAATAAAAAGAAGAAGAGGAAGGGGTAGACTCTCTATATCCCCTTTGAAAATATGCCTCCAATGATGCAAACTTTACCTCACCTTTAAAGGTCACCTCGTGCTCCAGTAGCACCATAAACTGGAGGCCAAGCCTTAGGGTGACTTTCAAGATGCAAACCAAAGTATCCTTCATGCAACCTTCCTCTAATTCCAGCTTGCAACTCTCTGATTTGAATTCTATTGTTATTGCAGTAGTGTAGCTTTGTTAAGAACACAGGATTTAGAGTTAGCAAACCTGCCTTGGATCCCAATTCTGCTATTGGTAGTTGTTTGATGTTAGACAGCTGCTTAACTTTGCAAGCCTGTTGTTTTTTCATCTTTATAACATTAAAACAGTAATATGATCTCCAAGTGAAGTTGAGAGCGAGATCCATGTCCGGAGACTCTTCTATCCAATTTTTCTCAATGCTGAGAACACAGATAATACTTAACGAGCCCGAGGTACGTAATTGAAGAGCAAACATTCCCGATTTTCATTTTTGAGAAAGTTCTAGAGAAACTAACTTTGGAGATGGGAGGAGTTGGATCAGAAAAATAAAATATAGTCAATGCAAGCTGGGCATTGCTATCTCATGACTATTAAAAAATTGTGCAACCGTAGTTCATCCAGATGGTTATTATCGACATCTACTTGGGAGAAAGAGTGGTTCTGTACTTAGAGTAAATTGAGTTGGACTGGAAAGTCTTAGCTAAGGCTGGCATCTGACAACCCTGAAGCTATTAGATTCCTGTTGCTTTCTGGTTTATGGATTTGTACTGGAAAGGCAAAAAGAGATAGTAAAAGAAACCAAATTTCCCTTATGAGTATACTGAGAGCAAAACTGAAAGATACTAGTTAAGAATTGTAATTTATTGCCTACTTGTGTCCATGACATTGTGAAGTATTTTATGGAGGAAGCAATAGAAAGATACGGTGGTTGGATTCCTGTCCTGGGTTTGTTTAATTACAATTCAATTGACAAAAATAAATGCCGACTGCATGCCATGTCTTAGACTAGAAAGATTCAAGTCACTATCTTCCTGAAATTAAGGTCTAGGGAGAACTCAGGTTTCAGTTACGGGGTATTCATAGGCAGGGACAGTACATGTGGCACTTCCTATCCACTTCCAGCTCGTGATCAGGTAGGTGACTGTCTCTGAGATCATCATAACCTGGTCTAAGGGCTTCAAAGCAGAATGGATGGGAGAGCTCTGGAGCTCATAAGGCCATCTACTTAGCTGATGGCTAGTCATAGGATATGAGCCTCACCTTCTGACCAGTCACTTCCAGTTTGTGTCACAGAATATGCCTGCAGGCTGATTGTCCAGCCTAGATGAATGCTCCCTATAGATTATTTAAACCTGGTTAGCATTTAACTTTGCTTTCCCTTGGAAGTTTTTGGCATCCAGTTCACATTTCTCTAAGCATCTAATCTCATTATCATCCAGTAAGTATTACTAAGTATTTATTTTATGCATGCATTGGTAGTAGAATATAGTGGTCACACTCATAGATTCTTGGGAATCAGACCAAACACATGCAGAACCTATCTTTGCCACCTACAGCTGATGTGACATTGAAATAAGTTCTCTAAATGTGCTATGTCTCTGTTTCCTCACGTTAAAAATCAGAGCAATGTAGTAACTATCTTAAAGTGTTGTGATGGGAAAGAATTAAAGTAAATTGGTTTCAACAGAACCTGAGGTGCAGTGCTTGATAAATCTTTACTATTATTATCATCATCATCATTATTTCCAGGGATTCAATGAGAATATGTGATCCTATCAACAAAAACACTTACACAATGCTATAAGAATTATAATAATCCATATGAAATATGCTGGGCCCATCTTTAGAAAAAATCATTACTTCCATGGAGGAAGAAGGAAGAAGGGTTACAATGTGGGAAATATTCAGCGGGGAGAAGTAACTCTTGAAAGTGAAGACGTATTTTTCAGGTGCATAGAAAGAGGGAATGGTAGCTGGAGGGAGAATATGATCAGCAGATGAAGGAGGAAAGGGGAAAGTAAAGTCCTCAGGGCATAAAACATCAAGAGAGTTGAGAATTTCAAATGCTTGTCATGAATGGAGCTCAAGATAAGGTGATAGGAATGGAAATTTAGATGAGTGGGAAGGGAATCTGTAGAAACTGAGGAGAAGCCTCTTTCTCACTGGTGGGGGGAGGATGAGTTTTCCTCAGCACAAGGAAGCCACTAAAGAGATTTGATTAAAGTTAAGTTCATATTTGTGTTCTGGTCGAATAACTCCAGGAAGTTCTGATAGAAACGGGGAAGACAGATTAAAGTCTGAGACCCTTAAAATAGGACAAACAAACACACACCAAAAAAGCTGAGAATCACCTTGGGCAAGGTTGGTATTAGTATGATAGATAAGATGGAAAGTGAAGATTCAAGGAGAGAGTACATGTTGGTTTCACTGACTTGGTTGCTTGTGTAATTATCATTTAAACACAGATAAATGATTAGCATAATGATGGACAGACATCATGATGTTCTGGATATGTTACATTTAAAATGCCTTGGAGACCTCAGGATGGCAATGTTGACCAGGGAGAGTCAGAGCCACTCTGTCTGGAGCCCAAAGACTGGACTCAGTTATTTAGAGATAGTGACTTGGGAGCCTGTGGTCTACAGGGGATTAGCTGAAACCACGGGGAAAATGACATTGGCTAGAAAGAGTATATGGACTGATTTTAAAAGGCCAACAATAGAACCTCGGAGAGCATAACTATTACAGGACAGGAAGGAGAAGGTGGGAGAAAACGTAACTATAAAAATTTACTCAGAGCATGGCATGGTGGTTCACTTCTACAATCTTAGCTACTCAGGAGGCTCAGATCTGAGGATTGTGGTTTGAAGCCAGCCAGGGCAGGAAAACTCCATGAGACTCATCTCTAATGAAAACTACCCAAAAAAGCCAGAAGTGGTGCTGTGGCTCAAGTGGTAGAGCATTTGCCTTGAGCAAAAGAAGTTGATGGACAGCACCCATGCCCACAGTTCAAGCCCCAGGACTGGAAAATAAAATGTTACTCAGAGAAGGGAAGAAAGATACTATAAAGAGTGCATTACAGAAGCTATTGGAGAAGGAGCTAGTGTCGTGAAGTCTATGATCAATAGTGTCAAATGCCACATAAATAATTTACTCGAACCATCAAGAAAGTTGACCATTGGCTTGGCCTGGTCTCAGGCCACTGAAGAGCTGTGAACAACTGAAGAATTTCATGAACCTGTGGAGCCTGGTCACTATATGGGGACACAGAAATCGTGACCCTCTTCCTAGCCCTTCTTACCCCCAAATCATTGACTGCTCCAAGGTTCTAAGAGTCTCTTCTGCTCCTTCTGGAAAGTGCTAAGGGAAAAGACGTAGTGAAAATCTGGCTTTGAGTTGAACAGAACATGAGTATAATTTGTGCCTTAAAACAACAGAGCGTCTAAGAGCAGCCAGCTTACACAGCTAGAGCTATTGGTGGTCTCCATTTGAAGTTTAGAAGAGGAAATATGACCACCAATGCTTAGGAAATACGACCACCAATGCTTTGTAGAGGAGTTGTTCATGTTGTCTGGGTCAAGGCTGCCAACAAAATGCCAAGAGTATAGGGCCCCAAAGCAAGCATACATCTCTTGTTTCTCAGGAACTCTTCCAATCGTTTGACTGCTTCTCCCCCTTGAGGTCTGGTTGTACCAAACCAAAGTGTGAAATGCTACGCTATTGCCAGAGACCACACTCCCAGAAGGGGCAAATGGTGTACACGGACCGGAGGAGAGACGAACAGTTAGAGCAAAATGCAAGCCAAGTGTCTTACCTGTCTGCAGGGAGCCCAGCTGCTGAGCAAATCCAATATACCAGTCTGTCTTCATACAACATCTTTCTTATTAATAATGTAAGCATGACGGAGGCTGTTATTGATCTTCGATATCTAAATCTTACTTCTCTATGAATAAAAAATGTAATAAGATCTCAGAAATAAGCTAAAGACCACTGCCTGGGTCTAAATGACAGGGATAAATTAGAGTACACTGCAAAAGATTGGAAGATGTTAATGGATGGCAATCCCAGTTTGCTTACCTGCTGGCTTTAGGCATCTCAAACCTGGAATGATTGGAGAGCCAGCAGAGAAGATCGCTGACCCCAGGCCCTTTGTGTCCTGTAGGACAGTACCAGATCCATCACTGTCAAAAGCCCTGCAACAGTTAAGAGTCAAGGCTTCTTCGGTTTGAAATGCTTTTAGTCTCTTCCTTTTATTTGTGTGAGTGTGTTATGGGGGAGGGTCAGGTTATAGCTTTTCTACTTTCGGGAGGATTATAGACGTTATATAAAATTAAGTATGATATAAAATGGGAAAATTACACAGTAAAATATCAAAGGTAACAGCGAAATAGACATTGCCAAACACCTATGATATGTTATCTTCTCTAGCTGGAAGTGAGTTTAGTTCTGTGTTTTATTGTGTCTAAAATATAGTCTACTGAAGGTTGTTTCTCTGATCCTTTAGTGTTCTGCTTTTCCTTCCTTCCTATGTCTTAGGATGGTTCAGCTCACAGTTTGGGTTCATAGCTTAGTTTTGATGCAGGAAAACGTTCTCATGAAATAGGCCCCATGAAATCAAAGAAGACAATGAATACAACGTACACTATCTTTGCTCTGCTTGCACTTTTTGGCATCACAGCAAGGGCAGAAATATGAAGTGCTAAGTTACTTCTCACAGTCAGTTTTTATGTTCTTCTGTTGACTTCCAGTCACAGAAATGCGATTGTGGCCAGAAATAACAATTAGCCTCCATTTTTGCCTTGCAAGAATAAAGTTATTTCTAATGGCAGTAGGATCATTGGATACCATTCTTTATCTGTGTGTGTGTCTGAACTAAAAATACCACGCTCAGCTCCTCAGATTCTCTTTTGCTGTCTCCATCTCCCTACTCCCTCGCTCTCTATGTTCCTCATTTTTGCCTTGCTCACCTACTTCAAAGGTCCACATCCACAGGATGCTTCTTGTCACTGCCTCCTTCCCTTGGCCAATCAATGCTCCTCTCTCTTTCTCTGTCTCTGCTACTATCAGAGACAGAAAGAGTAGGGAAACAAGATGGCCTGTTGTTGTAGACACATGGTATATATTAGGGGCATCCTGAAATAGCTTTATGGCCTTGGGCAAGTCACCTCACTTACATCCTGGACAAGAGATTAAAGCGTTCACACTGGGTCATCTCTTCGTGTCTTCTATGATCTGATAAACGGAGTTTTACCTTCACTATTTCCCTGAATTGCTCTTTCAAAGGTAACAATTATTTTCTAATTAAAAATCCAATAACTTCTCAGTGATCAACCTACTTGACCCTGGTGGCAACATTTCATTATTGATTTAGTTTTTCAATGCTTGCTTTTTTTTGCTTATTTAGGGATTCTCATCTTATGGGTAGAGATAAAATAGGTTAAATTCCATGTAGAACAAAGCCAATAGATTTAGTTTCACTCTTAATATTGATACTTAGGAAAACTTTAATAACTTATTTTATACATTCAATTACATAGCCTAAATGTAAAATGGTATCAGCTAAATCATAGGAAGAGGGAAGTAGGAAAAAAATCAAATGGAATATGAAAGAACTAAACACGATAAAACATAAAGGTAGATAACAGAATGAGGATATGATATAGTCATTTTTCAAATCTTGGTTAGCAATCATGGCTTCATACAGAAATCTATTAGAATAAAACATAAGAACAAGTTGTGGAAGCCTTGGAGTTCTTAGATAGAAAAAGTTGCTAGATACTAGAAATGACCCATAAAAATTGGTGATTGGCATTTCCTCAGATTAAAATTTTTTGCTGGATGAAATGCCCTGTGAAGGACATGGGCTGGGAGAAAATGTTACCAAACCACTCACTTCATAATAGACTTGTATCTAGACTACAAAAGAATGTGTCAAAATTCACTGGTAAAAAGGCATGAATGTTACAGCAGACACAATAATAAATAAGTGCAGGAGAAAATGCTTACAAAATATGGTTTAAGACTGTGAGATACCCCAACACTCCTCTAACGAGGGCTAAAATTTAAAAAAGAATAAACAAGTCAAATATTGGGAAAGGTACAGTCAAGGTAGATCTGGTGGGACCATAACATGGTTTATCAGTTGCTTACAAAGTTACAAAATGTATTTGCAATCAATGTAGCAATTATACTGTTGGGTATTTATCTGAGAGAAATAGAAACTTATGTTCATATAAAAATAGGGATACAGGTGGACCCATTACAACAATGATGGGGGGAGGATGGGAAGGGATGGGAAGGGGAAACAAAGGAGGAGGCGACAATGCTTGACAAGAAATGTACTCATTATCTTGCCCATGTAATTGTAACTCCTCTGTACAGTATTTTGACAATTAAAAAAAAAACTGTGCATGAATGTGTAGAGATGCTTTCCAAAACCAGAAGCAACGTGAATGTCCTTCCATAGGTGATTTGTTGAACAAATGCTGGTACTTTGTTTTAGTGTATGTTTCTATTTACATAACATTGTCAAAGTGACAAAACTGTGGAGATGAAAGGAAAATTAGTGCTTATCAGAAACACGGTTGGGCTGCTGGAAGAAGGGGCCTGGGTCACATGATGGAGTTCCTTTGTGGTGATGAGACCATTTTGTATCCTGATTATAGTGAGGATTTCACAAATCCATATATGCAATTAAATTGCATAGAAATGTGTGTCAAACAAAGACCAGACACAAGCACAGACATACACACATGCACATAGCCTTTCAAAAACCAATGCATTGTATAACTTGAATAAACTGTGAAGTGTATAACATGGTAAAAAAAATAAAGTCAGTTTCCAGGGTAAGTCATCTTCTAGTTGTATAGTTTGTCATCAGGAGAAAATTGACAAATTTAAACAAGTTAATCACTTCCTGTTTTTTTTTTTAAAGCTAAGAGCATATAAATATTTTCTTACATTTTTCAGGTGACTGTGTTTAGTACCCAACCAATAAGAAGATGCATACTTCATGTATTGATCTTAAATTCAAATACTATTCCTCACTAAAATGAACCCTGGAATTTTGGAGAAACCATTGAGCTGAGACTAATGAAGAAACTATTCAAGATGAGACTGGGATATCTTATAATGACAGAAAATAAGGCAATACTAAACTACCCAAGAAAGAAAGCAAGGAACGTGTTACATCAAAGGCTAAATAGAAAAAGCTGCAAAAATCGGAGCAATGAAATAAATAAATAATAGTGGACTTAATCCAAAGTATAAAATAAATTGCCCGTGAGTCCATTCTAGTATAAATAAGTAATGGGACAAATAAATAAAGGAAATAGCATAGACAAATCATCTCGGAGAAGAATTCCAAGTAATTGAAGTAGATATTCCACCCCAAAACAAATGAAGTACATCTCCCCAATCCTGATGAGTTAGCTTCACCTGAGTAACTCTCCAAGGGTGAAGAAGTGTTTGAGAAGAAATATACAATAACTTTATCGTAGGGAAGTCTGATGAATACTTTACTAGCCAGGTAGTGCCAAAAATTATGTGATGTTGTCAAGATGCCTTCTTGCCCTAGTGTGAGGAGAGTAAAGTTTTATCTCTAAGCCTTTTCTTACCCCCACGAGATAACCTAAGCTCAATGAAAGCATCAAGCAAATTTCAGTGGAATGTTCTACCAAACACCTGACCCTAACTTCTCTGAACAGTTATGGGCATTGAAAACAAGTGTCTGAGACACCATTGCCACAACCAAGAAGAACTGAGAGACAGAATAACATAAAGAGGTATTCTAGATGATTTCTCATGGAGAAGGAAATTAAGAAAAAAAATTAAGGCACTCGGAGAAAAGTGCTCACTTTAGTTAGTAAGTTACTACCAGTATTGGTTCATTAGCTGTGACAAACACACTGAGTGTATGTATGAGTAAATTAGAATCTGAACTGTCTTTGTAAATTTTCTGTAAACTTGGAACTAGTTTAGGATGAAAAATTTATGTACAAAATGTGCCAACATAAGTATTAACATAGGAGGATTAAAATACTAAACACAAGGATTCTTAGATTGTTAAAACACCACAAAATGCCAACATATAGTGCCCAAACATGTGCCATTTATAAAATAGGTCTACAACAAAGTTACATATAAAATTTTAGAATGAAATTTCTTGTATAATGATACATCAAGTCAGTACAAATGAGAAAGAGTCATTATTAATAAGAGCAAAGGAGAATTCAAGACAAAAAGCAGTTAGCAGGTTAATGAGGTCATTCTTCATGATAAAGGTATAATGAGCATTAATGTTTCTGTTGTAAATATCATAAAAATGACTTTGGAATACATGAGTAATGATATAAGACAAAGAAGGGAACTTTATTATAGTACTCTTGGTTTTGAATAGATCAAATTGACTCAAATAATTGGGGAAAGTGATGAATGAGCAATGTAACAAGCAAGATTAATTTTACATATAGATATCAACATGTGTAACCTAAGGGAATGCATTTTTCTCAAATAACATGACATGCTTATAAAAAATTGATCATATCCAAGGTCACAAAGAAATTTCAATGAATTTCAACAAGTTGGTTTATATGATAACATTTGCTAATTACCAAGTAATAAATGGATATTCAAATCTCAATTGCTTTGATAAAATAAGAATGAATAAAAATAAAAAAATCACTTAAAGAATTAAGAAGCAAGAAAAACAAGACAAAAAAACAACAGAAAAACAAGTTGGAAGCAATAATAGTAAAGCAGTAATTGATGAATTTAGAAAATGAAAAAGCAATTGGAAATAAAAATGGAAATGAAAATAGAAATAAAAATCCAAGATCCATTTAGAAATTATCTAGTCAGTATAATGAACAGTGAGAAAAATGGCATTAAACACAAGCACACTCATTATACCATAAAATTCTAACATTTCTTAAAACTCAAAAATATGTAATTTTCAAATTTATGTTATTTACTTCAAAAATATCAAGTAATTGAATGACTTTCTGTAAAATGTGTTGACCAAAAGGAGTTAGAGAGAAAAATTATCTTCACAGTATAATTACAAGAACTCAAATTGCTTTCAGAAATTAGTTGCATTGTATATGAACAAAATTCTTACACTGAATTCTTTCTTATTCCTCTTATTTATGTTATTTCCAATATGAAATAATGTTTTTCTTATTTGTCTTATTCCCAGCTTGAAGGAATTCATCAGTTTGAATCATTTCCCAACATCTGAAGCTCAGTCAATCTTTTTCTAGAAAGTAATATCATTCTTTTCCAAAAACTAGATTATTGTAGAATACAGTCTTGAATTTTTCCCCTTTGCCCAAGATGTAGAGTATTTGTAACATAAATTTGCACCTCCAAAGAATTAGTTAAAAGACAGAGTAAAAAGGATCACCAACTCTTCCAGAGCCCCAAACCTTGTTTATATTCACCAATCTGGATTTTACTCTACCAAACCTTAAAAAGCTGATTCTGCCTCTGATGCATAATTAGGAACAAGAAGAAAGAAGCTTGTGGGTAATAAAGCAAAAGAAAGTAAAGCTAGTGGAAAGGCATCTTGCTATAATTTATTCCAAATGCATAATTTTACTCTATTATTTAATACATAGGCATTGATCAATGAAGGATAGAGATTGAGAAATATCTGATGCTAGCAAAAGGAATCTGACAAAAATAATTAAATATACAGACTCAGATCAGTATGAGACAATAACAAGAAAATCACAAAAACATCAGAAGAAATTATGAGAAATAGTTCTATAGAGTAGAGATTTTTCTCTCAGGTCTATATTGATAAAACATTTTTTATGATTTCTTGTGTATGAATAATTTAAAATCTATATCAGCATATCTCCAACATCAGAATGTACAGAACATATAGAATATATTTAGCTTGTTCTATGTCATTTTGTTAAATAAATGGCAAGATAATTTATGCATAGATCTTACTGCAGAGTGTGGGCTTAATCATTCTCCAATCATCACTTTATTAACTTTTTAAGACCCAGAGCATAAAACAAGCCATCAGATATTGTTATTGATTGTGACCTTGACCGAGTTTTCCCCCTCATTTCCAAGAATTACAGTTCTAATATACACTCATTTCAGAATGGGATCTAAATCAAAGCTAACCTGTCAGAGTGCCACAAACTTAAATACAGTCTGAATTACTCTCTTCTGTATCAAAAGCAATGAGAGCTTACTAAGTCCTCTCCCTTTCCCTTTTCCTGAGCTTAGAGAAAGCCTGCATTTCTCAGTACCCTTTGTAGTTAGGTAGGAACATGGGACTATTTTAGCCACGGAGATTTAGCATACATGACATGAATTGTCCGGGGCCAAAGGCTAACGGGCTGGTATGCCTGTTCGCTCTCCTGCTCTTTTCATTATGGAAACACAAACAATATGACAGAGCCATGTGGAGACAGAAGTATCCTGGATCACTGAGGCATCAGTTGAAGGTTGATACCTTGAAGACATGCAAGTATTCTTTTACATGAATTAAAAATGCCAAATCAAGCCAATGAGGTTTCTAGGTTTATTTGTTACTGAAGCCTAAGAACTTGACTGAGACCTTTCCCCACCAAATAGAGTACCATAGTCAATATTAGTTTTCATTATATAGTTCTACCTTCTAAAATAATTCATGGTTATAATGAAGATACAGTATAGAAATTTTTATTATGCCACAGTTGGCTTTTTGTATGCTTTTGTTATGTCTATACTGTTGTACCCAACACAACAAGTCACAATCATTTAAAGGTTAGATAATGTTTAATGAGTATATATCTATATCTATCACTGATCTCAGAAACTTAGTGAGTTCTTCTGGCTAAATGGTCTTTTCCTAGACATCCTACTTCCTAAATCTGTTATTTATTTTTAACTCTTGTCAAAGCTAAACTTCTCACCGCCTCAATGAAGTCTATAGAGACTATCCTAGTTAAAGCCATCAATTTGGGCCAGGTATAGTGGCTCTTACCTATAATCTTAGGTGCTCAGGCAGCATAGATCTAGGGAACTGCAGTTCAAAGCTAACACATTCAGAAGGTTCAGGAGACTTCATCTAATAAAACCTAAGCATAGTAAAGCACACCTGTTCTTCCAGTTACCTAAACCAAAAAGTGATGGAGATGTGGCTTAAGTGGTAGAGTCACTCTCCAGTAGACCCTGAGTTCAAACCCCAGTATTTCTAAGTAAATAAATAGACATAAATGAATAAATAAATGCATCAATAAATCAATGCCTACCTAGAAAGTACAAGGTCTTGAGTTCAAACTCAAACACTGTCTCTTACAAAAGACTCTACCAGGTATACCTACATGTTCTCTCTTTCTCCACCTCTCTCTCCCAATCTTTCTCATTACACTGTGTTTATAATGTTCCACACTAAATTTTATCTACTTTACAATTCACTTGTTGCTTATTTTCTGCCAGATAGTCATCTCTTCCTTGATCATAAATTCCTGAGGGTGAAGATTTTTATCTTTTTTGTTTATTTCTAGAAAAAATTTCATACTAAGCACACGTTCAACAAACATTTGCTGAGTGATTTAAAAAAAGCATTCATGACAAGGCTCTAGTGGTGGGCACTATGAGAAATAGATGCGTTCCATTTTCTTGCTGTAGCAAGAGAAACTAGGAAAGCCCAGACAGCACTTCAATGGTATATATAAAAGACTGTATTAGTCAGCCATAAAATAGAAACTTTGGAAAAGAATGAAATCCTGTCATTGCGAACAACTTGGACGGGAGACGGTTCCATGATAAATGAAGTAAGTCAGGCACAGAAAGACAAGAATCACCTGTTTTCACTTACAACTGGAAGGTAAAACAGATGACCTCATAGAAATAAAGTGCCTGGCAAAAATCAAGAACTCTAACAACAACAGATGCTGGAGGGGATGTGGACAGAAAGGAACCTTACTTCATTGTTGGTGGGAATGTAAACTTGTTCAACCACTTTGGAAAGCAGTATGGAGGTTCCTCAAAAGACTTCACATAGAGCTCCCCTATGACCCAGCAATCCCACTTTTGGGCATTTACCCTAATGTTTACAAACAAGACCACACTAAAGCTACCAGCACAACTATGTTTATTGCAGCATTATTTACCATAGCTAAGATATGGAACCAACCCAGATGCCCCTCAATAGATGAATGGATCAAAAAAATGTGGTATATATACACAATGGAATTCTATGCCTCCATCAGAAAGAATGACATTGCCCCATTTGTTAGGAAATGGAAAAACTTGGAAAAAATTATATTAAGTGAAGTAAGCCAGGCCCAAAGAAACGTAGGTCCCATGGTTTCCCTTATTTGTAATATCTAGTATATGTATGAGTCAAGCGGAAAAGGTCAGATAATGTGATGTCAGGAAAATGAACCCTTAGATGTGTATTTTAATGTTTTTTTCTTTCATGCATGTGTTTCTAACACATTTATAAGATTATCTCTTTGTTGCTTTGTATGTCCCTCCCCCACAGTATAACCCCTGCTTTCACCATATTTGATGTCAGTATAACTTGTGGAGGAGATGGGGAAAAACCAGTTGTTTAAGGATACAGGTGGACCTGTTGCAACAATGAGAATTGCAAGTTGTCATGTCCAAAACGAGCTTTACAACGTTGGTGCGGGGGGGGGGGGGGGAGGGGAAGGGGGGAAAGGGGGGGAAGGAGAAGGATTGGGATTAGGGGGGGAGGGGGGAGGCTGGGAAGGGATGTGAAGGGTAAACAAAGGAGGAGGCTGCAATGCTTGGTAATAAATGTACGCATTATCCTGCCCATGTAACTGTAACTCCTCTGTACAGTATGTTCACAAATAAAATTAAATTAAATTAAAAAAAAAAAAGAAATAAAATGCCTCCAGACCCTGGGAAGTAGGGAGAAAGAAGAGGGGATGTGAAACTGATCCAGGGTGTGGTCAGACAGGAGAAGAAACATCTTTCTTCTAAATATTAAATATTTTTTCTTATGTTCAAGTAGTTGTGCAAAGGAGTTTCCCTACAACAAAGCAATTTATAGATACATTCTCACCACCCCTATTCCAACCTATTAGGAATAGGCAAACCTATTCCTTCCCTCACTTTTCTTAATTTTGTAGAATATGTATTGAATTTTTTTTGTCATTTAACAAAGCAGAATAGGTATACTGATGATCTGATGTTCTGTCTCCCAGTAGGGCAACTATGATTGACAATAGCTAAATGTACAATTCAAAATACATTGTAGAAAGGATATTAGATGTTCACAGCACAGGATATGATAAATCAGTAACTAATATCTGATCATTATACATTGAATACATATATTGAAATACTCAAATATATACAATGATTGTGTGTCAATAAAAAGTAAATACACTGTGGTTTGTGCAGGAGATAGTAAGATTATATTTCAATTTTGGCTGCGTGTATGTGTGTGTAGTGGGGTCTATTCATTTATATACTATAAATCACCAAGAGCAGTTCTCTACTCAAATGTATCCTACTCTCTTTTTTAAAAAATTATCTTTAAGTAGTTGTACAAAGGAGTTGCCATTTAACAATGAAGTTGATCCAGGTGACAGCTAAATGGTAAAGTTGTCTCATACATAATACCAAGATTAGGGAATTAAAGTACTTCTACATGGTGGAAAATAGGTAAAGACCAAACAGCTTTGTGAAACTCACTCTCCAGTGGGCCCTATAAAACTCTCTTAGGGTGTTGTTCATTGTATTGTAATATGAACACTCTAGGGAAGAATACATGCATAGCTTAAATATCCAGAATTGTTTTGTATCTGCTAAACAATCGGTTTCTGTGTGTCACAAGGACAGTAAAAATTGCAAAGTTAATCAGATCTTTTTCCTTTTGAACCTATCCACTGAAAGCTTAGAACCACATTTGTGATTCATCACATGAGACGCTATGGCTTTTAACATACTGTTTTCCTTATTCCTTCTTTTATTATCTGTCTCTATTCTTTTTTTATTTGTTGCCTTTTGTAAAGCGTGTTCATTTGTTTATTTATTTGGATTTTTTCCACCTCCTAAAAGCTGCTTCAAATCCATTTTAAGAAGTGTTAGGAGAACTATGACAAAAAGTTGTTATATATTCATGCTAGGCACTTCACTGTGGAGGGTGTCTGGAAAGGAAGATAAAGAAGAGAGGCAAGGAAGAAAGAAAGAGGAAGAAACAGAAGACAATAAAAAGATGATATAGCCCCTGCCCTCAAGGAACTTGAAGAGTGATGGCTCAGAGCTCTGTGTCTGGCCTTTATGCTCATTGATTTCTCCCCTCTTTGAACTCTAACAGCACTTAGAGTCAATAACACCCAATTTACCACTTGATGATATACTGCCTGGTACTGTCTGCTTATTGTTTTATGTGGCTAAGTGTTGCCTTTTGGACAAGTACCTTGTGTTAACTTCTCCAGTCTTCTCACAATGAGAAGTATAGTGGTTCAGTGCATTGATCAATCAAGGAGCTATCTATATACAGATGATAAGCCAGACCTCTTCAACTACAGTGTCTGGTGCAGACCACCACTTTAGATCTACTTGTCACATGACATCATGGAGTACCTGATTTATCTTTAGTGTGTACAAAGATCTTGATAGAAATGGGCTCTTGCACATAGCTCTATGTGCAGGTTTGTGTCTAGCAGTGTTTCTGTGTGGGAAACTGAAATTTTCCACTACTAGATAACTAATAATAAACTCTTTTATTTGTCAAAGATTTGCTGATTGTTTACTCAGCCAGGCACTCTTGTGTATTTCTATAATATGTCCATAAACAAAACAAAAGACTCATCCCCTGATGGTGCTTTTAAGCAGGGAGTAAGTGTACGAGGTGGTGAAAACATCAAGTATAGTACATCAAACATAATACTTAAAATGGACAAGTGCCATAGGAAAATTAAAAATTAGACACAAGATCAGAGATTGGAAGTTAGGAAGTGCTATATGAAGACAGGGTGCTAAAATTGCAAATAAAGTAGTAGAAGATTGCAAAGAGAAGAGACTTCTGAACAAAGGAGCTGAGGGAGTAAGAGATGCCCACATATGTCCTAGGAAGAGCTCACGAAAAGGTCTTTAAGGAGAAGCATTCCTAGGGCTGAAAGAAGAGCAAGAAGGCCAAGGTCAAAGTGATTAGAGGAGGCAGAGCAAAAGAGAAGACAGTGAGAACTGAGGCCCGAGTCTTAGCAGGGATGCAGACGAGGAATGACTCTGAAGAGCATTGCAGGTTTGGGGTTTACTCCTAGCAGGACTGGAAGCTACTTGTAGAAATGGAGGACATGATCTAATTTTCTTCTTAGATGCTTACTCCTCTACTTGGTTTATATTTCATAGAATGGGGATGGGAGTGGAGGCTGGGAGACCAGCTAAAAGCCAAAGGAGTCATCTGGATGAAAGTTCATATCATCTCAGACCATGGGCAGGTGCCATAAATATGGTGACCAATAGTCAGAATCCATTTTTTTTAAAAAAGATGGAACCCATGAGCCAGGTGCTGGCAGCTCATACTTATAATTCTAGCTACTAAGGAGGCTGAGATCTGAGGATCACAGTTCAAAGCCAGACCAGGCAAGAAAGTAATGACTCTTACCTCCAATTAAACACCAAAAAAAGCCAGAAGTAGAACTGTAGCTCAAGTAGTAGAGTGCTAGCCTTGATCATAAAAGCCCAGGGACTGTAACCAGGCTCTGAGTTCAAGCTCTAGGACCAACACACACACATACACACACACACACACACACACACACACACACACACACACACACACACACACACAATGGAACAATGGTACATATACAAGTTGTTAAGAGAATGGAGTCAGAGATAACTCAAAAGGTTTTCACACTTTTTTTGCCAGTCCTGAGGCCTGAACTCTGGGCCTGAGTGCTGTCCGTGAGCCTATTTGTGCTCAAGGCTGTGCTCTACCACTTGAGCCACAGAGCCACTTCTGGCTCTTTCTGAGTAGTTTATTGGAGGTAAGGGTCTCACAAACTTTTCTGCCTGGGCTGGCTTTGAACTACCATTTTCAGATCTCAGCCCTTGAATAGCTAGGATTACATGTGGGAGCCATAGGTGGCGGGGTAACTCAAAAGTTTTGATCTATATAAAAGAGAAGATGGAGTTGCCATTCACTAAGCTGGAGATGATTCTAGAAAATACTGATATGAGAGAATACATAAGGAGTTTAGTCTTGGGCTTAACAGCTTTCATATGCTTATTAGATACCCAAGTAGAGATTGACATATTCAACCGCTAGTTTAAAAGAGAGGTCAGAAATGAAAATGAAGGCATGTGAGCCATGGTGATGTAAACATTATTTAAAGCCCTAAGCCTATAGGTTACAAGTGATGACAGCAGATGGAGATGAAGAAAATCTCTAGTTGGAGGTGCCATTGTGGGAGGCGGTAGAAGCTTTAGGAGGCAGGGACTAGCTCGAGGAAGTAGGCCATTAGAGCAAGCATTTGAAGGGTGTTTCCTTCGTGCCTCACCCCTCTATCTGTTGACATGAGGTAAACCACTCTTCTCCACTACACCTTTCTACGATGATGTTCTGCCTCATTCCAGGCCCAGAATCATGGAGCCCACTGACCATGGACTGAAACTTCTAGATCTCTAACCAAATAAATCACTCCTTCTTTAATTACTTTCTTTTTTGCAGATCTTTGTCATAGCAATGGTCAAACTGATTGATCATGTGTTTTTATGTCATTGCATTATTGGTGGGTAGCAAGGGAATTTGAGAAAGAGAAAGTATGGACTGTGATACAGTCCATATTGATATTATATATAATAGATATGTATATATATATATATATATATATATATAGAGAGAGAGAGAGAGAGAGAGAGAGAGAGAGAGAGAGAGAGAGAGATCCTGACCACTAGGTAAAGACAGTATCAAAACAAGGAAGGTATTACTGGCTGGAGCCTATTGAAGGGTCATTGTTGATGAGGATAGAATTGATTTTGCTATGCAGAGGTCATTGGTGAAATTGATAGGCGCAGTTTCAGCACACTGGTGAGACCTAGGGATTGATGGAAGTGAGTTTAGGAGAGAATGGTAAGGAGAGAATCAGGGACAGTGAGTAGAAACAACTCCTTTCAAGGATTTTTTTTGTAGAGAAGAGCAAAAATGGAGATTATAGGCTGGCAGGGAAGTAAGAGTCACAAGAAGTTCTTTTCTGTTTTGTTTTTTAAGATGAGAGGAATAGCAATAGAGCAATATTTTTGCATGTTGATGGAACTGTTTCAATAGAACATGAAAACAATCGATATGCAAGGGGATTCAGAGCTGCAGAAGTAATGGCTTTCAATATGCAAGAGAGGACTTAAGGCAAGTGCAGAGGCTGGTTTTGGTGGGGACAGAGTTTGGGACTGGGTTGGACCACAGACAAATGCTGCTGGTGGGAGGAATGTGAGGATATAATAGTAGCTTTCTATTGCCTGGGTGGGACCAGCACTTGGCGTGGTCTGAGTGGTCTGAGTGTGTCTGCTCAAGTTTGGAGCTTTAGTTCCCAGTTGATAGAATTGGGTATTTTAAGATGTGGTTAAGATTTTAAGATGTGATAGGGGGAGTAAAGCCTTTCCCGTGAGAGCCCATTGTCACCATTCAAGGCCGGATCTTGCACAAATGCCCACGTGCCTTTCTGCTTTCCAGCCACGATGTGACTCAGGACAAGGCTCTCACCACATGCCGGCATCATGCTCTTACACTTCCAGCCAAACCAATTTCTTTCCTTTATAAGTTACTTAGTTATAATTACCCATTTTGTGATAAGAAAAAGGACTACATTAACTTTTAATATATAGTGGTGACAAAGGAAAAGGCCCTATGAAGTAATTTCTTCCATCCAAACCCCTTTTACCTATATAGAAATTGGGGCTCAGAGAACAGAAGTAATTTGTTCTAGTTCACACCACAGCTGGCACCTGATAAAGTGAGAATGTTCACATCTAAGCCTGTATCTTTTTTTTTAACAACTACACTGTAGCAATCACTGTTCTCTGTTTCGATAAGGGGGAGGGGCCCATTGTCTTTCAGGAAGTGTCTCTGGGAAGATAAGTGGGTCTCTTCCCAAAGATCAATGAGACTCCAGGAGTAAAATGTAAACCAAGAGGCTGAAGTCAGCAAAACTGGGCATCTTTGCTTTATTTCATGGGAGATGCTGGATTTTAAATAACCACAAAAGATACCAAAGATGTCATTAGCATTTGATATTCTCCTCTAAGAAGCGAAGGGATATAGACTTGTCTAGAACCAACCAAGTAGACCAGAGAAGACAGGAGAAGACACACACAGCCTTTGATACAAAGCGCGGGAAGAACTGCATGTGGATTTGAACACAGGAAATGCATATGAGCTCGGCTACTTCCATGTTCATCTTTACAGGTTGTTTTACTATAGAAGATAAAACTCAAGACCACTTTGTCCAGTCTCATCTAATGAGGAATACTCCAAAACAACACTGAGAGGTCCCTCATAGACCGCCAATGGGGACATCACCACCTCATTGCCATTTGGCTCCATTATTAGGCATCTACCATCATCAGGATTTTTCCTTACATTCTTCTACTCTTTCATCCTCAACCACTGATTGTAGTGATGTAGTTTCATTTGCTGAGGAAAATCACATGCTATGCATGCGGATCATTCATCTCAAGAAACTCATGTCAAGACAGACAGATGGAGAACATTTATTTCCATGAGCTGGTAACTTCACATGTACTCATAACAGTAGATACAAGCAATGACCCAGAGGTCTTTGCCTTCCAGAGCACTGAGCACTGAGGCATTTTGAGCTTCTGATGGGGAAGAGAGAGACAAGGTTTGTCATTGGCTGTGATTACACTCCAGAGATCTATAAGGTGGACTGTTATAACTTGGTCCAGAGCAGTTAACTGGTCTGCCATGATCTCGTGATTCTCTTAACAGAGCTTATCTGGAAGACCAGGCTAGTGAAAAAGTTTCCCCCAGGCCTCTTCCTTCCCAACAGATCCTCTGGTTTATAGGAGAAGAACTTGCTTATCATGCCCCACCCAAGGGAAACCCTAGCTTTATCTCTTATCATAACCAGTGCACAGCTTGAGAAAAAGGTTGACAACTCGGAAGTACCACATTTCTTGCAGAAATGAGGAACTCTGTGATGTGTTCATGGGAATGGTAGTGAATATTCCAGATAGGGCTTGTGTTACCCCCTTTATTCCTCACAGAACTGAGGAAGAAAATCATCATACAAGCCATTCAAGACATAGACAACCATATTGACAATCCAATTTCTTTGCTGGATTGGGGTAAAAAAAATAACACATTTTCTTTGCCTTTTAACTTTTTTAATGGACTCTCTAAACTGCCCACATCCACCGTATTTTTTTTTTTTTCATTCTAGGGATGACTAAGCCTAAATTAACAGGACATTGTGGCCAAAGTCCATTCTGTGTGGGCATAGAGTATTGCTTTTAAAGGGACCCAGGGAAAGGAGAGAAATTCAAATTGTCTGCCTGGCTGGATGACTGTCTATACTCATGCTAGCCCCAGAAGCTCTAACCCAAACTCTGTAGCAGAAAAGCCAGTGCTCACAGGGAGACCTACAGCTCTATCTGGGCTTCCAGTGGCTGAAAGATAGCTGCCCTGAGTTTGGTAAGGATAGGGGAGGTACAGAAGTACGGAGATGAAAAGAGAACACTTTCATTAGAACATAACTTGTATTGTAACAAGGAAAACATTTCCGAGATAGTGAACATTTCTGTCTCTGTGAAAGAAGATGCTAAGACTTATTCTCACCCTGGGTCCCACAACAAAACACGGAGCAGATACCAGCTGACAGTTCATAGAGTTATTTCTGAAGGGTGACTAATTACAAGGAAAAACCAATGTGTAATGAGTGCCTAATGTACCCCAAATATCACACAAAGTACTTTCATACAATCCAACACAATCCATCCTCTTCTCTGTTAAAAGCAAGGTGATGGTAAATCTTACAACAAATGAAATTGGAGTTTATAAACTAAATCTCGCTTCCACATATAAGGGAAAACATGCATCCTTTGTCTATCTGGGTACAAACTGAAATAGGATAGACTCAAGGGAGAACTCAAATAGTAAGGCAAAGTCAAATTTCAGCAAAATAAAACACCAGAAAGTGTGTTTTTACAAGGGAATGGATGGGGTCACAGAGAATGGGGTAGCCAAGAGGAAGAGAGGGGAAGAATCCAGTCAAGAATCCAATGTATATCTTATAAAATTAAGGAAGAGTGAGAGAAGGGATGGATAGGGGAAGTGTGTGGGAGAATGCCAAAAGGAGTGACATAATGAAGATATATTCATAAACTGCTTTGTCAAGGCTTTTGTACAATTACTTAAGGATAATAAAAAGAAAGTAGAGTTTAGAAAGTTGATACATATTACCTTACTTACGTAACTGTAATCCGTCTGTACATCACTGTGACAGTATTTTTTTTTTAAAAAAGAAAGCAAATAATGAGAAGGAAAAAAGACACTTTATGTAGGTTAGTACAGGGCTGAGATCTGATTATTTAATATTTGTAATATACCAGCCTAGAATAAAAGTCAAAGTGAGTTTCCCGTGTACATCATATTGTTTTATGGTAACTTCTAGAGAATTATCTTGACTCTTGAGATTTATAATACATTGCACATGGTTTAAATAAGTGGGCTTTAAATTGTTTATGCCTAATAGGGACTTGACAACTACAACTGGCTTTAAGAATTATAGGATGCTAATTGGAAAAGTGTTCCTTAAACTTGAGTTGTATCATTTAAATTTGAAGTAAGTTTTTCCTTCTCAACATTCTATATGAATTTTTAGAAGATGCATCAAACTTTATTAAAGCATATATGTCTAAATAATAAGAGGAAAGTCAATTAAAACACCAAGTTATAAAAAAGACATTCAATTACATTTATATAACCTATATTTTGATCTTGCATTTATGTTGAACAGACTTTAGGAATAATATGTATAGTTCTGAGGATCTTAATAGTACACATTGCATACTTAGTGTTTGCAGTACTGGCAGATTAAACATTCTTACCAAAGAATCTTATTTTTAAAAGTTAAACTATTTTGAGGCGATGGATATTTTACTTTACAAATTAACTCAATGATGTAAATCACTCCATTATGTATATGTATATAAATCATTATGTTTTATATTTTAGTTACCAATTATGTTTAGTACAGGAAGGTGTCAATAAATGCTAACCCAAAGATGCCACATACCTAAACTTTGCTTGTAATGCAATTAAATGTATGAAGCTTGCATTGTGATCTAGCCCTCTGTTAGGGGACATCCAAGTAGAGACAACATCTTCTTCCCTAAGCAACTTAAAAATCACTTAAAAGCACACAGGATTCAGTTTCCATGTGATCACATGGAGGCCAGTCCATTTAAGCAAAGGTTCAATGGGTACCGCAGGAGGTAAGAGGTCAGAGGGGTGAGAGACAAAACCTTCATCTCCCTGTTCCTCTCGGCCACCAAGCTGTAGCATTGACTTTTCTCCAAAAGCTTGAAGGTTCCAATGGCCCCACTTGCATGTGCAAGAAGAGCCAGTGTGTTCCATTCCTCACCACCATGGGCTGGCAGAATGTCTGTGCTTACAAACATTGAAGTTAAGTAGGAATCTGAGTAAGACTGAGCTGGGTGTGCTAAGCCTCATTAGCTGTGAGGTTGGGTCATGGTGCCCGCCCATGAAGATGTTAAATGCCAGCATTGTCAGGATGAGACAATGTAACTGTCAACTGCATTAACAACCCATCAATCCCTGCAGCCTTCCTCCTCAGCGGCAGACTCCTCTGCAAGACACTCAATGAAGGCCGCAGCTGGCTGGGCAAGAGGAAGGAACATGCACTACTTTAGCTTCTTCCCATCAAAGGATAATGCAGAGTGATGAATGCTGAGGCTGTGGGCTTCCCCTCAGGACAGTATCCCACACTTCCCATGTTATGAGAATAAATAAACATACAACAAAAGTGACTCTGGGTTGAACCTAATTTCTGTAGCCCTAAGCAGTCTCTTATCACCTTGAATGTGTACGAAACGTTTTTTTCTGCCAAGGGCCACTTGGATAGTAATAATACCATTCATAGGCCATACAAACCTATCAATTTAAAAATTGAAATTAGCCTGCTGCATTGGGTCATCTATTTAATTAACTCACCTCTAATGTCAGAGTTAGAACTATGTGGGCTTTATATGGTTATTGAGCTAGACATGTTTCTGTCCTGCTAAGAGATGGAGTGATTGGGAGGAAGCAAGAGGCAGGGTAGGCCTCAAATGCAGACAGAGATGCTTGCGATTTCAAGACAACAATAAATATCTGATCTTCTCAAGCATAAATCGTTAGCACTCTTAACTGGAGCCTTAAATTTCCACTATCACATATCCATTGCCCTGAGAAATTGTATTTTTGACCACTAGATTAGCAAGTATCCTCTTTCTTTTCAACTTCCTTAACATAAAGTATCTTCTATGTATACTTTCTAGTCTACTGATAATTAATAATGTCATTTAATAGCTATATCATCTTTTGTATCCATACAATCATTCTAATAGTGAAACAATTATAAGGAATAGCAACATAATACTCCATCTTTAAGAAAAGATCAAATTCCCCTCTGTGCAGTATGTTCTCAAATAAAATAAAATAAAATTTAAAAAAAAAAAAAGAAAAGATCAAATTCATTAAATACCATATTTTATTTCTTCAAATAAAATTACTCTTCTTAAAGACTCATTAACCAGGTATGTGTTCTAATTGCTACATAATATACTTTCTCTCAAATATTAAAAATATTATTAAAGAGATAACCATGAAGAATTGAGAGCATATAGTATTAGCAAGCTTGTATGCTGGCAATGCCCTATTTTAACGTGGACTTTATCCTGAAGTGTTGATAGTATAGAGAAAAAGTAAGATTCTCAATGCAGTGTTCTGTAAGGAGGAGGTGTCATTGGACTGGAGATCACAGTTAGTGGGTGACTCCAGGAAGAGAGCGTGAGGGTTCCCAGCCCTTTGAGAGTACAGATACAGAACGTCAAAGGAAGTCTGTGATTGACAACAGCGAATGCATAAATCTTTTTGGGATCAGAGCTTTTAAGTGCATTAGTATTTTTAATAGCATGCCATCAATCCTCTCTATGATATTGAGCTCTCCAACATCTACCTAAGTAGGGCATTTTACTGATTCTGCAACACAGTAGTCTGTATCAGCTCTTCTCAAACTTATTTGATCACCATGCACTTACAAAAGCATACCCAGCTTCCTTGAATTGAACAGATTTTCCTTCTGTGACAATCCTGTGGGAATCACATTAGTTTAGAGGTTAAGTGGGTGGACTCTAGAGTCAGATTGCCTAGATGTAAATACTGGTTCAGTCCCTTACAGTCTCAGTGATTTTAGACAAGTTATGTCAGCCCACACCCTTCAGTTCTTATGCCTGTTCTAACCAAACTTTGGGTTGTTTTTTTGTTTTTTGTTTTTTTTTAAAATAAATTTTTTATTGTGAAAATACTGTACAGAGGGGTTACAGTTACATGAGCAAGGTAATAAGTACATTTCTTATCAAGCACTGTTGCCTCCTCCTTTGTTTTCCCCTACCATCCCTTCCCTTCCCATCTCCACAACTACACTCCCCATTCCCCCCACCTCACCCAAATTGTAAGGTTTATTTTTCGACATAGCATCTTGTATATCTCATTGTTGTGATGGGTCAACCTGTATCCCTATTTAAACATTTTGTTTTTTCCCTTTCCCTCCCCAAATTATACCCACATCAAATAGAGTGAAAACAGGGATTGTACCATGGCGGAAGGACATACAAAGCAACAAAAAAAAATCACATAGTACCTTATAAATATGTTTGAAACAATAGCAAAAAAGAAAAAAAATACTGTGTCCTTATCTTGGGGTTCATTTTGCTTAATATCATCTTATCTGACTTTTTCTGCTTGACTCAGACATATACTAGTTATTGCAAATAAGGGAAACCATGGGACCTATATTTCTTTGGGCCTGGCTTACTTCACTTAATATAATTTTTTCCAAGTCTTTCTATTTCCTAACAAATGGGGCGATGTCATTCTTTCTGATGGAGGCATAGAATTCCATTGTGTATATATACCACATTTTGGGGGGGGGGTCCGGTCATGGAGCCTGAACTCTGGGCTTGGGCGCTGTCCCTCAGCTCTTCAGCTCAAGGCTAGCGCTCTACCACTTGAGCCACAGCACCACTTCCGGCTTTTTTCTTTTTGCTTATGTGGTGCTGAGGAATCGAACCCAGAGCCTCATGCCTACAAGGTAAGTGGTCTACCACTGAGTCACCTTCCCAGCCCCATATACCACATTTTCTTGATCCATTCATATGCTGAGGGGCATCTGGGTTGGTTCCATATCTTAAATAATGCTGCAATAAACATAGTTGAGCTGGTAGCTTTAGTATGGTCTTATTTGTGATAATCCGGGTAAATGCCCAAAAGTGAGATTGCTGGGTCATAGAGGAGCTCTATGTAGAGTCTTTTGAGGAACCTCCATATTACTTTCCAAAGTGGAATGACCAATAGACACATGAAGAAATGCTCAAGCTCTCTAGCCATAAAAGCAATGCAAATTGAACAACATTGAGATACCACCTCACCCCAGTTAGAATGGCTATAATCAAGAACTCTAATAACAACAGATGCTGAAGGGGATGTGCCTAGAAGGGAACCTTACTGCATTGTTGCTGGGTGGACTGTTTTCTTTTTTAATCAAATTCAGGTGTTTTTTTTCTTATATTCCTTGTATCTAAGGGTTAGGAGATAGAAAAGGCATTCTTGCCACCACCTATCACCACTTCCAGACCACATGATCAACTGTCTTCCCTTTCTCTTAGTAGTCATTTTAGGAGCTCCTTTCCATGTGCTCTTGTTTATTAATCCTTGGCATTTTTGACTCCTATGTCTCTCCCAGGCAAAATTAACATGTATATGGACTGGTTCCTTAGACATCTGTTGGGTATTGGTTCCTTGAATTTCTCATGGCCAGTGAGGTTTTCCACTTCAATTGAGGCATATTTCCTCCATGGTGAGATACATTACCACATCAGTACTAGAACCTTCCCCAACACCAATATCATGAACCTCGTGATATCCACTTTGGTGATAAAACCTGCTGCCCTCCACCTCCACAACCCAAATGCTTCCACTGGATGTAAATGTCCATCTAAACCTTTCAATCCATAGCCTTATTTCCATCTAGCAGTCACCTCTCACTTTCACTTTATCCACCTTAACAACTTTATCCAACTTAACTTTCTCCAACTTAACTTTCTTATCCTATGACTTTAGTCAATCTAGCTTCACATAACTCCAAATCAAATGTTGCTCACTTTTTTTCACTTTTCTCACCTTGGAAAATGCCAATACTGATTGAAAAAAACCACTATCTAATTATCTATAGATAATTAGCTGAGTGTAGTAGGAAAATAAATCACAGAAGAGGGTAAATTGATATTTCTATAGACCAATGACTGCTGTCTTAGGTAAGTTTCCTGGAAGCTGATTCTGAGATGATTTGTGTGTAGAATGATTCCTAGAATGAGAATGGAATATATAACTTCTCTAATGGAAAGAGGAAATCATGAGTGGGCAGAGGGGAATTTGCTGTGATACATTTATAAGCCCAACTTCGGCCAACCTCACAAGAAGCTGTGGGGTTGAAGCAGTTTTTCAGAATTGCTCCAGAATAAGGCCAGAGGTTTGGGACCTATATCTCTATATCTGCTAGTCACTGGATTTGGGCCATTATGACACAGGTAGGTACAGAACAGAGGAGTCCATTCTAGCTGCTTATATGGTTTATTTGAATGCTATGGCTCTGCTTGTGCCTGACCCTGAGTTACTTCCTGAGGGTTGTTTCTGAGTTTATCCAAACTTCTTACTAGTTGTACAAATTAGAGTCTTCTACAACACTTTAAAACAAGAGGAGGAGGACCATCCACCTCCAATAAAGAGGGTGAGACACTACTATAGAGAGCCGAGGGGCACCAAAAGTTTCAAGATTGCTGAACTTGATAAATGTCCCCTCCAAGTACTTGGGTTCCCACTGCTTCCCAGTCACACTTCCGGGGTGAGTAAGTCAAACCCCACTAGTCCTTTGCTACCCTTGTAATAAAGGTTGTCTTATCTTCAGCCTTTCTTGCTTCTGTTGTTGTCTTTATATGCTACTCTGGAGCCCCCCTAACTTTCCCTCTTGCCTTTTATCATCATTCGCCAACCCACCAGCACCATCCAGCAATACCTGTTTGCCATTTTCTGGCACGTGTTTAATGCTTGAGCTATAGGTTCCACCAGTCCACTGCTGTCTAATCTCAGTTCATTACCAATGAAGGTTTTAGTAATGATGCCAAGCCAGAATGCCAGAGATGCTTGGGGATCTAGGGGCCCCCAATAATGGATTCCTATTTACAACTGATTCTAGAGAGGGGGCAATGTAGCCCCAGAATCCTTCTTAAGTACTGATTCCTATTCTTGACATTGTCTTAGGTCAACTTCCTTGAAAACACACTTTGAGGTAAAGATTCACAGGAGGTTTATTAGCTCACATTCATGGGAGCCATGCCTGTAACAGCATGAGGGACATGGGACTGGGCTAAGGAAGATGTTAAACTAGTAACACAGTGTAGCTGAAGCCTCTGCTAACTCTACAAGGAGCATCTAGCTGAGCTGGGCCTTGGAAGATATCCCAAATTAATTTTACTCATCAGCATTCACCTTTGGCTTTTTTGAGTCTTTGGGATTACAGTCAAGAAATTACCCCAAGTCAAAGGCAGCAGATTTATTTTCACCATTTCCTTCTATTCATTTATTTGTTTACTTCTCTCAGCCTTTTATGAGTCAGCTCATTATAAATAAGCAGTGACACAATGTCTGATTTATCCAAACATAATAAGGCCTTTAGATTCAGCATCTTGTACACCACAATTGTTCTACTTGCAATTCTCAGGTGGCTTTTATGATTTCCAAGGAATTTTGGAGTACGAACAATTGTCAAGAATCCAGGAAAACTGTCAAGCCAATGTTCAATACAGAAAATAAGAAATAAAAACTAAATTTTGAAATGGATAATAAAAAAGGATAGCTGGAAACAGTGCAGAAAAGGAATCAGAGAATTCTAAAACCCAGAGAGATTCTGTCAGACTTTTTAACTTTATTTTGCAAGGAAAGATTAAGAATGGGTGTATTAGGAAAATGTGTCTCTTGATTTTATTAACATATTCCAAAAAGTCATATTAAATCATATACAGTATCATATCACACCCTAAGATACATTAAGAAATGGTAAAAGGATTCTTAGGCAGATAATAATAGCGAAGGATTCGAAGATTTAAATCAGTGAATTACAGAGGTGTTTTTAGCAAACCTTCCCAAGGCTCTAGTAACAATTTTAATCAATGACTTCTATGAAGGCAGAAGCCACAGTCATCAAAATTGTGGGTGACATGGATTTGGGATGGGTAACATATATTTTGGGTGGTAGAATCAGGTCCCTACAAGTTTTAAACAAGCTGAAAGAATGACTTGAATCCAAAGTAATAAAATTTAACCCAGGAGAACATAGCATCCTATAGTGATTGAGAAAAGCAACTGCACATTCACAGAATGAGATCATTATAATGTAGAACTAGTACTTGTGAAGGGAATACATACATACATATATATGTGTATATATATATATATATATATATGTATATATATATATATATATATATTATGTGATTTAATAGAAAGCAAATTGGTGGTGGTCATCCAAAAGCAAATAGACACTTGGTTATGTGAAGAAAACTGCAATGTCTATCATAATGGAAGTAATCATTTCATAATAACCTGTGCAAAATATATTTTGATACACGCAGTGTAAGACCCATTTCAGCAGAAGTCATGGGGATTTCAAAAACCTTACAGATAGGAAATTGTTTTGAAAGTTTCTGATGTCTAATATGGAGAAGATAAACTAAGATGAATTCATAGTCCCTTACTGCAGGTACTTGAAAGAGTATCCTGAGAAAATGGTTTGACTTTTATATTCCTTCAAGGGTTAGAAGTAGGATTATGAATTAAAAGCTACCTAGAGAAAGATTTAAGTTCAGTGTGAGGAGGAACCTTTATTCAGAGTTTATTTTGAGGATTCTGTCATGTTGTGAGTTGTCCTGGGAGAGGAAAGAAGAGTTCCTTTTCTCTGGAGATAAACAAGCATAGATTCAATAATGACATAATAGCTCTGTTTAAGGAGGGTTCAAACACTCATCACCTTGGAGATTAGGCTAGGTAGGGATTAAGGATATTTTCAAGTCTCACATTATGTTTTAGTAAACAAAAAGCTAGAGCTTGTGTTGATTTTAAGCTAGTCATCATTGTACTATGGTCTCCTGCTCAGGATGCAACCAAGCTAGACTGAAAGGTCAGACTTTGTAAAGAAGGCCCTTTTGAAGAAAGTTGAACTGTGCTCAGGTGCTATCCCTGCATCTGCAAATATTTCTGAAATGAAAGCACAGAGCAGAGAAGATTACTCCTCGACCCATCCCTCTTCTGTCCTCTGTGAACTGTCGAACCTCTTCTTATGATCTTTTCTCAAAGTCAGCACATAAGCCTAAAAATAATTCAGAATGCTGTTCCTATAAGGTATGAGGGGTTAATAATGACTCCTATCCGTTGAATCCTTGCTATGTGCCAAGCACTGTGATTAGCATTTGATTATATTTAGTCATTTAGTCCTCAAAACATTTCTCTAAGTGGATGTTGTCATTACTCTCAATTTCCAGATGGGAAACCAAGACTCAGAAAGTCAATAGTCATAGTAAGTGGCAGGCCTGGAACTCTAATCCAAGTTGTCAGTCTGGAAAGAAAATAATGAACAACAGTGAACAATGCAGAGCTGACTCTCCAAGGCAAAGAGAAGATTGCAGCTATATGAAAGGATTCTGGTAGCATCTTATTCACCATTAGGAACAACTGGGTAGCCCTAAATCTGGCTCTGGCTAGAGTAGAAAAGACAATGCCTTTTGGACTATTAAAAGGAACATTATTCTTACAAATTGAGTCTTATTTCAATTGACTCATTTGCTGAGAATAACAACTACATACACCAATGTGGATAAACACAGAAAGGTCACATTGCAGGCGAGGGGGTGGGGTGGGGGGGGGACATCTTAAACAAAACAACATCACCAAAAAAAAACCCAGTCCCCAAACATTCCTTATGTTTTTCTCCCATTGCAAAAGCAAAATTTCCTCATTGCAAACCAAATTTAGAGTCAGAGAAAAGCACAAAGAAAAAGGTATCATTTGCAATCATCAAAACTGTCCAGAAACTGCATGACCACTGGGAAACTTATACAGGAATACAGGCATACATGCTTTCAGCCACATAGATTGAAACGCATACATTTTTATACAAAAACGAGCACATTTCTTATAAAAATGCAAACGTTCAGAACACACTGTTTTGTTGCCTCTTTCCCCCCCCTCCTCTGAACGTATTGTTGTGAACATTTTTCCACCTCATTAAGTTTTCTTCTACCCCATTATTTTAAATGGCTACATAGCATTCTGCTGTATGGATATGCCATAATTGGAACCTCATTTTTCACAAATAAATAAATAAATCATAGGGAAACTTCCCCGCAGGTCAAGTATAAATGCTTTAAGAGGTGATGGAGCGGTGCTAAGGCCAGAAAGGAGACGTGAAGAGGAGAGGAAACAGGGGCATTGTTAAGATTCTGTATCTGCTTGGGGCTTTAAAGAAATGGAGGTAATGCTCCCATTGAATACAAAGGGAAAACTATCCAAGAAGGAGGAAGGCAGTAGAAGTGATAGGCTGGAAAGGTCGCTGAGATTGGAGAGGAGTTGGGTTTTGGGAACTTCTGAGAGAGAGTCCTGGTCTCCACAGTAGATTTAGGGTATAACTGGACTCTTGACCCAGAAGGGAAGAGTTAAAGGCACAGCCCTGAATCTGATCTGCAGGTAAAAAAACCCAAGCTCAGGCTCATGCTGCCTGTGTCCTCACAGGCCACAGATTCTTTGATCTGGAAAAATCTGGACTTTGGGTATAATAAGAGGCAAATAGTCCAAGAGAAGAGTTCCAAAGATCATGAAAATATATGGTCCAAAGATATGTCTCCCTGGAAGATTCTCAGCTAATGAATCACTGGCATTTTTCAACCAGGACTAGGGAAAATTGGCCAGAAGAGGAGAGCAAGCCTGCCCCTAGGACCACTTCCAAGTACCTGGAAGTCACTGAGTGCTCTCCCCTCCTCTCCACAGCTCCAGGGCCAGCCTGGATGCTGGTTCTATTGGAAGTCACTGAGTGCTCT
Organism: Dipodomys spectabilis; assembly: GCF_019054845.1. Lineage (NCBI taxonomy): Eukaryota > Metazoa > Chordata > Mammalia > Rodentia > Heteromyidae > Dipodomys > Dipodomys spectabilis. The sequence goes on from NW_024871057.1 coordinate 1,431,998, forward strand.
TCTCTCCTTCTCCACAGCCCCAGGGCCAGCCTGGATGCTGGTTCTATTGGAAAAGTCTACAATTGAAATAAGTACTGAGGAGCCACATCAGAGAGGAGCAACAGAGTCCTTCCCACCACACCCCCACCACCCTCAGCAAGAGGAATCTAGTGCTCCTAGGATGAAACTGAGGACTCAGAAAAGAGGCCAGATGCCCAGCATCCAGAATACACAACAGGAGGCAACAAGGTCATCTGAAAAGTGCTCTCCTTTTGAAACAAAGTCTTACTAGATAACCCAGGCCAGCCTTGAACTCATGATCCTGCTGCCTCAGGTTTCTGAGTGCTGGGATCACAAGCTTGAGCTACTATACCTAACTCAAAAGTGAGATCTATCCTTACAAAGAACATCTTCCTAGGCTGAGGCCATGGCTCACATGATAGAGTACTTGGCTGGTATGTGTGAGTCTCTGGACTCAAACCCCAGTACTGCAAATCAACACCAACACCAATAATACCACCAACAATAATAACAATAATCAACAACAAAAGAGAGCATTTTCTTGGTTTTAAGGGTTTTTGGACAATCTGTAGCTCTTATTAGAGTGTAAAGAGCATCTTCTCTCTTAGAAGCTTCAAGGCTAGGTAAAATCAAAATGCAGATGCTACATGACCTAGAACTTGAGGAGAAGTAACAATATAATCAATGAACCAACATCATACATGTTGGGGGTAAACACCTGAAATACTGCCCTTCAGGAATAAAAGGTCAACTGAACATCTATCTGACTTAGGAGGACGGCCAGTGAAATCCAAAACTCTGGTCTCTGGTCATCATTTTCTTCAACAAATTCCCACCTTTTCCAGCCCCAGACCTTAGCACTGTGTGATCATCAGTTTTGTCCTATTAACCAAACTCAGAGCAAGGACCTCACATCAATAAGAGGCTTGGGAGACAAATGGAGAAACAACACCAGTACAGATGGACTGGGCACACATTGCTTTGGCCCTTTACAGCCCATTCTTTCTCTGCAAGCAAGCTGTATGGGGAGGGGGTGAACTGTCTCAGAATGATGTGTGAGAATCACTGAATCAGAACCAGAGAAAATAATTTTTTGGCTCAAGTCTTTACTAGCTTTGATAGCCCCGTGCATCTTGTGTCCGCAGTATGTATTCACCTGTCAGATGTACAGACACTCATTCCAGCCTGACAGGGCAGCCATTGACTAGATCTCTCTCCTAAGAAGGCACAATATGACTGATTAGGTTTCTCCTTACCAAATTACAATCTCACTTCAAGTTTTTCTCTCTGAGATTGCTCCTAGATCGCCTTGACTGAGTTTTGGGTGTTCCCAAACACTTCAGTCACACAATTACAGATAATCTCTGCATTTACTTCATGGTTGCTTAATCATTTCTATTGTGTAGAGATTTTACTAGGTTTAATTCTCAAGGGACAATTGTATTCCCTCATCACTCGGTTCTCAGGCGATCAGCATCCCACTGTCACCCCTTCACAGACTGTAAATGTGGATATGAAAGCTGTCAGAACTCCCCAGAGTTATTCATGCCCATCAAGATAGGTCACCATTACGCATTGTTAATAACCAGGCCTCAGAGCTCTGCTTCCAGGCTGGGACCTTCCTTACTAGCAAGATTTCTCATCACTCCAGGGTGTAGGGACAGTAAACTACTTTGGGAAATGCAGGTGACACCTACTTGGTCATCAACATCTAACATTGTCTGTTTCATGAAATCTTTACATAGCCTATCTCTCAACACGTGTTGACTATTAGTCGTACCTGGTCTGCTTACAGTGGGTTTATCTTAAATACCCCCTTACTTGGTTCAGGACAGATGCCAGTGAATTGTATAAATATTTATTTGATGCCTATAATTAATGAGGTAAACAAGAAGGCCACGGACCTGAGGTGATGGTTGTTGGAGAGAAAACCACTGAGTCTGGTCCCCAGAAATGATTAGTGACAGTAGGCCATGAAATCTTTTGGGGCAAGTAGGGAAGAATCTTTTGCTTGGTTCTATCAAAGCCTATTCTACTCAGTAGGCCTCTTGCTTCTGACAATGGATTATGTTGTAGTAGGCAAACAGCTGTATAGATATGTGTGGGTAAAAAGATGGATCTGTACCCCATCTCCATATCTGCAACGTTCCAAACCTAACTCCCTGGGTTAACAGCTAATAAACACCCTCCATCAAGAGCCCATATAAACTGACAATATATGTAAATATGCAAGCTTATTTAGGTCCAAATTAAGGGCTAACCTATGAGTTCCTTCCAACAGATTTTGCATTCCATGTTTCCAAATGAAACACTCAGATTATAGCAATTTGTGGAGGTTGGATTTTCTTTCTGAACTTCCTGACAACTCATATCTCAAAGAGTGTTTTCGCCTGTATTAAAAATCTCTTTCACAGCGGTGGGTGTTGTTGTTGTTGTTGCTGTTTTGACTTCTTACATTCCTTTTTACTACTGCCAAGATAGTGTCCTAAAACTGAGGCCATCCCATTGCACCCACTGACCACTGCTAACCAGAAACAACACTGGCAAGAACCCTGGGGCACCTCTGGCTCTCAGCCAGTTCTCATGGTTTTGAGACAGTTGAGGCTGGATATTGTATCTGTTTTTGCAACTGTCATTGGCTCCATTTGTCCTCGGTGCTTACTCTGACCATTGCGCATCTCCTAGCTAACTGCTGCCTGCAGGTTTCTAGATTCTTTTTGTTCCTACAGGGACTAGGATTCATTTTCTCCAGTTCTTCCTACCTTTGGGTCTCTATGTTGCATGGCTCAACCTTTTCCCTGACCTAGAAGCTGCCAAGAGTGGTAATAAACTCCCATCCAGGAGAGGACCCTCCCCTACCACTTCCTTAATGCTTTTGCCCGGGCACTTAACAAAACAGGGGCATCGTATTCCACTGAATGGTGATGTCCGATGTTGGGCGTGAGGAGGGAGAGCTTTGTGATGTTTGTTTCCATCACACACATTAAAATCGATGGTGTTTGCTCATCTGGCGGAATGACAACTCATTCCTCTGGACAGGCTGGCTTCACAATTGCTCGTTCAAGGGGAAATCTGATAAGAAACAATAGTCTGGTCTTTGGGAGCATTAAACCGTTGTATTCTAATTTAAACTTCAGGCACACTGACTGTCTGGTTTGTCTTCTCCTTTAGTGTGTTTTTGTTTTCTCAAATTATTGATTTTTGATTCTTTCTTTTTGAAAAAGAGAAAGATCCTCAAAACCAATAGGTAGGTGAGAAAATTCACTGACTCACTGTCAGGCTGAAAAGGTGAAGTCTGATGCACAGAGCTCAGAGGAAAGGAAATCACTGCGCATTTTGAAAAGCCGTTGGGATAAAAAGAGCAAAGGGCCAAAGGAGGCAGAGACTGTTGCAGTGCTCTGGGGTCAATCTTTGGGTTAGGGGAGGAGGATAGCTGAAATCATTCAAGTGGGATGCAGATCTCCAAAACCCACATAGAATAATCATAGTAACGATCCAACACAGTCTTTATGCTATACTACTGTTAAAGTGCTACCATTTTCCCTGTTGTTTCAATGCATAACTTTATTTAGCATCATAGAATTATAGATTATTGTGCACAAAAGAATGATAGAGAACATCTCATTCAGATCATGGGTTTTTTTTTTTTCTTTTGCAGATGAGAAAATGGAAGCCAAGAGATACAAAGTGTCACACTGAAAGAAAGACTCATTTTCTTCAGAACTGGCGGGTAGGCAGGCAGGTGTACTTGTGTGGTTTCTAAACCTACTGACCTACTGTGTGCTGTCTGTTCTGTAGGCTCTGGGCACTCAATAGGGAGAAGGGCCAGTGTGATCTTGACCCCAGAGCACTGAGAGGCTTGTGGGTAAGAGAGTCAGTCAGAGAAATAATTATCCCAAAGAGTGATGGTTACAGTTAGATGTTACATGATATCATAAGGAGGGCACTTGACACAGACTAGGAGCATGCAGAGAAGTTTCCTAGATAATGTGAACTCTGCCATAGATCAGAGGTAAAGGGTGGGTCTGGGACTCAGCATGGAGCCTAATAAAATAGGCAAGGGAAATTGAAGCTTTGTTTCTACCCCCACTTAGTTTTTGAGGGAAAAGCCTAATCTAGCCCTGAATGCCTCTAATCAGAGTGACCACAAGAGTTTTAAAAGATGGCCTGATTCACCATGTTGAGTTATCATCAATAGGAAACTGCAACTGAGTGTAGAATTATGTGCTTATAATCCCAGTTACTCCAGGATGCAGAGGTAGGAAAATTATGGTTTGAGACTATCCTGGGAAAAGTGGAATGAGATCTTATCTGAAAAGTAAAAGATAAAATAAAAAGAAAAGAAGAGGGGAAAAAAAAAAAGAAAAAGACTAGGGTATGGCTAAAGTGGTAGCTAGAGTACTTGCAAACATTAGGTCTTGCCTTCAATACTCATACCCACCCACCTCCCCCCCTCCCCAGAAAAAAGAAAAAAGATGCCTCGTTCAGATGGCTCAAACTGGTATCAAACAGTTGAATATGGCAAATGATCTTTGAATCTAGGTTGGGAGAAAGCTATCAGACAGGTGGAAAGTCTAAGTCTGCTTGGCCTAGTCATGAAAAGACTTTGGTTTGGGGCCTCTGCTAGGCATAATGCTCACAAGACAATGAGAGTTGACAAGATAAAGAGTATTAGAAAGAACAAACTTTATAACCTACAAGGAGTTGTACGTGAGTTCAATACAGGATTCCAATTCTGGTTTTTGTTAATATACATAGAGGCAGCAGCAGTTATCCTAAGAGGGATTGTGAAGCCTCTAAAATAAAAGAAAATTTAAATAGAATCAATTTAAATCCATTTTACTTTAAAAAATTCATATGCGTTACTTTTAAGAAATGGAAAAAATGCAAAAAGGAGCCATCTGTAACCTCCCAGAGAGTCTATGAATCTTGGTTGTTCCATATGCAGTAAGGGTTTAGGTAGAATTGCAGACTGGCAGGTGAGAGACCTCTCGCTGGTCTAAGGAGGGTATGAAGTGCCTTCCTCCTATATAATCATCTGCAGAGGCTCAGATAGGGCTTTGCCTGCTAGGTCTCCAGAATGTAGTCTCTGCTTGAGATGTTGAAGGAGGAGACCACCATGTATCGCACTGATGGTCTTACTTACCTCCAAAGACTGGCTTCCTACTCTTTTAGTTTTCTGCCATAGTTTTAAAAGAATGCTTAAAGTTTGTTCGGATGCATTTTTTATTTGGTGCCAGGGTGAAATGAAGAGCACTGAAGTTTGCTTCTGATTTCCTGCGCAGTGAACAGTCTACTTGACCACTCTAGATTTTGGTTCACTGTTATTTAAGTAGAGGAAGTATCTACTTCACAGCACAGTACAAAAACTTGAATGACTTAAAGGGATGCAAAGTGTCTAATGTAGTGTATGGGTGCTTGGTGCAGGATAAATATTATTGTTATTCATTTTTCAGCTTGAAATGATGGCCGCCTTTTTAAACACAAGGAGGTCAAGCCCCAGAGAATCACAGATCCTATGTATTGTCACATTGCTACTGGGACTGAAGGTAAAACAGGAAAAAATGTAAGGCTTTCAGATGTTTAGGCCAATGGCCTGTCAATTATTCCTACGATAACATATGGCTTTAACTTTTCCAGGGATCTTTCCTGGTATCCCTTAGAAGCAGCCATGTGGGCTACTGGCATTTGTCTAAATTTTGGTTCCAAAATTGTTTTTTAAGATAACATCAAGAACTGTTTCTAGATGCTAGAGAGAGAGGTTATTCTTCCAGATGATCTCTCTAAGCAAATAGAACTGCCACCCTAACAGGAGGCCTGCAGTGGGTGCAGGCCACTAAAGGGGCTTGAGCAGCCTTAGCTGGTGATAATGAGAAGTCAGCACAAGGTATATAGTCCTAGCCCTGGGCTCTAGTCCAACCTGTCCAGGATGGCTGAGCTTCCAGACTTGGAAGAATGGCCAGGCAGGGAAACATTCTAAATGGGAATGATCCACTATGTCCCTTCCTTGACAAAGGAGTGTCATATTAGCTTTAAGGGCTCCTTCAGAAGTCCCCAGATGATCAATGAAGAGCAAGAAACTGAGACACATTCCATATTCTTCTTACACACTGGAAGGCCTGTGAGTTTAATGTACCTCAGGCTTAGCCCATAGTCAGCAAACCTGGGTTGCTATGCCTGAAAAACTGGGAAAGCAACTTGACATGTTTTATGTAAAATGTGCCTGAGCTCTGTCAACCTCAGGAAGGCAATGTAGGAAAGAACCAGCAGGTAAAGGTCTTTTTCAAAGTGCACATATGCTGTATAACCCTGCAGGATAGAGGTGGGGGTAGGGGGGACACTGACCTTGAACAAAAGCCAAGTTGAAAGGAAGCCAGCCTTATATCATGACACTGAGTTGGGGGACATGTAGACATGACCTTTAGGGTTTTGATTTTAGGGAAATGGATTGCTAGTAGATCCCGAGATGAAATACACAGGGCTATGTTCTCAAAGATGCTGACAGACTGAAAAGAGAAGCCTAAAGGAGGATGCATTTTACTCTAATAGGAGGAAGTTGTTGTATTTGTTACCTAATGTTGTGTGATAACAACGACCTACAATCCAGTGGTTTAAAACCCAATGAACATCAAGGGTCACTCTAAGCCTATGCACCAGGCTGGGGCTGCTTAGCTGGGCAATCCTGGACAGAGTGGCTGTTGACGGGAGGTTGCATCACCGAAGATTTGACTGTGGGAATTCTCTTGAGAAAATGGCTGTCTTGCCTGTGGCAAGTTGGAAAGGTTGATGTAGGAGGCTTCAGTCCTTGTCCTTGTGTGACTCTCCACATGACTGCTGGCCTTCCCACAGGGACAGAGGGTAAGCCATCAGAGGAGCCAAGGTGAGGTTCACGCCATTTTATAATCTAGCATCAGACATCACTCTGTCCTGTTGGTTGCACAGGATAGCTTTGCTTGGTGTGGACAGGACAAGACGAGGGTATAAATAGTCTTCGACTGAGGATGCATTTGGAGGACAGTTACCAACGCCACTCTGGAATCATGAACAATGCATTTCAGGAAAAGATGGGAAATCTACTTAGCATCCTTGGGCCCTGAACTGGTTTTAAGCACCAAGAAGAGTTGGATCCTTGATGGAAAGCAACCTTCAGTTAAGGCATGTGGTCTGGGAATGGGCTGTTGTGTCTGGAGTTCACAGCAAGGACAGTTCATAGTAGCAGGGGGGAGAAAGGAAGGCATAATGGAGCCAGGTTGTTATATAAAAGACCCTGATTGTGTCTGGAACCAAAGCCGCATATTTGATCCTAGAGGTAATGAGATTCAGGATGATTTTAAGGAATCCATTGGCAGATGAATGGGGAGGAAGGGTGGAGAGGCCTGTTTGAGAGCCAGTCTGAAGGTCTGAGGAACCAATAAATTATTGAGCTCAAGCCTCTTCTTCCTGTAGCTGGCAAAACACTGAGTCAGATATAGAGCCCATTTAGATGATAAGCAGTTTAGTAGGTTTTTCTTCTCTTCATCTTCTTTTTACGAAATGACCTCTAAGCAGCAAAGATTCTGGACTCCTATAAGGAAGAGTTTGAAGACCCAGTTGGAGATGAAGGCTATGATAAGGCAAGAGCCAATCAGAATAGTTCTGAGTTCATTTTTAAAACTTCTAACTATATTCTTACCCTTACATTAAGTTAGAATGATGATCCTAGAATACCCATCCACACACAAGTCCTCAACTTACAGATTCAACTTTTCAGTGCTTGACTTCACATTGATGCCCAAACTAAATGAATTCAGGAGAAACTGCATTTCCAATTCTGAATTTTGATCTTCACCCAGACTGGTGATACACAGTATGATACTTTCACGATGAACTCACTGTAGGAAAGTGTAAGTATTCTGAGCATGTTTGAGGCAGGCAAGGGCAATCCGTGAGGTTTAGTAGGGTGGGTGCATTAAATATATCTTTGACTCACCATATTTTCATCTTTTGATAAAAGTTAGAAAGCATCCATATTATGTTCCCAGAAGGAACAAAGGACAGCTGGTAAGATAAGGTGAAGCTCAGGGAAGAGATTCATGGCCCTGCTGATCAGACCAGAGCCCTGCTCTGTGTGTGTGTGTGTGTGTGTGTGTGTGTGTGTGTGTGTGTGTGTGTGTGTGTGTGTGTGTGTTGGTGGGTAGGGAATATTTGAGTCATGGAGCTCTAAGCTGTGGCTTCCAAACACCATCCTAGAAGGATGAGACTGGAGCACCAGAAATTGGAGTGTCTGTCCAGAGGCGCTGGTACCCAGATTGAGGCTGAAAACAGCCAGTCCAAGTTATGGGTCCAGGTGTGAGGAAGCTAATATGTATGTTAAACATATGGAAATGAAAGCAAACAGTGGAGCTGGGGAGACAAATATTGAACTGGGTCTGGGCCTGAGACTAAACCAACACCAGGAAATGAGAGGCTGCTGAAAGCAAATGAGCTATGGAAAGAAGGAGGGGGCAGGGCAGAGGGAGGAGGGGCTGTGGCCCAGCCTCTAGGAGCACCTGAGGCTCCAGCTGGAGGTTGGGCCAGCCCAGTGGGTGGAGCCAAGGAGTTTGCCATGGCCAAGATCTAGGCCAGCTCTGAGAGGCCAAGTTTGTCATCTTCATAGAAGTTTCCACTTCTTTGAAATTCCCTCTCTTCGTAGAAACTGGTCCCCAGGTTCAGATAACTCCTTCTGTTCCCCTCATCACTGGGCCTGTGTAAGGTTAGACATTTTCACTCTTCTCACTCCTTTGGTTTAGTCATGGGAGCTACCAATGAGTTGCAGGATCTGGAGTGCTGAGAACTCTCTGTAGCAGAGACTTGGGGGAGCAGTATGCATAGAGGGATGAGGGAGTGGCGCTAGAGACTTGTCATGAAGCTCAGTTTGTACCACAGCTACACTTTTACTTGGAAGATGGTGTTCAGGTTATCACTGTCAGAGGAGAATGAATGGGATTCAGAACCAACTTTCTTCTGTTATACAGAGGCATAAGAGAAATGGCAATAGAAATGGAAGTTCTGCCTAATTCATGGGAGACCCCAGTGTTCCATTCCAGCTAAGGGCAGAAGGAATAACCCACAGGTGTGTTGGGATGGACATTCAAGCAAGGCCTAACTGTTAAGGGAGATTTTCAGACTGGGGTGGGGGCGGGGAGGTCTTCAGTTAGGGAACCTTGAGAATGGAGAAAGTGGGGACAGAGCAGTATGTCCTCATTCTTGAGCTTAGTGGTACTAGGGCTGAAAAGACAGTTGGAGACAATCCCAGAGGGCTTTGCACGGCAGGATGCAGGATGGCCTTTCATGGTATTGTGTATATCCATGAGTTCTGAAATCCAGGATTAGAACTTACACAGCTTGACGGTAACACCGGACTTCACAGAACAAAACTGTTTTGCAGGCTAACCTGATATAGGTTTGGCTCTGGTTTGAGTGTGTCCTTTCCCCCAACCCCCCAGCCCCTTCCAAGGACTCTTGAGGAGGTTGGTCTCTGGTGATGTACAGGTGCTGGAACATTTGAAAAGTGGGACCTCGTGGGAGATGCATTGACTTTGGTTGGGAGTAATACTGATCTCATAAACGGATTTTATTCTCTTGAGAGTGGGTTGACACAGAAGGAGAAACCTGACTTTCTACATTGCCTGGTAAAATCACCCTCTACACAGACTCCTACTGGCTGTGGTAGGGTGCAATCAGTGGAGCCCTCAGCAGTGCCAAACCAATATGGCTGCCAGACGTTACCATTTCAGCCAAAAATTAAACAAACCTCTTTCCTATACACAATATCTGATCTCTGGTATTTTGGCATAGCAACAGGAGAAGGACTTATACAGGGACAGTTCCTCTCCTCAAGGGCACAGGACCTGTAATCATGTAGTTATTGCCTTCTGAACCCAAGTGTCAGGCAAGGGAGACCAAGGAGATGGAAATGAAGCTTTATAATGCACGTAGATGAGGTAATTTATGTTAATTCCTGTAGAAAGTACCTGGAACATGCTAAGTACTCAATAAATGTTGCTGCTGTAGCTGAATCTTCATGAAAACTTGATAAGGTAAGTTTTGTTACCCTCATTATATAATAGTCTGAAGCTCAGAGACATTACCTGATTATTCTAAGATTTTATAATTAGATGAGGGTGAGCCATCATTTGAACCCTATTCTCCATGTCAAGTTCAATGTGTACTGTCAGAGACACTGAGCTGCCAGGTAAGCACAAAGGAAGGTACTTGGGTCTTGACTAAGGGCCCCTTGGGCGGGTCCAGGTGCCAGAGGTGTTGCTTGTCCGCTTGTCATCACTTACTCTTACAATCAGATCCTTATGGCCTTGGGAAGCATCTTTGTTAGGAGGCTATCACCTGCTGACTGGGCAGCTCACTCTGGACCAGGAAATTTCCAGAGAAGCCAGAGTAGAACCATGCCTGAGCATCACCCTCAGCCACACCAATCTAGCACTAGGAAACAGCTACCTCCTCCAGCGTCTGGCCCCAGCGGGGATGGAAAAGGGTCCTCCTTCTTCCGTGTGGATTTGGAGTCTCTTCTATTACACATGGCGTTGGAGCATCATGGCAAAGGTGCCTTTGTCAAGCTACCGTGTCCATCTAGCTGTAGCCATGGAGGCATCAGAATGGTCTGCATCAAGCAGTTGTATATTTCTTTTGATGCTTTTCTGCTTCCTTTGCTTCTCTCTCTGGAGCTGAGGCCCTACCTTATAGCCTATCTTCAGGACAATCCTGGTATTATCATGCTTCCAGCATTACACTGACTTTATGCCTTGGTTTATCTGGTTTCTAAGGCCACACTTCCACAGGTATATAAGCAGGAGCTGTGGTCCTGGGCTATCACCTTCCCCTGAAACATTTTCTTCAGAAATACTTCATTGTCGTAGGGTTGGGCTCCCCTTGCTTTCTTTAGACATCTTTTATTTTTTTAAAAAAGTAAAGATGTACTAATTGTACAGGGGGATTTCATTGTGCTGTTTCATTGTGTTAGTTCCAAATATGCATATAAACTACACTCATCAAATTCCTCCCCTCTATCAATGTCTTACCCACATCCCTCCCTAGCTCAAAACAGTTTAGGCAGTTTTATTGTTCTATTTTCATGCATGCCTATAAAACACTTCCACCATATTCACCCATCACCTTTCCCTTTATCCATCTTTGGAGTTGACAGTAAAGAATCTGCATCCTCACCCTTCCGTGCCCAGCCTCTGACTCCTACTGCACACATCTCACCTTCTCTCCACATCACTGCCCATGGCTACGACTCCCATGCTGTTCTTGCCTTTTACCACACCCTTCCGAATCAAACACTTCCTGCTTTCCACAGTTTTTCCATGTCCACAAATCACCAATTCTCTTCTTCTCAACTTCAGTCTGTTCTCAACATCAGTCAATAGAAAAGCGTTCAGACCACGGCCAAAAAGGACTCTACTCTTTGCACTGGCAGGGAACTGGCTGATTTGGAACCCTATTAAGAATTTAAATTTCAAATCCCAAGTGATCCAAGAACACAATTTTAGGGAAACTTGAGCAAACTTCATATTCCACCAGTATTTGCTAAGTAATAGAGAAAACCAAGTCATTATGAAATGATATCCTATTAGCTTCTATGATGAAAGCAGCGAAGTACCAAGTCATTTCTTTGGGTCCAGACATTGCTCCAGCCTGCCTGGAAGACCTGTCTGATACCTGGACCCACCTCCAGCATCTTCTCTTCTCTGCATAGATAACACATGCTACCTCATCAGCCTTAAAGAATTCAAACAGGCCAGAGGCAGGAGGAGGCAAGAATTGGCCAGCTAGGCCATCTGGCTATGGCTGTCAATCACTCAGTTTCTGAGAGTGACTAATAATGCAAAGGATATAGTTTTGTGTCAGCCAGAGACAAATACAACTGAGACTGTCAGCTATGTGGCCAATACCTAACAACCTAAATGTCAATGCAAAACAGAAAGCACCATCTTCCCCAGCCATGCCCACTTCTCACAGCCTTATTTAAACTTCTTTTGGCATTACTTTGTGACAACATCACTGGTTTTACTTTATCTGATCTCAGAACAGAGCTTAAGAGACAACAGGGCAAGGATGAGTAAGATTTTCCTTCCTCCCAATCCAACATGGCATATGGCCCAATTTCCAATACTCGCTGGAACTCTTCGAAAGGACTCTTTAAGGACTTTGGGGGATGTAGCTACAGGAAAGCAAGTCCAGGTGAGACTGGCAAGCCTCTGGAATGACATTCTGCTTATGTGACCCACAGGCAACTGTCCCGGGTCGGCAAGGGAAGTTGAGGAAGGGCACGATGGCTATTTCCCAGAGTCTTCAGTGGGTAGCCCTTCCCCCTAGAATTGAACAGCTCAAAGATGTGTCAGAATACCTGCCGTGCCATAAAGAGTAGAGAGGCTCAGAGAGACTAGCCTTCAACCGAGGCCGTGACTTCCGCTGCCCACAGCTGGCATGAAATGTCTTCTACCTGAGTATTGGGGCCTTCAGATACCTGCCATGGCCCTGACACTACTTATGAGAAAGTCCCTCACATCCCAGAATGCCAGAGCTGGACACAGCTTGCAGGTTACTTAGCGTCTTTATTCTCAAACTTGCTCTGCTTAAGACCCCTTGGAACACCTAATGGAAATAATTAGCTTTTTTGTGGGCATTTGCAATGCCCATGAATATATGCCCTTACTTTGGATTTGCAAGGATCCTATCTGGATCCCCAAACTTCTTCACGGACTCCAGTGAACACTCCTTGATCAAGAGGCATTTGAGGCCCAGAGATGCTAAGCGATTGGTTTAGGAGTCACACAGTTGAGGCATGCCCAACTGTGGCCTGGGCAAACCCATTCTCTGTGTTATTCCAGTGTTCTTCAGGGCTTCCTTAACTGTGTTCTTGTGGAAAATGAGAATGCCCTGGAGGATGGCACTTGGTGACTCTGTACCAGGCTGGCAGGGCTCAGTAGGCAGCTGGTGGAGGGCAGAGTAGGAGAGCTTGTCACTCTTGAAGAAGCAGCACAGTGCATCTGAGGCAGGAGTCAGGGAATTCTAGAGCCAGTCCTTGCTGGGCTGTGTAACTCTGGGAAGTTAACTAATCTTTCTGGAACTCAAGTGTTCTCATCTTCCAAGTGGAAATGATAATAACAATGCTCTGATGTTTGTGGTGGAGTAAAGAGTGTCCACAGGAGCTGTGAGACAGTCAGTGGTGGCCTCTCCTGCCCCCACTTGGTGGGGTTCTGAGTGGGGAGGGGAGGATCCGCGGCTCAGGCTGATACCTTCCAAGGGACACCGTGAGCCAGAGACCTGGGCGAGCAATTTGTGGGTTTTTATTTTTATTTTTTATTTTTCTCTTTGATGCTTCTCAGGCAGCCTGGCCTTCTTCCTGGCCTGCCCTAGTCGTAAAGAGCTCCTCAGGAAATATGAGACCAGTAGCAGAGGAGTTGGGGCCTTAAATAACGTATCTCCTCACACAAGGTTAGCCTCTGTGGCTGCCCCGCCCCTCTGCTGACTGACACCGGCTCTGGGCGGCAAGCTGTGAGGCCAGCCTGCCCCCTGCTGGCCGAGTCCAGTCCTGGAAAGTAGTAATAAAAGCTTTGGCCAGGGAGCGGGAGCTGCCTGCTGTCAGGGCTGACCAGGGGCTGGGTAGGAGGGAGAGCAAAGCTAGATTTAGCTGCTGTTCACTTCTGAAATGCTACAGGGGTGAAACTAAGTTCTGGGTGGTCAAATTGTACATCTCTTCCTCTCTGGGGCTGGTCCAGCACAAAGTGCACCTTGGGGACAGCTGGATGCACTGGGAAATAGGGCAGGGCATAAATGCCAAGATGGAGGAGGTGGTAGGAGAAGGCAGAAGTTACACCAGGCATTAGGCTCTCCTCAGGGGTGTGTGTATACATGTGGGGCAGGATGGGGGGAAGGGGGTATGAGGAGGAGAGGGAAGAAGGAGAGGAGAAGAGATAGAGACGGAAACAGGAAGAGAGGAGATGAAAACACAAGGAAATATGGAAACAGAGATAAAAGAGATGGAGAGGTAGAGAGACAAGAGATTGCAGAACGAAGCTAGAGAGGAGAGAAGCTAAAGAGAGAAGAAGGTGTAGAGAAAGAATGGAGAGAGTGGGAGCCCAGGTCTCTCCTTTTTATGCACAGGGATCACCCAGAGATGCAGGCCCCAGGCTCTGGAAACCCCTCCCACTCTGCCCACTGCAGGATTTAGGCGGCTCCAAACTGGGCAGGAAACTGTGTTGGTAAGCTAGGAGCTGCCCAGACCTTCGGTGCCCTTTCTCATCACCAACCAAGAGGCCCAACTGCAAGGATCTCTTATCTTTCTGGAATAGTTAGATTCCCCTGCATCAAATACCAATAGAATTCATCCCTGCAAGGCTGGGCTGCCCCCTTCTCAGCCAGATTTGCTGCTGGCCTTTTGATTTGATGGTTAAGATGCTACGGATACCAGTTGTGAAGGTTTGGTTAGCAGAAGATCAAAATTTTATAGCAGGGGGGAGGGTGAGGAGAGAGTTTGCAACTGGCGTGGGGTGGGGGTGGGGGTGGGTGGAGCTGAAATGGAAAAATTGCTGAAAAGCCTCCTTGCAGCCTGTCAGGAGCATTAACTTAGGATGATGTAGGAGAAACGACTAAGTGGTTTTTGTGTCAGCTACACTGAATCAAACTTGTTCAAATATATGCGCGTGAGTGTGTGTGGCAGCCAACGGAGCCCACCTCTGCAAAGGGAAACAGCCTCTTCGTTTTAAGGGTTGCTAATGTTTGCAACTATGAGGCAAGCGATACATATGTTAGATTAGAAAGGGAAACATGGCTGGGGCAGGCAGCGGGCCTCAGGTTTTTGTGAGAGTTCAGGGTGGGCTTGTGGGGCTGCGTCTTGACTTCCAGGAGACCCAGGCTCCACCTGACTGGGAGGGAAGGGAAAGCTATGGAGACGGAGCTGGTCCTGACGTTGCTGCAGCACCAAAGCAACAGAGAAAAGAAATGATGGTTGAGGTTTGATGCAGAATTGAGAACTGCCAGGGGGAGCAAAGTGGAACGTAGCCTGAGACTTCAGAAAGCAAACACACCTCCCTTCCCCCAGAATTCAGACACTTAAATCCAGAGCCTAAGCTTCATCGCTCTGCCTCAAAGAGGAAAAAGACTCCGCCCTGCCAAGGAAAGCGACTGTAGCAACACCTAGTTCACTCATTCGAGTGTGCTTTGTGTGACCAATATTTGTGACAGTCAGCAATTCATTTGGAAAATAATTAAGATACGTATAATATGTATGTAGTATGGACCAAGCTTCATTCTAAGTGCTCTACAGATATTAATTTGTTGAACTATTGTAACTAGCATCCTGGAATAGGTATACTCTTGTGAAGTCATCATTTTACAAACAAGGAAATAAGGACCAGGGAGAGATGGATTTTTTTTCCCTACTTTGTAGGCCAAGCAGTCCACCCCTGTAGAAAGTCCTCTCAGCACCGAACAACCACCTCTGGCTCATTTCTGTCTAATAATATATGCCATGGTCAAGCTATTATGCTGACTGTCTGAGGAGATGAACGATGGACATGTGACAGGAAAACATGATCGCCTCTTGGAGCCCAGTATCTCCATCTTAGAAACACCATCATCAAAATTCTGCTAGCACCTCAGGAGTTTGGACATGAACCCCATGGTCCTGAGTCTAGGATGGGATTCTGGTCCCTGCTGACATCCTGACTACAGCCTGAGGAGTCCCTGAGCAGAGACCTGGGTAGCTAGAACCTGTGTGAACTAATAACTATGGGCTGTTTAAACCCACTCTGTGTGTGGCCATTTGTCACATGGTGCTGGAATGGAATCCAGTGGCTGAACTGGGCTGTAAAGCCACATTTAACCCTCCCCTGCATCCCTGCATGTGGAGGTGTTTTTTTTTTTTTTTCCTCAGCCACAGTAACTGTGGATATTGAGTTCTCTTGTTTCTATCTGTGGCTGGAGAGCATCTGGGGAATTCTATCACCTTCCCTCCTAATTCCATCTCTGTGGTGGGTGAAGGGCTCAGTTAATTTCCTCCGCAGGAGCCGTTCATGTGTATGTGATGTTTTCTACCCTTCCTTGCTTTTCCTTCTAACTTGTCAGCATATTCCTTCTTCTCTCTCTTCTTTGCCTTCATCCCTTGGTACCCCGCACCCCACTTTCTGATGTCTTGATGTCCTAATTCATCAGCTTACTTTCCTTCTGACTGCTCTGAAGGATACAGCCTAGACATGAGATGAGCCTGGAAAGTTCTGCCTATTTCCTTCTACCCATATTTCTCCTCAGTTCTCTGCTTCTTTCCTTTCCTGTCACTTATCCCATGTCCTGCTTTGGGCATCCCCACTGTTGGTCCTAAAGGACCAGAGAAGATTCTACATCCTCTCTCTCTCATCTGGGGGATAGTTTAGGGGGTGGCATCTCACTCCAGGAGAGCTCAAGAGCAGATGTCATTCCCTCTACTGGTGTGTGGATCAGACGGGCCCTGTCACCATCATCTTCACATGGCAATCAACACCTCTTCCTCAAGAAGTGCCCAGCCCCCACCTCCATTCCTTGGCTCAGTTCTTGCCCACACTCTCTGTCCTGTTCCAGCACATGGGAGTTCGTTACCTTAGCTGAACTGCTCTCTTTATGTGCTGATCTCCTCCAGGGCAGGCAGCCTGGAGCAGAGCCCGGGGAATGGTTGTCCTGTGCTGCCCTCCTCCATCTGGCCTCTCTCTTGGACAAAAACTGGAAGATGGTCAGTGAAGAAATGTTCTCTGGCACCTTCTGCAGAAGGTGGATCGTCCATGCCAGCACTGCTTGTCCTCTGGCCAGAGGATGGGTGGCACAGTGCCCGGGAGCTGTGGAGGGCCCTTGTTGTGCTATCAGACAATGAAACCACTTTCAGCCTTGGCTTCTTTGCAATTTACCTGTCTATTCTGTGAGGCATCTCAACCAGTCCTCAGTGCCTCTGCTTATACATAGACGTGTGTCGTATGCATACAGACCTGCACACAGGCGTATACAGACACCCGCAGTCATACAGAAAAACACACATATACACGTGTGCATATGCATACAGCATAGGAAGCTTCCCCACGCAAGCACACATTCATGTGTGCCTCTCCTACATGCATGCACATAGAGAGCATACACACAAATGCACACAAGCACACAGATGTACACTTTCATATTCACGTGTGTGAGTTCATGTGAATACTCACATGCTCACATGCCTGTGTAGACACGTGTTTCTGGACCAGGAGTCAAACCTTTTAATCCCATTTCTACCATTTCTTCATGAATCTTAGAGAAGGTCAGCTCCCATCTGAGAACTTTTCTCTGCCCTGATGCTTGAGCTTCCTAAATTGGATGGTCTCTGGTCAATGTGCATTTGCTGAAAAACACCAGCTGGAACACAGAGTTCAACTAAGATAGCATATGTAAATGTATTTTCTGAGGTCTAAAGGGTTAAGGAAATTTAAAATGGCCAAGTGCCCTGGCTGACCCTCAGTCCATTTGCTGTTTACAGAAAGGGAGATGAGGATCGTGGGAGCCTGGTCTGTTTGCCTTCTTGTTCTTCATCAGGACTCTTTATAATATCCTAAAATGTCTTCCTTTTTCAAATCCCAGGAGGTTTGACTGCTGGCCGCATTTCACATTGTTGTTGTGGCTGGGCTGTGACGAGCCAGGGCAACAGGGAGGAGGAGACTGATGGAGGTCAAGTGGTGGTCTCTCTGCCCATGCGGAATAAGGGAATTCCAGGAATTCAGATTTCAGGAATTCCAGGAGCGGTTAGATTCTGAAACCCAAGAACCAGCACTTGGTTTATCTGGGTCTACAGGGTGCTGCTTAGGATCCCGGGATGCTGTGCACCTGCTCCTCAAACTGTGTGTTGCGTCAGCGCCGGAGGGTTCAGTGCCTGTGCTGAATACAGAGGTGTCTTGGACACCAGGAGGGACCCATGCTCCCCATTGCTCCACAGGGGACACTGAGGCAGCGCTGTCAGCATACAGGCTCTCTTCTTCAGGCCTGAAACTAGCTGTGCACATGAATAATGCACACAGAGATTCTCTGCTTCTGTGTGGAAGAATGTCAGTGGTGCCCTGTGCTCAGGAGCCAGTCACTGTGGCTGATTGGGAATTAATGCTGATAGAATTCAGCCACTTAGTCCCCAACGGGGATTATAGAGTATTATCAGTTATAGACGGTTCAGTTATTGATTGTTGTCATTCTTAGTGATCACGCTCAAAGGAAGATGAGCCAAAGATTCGGATTGGGATCAGAAGAACCATTCTGAGGACTGGGGCTCTGCTCTTACTCTGCCGCTTCATGAGGTCCTGGCATATTACACATCCTCAGCTCTCCCTCCTGACGCCAAGGGATCCCAAACTTCAGGAACCGATGGAATCCACTTGAGAACACTTATAAGCACCCTTGATCATGATAAGTAGGATGATGGGTGTAAACTGGAAAAGGATATCCCCTTGGTCTGGAGAAAAAAAAATAGCAAAATGATGTCTTCAATTACTAGGAGACCAATTAGAAAGGAGCTCATGGCTTGGAAATTCCAGCCTCCTATTACATCTTGTTAGGCTGAAACTATATGCCATAGTTGACAATGCAGGGAGCTCACAATGTAATTGGAAGACAATGCAGTCACCAAGGGTACCTGCTTACACACTTCTACAGAGGCTCATGGTGCCAGCCTCCCTGGCGTTCAAGGCTGAGACACCTTGAACATTGGGGAAGACACAATGTAAGAGTAAATCTTGGTGAAGGTAATTAGGAAGGCCAAGTTGGCTCAAAGAACCCAAGACCTGCTTGAAAAATGGGAACATCATCAAGGCAGTTGCAATATATGAAGCTAATATCAGCAGATTGGGGTTGTATCATGAACTTCTCCTAAACATGTGCCCAGCATTTCCCCCTTATTTTGTAGATGAGGAATATGCGGTCCAGATAATCTTAAGCCACTTGATTAAGGCTTAAGAAAACAATAAAATAAAGGAAAGGAAAGAAAGCTCAAGGTCTCATGCCTGCTAAATTGAACCAGACTTCAAAGCCAAGCTGATGGGTCTCCCCAACCACTGTTCTCAAGCCTCAATACAGGATAGACAACTTCAAGTTTTCCACAGAAGGAACCCCAACAGCAGAGAATGAGCACATACCCCCAGGGTTATGGGAATATTGCCTTAGGCAGCTAGCTGTCAGTGTAGAATTTCTTTGAAGCCTTGTGTTTTTGTCTTAAAACATTTTTGTGAATTTTGCATTCTACCTCATAATGTATACTTTTAATATAAAAATACTGTTTTGATTCTGGCTGATGCTCTTCACATTTTGAGGGAGAAAAGATACTGGAGGAAGCCATTGCTATGTTCTGCCTGCTTGACTGTACTTCTTTCCAGATCAGAGCTGGGGGCTCCTGAGTCTCTGTGGACTGGGTTGTGAGAGTGGTTGAAACAGAGAGAGAGAGAGAGAGAGAGAGAGAGAGACAGACAGACAGACAGACAGACAGACAGACAGAGACAGAGACAGAGAGACAGAGAGACAGAGACAGAGAGACAGAGAGACAGAGACAGAGAAAGAGAGAGACAGAGACAGAGACAAAGAAACAGAGAGACAGGCAGAGACAGACAGAAACAGAGACAGACAGAGACAGAGAGTATGTGTTCTGGCACCAGCTAGATGAGGGCTCAGATCCTGCTTCTGTTGCCACCAGGTGCTGTGACCTCAGCTACTGAGCAGCTGGTTCTCCTTATCTATAAATCAGAGATACTGGTATGTGTCTGTCTGAGTGGCATTACAAAGAATGGGAGGAGGTACCTGACACAGGAGACCATCGATAAGTGGAACCATTCAAAGTGACATCCATCTACCCTCATGGTACTCTTTCTGTGCTGAGCAGATTATCTCTGGGCCTGTATAGATGCTTTGGGGTTTTATTAGGGATGGGCTCTGCCCAATTCCCTCAGAAGACAGCTCTGCATGTATTTCATGTTCCCAGTGAGCCTACTTGCATCCATGTGGGGCTCAGGTCAGTATGGAGGCTTTCTTGATTTCTTTTTTGCCCACATTTAGATCATCCTAAGAAAAGGACTTGTTTCCTGCTAATTGGTGGCTTTGCTCAGAAGAAAGACCAGTTTAAAAATAACTGTATAATATACATATTTTATTCACATTTATTCATGTCATATACATATTATTGCCTTGTTATCATTTTTTATTATTTGTTATTTTTGTTAATCTCTTACTATGCCTCACTCATCAATTAAACTTTATCATAGATATGTATGCACAGGAAAGACATGTAATGTGCAGATTTTTGCTATTCTAACCTCCACTGAAGTCTTTGCTCATCACCTTTGCCTTAAAGCTGCTCCAGAGAAATATCTATCAAAAGGAATAATAATAGTTTTTCAAAGAAATAGACAGAGATAGGCCTGTGTTATCCAAACCAATATTGCAACGACCCATTGGGGAGGATAGATCTGACTTTCAGTCGATACTTCCCAGGCTACAGTGAGGAAGGAAGAGGGGAAAGAGAAATGTGGATGACTTAGGACTGAGGGCTATGTGTGTACCATGAGGCCAACCTTGAGGATAGCCATAGGAACTTAGGAGTCCTGCCATGAGGAGTCCTGCAGCCTGTCACTTGCTCCCTAGAGACTGGAAATCCTTTCCCGTGGATCCTTCCTTGGCTGCCAGTGGTGGCTGCTTAGAAAAGGACTATAGGAAGGGTGAGTCAGCATGTGAATTAAGCCTGCTAGAGGCCCTCTGAGGGCATAGGGGTTGAGGATGTCCCTGGAATGATCACTGTAACAACTAGGACAATGAAGGATAATAGCACAAACTATCTAGCATTGTTGGGAGACCGAAGTAAAATGAAGAAAGAGGTCTTGGAAAGAAGTGTCATTTAAGTCATCTGTATTCACATTCTCTTCCCTTACATTGGCAGGAAAACCTCAGACCATTTTCCCCAATCTTTGTTTCCAAGGTTGTTCTTTCTTCTTGGCCTCTTTGTCTGCTTTCTTCTCCCTGTGCGCCTCTTCTCCACACAATATTACAGAGGTAAACCGTATCTAGGTGTAGTTCCCCTTCAAATTCCGCTCCTTGGATATGGGCACAGCCACTGGCGCTGGCTCGTGCTCAGGTTGGAGCATCTCACTCCCATTCATAAAAGAGAGAGAGTAGAGTTTATTATGCTATTTATCTTCACGCGTTTCCTCTATGTTATTAGAAAGATTTTTCTGGGTGGCACAAGAAAAAAAAAACATAAGAAAGAAAAAGCTAGCTCTCAGAAATACATTCTCTTTGCTTCATCAGCCCCCACATATTCCATTTGGATTGATTGACTACTGCAACCTGTGAGCTTTTGAACATCACATTTCACAACAGAAACATAAAGGTGTGAACATGAAATGAGCAGCTCAATTCTATCCTCCATGCTGAAGACTTGTCTTCCTGAAGAGCAGTGGGGGAGGGGGGGTGTCGGGAGGAGTAATTTGTCCCTCCCAGCTACTTCACTTTCTGGGCTTCTGACACCAGACTTCCTGCCATCCCAACACAGTGCAGACTTAATGTTTGCTCTGAGCTGAGCACTCTGCTGGGCACCAGAAACTTTCTTGAAGTAAAGGGTTGGGGATTTCAATAGATGTTGAGCTTTCCAGTAATATTCAAGGTGGATATGCATATGAGACTCAAACCAAGGGAACTGCTGGAAAATGAACAGGTGATATGCAAACGCTGAATGAATCGAGCTCATGACTCCACAGGGTGGCTGCGGAGTAACAGACATTGTGAAATAGAGGTAGAGAGGTCTTCTAGGCAGGGAAATGTTCTTCAAATTTAACAAGACCAAGCCTAACTTTCTACTCAGAGTTTCTCATAGTCCTCTACCAATCTTTGTCTGTGTCAAAGGCAATTACCATTTATTTAATCACTCCAGCCAGAAACCTACTTTCTCCTGCTACCTCACCCAAGACTGGTAGTCACTGTGTTCTTTCTTACATCTCTCTAAAAGTGGATCCCTGTGCCAGGTTTTCAGCCCATGTCTGTCTAAGCTTTCATCATTGTTATACTTGGATAATTGCAAACGCCTTCCCATTGTCCTGGTTATCTCCTGTCGCACGTCCTCCAGATGCCTTCTTTTCACTGATGTCAAAGTATACTTACTGGGAAATAAATGTGTTTGTGCTACTCTAGTTGTGCTTTAAATCCCTTAACTATTCCCTTTCCCTTCAGGTTGGTTAATAACTAAACTCTTTACAACAACTCCCAAGTATCTTCATACTCAGGCCCCTGCCTAGATCTTGAATGTCACCTCCTGCAATGCACCTTCTTCCTTCTACCTCACTTTTTCTTCTATTGGAGTTTCCTCCAATGGCCTTGTTCTTCTGTGCCTGCTGAAACAACTGCATCCTTTTGCTTAGAAAATCCTCACTATACTCTTACACCTTGTTGTTTCCTATGTTGTCTTCATCAGTTCTTTATGTTAATGTAGCTGTGCAGACCCTTTCTGCTTCTTTCTGTCTGTAATAGTTGTTTGCACCTGCCATAACCTGAACTGCACAGCATTGCCTTGGTAGCTCATCATTTGCTTACTTCTCTTTTAGAAAGAACTGTGTTCTGTCTATCTTTCTCTGTTCATTGCTTCATGCAATGTATAGAGTAAGGACTTCCTAATGATTGATTGAAGAGTGACTGTCAAAAATTGGAAGTGAGAATTAGACCTAAACTCTTAGAATGTGGAGATATAAAGAGTCCATGAGCATTTTCAAATTTGAAGCACTCATGTTAACTGATAAAGAATATCAGTGTATGTGCATGAACATGTGTGTAAAGACAGACAGACGAGAGAGAGAGTTTTAGCAGGTGGCTTCCGGTAGTATATCCTTGAAAGCAAGAAGGAATAACATGGATCATACAATTGAAAATAAAGTCTGGTATCAGATAAATAGGTTAGGATTTGAAAGGGACATAGGAGAAGTAGTAAATTCACTTAGGTTCACATTTTGTCACCAAAATGGAGAAACGGAGCCAATCCCAGCTAAGGAGCCAGGAGTGCCAAAGCTGGAAGACTGCAGAGACCAAGTCCTGTGACTTTGCAGTAAAGCACATATTGAATGCAGCTGAGAGGCATTAGCGAGACAGAAACCAGGGCCCCCCTTTTTTGGGGGGATCCGATCATGGGCTTGAACTCTGGGCCTAGGCACTGTCCCTCAGCTCTTCAGCTCAAGGCTAGCCCTCTACCACTTGAGCCACAGCACCACTTCCAGCATTTTTTCTTTTTGCTTCTGTGGTGCTGAGAAATCGAACCCAGGGCCTCATGCATGCAAGGCAAGCTCTCTACTACTTAACCACCTTCCCAGCCACCCCCTCTTTCAGTCTTTGAAAGGAGATTCCTCCTGTAGCAATCTTTCGTCCCACATCTGTGTCCATGCATATAAGTAGCTATGCCTTTGACTAGCATTGGGTGGGTATTAGCAGCTACCTAGAGCAGAAATGACACAGCCATATGGAAAGAACATAGTTGAGGCAGTATCATTGAGTTTTATCCATTTGCTCACATGGATCATGCTAGCTCAATTCATTCTAGAAGATTGGATGTTGGGTTGAATAATTTAGATTTCTTGCTGCAGAAAATAGAGAGTCACCTGGAGGGTGACTGATTTCAGCCTAGATCTTCTTCCTATCACATTGTACCTGTGGGGATTTTTTGTCAATTTTTGTATCTTCAACCAGCTCCCACAAGACAATTCTGTCTCTGTGGATCTCAGAGACGACATGTCTCAGTCCCTCTTGGTTCATTTCTCTCCATGGTATTTCACTTGTCCCTTGACGCTGTCAGCCTGGCTCTCAAGATACTATTTTCTCCTGGGTACTTTGCAAGCTAGCAGGGTGTACAGTCATCTCCTCCACACTTCATTTTTTGTGATTACCCTCTCTGTGAAGAAGTGAACTGCAAAATAGACACTGAGGGTGTTTTGACATTTCCAGATGGGCCAAATAAAGTCCCAAGGTGTTTGATCACTTCTCCAGTCTTCTGGCTCATTAAGGATGACTTCAGAACTCTGCCCCTTTCCTTCAGGGAACTTGGGATGGATGCTGCATTCATGAGTAGAATTGAAGGGTGGAGATGTTCTCCAGCTATTAAGATTCTCTGGAAAGCAGTGTCCTGCAGTTAGAGAGTCACGAATGAGCATCTTTGGTCTAGTTCTGAGTGATACTTTCTGATGGCTAGAAGAGTTAACAACTGGTAAGAGAAGGAAGGATCCTGTGAAGAATCCTTGAAGAATGGCCTCTCCAGGGAGTTTGTGATGTCTGCGAATCTTACCCAAAAAGGACCAGAGTTGATGAGGGAGTAATAGCCCTAGAAGGAAAGAATTGATCTTGTGAGTCTTAGTAGGGTTTGGGAATTGGAACGATAGCCATCTGAATGGAGCCCAGCTGAAGTTCACCTCATTGGATCTGTCAGGTTCTAGCTCCTTGGGAACAACTTGGAATTGGGTGAGAATTCTGTCTGTTCCAGCTGCACCTTGCCGAAAGCAGGTAGAGTTACCCAAAGCAAGACCTTGACAAAAAAAAAACCAAGCTGTCTCACATACAAGTCAATCCACAGGCTTACCTTTGTGTTTTTGGTAGTGAGAATATTTGAAATCTACTTCTGTTTATTTCATTCTTCAAAACCTATGTTTTAAAATGGAAACAGGATCAGGTGATATTAATTTCAGGAGTCTGGTGAGTCATACCAGCACATCTCATCTTGTACAGGCCATGTGTCAGTCAGATGTGTGGAGCCCAATATGTTGGACAGCACAGCCCTGAAGCCTGGTTTGGGGACATTCAGGCAGTGATGCAGTGGGCCAAGCCTGAGATCTCTCTCTCCACTTCTGTTGAAGTGGGCTTCCTGGGAGGGGCAAGTCTACAATTGAGACTTGAAGCCAGCCATCAAACAGGGCTCAGGAAGCCAAGTGTGGGAGGAAGACTGACAAGGAGAGAGCAAGACCAGCTTCTTTGAACACTCCCATCAGATGCAGGAAGCCATTGTTTTTATAGTGAGGTCCAATACTCCAACTTTCCACCATCCTGGGACTAATTTTCCCTGTTTACAAGAGGTGTTTGCTCTCTGACTCTCTCCCTAGAGATCTATCCAGTTCACATTGCTTTCTGTTTTAGATACCCCTTGGCTTCACGATAAATCTTCTGCTCCCTCGGCCCCAATCTCTCCCTCTGTAGAATGATGTCATTAAAGTTGTTCACTGCCCATCCTGGCTCCAATGAGGAGCAGAAACGCAAATGAACACTCACAGGTGTGGGAAGTGGCTGGAGTAATGCAAGGAAGGAGTTTCAATACAAAGGATTTAATTATTCATCTGGAATTTCAATCCACACCCTCCTTTACAAAGGTTTCTGGCATGAGGACTTCTGGGGGCACCTCTTGAACTGAACTTGCAAGTACTTTGCACTGTTTTTATTCCACAGGCATCTGTTCTGCCCAGGGGAGGTCCAGGGTGTGAGCAGGCAGAGCTGTCTGCTGGAGGATCTGTGTTGATTCTACTGCCAGCCTCTCTAGCTCTGCCAGGCCTGCATTTTGTTGGAACATTCAAGCACTTTGCTTCCCTGTTATGGGAACAACTGATGACCTTTAAGATTTCCGCCTTTTGGAAGAGCAATACCTGTTACCCTTAAAAGCTGTGGTATGCCAAGCCTTACCTGGAAACTGGCAGCCATTACCCTTTTTTTTTAAATAGCATTTTGTCGAGGCTGACATGCTTTGTTCATAACAATTACATTTCTCACCTAGCAGCTTAATTGGATTTCTGTTTAGAAACTTGTACAGGTCTTTTCACTGGAGGATGCCACCTGCTTTTGGGAAGGAGCCAACAAGACCTCAGATGATGCAAACAGAGATATACATGGAGTAGCAGTGGTATGAAGGGAAAAGGCAGGGGAAATGGTACCCTCTATGTTTTTTATTTGACAGAAACTGGTGTAATGCTCCT
Source organism: Dipodomys spectabilis (assembly GCF_019054845.1). Lineage (NCBI taxonomy): Eukaryota > Metazoa > Chordata > Mammalia > Rodentia > Heteromyidae > Dipodomys > Dipodomys spectabilis. The sequence continues at coordinate 1,457,989 of NW_024871057.1, forward strand.
TTTGGAAATCAGGGCCTCATGGTTACTAGACAAGCATGCTACCATTTGAGCAACAATTCTAAGCTCTTTTTTTCCTGAGTCATATTTCACATAGGTCTCAGGTAGCCTGGATCTCAATTGTCCTATTTATACCTACTACATGGCTAGGATGCATCACTAAGCCTAGCTTATTAGTTAAAATGGGGTTTTGCTAACTGTTTGCTTAGACCAGCCACAAACCAAGATCCTTTTGGTTTCTGCCTCCTGAGTATCTTGGCTCACAGACATGAGCGACTATGCCCATCTCCAGGAGGGTCTTTCCTGGCCTAGTCTTAGAATATAGGATCCTAGGCTCCTGATGCAAAACTCTTGGCTTCTGGAGATGTCAACTGTCTGACTTAGATGGCTGGAAGGCACTAAAATACCTGAGGATTCATGATCTCATTTGAATACTCAGCTTGGCAATTATAATCTGCAAGACATTATTAAAACACCCTGTGCCTCCAAAAATGACCTGCATGATAAACAGACCTGAGGCATCCATTCATTACAAATCTCTGTCTTGGTTAATAACTGGCAGAACACATTTGTGTCCACTTGCTCATCCCAGTTCTACAAGGCAAACCATCTCAGCCCCATTTTATATGTAAGGTCACAGAAGTTACAGAAAATCAGGGAAGGGGGCCAGTTGCATTGTTGTTTGGGAAGATGCCAAATTCACTGTGTTCAGGGGAAGCCTACATCTCTATAGATTAAGGAGCTGTCTTCCAAGGCCCACTGGTTGTCTAAAAATAACTCCAAGATACATCAAAGGGAATATATCTGGTGTAACACCTAAGATGCTTCAGAACCTCCCGGAGCTGGTACATGGTGCCAGGGCCTCCTATATGCACCTTTGTGTGTGGACAGTCTGCCTGATAGAAGCGCCAGGGGATGAGGTACTTTCAGACTCACAGATGAATTGTGGAGACTTACCAAGTGACCTCTTCCCAGGAGACATTGCTAGAATGAGGATACCTCTCCCACACCTGAAAGGCACAACTGCAGGACTCGAGAAAGGAGAAAGCTTAGAGAAAGACCTAAGCAGCAGAAGATCAATGAAGAGACAAGCACTGGTCAGATAGGTCTGGAGATATCTCCAGCTCATACCACATAAGAGTTCTGTTCCAGAGCCTTCTGCGGTAGCTGGGAGCTGTGTACTTGAGATTCTTATATCCTGATGTTTCATTTTGGGGCAGTGACATTAAAAATTGTTCCTTCCTCATTTTATTTCTGTGCCATCTCTTATACCTCAAAGAGTAGTTAGGGACCCCAGAGAGCCCCTTTTTTTTCTGGATTTAGGTTATAGGGCTGAAAAACAGCCCCATGTTCCAGTCCACGAGGAGCACAGCCGTTGGCAGGAAAGGAGTCTTGGGAGCAGACATTGGCTTTGGGCAGCCAGTTACGTTAAGCCAGCCCTTCATGATCTGGTAAAGCATCCTCAAAGCAGAGAAGAAGTATCATCAGTTTTTGACACCGCTGGACATGGAAGCTGGAGAGCCAAGGCTTTTCTCTGGAACCTTCCATCTGTGAGAAGGTACACAGCCAGCCTGCCCCCAGCCTGCATTGCTGGCCCCTCTCAGCAGCAGTCATGGAAGCAGTGACACTGGAATGGGATCCCCATCTTTTCCCTTTTCAGCTCACTGGAACCTAACCCTGTCACACAGCAAACACTATGTGCTCCTCCTGTGGCTCATAAAAATGCTCTCCCAGAACCACTGGAGTCACAATGATGGACACAAAAATAAAGAATTGTCTCAGCAAGGCAAAATTTACTTCTGCAGAAGGGTGCTCGATCAGCCCCAGATCTGGCAAACAAGCACACAGAGCACTGGTGGCTCTGGGCTCTGATATTTATCACCCAGGCCGCAGGCCCCGCCCTCTGCTCAGATTGGTTGACAATCTGCTTACAGTTAGCCAATGTGAATAGGCTAAAATGTATTTAGATAGGTGACTGTTAAAAGTCTTTGACATGCATAAATAGCACACGAGGAATCTCAACACATACCCACACCCTCTGCTGTTTCTTGAACAATCTGAGGTGTATCTTTTGAGGCATGCATATAGTTTCATCTTGGAAAAAAAATGTTAAGACGGGCTGGGAAGGTGGCTCAGTGGTAGAGCGCTTGCCTTGCATGCCTGAGGCCCTGGGTTCGATTTCTCAGCACCACATAAGCAAAAAGAAAAAAGCCGGAAGTGGCACTGTGGCTCAAGTGGTAGAGTGCTAGCCTTGAGCTGAAGAGCTGCTGAGGGACAGCGCCTAGGCCCAGAGTTCATGCCCCACGACCGGACCCCCTCCCCAAAAAAAATGTTAAGACAACACCTTACATTTAAAAAGTCCTTCCTCTTTCACTTTCTGGCCCAGGTGGGAACTTTATAAGCAACGTACGTTGATAGAAAAGACAGTTTTTCTCACCTGTGTGGGCTACACTCCCTCCACTCTCTACGTGGTTGTGCTGAGCAGACCATCCCAGATGGAAAGGAGGACAAATGAGATTCTTGAGAGAGACAAGGACTTCATGTGCCATGCTCCTACTCCCCTGACACTCCATTTACCTGGTGCTAAATTCACCATTTTCTGAACAAAATTGTCTTGCTCAAGATCTTTGTAGGTAAGGTGAAAATGACAGAGAGATTTAAACTCCAGTATCTACTCTATTTTCTCACAGGTGTTCCTATGAGCAGCAAGTGCTTGTGAGGACTTGCTTAATCCAGATAACAAGTGCACAGCAGGACCTAAATATAAACTTGATGGAGGGACACTGGGACCAAGAAACAGCCTTGCTCATCAAAATTTCACCCGTCTTTTATCTATTTCCTCCACGTCCCCTTCCCTTGTTCCTATGGTTAGAAAGGTATGGGAAGAGAGAAGGAAAAAAAAGAGAACAGAAAGACAAAGAGAGAAAAAGTGATGAAGAGGCAGATGATAGAGGTGGGGAAACACAGATATTGATATTTAGTAAGATAAGGGATTAAGATAGCAAGAGATGGGAAAGATGGAAAAAGGGGAAGAGAGAAAGATAGAAAGAGTCCAAGACAGAAAAAGATAAGGAGAAAGAGATTTAGGTGGAGAGATATGAGGAAGAAACAAAAAAAGAGACCAAAAGAAAAAGAGGAAAAGAAAAATTAATAGATGATAAAGAGAAGATAGATGATAGATACATAGACTATAGTAGATGCACAGATGGATAGATAGATAGATAGATAGATAGATAGATAGATAGATAGATAGATAGATAGATAGATAGATAGATAGATAGAGTATGCTGTTGTTTCTTGGTCCTTGGAACACTGGAAGTTGGACTCTCTGAATTTTGAGCTCCAGACTTTGGACATGAATTTCTCGGTGCTATTTCTGGGCAGCACCATTCCTTCCGACCTTTGCAACCCTGAGCAACCCACAACTCCTTTGAGCTCATCTTCCTCAGTTCTAAGTGGAGATACAGACAAAACCTGGATCACACCAGGGGCTGGAAGTTTAGCTAAGTGGTAGAGTCCTTGCCTACCATGGGTGAGGCTCTGGGCTTCATTGCCACTTTTGCAAAACGAACAACACAAAACACCACTGAGATGGAGCACATCTGGTGGGACTTGTCCTGCTGACAGAGTGTATGTCCTCAAGCAGAGAGCTGTAGTAACAAGTCAATGAACAGCCTCCTGTATCAAGGTATCATGACCTATAGGACAAGACATCTGGGTGTTTCTTTCTTTGGGTACTTGTTGTCACTACTCAGATATATAGGTCCTTACATCTTGCCTTCCTCTTTTATGCCCCTGAAAAGCATGTGTTGGCTTTGAGGGAAGCTTCTTGTCTCAGGCTCAAGTCCCTGGATCCTCTGGGTCATCTTCCATCCATCCTGCTCTTCTCTGTATTTCTCACTGCGAGCCTCAGAGTCTGAGCCTCCATTCTGCCAGTGTGGCCACCCTGCCCATTATGACATCCTTAAGAGAATGATGCAGGATTTGCTATAACATGTCCCTGTCCCTTTTAAAGATCTTCAGGAAAGACTGGGTATCCGAGGCTCTCTGTTTTTGACTTCCTTTTTAATAAAATTCCCCATTAATTAAGCAGAGCAGCACAGGCTTTTGCTTTGGCCACATTATTTGTCTTTTTATTTCATAGTTACATGGCAGGATCTTCAGTGCAGGAGCTCTGGAATTATACACTGGGCCCTAATATTTCAAAGACCCAACAGGAACAAATATGTAATTATATAGTTCAGCGGTGCAGCGCCACGTGGTGCAGGCAGGGAAAAGAGGCGTTGCTCTAGCACTTGGAAACTTCTTTGGGAAGGAAACACCAGGCACTGTAGTCTAGTCTCTTCCAAAGCAGGGCCCCAGCACTGCAGCTAGCAGGAGCTTCTGCAGGAGAGCATCTCTGCAGATGATTCAGGGCTGAGGGAGCACAGGGACCAACAGGGCAGGGCACTAATCCTCAATGTGTCTCCGCGCATCTGCAAGGCATTCACAGGCACAAAGGACACAGTACAGTGTGTGTGTGTGTGTGTGTGTGTGTGTGTGTGTGTGTGTGTTTGTGTGTGTGTGTGTGTGTGTGTGTGTGTTCCAGGTAGTCAGGGTAGTAAAATGCCTGGGTTCATTTGTGGAGATTTGGGAGAAGTCCTTATCTTTACTATGTGCAAAACAAAACAAAACACAAAAACAGCTCTAACACTTGCTTCAAGGAGAAAGGGACATCATTGAACAAAAGGACTCTTTTGCTATATACTCCCAAATTGATAGATGTAGAAACTGTGGCCCAGAGAGGCTGTAGAATGAGCCCCAGGTCACACTGCAAAGAAGTAGAAGTCACCATTCCATTCCCCAGAGTGTCCAGCCTGCTATTTCCTCTCTTCTAAACTTAGTGGCAGGAGATGGCAGTTAGGTAGTAGTGTACCATGCATAAGGGCACTCTTCTTTGGTTTGAGAAGGGAGACATGATGTGCCTGCTCTATTTGCAAAGCAACCCTGCTCAGGATCTGGAGGTCTTGGAAAGGAGGGTCCTAGGACATCCTACAGAAAGACTGGGAGTCCTTCTGAGTCCTGTGAGGGTGTGTGTGTGTGTGTGTGTGTGTGTGTGTGTGTGTGTGTGTGTGTGTGTGTGTGTGTGTGTGTGTGTGTCTGGTGTGCTTGAGAGAGACAAAGAGACAGCATGTTTGTGGGAGCTTGTGTGCGCGTGAGTGTGAATTTGTCTGCATGTGTGAGTGCATGCATGTGAGCATTTAAGCATGGGGGTGAATTGTGAATGTGAAATTATGACTTCTGTGGGATCAGGTGAGTGTATGTGCATGAGAGTATGAGTGTGTGCATGAGTAAACACGTATGTCTGGGAATGTGAGGCAACGATATTTGTGTGTGTGTTTTGTGGTTGTGATTTTGCTCAAATGTGGATGTGTGACTGTGTGGGACTGTGAGAATGTGTTGTTTGTGTTCAAGATCTGTGAGTGTGTGCGTGTGTTACAGAGGCATATCTGAGGGGTCTGGGAAGGAACAGCACAGCCAGAGGTTTCCATGGTAGCTAAGATACCCGTTGGTCCTTAAATAATTAACCAGCCAGAGCTTTTAAATACATTTCAAAACAAATACTCATTTCCCTTTAATGCAGTGCTGATTCCACCTTTCATGCACTGCCCAGGGCTGTGCAAGACCAGCTGTGGGCTGGAATTCTTCCTCGGAGGGGCAGCCCCTGGGTTGTCATGGGAGCAGTTCTGTGGGTGGGAGGAGGGAGGCTGACCTCACCTGGTTCACAGGAAGGCCAGTGGAGAAAGGAAGGGTTCCTCTGTGCATTTTGAATGTGACCTTAGAGACTTGTAAGGGTCAGTCGCAGCTTCAGCCCAGCTCTTGGGTTTGTTGCTAATTGTCCAGCAGGAACTTTCTCTGAGCTTACCTTTAAAAGGAGCCATCTGGTACTGGGCTTTCTGATTCTTTTGTTCTCTGGGGATGACTTACCCTGACAGCTGAGTGGACCAAGCTTCCATTTCCTCTTCCACCACATTTGTCCCCGTTGCTAGTCACCTCCTATATTCCATGTTTCCCACTTGATATTACCCAAGGACTCTTCTAGCTGACAAGCCGCTCTGCCAATTTTAGTCCTCATTCACCTGACCTTCCCACACCTCCATCCTGGCAGCCCCAAAGCCTGGTGCATCTGTGTGTATGGAGAGAATACACTCCACACTTGGGGTTCTGTGTGGTGCAGGTCACACATCTGACCTGGAGGCTTCATTGTCCTTTGGGTCGGTTGGAGACAGTTGGGGACTCTTGAAGACACCATGTGGAAGAAGTAGTTGGTGGGTAGCTGAGAGGCTGATCTCCTCCTAGACAGTGGCTAAGTCATCACCTCTGCATGTTTAGTCGTTGGCTGGCAGGACAAGCAGTAGTCAGGGCTCTCCCCTGTATTTCATTTGATAATAAGGTAAACAGTGCAGCCAGTGTGAGTTGAATACTCACGGAGTCAAAAGATCCGAGTTAGATGCTTTATCTGAAATACCTCAGGTAGTATTCACATTGAACCTCTGAGCAGATAAAATGAGTAGTTTCACATATCCAAGAGGAATATTGGCCCAGAGAAGTCACTATCATCAACCAGCCTATCATCACAGACGTACTCATGGTAGAGCCAAGATTTGAATCTAGACCAGTATATTTATCCAGTGTTCTCCATGTGAGCATATACTCAGCTTGAGAGGAAAAGCCACATCTAATCTCCAAAGAAGCTCAGACAACATAGGTAGGACCCCAATGTTTCTAGAAAGAGGACCACACGCCTCAGGAAGGGGTGAGTGTGGGGATAACAGTTCTGGGGCATTGTGAAGAAGATCCAAGGGTCTGAGTTGGAGCAATGAGAATCAGGGCCCAAACAGTGTGGGACATCTGCAGAGGAAGGAGGTGGGTGCTGGGGTGGTCAGAGTGGCCATCTCCAGATCTCAGATATGAAGTGAGGGTGGTCACCACGGCCACTGATATTATTTCTGTGGCCATGCTGCTTCCTGGCAGCCACAAGGTGAGCATCTTCCTCTTCTTCCCTTCCCTTCCACTAGCTGTCCAGGCACAGACACAAATGCAATATAGCCAGCCAACCATGGACCGCAATCTCTGAAAATCATGTGTCAAAATCAATCTTTCCTCCTTTTAGTTAGTTTTCTCAGATATGTTATCACCGTGGTAAAATGGTGACTGGCACACCTTTAGAGAAAGAAGATTATCACAGATAAAGAGCGACCTTATAGAATGATAAAATGACCAATCCACCAGAACAACACAAAAAGATTAAACAAGTATGCCCTAAATAAGATAGCCTCACAATACATGAAAAATTCAAATAAAGAAGACATGAGAAACAGGCAATCTTAGAAATCGTAGCTGGGGTCTTCATCACTCCCTGTCAACAATTCATAGAAGAACTAGATGGAATAATCATCAGGGCAAGAGAAGAAATTAACATCATAAGCAACCAACTGCTTCTCACTGACATACATAGAACACTACCCAACAATCCAAAATTGTAGAATATAACCCATAAGACATTAAAGACAGATCATATATTGAAAGAAAAATAAGGATATTAGAAGACTAAAATTACTGAAATAATGAAGGATGTTTAACATTATTGGTCATTAGAAAAATGCAGATTAAAGCCATAATTCACACCTATCAGAATGGTTACAACAAACAAACAAAAATGATGATCATACTTAGGTCATACTACATTAAACTCTGACAGTTGTGCAAAGACCTGGGTCAGCCAAGTATTTCTGATGGAAATGTAAAGTAGCTACTAACTACAGAGCCAATTTGGTCAGTTTAGCAGTTGGACTCATAAATTGCACTCCCACTAAATTTGACATTTACATTCATGAATACCTATGCATAACAGCTTGATTTCTAATAGTTGAGAACTTGAACCAACTCAGTTTTCAATGCATGGTTAACTAAATTGAGTGTATCCCAATCATGGAATACTCGTCAGAGATTAAAAAAAAAAGGAATGTCCTGTTAACCTATGCAGCAACTGGGAGCTCAAGGATGTTATGCTAGATGAATAAAGCCAATCTGAAAAGAACACATATTGTCCAAGTCCATTTGTATAAAATCCCAAGTATTGTTAAGAGGAAAGATTGCAATAGGTGCGCCAGTTCTCATGCCCATCTTTTTATAGTTCAGAAACAGATGGGGTTCAGTGTTCCAGCACCTGGCTGGCCCTTCTACATGCTTCCATTGTTACTTGGCGGGCATTTCCCGTTCAAGTAGGAATGGCCCTGGATCAAAGCCAATACATTTCAAGCAATTATAAAACAAATTCCAGAGCCACCAAGTGTGAGAGGGAAGAAGCCTTAGAGATCATCTAGTTCAGCAGTTCATAGCCCTGGATGAACAGCTGAGTCACCTGAGGAACTTTCAAATAGACTGATGCCTGGGCCCCTCCCCAGAGGTCCTCTCTTAATTGGCTGAAGAGGTATTCAGGCATCACTATTTTTTAAAAGCTCCCCAAGTTATTCTAAAGAGCAGCCAGGTTTGAGACCCACTGGCAAATCCAAGCTCCTCATTTAACAGATGAGGAAGCCTTAAGTCTCACAGGTGAAATAAATAGTTCAGAGTAGGCCACATGGCTGGATTATATTAGTGCTTCCCCTGAATCCTGGATCTCCCCCCCGCCCCCCGCCCCATGTATATCTACAGCTACATCTGCTTGTACTTTCATGATCACATCTGTCCTCCTTACAAATCCTGGAGGTAGGAAGCATAATTATACATAACCCATTGTAAGGATAATACAACTTAGGCTTATGGAGAGAAAATGATATGCATGGGCTTACAGGTTTCAACAAAGGAAAATCGCTAGGATGTGTCTGTTAGACTAGTAGGAGCTCCTGCAAGGATAGTTGAACATTCATTTATGAAGATCTCATTACTGAGAGATGTGCATAGGAAAGGCTACTGAGCTCTTACATCTGTTCAACATAACTCATTAAAGTATTCCCTATTTTCATAGATCTCAATCTGTTACTGTCAGCACCTATTGGATCTCGATTTGCACCCAATTTATCTCTGCCTTTTACTAGGAATGAGAACAAACAGCCCCTGCCCTTTGAGCTTCTGAGGTTGCTTGTTTGCAATTGTGTTTTAGTGCAAATTGCCCCATTTATTCATTAGTTTTAATGTGTCCCTTTCAATGTGTAGAGATGTTGTCATCATTCACCACAGCATTTCTAGATGTCTACATGTTATTTAATATGGTTTGTAAGAGAGTGGGAGAGAGATGCAGGGTGTGAATGTATAGAGGAAGAGTTGGTAGGAAAAGAGCAAAACATAAAACTAACTCAGCAACAGATCTTGTTCCTTTGGGGTTACTGGGGCTGAGAGTTGCTGGATAGATATGGTATAGATCATGTGAGCCAGAGAGTTGGTCAATGATTTTTCTGAAGAGAAGATGTACTGAGGGTCTTCATGCTCATATTGGTATCATCACTGCTTAGAAATTAAGTGCCTTCATTTTTGTTTCTCAGTCACATGATTTTATAACAGGTTTGTAAATTTAAAAGTACTTCTCATAATATATTAGTGGTACAACGTTGGGGGTTTTATGTCTTCACCACTTTGCTTTATCTCCTTTCTTTCAAGTTTAAACTGGTTCCTGTCTTTAATGCAGGAGAAATGGTGCGGAGCATTAATGAAAGAAAACTTTGGGAGTGGATGTCTCCCTAAAGGCAGCATGCACTTGTGGAAAGACAGGATCTGAGCCAGATGCTCTGGGCTTCGATCTGGCACTTAAACTTGCCTCAGGGTCAATTCTCTCCATCCAAGCATCCAAGTGACTATTATACACACAACTGGGTTAAACGGCTGATGAGACTTGTGTAAATGCATTCGATACTGCTCAGAGTAAAAATTTCAAAGAGCAACCCCAAGTCTAGGCAAGAAGGATGAAGCCGAACCTGTCTAGAACATGAGTATCTTCCCCTTCTTGGAATTGGCAAGACCTAATTCACCTCCTGCCCTTCTACTCTCAATAATTTACTCGATTTTGCACCTTAATAAATATCTGTTCTTCTGTTTAGCCCTGCATCCACCTATCTACCCATCTATTCTAATCATTCTATAGTCTTCACAGCCCTTCTGTTTTCAATCACTAGAGATTTTAACAAGTCAGAAATTAGCCAGAAGTTAGGCACTCTACTAACCACTAGATAGCTCAGAGCACTGTGAATCAGGATTGTATTAACTTCCTCTTGGAAAAAAGGAAACATTCTATCTATCTATCTATCTATCTATCTATCTATCTATCTATCTATCTATCTATCTATCTATCTATCTATCTATCTATCTATCTATCTATCTATCTACCTGTCTGTCTGTCTGTCTGTCTGTCTGTCTGTCTGTCTGTCTGTCTGTCTGGCCATCCATCCATCCATCTATGTACCTACTTACCTACTTACCTAAGCTACCTATTTACCTACCATCCTATGACAGCTGTGGTAGTATTAAGACAAATATAATCCAGGTTATGTTCAACTCTTATTTTTAAAAGAAAACACAGTCTCTGGGCCCCTTAAAGCACTGTGGGCCCTCTTCTCTGTGCCCAGTGCAATGGGAACTGAACACAGAGCTCTAAACCTCATCTCTGCTCCCAGACTCAAATCCTGCTCACACTCATCCTTAACTGAAGACCAGGCCAAGTGTTGTGTTGCACCCATGAGTTCCCAGCACTTTGATGCAGAGGCAGCAGGATCATGTGTTTGAGGTCAGCCTGGGCTACATGGTGAAACCCTGTCTTGGAAAACTAAGCCACAGTCCATTGCATTCAGGGCAAGTAGAGGCATGTCACATTGGGAGCCAGACGCCCAGTACTGCATTCATAGAATGAATGAATGAGCAAATGCTTTAAATAGACTGTGCATCTCACCTGTGCTTCAAGCAAAGGTAATTTGGAAATTATAATTAAGTGCTGTTGTGTACTTAAAAAATGCTGACGGACACCTATCTGATCATCCAGGTGTCAAAAGCATGAGGGAATACACATTCAAAGAAAGAGTGGGTGAGCAGTGAAGGCCAACTGCCAGATGTTTTGGCTTCTTTAATAGATACATACAGCAATCTTGTTAGGATAAAGACAATAATAATCTAGTGCACTACTTAATGAATCACCTCCGAAGCAAGGCCCTTTCAATGCAACATTTCTCATGCTCACCAAGGTAGGTATTTTAGCTACACTGTTGAGCTGAAGAAGAATGACAAAATGACCCAGGTCAGGATTGGGAACGGTGATCAATTTCTTTTTGCTCTGTAGCCTTGATAACTTGCCTCATTTTGCAGAGATTTCCTGTGTATTAAGTGTATTGTTCATGGGATATCTGCACTACACAAATACAAAGGATCTTAACATTATTTTAAATTGTTCAGGCAGAGTCGATGGCAATTCTTCTATGACTAAAAGTCTTCTACCCAGTTTTGTGAAATGTTCAAGCAAGTCATGAGCAAATAAGGAAACACATTGTGAAACTGCATCTGCACCCCTGTGCAGAGCCATGAGGAGACCCTTGTGCTGAGAAATTTAACCAATTTCTTACAGATGTCCCACGAGCTGCCAAGTTTCAGGATGAAAGTCTTGGATTTCTGGGACTTCCTTAGCTCTGAGCAAACTGCATTGTTTGGTCATTCCCAGAACATTTCCTGTTGTCTTCCCCTGGAAGTGGAAAGGAGCTTATGAAAAACCAGATGTGGGGGCTGGGAAGGTGGCTCAGTGGTAGAACACTTTCCTTGCATGCCTGAGACACTGGGTTCGATTCCTCAGCACCACATAAGCAAAAAGAAAAAAGCTGGAAGTGGCGCTGTGGCTCAAGAGGTAGAACGCTAGCCTTGAGCTGAAGAGCTGAGGGACAGCACCCAAGCCCAGAGTTCAGGCCCCACGACCAGGACCCTCCCCGCCCTCCACACACACACAAAGAAAAAAGAAAAACCAGATGCTCAGGTCTCAGAACATCCCAAAAGATGTTTGCACGTCTCCTCTTACTGCAGGTGAGGAAAGTGAGGATTGTACTACCCAATATGACCCTGTATGAAAGGAGGACTTGACTTCCTGTCTCATTCTCCTGGTCTTCTCACTTGGGCACACAAGACTTTGGATTGGGTCTCCTCTGTAATGCCTCCTCCGTCATCCTCATATATTCAGGATGTGCACAGAGAGGACATGGTTAATGTGGCTGAGGGTTCTAGCTGCAGGATGAGACCAACATGGTTTTTATTTGGGTGGTGCATTTGCCTGGAAGTGTGTGGGAGGAGAAGTTTCTTCAGGAGGCTGCCTGCCCTGCTTTATTATTAGGTTAATTGAAACCATAAAAGCAAACTCAGATTTGCATTAAAGCCTAGCCTAGCAGATGGTGACAAGTTCTGAGCCTCATAAAAGAGGATTGAAAGTTATAAAGCTTCTTGAGCTCATCTGTGCCAGAGTGTGAGAGGCAAAGGCGTTGTGGGAGATGGCCCGTGCCTCTCTCCACCCCCTGAATCCGCTCCTGGGACTGTGCATGCATTAGCTCCCTCTCATGCCGGGGCATACAACGTTTCCACCTGGGATGTGTTGTTCTCAGCAGGGATTGCAAACCCCAGAAATGGTTACATGTCTTCCTCTCTGTTCTGTTTTAAAGTATATTTCACCTCAACTTTCCCTGGGCAAACAAAATCTTCCTTTAGCCCCTCCTTGTTTCTATTCTTGCCATCTGTCTTATTAATCAGGGCCACCACAACAAAGACCAAGATGGGCAGCATCAACAATAGAAATCGATTTTCCCAGTTCTAGAGAAGTCCAAGATCACAATGCCAGCTGAATTCTTTCCTGATCCTGGCTCCCTTCTTCATTTCAAGATGACCACTTTTGTTTCCTGTGATCTTATGTGATGGAAAGAGTAATTGTTTTTTGTTTTTTTGTTTTTGGGTCTGGTCGTGGAGCCTGAACTCTGGGCCTGGGTGCTGTCCCTCAGCTCTTCAGCTCAAGGCTAGCGCTCTATCACTTGAGCCACAGCACCACTTCCAGCTTTTTTTTCTTTTTGCTTATGTAGTGCTGAGGAATCGAACCCAGGGCCTCATGCATGCATGGCAATCGCTCTACCACTGAGCCACCTTCCCAGCCCAGAGAAAGTGTTTTTTATTTTGTTGTTGTTGTTGTTCTTTAATGAATAATCTGTTTTTTAACAGATCCATTCCTGAAGACCTACCTCCAAGTACTCTCACCATATTAGTTCTTCAAAATATGAATTATGAGATGGAACACAAAGACTGTATCATCTTTGTCTCTGCACTTAGTACTATGCTTGCCTTTCAGGGAAGTGCCCACTGGTCACTCTCCCCTACTGTTTCTTGGAAGGTCTCAGTCTCTAAGCATGCCTCTTCCGTCACAGTTCTGGCTTCTGTAATAAAGGTACCATAGACTAGTATGATAAGCCTAGGAATTTGTATCTAACAGTTTGGAAGGGAGAAATCCAAGAGTAGGATTCATGGTTGGGAAGTAATAAGATTGGTAATAAGATTTCTTGTTGCATTCTCACATGGTAGACTCTAAGGGGAAAATGAGATTTCTTGTGCTTCCCAGAAGGACATTAATGCCATTCATGAAGACTACTCTCATAACTTCATTTCATCCTTATGACTTCCCCAAAGCCTCACCTCCAAGTACGTGCGGATTAAAACTTAAACATATGAATTTTGCAGGAGCGGGGCATCAACATTCAGTCCATACATCATCCTTTTTCCCTGTCCATTGAGTCTACTACTTTTTATTATCATTCTCCAACTAACTGACCCAGAGAGATGGGTCTAATCAATTGATTCATGTTCTCTGTCTATGCTGAATACTTCTTGATTTCTCTTCCTATCCACATGCCATTCCTCATGCAGAGAATGACTCATCTCCCACAGTGTGAAGTTCTGAAAGTGTCACCAGAGACCTTTTCTCAGTGCTCTGTTATACCTCCGTGCTCAGTCTGTCACACATGCCCATTTCTGGACCCTGTGTCCACCAACTATCTCCTCTCCCATATCTTTGCCATTTAACTTCTGCCCTCTGTCGTCCCTTTCTCTGTTTATACACATCCGGAATTCTCTATTCCATTATGCTTCTCCTCTTATTCTGTCTACACCAGAGCCTCAATCCTCTCCATGGAGTGGAATTTTCATGGCACATCTGCCTCTCATCTCCCTATCCCTGTCATTTCACTGAAATGCCATGTGCCTTACCCACCTAGCTTACAGGAGCCTTGCAATAGCCCCTTTTATAAAAATAAAATAAAAAGACAGTGAAACTGCCGCAATGGTTATGCAAAACTGAATCTACTTTCTAAGACTTTGTGACCCTTTCTGGTAGTCCTGGTGCTCAGTCCTAGCAAGATGGTTATTCAGAAATGGAAAAATGAAATGAATGAGATTTCCATGAGGATGCATATAAGGAATTTGAACAAAACCTTTGGGCCAGGACCTTGTTCCCCTGTTACCATAAGGTCACATCCAACAACCTGTCATCTAAAATACCGTAATGGGCCACTCCTCTGAATAAGTCACTGTGAAAATTCAGTTATCTAGGATGAGAAGGGAAGCAAAGGAAGGAATAGACATTCATGATCTTGGATGTGCCAGCCTGCTAGTCACTTTACATACATTAACTCAGGTAATTGCTCATGGATAACGTTTTAAGCCACATTATTTTAGAGGAGAGGAAATTGAGGCCAAGGAAGGTTAAACAACTTGGCCATTGGGGACAGAAATAAACCCGACTGGCTCTGTGTAGATAATTATTGAAATTGGGTGACAGGTACATGGAGGTTTATCTAAGAGTCAACCTTTAATGTTAGCGAGGGGACTGGCTCCATGACACCCCACAGACACCCAGATCTACAGGCGCTCAGGTCTCTTAAACACAATGATATAATGCAGTGTTTGCATATAACCTATGCACATCCTTTTATATGCTTTGAATTCACTCTGGATTATTTATAATATCAAATGTGATATAATTGATAGAAAAGTAGTTGTTATGCTATATTTTAATTAATATACATTAGTTGTACAAGAGGAGTTTCACTGTGACATTTCCATGCATGTTTACAACTTATCCTCCTCATTATCTCTTATAACTCTACTCCTCTTCTTAAAACAATTTCAACAGGTTTCATTATTCAGTTTTCTTCCATTCACACAAGCTACTTGAACCATATTCATTCTCATTCACCCCTTTTGTTAGTCCTTCCTGTTGTATTATTTTCATTGTATTGTTAATTTTCTTGTCTTTTTTTCGTATAGAATAGAAGTTGGTTGAATGTACAGATATGGAATCTGTAGATTTAGATAGTTGATTTTACCCCCCAATTTTAATATTTGGAGCTTTTCTACAATTAAATAAGGAAGAGTTGTCATCTGTCACTTAGCTACCTATATTAGTTATCAACTACTGTATATGAGTTCTAAAACTTAGATGCTCAAAACAGCACACACAGATCATCTCATGTTTCTATCGGGCTAGAACCTGATGTGGAGTCAGCTAGCTGGGAGTTCCTGAGTCCAGGGTCTTTCTCATAGGCAGCAGCAGGGTCCTTCTGGGGCTGTGGTCTTTTTTTATCATTATCAGGTAGTAGGATCCCGTCAGGGTTTTAGTTATTTGCTGTAAGGGTCTCTCCATGATGTCACTCACAGTGTGGCAACCAGCTTCATTTAAGATGAAGGCTATGAAGGGAAATGTGATTTCTTTTTGTTTCTTTGCATGTTCCTCACCCGTGGTATAACCCTTATTTTCACTATATTTGATGTTGGTGCCCTGCATCACATATATATATTTGTCTAGCTTGAGGAGGGGAAGGGAAAAAGCAAAATGCCTAAATAGGGATACAGGTTGACCCATTGTAACAATGAGATATATAAGACACTATGTTGAAAAACGAACTTTACAATTTAGGCAGGGAAGGGGGGGAGGGAAAGAAGGAGGGAGTGTAGCTGTGGAGGGAAGGGAGGATAGGGGAAAAATAAAGGAGGAGGCAACAATGCTCGATAGGAACTGTACTCATTACCTTGCTCATGTAACTGTAACCCCTCTGTATCATATTTTTACAATAAAAAACGTATTTTAAAAAAGATGAGAAAACACATTTTTTAATAATCTAGTCTTGGAATTAATATCCCATCACTTCTGTAATTCTGTTCATGAAAGCAAGAACACTCTAGAGAAAGGAGACACACAAGATTGTAAATACCATGAGAGGCAAGCATCCAAGGGGATCCCTTCGCAGACTGCCTACCAGAGCTAGTAAGTAGTTTTGCTAGACTCTAAATCTTTTTCTGTTTGGCAACAAATGCATCCTGTATTTTTCCATTGCTTTCAGTAACCTCTAGGCTTCACTAATGACAGTACCTTGGCTTCAATTTGCCTATCAGGATGGCCCAACAGAATGCAAATCTATACAGAGGGTTCTTCAGCATTGTTAACAATTGGAGCTGCTTGGGAACTGGCTGTTCACACCATTCCCATGGCAAATGGGATGTACCAGCAGACAGACAGGAAACTATCCTCTGATAGAGAACTGACCCAGAGGGATCCTGGAGAGATGTAAGGCCAGGAGAGAAGTGAGATAAAAAATGATTTGAACTGCCAGGCGCTAGTGGCTCACACCGGTAATCCTAGCTACTCAGAGGCTGAGATCTGAGGATCATGGTTCAAAGCCAGCCCAAGTAGGAAAGTCCACCAGACTCTTCAATAAACCACCCAAAACCAGAAGTGGTGCTATGGCTCAAGTGGTAGAGCTCTCGCCTTGAGCTGAAGAGCTGAGGGATAATGCCCAGGCCCAGAGTTCAAGCCCCATGACTGACCAAAAAAAAGATTTGAACTTTCAGCAAAGGCATTGATTGATGGTAGAAAACGGAGTTATCTTTTTAACCACCAAGTCCCTAATAGAGTGTCTAGTATATGGTAAATGGACTTCAAATGCATGAAGTGAGACTGGACAGGGCTAGAGGATTAAGAAAGGAGAGGAACCCATGAAAAGCAGCCCGGAGTCAGAACCACTTTCAGGCTGTGGACTTTGAAATATGATGGGCAGGACCCAGGGAGGAGGAAGAACTGTCCACAGTGGGGGCATCTATGGGAACTTGTGCAGGACTACCAATGTGCCCCTGGTCCCAGACCACTTGATTGTGCCTTCTCACGGGAAGGGGGAACAGAACCTGTACATATCTCTTCCACCCTAGCTCTCAGAAACACAAGCATACATCCTGAGGATGCAACTCAAGGTTGCACTGATGTCAAAGGCAGCAGCTACGTCACACTGCCCAGGATTTTAGAGCTGTCTCCGGAGCTATCTGAGAAGGGGAATAGGAGGTTGAAAGACAATTATTTCCATATTTCTGCAGAGGCTAGTGCAATTTATTGGTTGAGAACACGGGAGTGTCTGGGTTCAAATTTCAGCACCATTACTAACCAGCTGTGAGACTTTGGACAAATGATTTAACTTCTCTGCACTTTCCCCATCTGCCCCTCTGTTCCTGCTCCATAAAAGTTGAAGGATCATGGCATAGATGACTTAGGACTTTGCACATATGAATTGAATTATTTTGTGTAAAACAGAATTGTTGCTGGCACCTAATAAATACTCAACAAATGTTAGCCCTCACAATAATAGCATTATTATTATTATTATTATATACTTGGTTTGCTGTCTCAGGCTATGTCTTACTAGTGGGCTAGTGTGAAAGACATCCTGTCTCTTCTCAATGCAACTTTAAGAAATCCTCCCCACTCAGAGGGGCCCTGGAGAAATGGGACCTTCCACTTTTATCTCAGAGAGGAGGAAGACAGAAGCAATTTCAATCTCAGGAGGCTTTGGGTGTGGGGAAGGGGATGGATTTCTTCTTGTTTTTGTTGTTGTTTTAATTTCTGAACACATTTCTCCAAGGGCTGGGAAAAGCTGCAAAGCTGGAGGAATACTGCACACCCAGGAGCCTGTATGGTTGTGATTAGATGGCATAGGCCCAGCAGAAGCAGCTGTTAATCCTGACTATTAATTAGAAGATATGGAGAGAGAGAATATCAGTCTGCGAGCTCAGCTAAGCCCCCAGCAGCACTGCCTTCCTCTGTAGCCTAATCCCTTCCGAGACTTGGGCCCCAGGAAAAGTGCCAGGAGGGCTGCTACCAGCAGACACCTGCCATCAAAAGCCCAGATGTCTCTGCTCCCCAAAGTAGCCATCTCTCCCGCTGGAATATTCCTTCGAGTATTTCCCCAAGTCCATTTGGATATGCTGCAAAGAAATGTGTTTTTATTCCTCTTTGGAAAACCAAGAAGGGAGCCTTGATGGGTGTGATGGTAGGGTTTGCAGTCATGGGGTAGGGACAAAGACTCCTTCTGGGCACTGATGGTCATGCTTTACTCTCCAAGAGGGACTGGGTAGAAGAGCTACTGATGTATGACTTGCTTGAAATTGAAGCTCATAGAACCTACCCATGACCGTGAGAGCTGTTGTTGTTTGACCTGATGCTTCATGTCTGCAAATAGGGCTGACCATAGGCAAGAGTTCTTTCTTTCCCCAGTGTCTGAAAGTTCCATCTTGGTTACCAGCATCCCCTAACCTTGCCTCCCTCCAGGTGAAGAGACCCGTCACTGAGCACACCCTTGCACCATTTACCAAAAATCTCCAGTTCTGATCTCATTTTCATTTTACCAACAGCAGGAGAAAAAGCCACACCAGTTACACTAGTCCATCCTTTGAAGATGAGATAGTAGAGAGTGCTTGAACTGTCAAGGTCAGAATGTGGTAATGAGAGAGAGAAAGCAGGTGTCAGAACCATGTGTGCAGATTCTGTCAGCAGAGTAATACGCATTTCCGTTTCTGTATTGTTCCTCAAGATGTTCTCTTTGCCTACTCTATCCAGCTTCAAACATCTGTCTGTTCAGGATCCTACTCAAGTCTTGTTCTTCCTTCAATCTTCTCTGCCTATATTTGTATCTAAATATCTCCCTCTTTCCTAGACTCCTCTGTATATCATGGATGCCAGCGATATGCATTGCAGTAGGAAAGAGCAGGTCAAGAGATTAGCTTCCGGAGTAGGCAGGGAACATAGAAGAGAGGAGGAAAACGGAAGCTCCTACTTTGGGTCTTGTTTTGGGCCAGTGATATGAACTTGGACTGCTACTAGGAGTTGAGAAGCCTGGGGCTCAGTGTTCCTTTCTTCCTTCTCTTTTCTTCTCTTCCTGGGGATGGCTTTGTGGGGTTGTCAAAAGACAATCCTACAATTTTTTGGAATGAGAATTCAGTCTTTGCCTGAAGTGAGGACATCCCTGGCTGAAATTCATTCTTCCATTCCTAAGCTGTGATGATCACCAGGACGGGGATGGGAGGTGGAAGGTGACACCAATGATGAAGAGCTTCATATAGTTTTGAATGCGGATTATAGTCTAGATTTTATTTTAAGGTTTGACATGACATGCATAATAGGAAAACAGGAACTGTTTTATCTTTATTTTCCAAAAGAGGAAATAGGCATATAGAGATTTAATAACTTGCTATCCTCCTGGCAAGTGACATGTCAGGTTTCTACAGTATACTTCACAGCTACCAGTGCATACAAATTCACGGTCAAGTTTCATGATCTCTCCAAAACTCAGTTTCCTCACTGAAAAATAGCAATTTGCGATCACCAGGCCCTGAGTTCAGCCCCCAGGAGATCAGTCAAATGTAGGTTTGTTCCTTCTTCACTGAGGTTTTGTGGCTTTACTCAGAGATGATGGAAGGCATTTTGCAGATTGGTCTAGGTTGGGCTTAATATCTATCAGTTCTTTTTTTTTTTTATTGTGAAAATACTGTATAGAGAGGTTACAATTACATGGGCAAGATAGTGAGTACATTTCTTATCAAGCATTGTAGCCTCCTCCTTTGTTTCCCCTTCCCATCCCTTCCCAGCTTCCCCCCATCCCCCCACCAAATCCTCCCCCACCACCAAAGTTGTAAAGTTTGTTTTCGACATGACAACTTGTACTTCTCATTGTTGCAATGGGTCCACCTGTATCCTTATTTAAATGACTTGTTTTTCCCCTTCCCCTCCACAAATTATACCGACATCAAATACAGTGAAAGCAGGGGTTATACTGTGGGGGAAGGACATACAAAGCAACAAAGAAATAATCTTATAAATGTGTTAGAAACAAATGCATGAATGAAAAAAAACATTTAAATACATATCTTAGGGTTCATTTTCCTAACATCACCTTATCTGATCTTTTCTGCTTGACTCATACATGTACTAGATATTGCAAATAAGGGAAACCATGGGACCTATGTTTCTTTGGGCTTGGCTTACTTCACTTAATATAATTTTTCCAAGTCTTTGCATTTCCTAACAAATGGGGCAATGTCATTCTTTCTGATGGAGGCATAGAATTCCATTGTGTATATATACCACATTTTCTTGATCCATTCATTTACTGAGGGGCATCTGGGTTGGTTCCATATCTTAGCTATGGTAAATAATGCTGCAATAAACATAATTGTGCTGGTAGCTTTAGTGTGGTCTTGTTTGAAAACACTTGGTAAATGCCCAAAAGTGGGATTGCTGGGTCATAGGGGAGCTCTATGTGGAGTCTTTTGAGGAACCTCCATACTACTTTCCAAAGTGGTTGAACAAGTTTACACTCCCACCAACAATGAAGTAAGGTTCCCTTTTGTCCACATCCCCTCCAGCATCTGTTGTTATTAGGGTTCTTGATTTTTTCCATTCTAACTGGGGTGAGGTGGTATCTCAATGTTGTTTTGATTTGCATTTCTATTATGGCTAGGGAGGTTGAGCATTTCTTCATGTGTCTATTGGCCATCCTTCTTTCTTCTTCAGAGAAGTTTCTCTTTAAGTCTTTAGCCCACTTATTTATTGGGCAGTTGTTTCTTTGAGGATTTGTTGTTGGGGGAATTAATTTTTTGAGTTCCAAGTATATTTTAGATATGAGACCCTTGTCCATTGTATGGCTAGTGAAGATCTTCTCCCAATCCGTAGGCTTTCTATTGATCTTGCTAGCTATATCCTTTGCCATGCAGAAGCTCTGCAACTTCATGCAATCCCATTTGTCCAACCTTTCTTTGATTTGTTGTGTTTCTGGGTCTCTATTCAAAAAATTTCGGCCTGCGCCAAGGAGACTTAGGGTTTCTCCTATTCCATCCTGTAATGTTTTCAGAGTGTCTGCTTTGACTCCGAGGTCTTTAAATCCATTTGGAGTTGATTCATATCTATCAGTTCTTTTACTCCTATCTACCCAGCTCTTCATGAAACAGAAACACCCAAAGAGATGATCTAGCCCTATTACTTCACTGAACAGAAAAGACACTGGGATGCAGTCTACAGTGGTCTGATGAACATAGTATGACCTGTTTCAGAAAGAGAAGAAATTGATTGTCTGGTGTGCTCCCGTCCAGGTTCTTGCGATGGGCAAGCACATCACATGGGATATGTTAGAAGATTGGCTATATATTTTTTTTATCATTATTGTCTTTCTAAATTAAACTTTTTATTATTTTGAGATAATTGTACAGCCCCATGTTATTGCAAGAAATAATAGATTTCCTTGTACCCTCTAATCCAGGTTCTTTTCTCAGTAACCTTGTATATGCACTATAGTCCGATGTCAGAGCGAGTGTACCTATCCTGGATATTCACAATGCAGAGCATTTATACATCTGTTCCTTTATAAAGCTGCAATCTCTTTCTTCCAGCGTCCTTCTGATCATCACCCCTGGCAACCACTAATATTCTTTAAGTGGAATAGCACAGTATGTGACCTTTTGAGTTTGGTTGTTTCTCACTCAGCATGATCCTTTGAAGACTCATCTGGGTTATTTTATGCATTTATAGTTTGCTCCTCTTTTATTGTTGACAAGTTATCTATGGTAGGAATGTGTCACATCCTGTTTAACCTATTGGAAGACATATAGATGGTTTTCAGTATTTGAGTATTAGCAATAGAGGCGTTCAGAATTTTCACCTACAGATTTTTATGTCAGCATATGTTTTCATTTCTTGGAAAAAATGTCCAAGAATATGGTATTAGTATCTGTATCTTTCATGTGAAAATTAAACGTGTTCTCAGGGTCATTGCTTACTGATGTTTTTTTCTGGTTTTTTTTTTTTTTTCCAACTAGCCATGGCTATAAATACATAGTGACATCTCATTGAGATTTTAATATGCATTTGCTAATGGACGATGATGCAATTTTTTGCCTTGTATTTACTCTCCTTTTTGAAATCTCTTTATTACGTTTTGTCCACTATCCAGTTGGAACTACTTATTTTTTTAATCTGTTGAACTTTGACAGTTATTTATATAATCTAGCTACCAGACTGTTCTTGGATGTGTGTTTGGGAAATACTTTCACCTAGCCCACGGTGTATCTTTCCTCTGTCTTCAGGGGAATCTATTGCAGAGTAAGATTTTCCTGTTCGATGACATCTAATTTATTCATTTCCCTTCCACTCATTAGGATTTGGTGTAAAACATAGAAATTTTGCCAGGAGCTCAGATTTCTGTTTTTTCCCCCTCAAAACTGCAGTTAGACATTTAATCTGTGATCCATTTTAATTTTTATATAAAATATAAGAGAGGCCCAGATCGAATTTTCTGTGCTTGGAGAAGTTCAGCTCTTCTAGTAACAGTTGTAAAGCCAGCCAGTCCTCCATTGAATTGCTTTAGTGCTTTCATCAAAGATCAGCTGGTTAGATCTGCATGTATCTAGTCCTGCATTCTCTGCTCTGTTTCACTCATTTGCTCATTTCAGCCTAAGTTGGTTGCTGGAACTATATAATGAGACTTGAAATTTGGCAGATTGATTCTTTTCCAGGTATATTAGAATCCATATGAATTTAATATAAATGCAATTTCAGAATATTTGTATTTAGAACTATAAAAAGTCATGCAAAAGTTTTAACAGGAAGATTTAAACTTGAATCTCACTTTGCAGAGAATTGGTATCTTTACTATGTGGAGTCCTCTGAATGCAATAAATCTCACCATTTATTAGATAATCTTCAGATTTATTTAGATTATTTCATCAGCATTTTGTAGTTTCCAGTATATAATTCCTCTGAATATTTTGTTAAATTTAAACCTGAATGTTTGTTATTTTTGAGAAATGGTTATGAGATTATGCTTTTAATTTTATGTTAGTGTGGTTTAGCAAGCATATAGAAAAACAATTTCTAGTTTTGGGATGTCATCTTTTATTCTATTTCTTCTTTTCTGAGCATACCTACTAGTTATGAGATTTTGTACTTTTCCTTAAAAATTTGAGTTTTCTAATAGATGATTATGCCATCTGTGAACACAGCTGGTTTAATTTTTTCCTTTCTGATCTATCTCTTTTATTTACTTTTCTTGCATTATTATACTAGCGTGAACATCCACCATTATATTGAATGAAAAATATGACACAGACATCTTTGTCTTGCTCCCAATCTTAGGGAGGAGGCACACTGTCTTTCACTATCACATATAATGCAATCTTTAAGAAAAAAACCCTTTTCTCTAAGTGCTCAAATTTTTGTGTTTTGTGTTTTACATAGTATTCTATTATTATTTTTTGATGTTTGCAGGTTCTGTATGACTGCTCATTTTTAATTCCTGCTATTAATACTTTAAATCATTTTTATCAATCTAGATAGACATTTGCCAATTTTATTCATCTTTTCAAGGAATCTGTTCTTTATTTTGTCAATTTTTCTTTCTTGTATTAAATTTTATTGATACATACTGTTATTTTCTTTCTCTGTTTTTGACTTATGTCATACTTTTCTTTCCAAGTTGTCGAAGTCACAGTTTAGATTACTGATTTGTGACTTTTCCCTTTTACTCAATATCTATATCTAGCGCCATAAATTTTCTTTTCAACACTGCTACAGTTTTATATCACAAATTTTGATATGTTATAGTTTGATTTTGTTCAGTGTTTTGATTTCCCTCAACAGTTTCTCATGACCTATGAGAATTTAAAAGTATATCACGTGTTGTGAGCTAATAAAAAAGAGCATATTTAATTTTCAAGTGTTTGAAGAGTTTCTGTTACTGTTTTGCAATTGATTTCTATTTTGATTTCATTGTCTCAAAATAAACATATGGTTTATAATACCAGGTCCTTTAAGTGTGTTGCTGTACATTTTATGGCCCAGCATGTGGTCTACATTAGTGTCCATTCCATGAAAGCTGAAAAGGATGTGTGTTCTTCTCTTATGGGGCAGTGTCCTATAAATTAATTGATTAAATGTTGTTGGTTAATGATGTTGTTTAGCTCATTTATGTCTTTGCTAGTTTTTATATCAATTGCTGAAAGAGGGATACTGGAGCTCTAAAAATAAAAGTGGATTTGCCTGCTTCTACTTTCTCTTCTATGATAATGAAAGGCATCATTATCATCATATAATCTCTCTGTAAAGATTCTTGTCCTGAATTCTATTTCATTGGATCCATCCATCCATCTCCATTTGGATGAGAGCTTGCATGATAGATCTTTTTTCCTTTCTCTTATTTTCTGCTTACCTATGCAGTCATATTTGACGTCTTATGGACAGCATGCATTTGGGTCATATTGTTAATACACATTTCCAACCTCTGTCTTTTTTCCAATCAATATTTACACATAACATTTTTATTTTTTTATTTTAAGAGTGATGTAGAGAAGGGTTACAGTTACAGAACTAAGTACATTTCCTTTTGAACAGTGTTACCCTTCCTTCATTTTCTCCTAGATTTTTCCCTTCCGACCCTCCTCCCCCCTCAAGTTGTATAGTTCATTTCCAACATAGTGTCCAGTGAAGACCACTGCTGCATTTGTTCACCCTTTGTCCTACCATTTCTGAGCTTCTTCTTCCCCTTCTCAAATCAGATAAACAAGATACAAATACTGACAAATCAGATACAAGATACAGGGTACCAAAATTGAAGACAGTGATGAAAGGGAAAAAAACAGAAGGAAAAATAAAGAACCACAAACAGTACAATTACAACAACAACCAAAGAAAGAACCCTTTGTTAAGGAAAGGAAATCACAGAAATAGCAGGACAATGGATGAACCAAAGCAACACTGATACCCACTTGACACTATGTTGAATATGAACATTACAACTTGGGGGGAGAGATTGGGAAGGGCAAGTGGGAGATAATGAGGGATGGGGTAACAATAATTAAAAACAAATGTACACATTGCCTTACTTATGTAACTGTAAACCCCCTGCTCATCACCTTTTCAATAAAATAAAATAATAAACTCTTGTTTCCTTTTCTTGGAGTTCATTTTGATAAGTATCATTTTCTATGATCATATGCACATAGACATTGAGCCCTTGTGATCCTTTCCTAAGAATAACTTCCCTTAGTCTCACTGTGTGAATATTGAGTCTTGTTTAATCAATCATGTAATTAACCATTGGGTTTACTTTTAGATTTATAGGCACATTCTAATTATTACAAATGAGGGAAACCATGCAACCTATGTTTCTTTGTGTTTGATTTACTTCATTTAACATAATTTTTCCAAGTCTTTCCATCTCCTTATGAGTGAGGCAATGTCATTCTTTCTAATGGAAATATAAAATTCTAGTGTGTACATATACCACATTTTCTTGACCCATTCGTCCAGTGAGAGGCATCTTCGTTGATTCCATATCTTAGCTATCCAACCTCTATCTTTTAATTGATTTACATGTACTGTAATCATCTGTTAAGCCAGCAATTTAATTATTTATTTTTATTTTTGTTTGTGTATATCTCTCTGCTTTGTTTTCTGATCTTTTAAATGAGTTGAACATTTACCATACTTTTATTGAGATTAATCTGCAGTGTTTTTAAATGTGTAGACTTCTAGTGGGTCCTAGCAATTATATTAAGTGGACTTAACACAGTCAACTGGCATCATTTTAGCATAGTTTTGTTTGAACAGCAAAGAAAATGTACCTACATTTATATTGCTATTCCTTCCCTTGTTTACAATTGTGTTAACTATTTCATCTTCCTGCATTTAGAACTGTTTCAGAGAGTTTTTATTCAACCATCAAACATAATTTAAAGCTCAGGTAGTAGAATACTTACCTATAAAACATAAATCCCTAAGTTTAAATCCCAATCCCACAAAACCTATAATTTAGAAAACACAAAAAGAAATGCCTATTTTATGTATTTGCATTGCTTACTAAGTTCTTTCTTCCTTCCCAAGGTTTTAAGTTTCTACTTTTTACTGTTTCCATTTAGAGAATTTATCTTTTCTTTTAGGATAAGTATGTTGACAAATTCTCTAAGCCCTTCTTTATCTGAGAATTTCTCTTTGCTCCTGAAGGATATATTTTTTTTTTTTTGCTAGATGTGGAGTTGTAGATTGACATTTACTTTCTTTAGCTGCTTGGAAAATGTAATCACGTTGTCTTGGCTTCTTCCTCATGAGGAACTTGATGTCATTTAAATAGTGCTTCCTCTGTAGATAAGGGATTATTCTTTCTTCACTACTTTTTGGGTTTGCTTTGGGTTTCCAGAAGTTTGACTTTGAGGCTTCATAGCACAATTTGGGGAAGTATGGTTTTCCTCTTCAGGATTTACTGAGCTTTCTGTTTTTGTATGTTGATACTTTTTCTCAATTGAGATATTTTTCAATAGCAAATATTTTAGGACATTTTCAGCCCAATTTTCTTTCGGCAGCTCCAATAATAGACACTTATATCATTGCTACAGTCCCATAAGTCTTTGAACATATTCCTTTTAGATATTTTCCCCAGTATGTTTTTTATCTCTTTGGACCAATCATGTAATTTAATTATTGCCTTCTGATTCATATATTCTTCTACTAATTCTTTCATTCATTTAACTTATTATTCTTTTACTTCTAAATTTCAATTTTTTTGTATAATTCCTACTTCTTTACTAAGACTTTCTACTTTTCATTTTTAAGTGAGCTTATGATTTTTTTATGATAACTACTTTGATGCCCCCATCAGATGATTCTAATTTTCTCTGCCATTGAGAAAATTCTCAATTGAGAAAAAGTATCAACATACAAAAACAGAAAGCTCAGTAAATCCTGAAGAGGAAAACCATACTTCCCCAAATTGTGCTATGAAGCCTCAAAGTCAAACTTCTGGAAACCCAAAGCAAACCCCAAAAGTAGTGAGGAAAGAATAATCCCTTACCTACAGAGGAAACACTATTGTTGGTATCAGTAAGTGATTGTTTCCATTCAGCTTGAGATCATCTTTGTTCTTGGTAGAGTCAGTAATTTTCTACTCAAAGGTGGACATTTTTAGGTACTACATTCTGAGACTAGATTTTGTTGTTTCAAACTCTTGTTTTGGCATGCTTCTGCTCATACTTCTGCAAGGGAAGTAGGTTGCCAGCTTCCTGCTTCTAGGTGGAGGTGGAAATCAAGTTTCCCCACATGATCCCTGTAGACATCCAAGAAAGTTGATCTTTGTTATAGCTGAGTGTGAGGGTGGGATTCTGCTCCTGGCAGAGTTCTGGTTGCAAGGGTTTGTCCTGGCTCCTTATTTTTCCCTCTGTGTCCCACACAATGGGAGAGGTAAAGTATGGCATATTACCTCCTGTCAATAATGCTCAGATGAAGTCCAAGCTCCTACTTGCTCTTACCTGATAGAACCTCAGCAAAATTGGGGCACTCAGATCCTTGAAAATTTTAGGGATCTAGGCTTCTTACTCTACCTTTGCTCACATGAATGAGACTGGGCCACAGGCTTCTGGTGGTTTTTTTCCACCCCCTTTAGTGTTTGTCTGAAATAGAGAAGTTTTGTTTAAAAGTTTTCTGTCTTTCTAGGATGATTTTTTAAAGATAATAGGCCTTCATTTGAATTTTACTTTTCCCCCTCTGTGGCTTTATGCCCCACAGTGTGTTGGGTTGAGGTTGGCAGGGGGAGAGGGCTCCTTCTTAGGAAAATGGATGTTTCTGGGTTTCTGGTTTCTTCAGCTCCAAAAGGGATGCATGAGACAAAACTAGGATACTTACCACTATAGCATTATTTAGTTGCCTTGCTTGCTCCATCTTTCACCATCTCTCTTCTCTATCTAGTATCCAGGAGGGGTTAATTGTACTTCACTAGAGATATAGGGAAACTAAATATAGTCCATGGGCACCCCACAGACAAATTTTGCTGATCTTTTTCTCCAGAGGAGAATTCCAATTACTTAACTAAATTATTTAAAGGAAGCTGTGAGAGATGCATACTGTAGCCGTGGGAAATGTGAGATTAAGTTTGTTGACTGAGTAAGATTTCAGATAGTCTTCTCTGCACCCTCTCCCTTAGACACAAGTAGTCTGTCCTATTTCTCATTGCCTCTTGACTCATAGTCCATAAGTGATCTGAAATGAGTTAGCTGAAGCTTCCCTCTAACATTATGTTTAAGGTTAGTGATTTGTGTGTAAGTGTGGTTATACAAATCTACTCTTCAGTAGATTCTCAGAAAGCAGGTGGCCCTCACATTTAAGACTCTTAGCTCTAGGAAATCTAAAGTTGCCCTTTATGAGAACACTATCACACTGTTTCTTTTCCGAACCAGTTTGTGTTTTCTAGGTTGTGTTTGGTACAGGCTCAGGTTAGTAGTACCACAAATGTCATTGTGGGGACATTGCCAAGAATGTTTCTTGACAGCTCCGTGTCTTTCTCAGGAAGACCCATGGGAGAAATTCTTCTTGGGTCTCATGATGAGAAAAGCTGAGCTCTGCCTTTCTGCTTACAACTGGCTTTCTTTTAAAATTGCTTTCTCGTATTACAGACAGTTTGCTTCTTGTAACTGTGTATTTGTTTTGGCTATTGGAAAGCCCAGAGTCACATTCTGGAGCTGTTGACTGCAGCAGTATCGGATCTTATGGTCTGCATCGGATAGTCTGTCAGTTTTATTTTCCCCTGACTTTTTACTCCCATATATATTTTCCTTTCAGAGTCTCCTTAATCGAGTAATTTCCATGAATATATAATTCATTCTTTTATATTGTGAGCCTTTTATAAGAGGCCTCGAATAGTAATTATAAAAAGCAGAGCTAGATATATAGACAGACAAACAGAAAGACAGACTTACCTCCTCACCTGAGCTTGACCTACTTTACTCAAGTGCTATAAAACTGATGCAGTGAACCCAGCTGACCTATGCTCAGCCTTGTCTCCCAATTGACTTTCCACTGTTACATATGGATGTGAAGGAAAGAATATTTGTTTCTAGGCTGAAGTTTTGCCATACCCCCATGCCTCCAGAATCCCAAGTGGGTTGGAATGAAGTTGATACAGGAAGAAGGCACCTTAGGGAGAGAAGCTGAGTACATGATACATATTGGAGTCTCCTCTTGTCTTTCTTGGTGCAAAGCAATGATAGAAAGCTATTCCTTAAGTTCCTTCTAGTCCAAGACTACCACAAAAGATAATTTTCGGTGACTCTTTTCATTCTGGTCCTCGCTCCCCTGTCAATGCACAGACTATGTAGGAAGAGCATTGAAGTGCTTCTAGGAAAAACACCTCCCCGTGGGCACAGGTGGGTGTGTTTCCTAGGGTTCCTGGGTACCTAAAAACCATGAAGACCTTGCTAATGTCCATATACCCCTTCCAGTAACTAGACTTAGTGTTTCTCTTGTAGAATGAATAGAATACTACATTCTTCACAGGACATTCTTCAGTGACATATAATCTCACTTGTAACCCTCACTTATAAGACTTACTTCTAAACATCACCTATCAACTTCACTGGTGTCCTTATTTACTAGGAACCAGATTGTGTGCTCGCTTCTGAAAAGAAGCAGGGGAAAGTGGGATGATGTGGGTTGGTCCCTTCCAGTGGCTCCATGTCTACTAAAATATGGCCCTGTCTTGGACTGCTACTATTGCTACTATTAGCTTTCGCTAGCAGGTGCATTCTGTCAAGTGCAGAGATTATCTAGATGGAAATGCTTTTGTTCAAGTACAATTTACATCAACACACACACACACACACACACACACACACACACACACACACACACACACACACAGACAGAGTGGTGGTTGCGGTAGTACCATAGGGAAAAACAGGTTGCCTGTGAGAAGCACCACACCATTTGCTTTGCTTGTCTGCATTGATCTTAATGTTTCCCTCAAGCCCCAAAGCATCACCCTTCTTTGTCTCATTATTTCTTTTGCCCTCCTATAATTTGTCTTGGCAATATTCAGCAGGAGTGGAGAGTTGAGGTGTATTGCTTAGTGATCTATGGAAATCTAAGAGGTTGCTTGTATGATGTAAACTCAAGAATGATTCAGATTAAGGGAATGCAGGGTCTTGGACACAAGAGGACACTTTGAGTACCAGTTAAATGCTACCACTAAATGTACCAGATAAAAAATGTACTCCACAGACTGCGTCACTCCTGCCACTAGATGTGGAGTATTTCCCACACATCAAGCAATTCTCCAGCGCCTCAACAGGTATCCAACAATTTAACCTCATTTCAACTCAGCGTCAAGCTTCACAAAATAAGCACTTAGTCCCACCAGACTGCTTCCATTTCAGATGCCAGGTACAAATCCTCGATGATGGTTTGTACTTCTCACTGGCCAAATATAAATCAGGACTCCCAGAAACCTTCCTTGGGCTTGATTTATTTGCTAGTGTGACTTATAGAGGTCAGGGAAATACCTTCCTTACATTGCCCATTTATTATAAAGGTTATTATGATGGATACACAGAGCTGGAGATGAAAGAGCTGCCAGAGGTAAGCTATGTGGGAAGAGTCTAAGAATCCATGTCTTCAGGTGCGCCATCCTTTGGGAACCTCCAGACTCTTGTTCTTTGGGGCTTCTGTGAAAGCCTTGCTAAATAGGTACCATTGCTCAACCAACCAATCATTCCATCGTTCATCCCCTCCCACCTCCTAGAGATGTCAGGGAGTGGTACTGAAAGTCCTCATCTTCAAATCCCATGGTTGTTCCCCAGACCAGTTCTGATGAGGAGGCTACAGGGACCCACCAAAAGGTCACTTGCTTCAGTAGAACCTAGTAAATTCCAAGGGATTTAGAAGTCTTATTACAGACACTTCAATCACTTAGGAAATTATAAGAGTCTTAGGAGCTCAGTGTCAGGAATAGAGAGGACCAAATACTGGATTGAAAGACATCTATCTAAAGAGAAATAATTGCTGTGGTTCAACATCCCTCAACTGCTCTCATGTTGAACATCAGCTCGATGCTATAAAACCTTCAGAATCATTCTTTGGAATTTTGTTTTAGGAGATTTCTAGTTTTTTTAAATGTTAGTTTTTAAATGTGAACTACAAAAGCAAATTCATCAGTTGGCTGCAAGTTAGTGACTTCTGTTCCTGGTAGAGTCAGTAACTCTGGCTTTTGGGAACTGGAGAATAGTCAGCGAGGGCTGATATTGAGTGCTAACTTTTCCCCAAATAACAGATGGCACACAAACCAGTATCTGGATCCTATAGCATCCATCACCTCATAACATTCAAAAGGCATAGCTTTCTGCAGTATCCCCTAAAACACTTCACTTCTGCAGGCGCTATTGACAGGTACCTGCAGACATCAGCTTCCTGGAGTCCGCAGAATTTCCCAAGTGTATGTAAGTCTTGGGTGGGGGAAAGTAAAACATTTTGACATTAGACTGAGCTTCTCTATTTTTCAATATACCGTGTATTCTATTCCCCGTAGGAATCAATGCTCATGAATTCATTAAGTACTGGAGACTGTGATAGTTGTCGGAATACAAAAAACAATCGTCTCCCACCAGAGCATAAATTGCTACGTAGAAAAACTTTTGTAATTTAATTTTCCGGTGAATATGAAGTGGGTGTTCGTGACTGTAGCTTCAATGCACTAATAATCAGATGCAAATGAGATAGAGACATATTCACACTCAGGAGGTGGGCTGGGAGGGAAGGCTTCCTGGCTAGAAGCAAGGACTCCACTGTCCATTCTGTATCTATGGTAAAGCCAATAAAAGGAAAGAGAACTAAGTGCCTTGGCTATTAATTACTGATTTAATATTAAAATACGTATTTCCCACAGCTGAGATCTAGCTTGGTTAATTTAAAAGGGGTGTGTGTGTGTGTGTGTGTGTGTGTGTGTGTGTGTGTGTGTGTGTGTGTGTGTGTGTGTGTGTGTGTATTTGCAGTACACAGGCAGCCCACTGACAGCCATCTGAGCAAACTAGCAAACCGACCTCCACTGGCTCAGCCTGGGTCCCACACTCAACCTTCCTTGCTCATTTGCAGTGAAGCCTCATGACAAAAAGAACTCAGATCTTTTTCCTGAATAGTTGGGCTGAGAGAATAAATTCAATCTGCATTTGGGCTCAGTGAAGAATTAGCCATTCCTTTTCATAAAGGGTCATCCTTGGCCTTGACCTCAGGTGGACATGACCTTGGGGAGGGGTTCCTTTGAGAAACTGCTGGGAAGACCGATCCACTATGCTGACTTCACATTGAGGACCCCGAGTTGAGAATGCTGACTTCCCAGCTTGACTCCCTGGGACACCTCCATACCCTGAGGTCAGGCTTTGGTAGAGGTAGGGACTCTACTGAGGAAAGACTTGGTCACAGAATTATAGGTGTGGCAGAAGCATGCAAGGCCATAGGTCCAAAGAAAGCTCATGCAAACTCTTCTGCTTGATGTCAGAATGGCTGATTGTTGAGCTCACTCTCTCTTCTATGCTGTCTCTTCAGATTCTGTTCCTGCCTGCCTCCCTTCAGCATTCAGCTCTGCTAGGGAAAGTCCTCTCTATGCTGAAGCATTTGGACTTTTGGGGGAGGGAGGCTTTTGGTCACTGTGGCCTTCAGAGAATCTAAGCTACCAATGCTTATCACTAATGGTTATCCATGAGGCTGGTCTTGGAGCAGGTAGAAGAGGCCATGCCCAGCCCTCCACAGCCTCATGGCATGATGAACCCCTAGAGTCTTTTAATGGAGATGGGGCTGTTGATGGAGAACAAGGCAGAAGTGTTTTGTGTCCAATAATCCTTTGTTACCCTTCATGGTCTCATCCAACCACTCACTACTCTCCTTTTTTTATATTAATAGGTTTTTTTATTGTGAAAATACCATACAGAGGGGTTACCATTATATGAGCAAGGTAATGAGTACATTTCTTATCAAGCATTGTAGCCTCCTTCTTTGTGGAAGGACCAAGCGCTTTCTTCTTTGGAATGAAACCCAGCTCCATCTGGTTCTTATTTCAGAAGTTATGGGCGGGGGGGGGGGGGGGGGGGGAGGAAAGGGGTTTAAGTGTAACACAGAGAAAGCTACCGGTACTGATGCTAGAATTGGTTTCCATCTTGGTTTCAGCATTGACTTGTTGCTAGGTGTCCTCAGGTAAGTTACCTATGACCTCTGAATTCTTGCTTTCCTAGAGATATAAAATTGGAAACAATAATATCGCCCGTGGAGGTGGAGATAAAATGAGACATTGCACATACAGTACTTACAAAGATGCTCAGGAATTCACACAGCAAGTACTCTATGAACCTTGCCCACCCATTCTGGAGTATATTGGTTCTTCCTGAGGTCTCTGTATAAGCTGTGACCTGACCGTGAAGACCGCTGCATTGTGACCCAGGCACCGTTAGAGGTTCTGAATTAATTAGGACCTGTTAGATTCTCCACACTTCTGGTCACTTCTGGTGCACCAGGACAAGCCAATGCCAAGGGCAGCAGAAGTCCAACGAACAGGCTAGATTTGGCCATCTTTGTGAACTACAGACAAATTACCCCAAGAGAGAGGACACCACGACAGAGACTTTGGCTGGGAGTTCCCAGGAAACTGGCAGCGGACCAGGTCTTCGCGCCATGAATACTCCTTTTCTCTTCTTCTGGATATATTTTTTTAGCTCTAAGCAGTTCTATTTTTCAGCTTTGGCTTTTGCCTGACATTTGAGGGATGAACTATTAACGGTACTAAATTAATAACGGTTATAGAGTATATTTGAGAAGATCATAAAAAAATCAGTAATGTCATCATGTCAAGCAAAGTTTCTGATGGTTTGTGTAAATTATGCATGTCTTTTATTTTTCCCCTTTCCAACATTGATCCAGAGCTTTCAGTGGGACATTAATCCACCTGACCACATCAGAATCCTTAATTATTCACGTCCAGCAATATATCTAATTCTTCAGAAATCCCCTGTGGACTTGCTATTACTGAAGTAGGATTCAGAAGCTCATACTGTTCATTCAGCCCAGAGAAGCCTTGCACAGAGCTCAGAGATGCACAGCTCCTTGACAAGCATAGATGTGAAGTCAGGGAGGGAGGGAGGATTTCTCCTAGAGGGACAAGTGAGTAAAAATTTGTAGATAATAATTGTACAGGAGGCTCCTCTTTAAGAGAAGAAGGAACTGGCAAAAGTGTAGTGAGCTGGCAATATGAGACCTGATCTTCAGCATGCACCCTGGTGATAGATGACTGTAAACTGGTCAATTAAACTGGACAGCTTCAAATAATGTGGACACCTGTGTCTGACCCTCATGTACCTTAGACTTTGTTTGAAGAGGTTCTCTAGATGATTCCAATGCACAAAATTTGGGCAGCTTCAGTTTAGGAGGTAGTAAAAGAGAACTGGAACTGGGCTTTCTATTGGGAAGTCATGCTAGAAATGTTTGATCAAATTACCTGTGACAAACCTACTTTCTCAAGAACATTGGAGGCCTGGGAATCCTTTTTGTTCTGAAAAGAAACAGGAGGCGTCAGCAAACCCTGGCTCTGCATGCCTAGTTACAGCAGCCCCTGGCCTCCTCTGAGATCACATGGCCTTACATAATCCTGGGCTCAAGTCCCAGCCCTATACATGAAGACCCACAAGACCACAAACCAGCAAGCAACTGTAACTTTTCCTGTTCACCTACTCTCTTGAGCACTTGTGGAGCCAAGTCCAATGGGCTTGGAGGGTAGGACTTCTCTGTGCTATTTTCCAGGTAAAAAAAACAGCCTCCAAGGTTTGCTTAAAGCTTTCCCATTGTGATACTTTGGGAAGGATTTGAACACTGTGCTCATGGTAATGCTAATGCTTGAGCTTCCCCCAGCTTGAGCCACCTGTCCACACTGTGATATGACTAACTGCCCCTCCCCTGTGAGGGGGTGAGGATGTACATCATGGCCCACAAGACTCCCTCACACCTGGAAGTTCAACTCCTATGTTTACCTTCTCCACACACAAAAAAATGAGCTCTAAATTCAGATGAGCTAGGCCAGAACCAGCTATCTCCAGGCTGTGGGCAGGCATGCTGCTTGGGACCCCACCCCCTCCTACTCGAAGCCACTTCAATAGCAGCTGGAAGCCTGGTCAGTTGAATCCCTCCAGCTCAGAGCTGTCTGCAGTTCTACAAGACAGCAGGCTCTACATGCCAATGAATGTATCCCAGCATTGGTTGCTGTAGAGAGTGCAGCCTGCTCTGACAAGAGTAGAGTTTAGAGTTTACTTCCTCCTAAACTCAACTCTAGGTGCTCCTTCTCCTCTTGGAGGAAGGATGGTGAATTGACCCTCAGCAAACAGGGTTACAAGCTTGCCCTCATATGAAACTACGGAAATACAGAATGCCTTTCAGCCACATAGTGAGATGGGTCCTGAAGATATCACCAGGTCAGAGTTAGATCGGGAAACTTTCAAGTGAGTTTATGTCTGTCATCAACTTGCCATGTGTCTTGGAGTCTTTCAGAAAAATTCTTTGGCTTGTTATGTCATCAGAAACAAAGTAAGACCAGAATTGATGACCTGTTGAGACTTGTAGGCTTATGATTTTAGAGGAATAAGAGGAGGCTGTATTTCTGTCCAGTGTAAGAACTTGCCCTCAGGAAGTGAGATATCTGAAAAATGCCACTCCTCAGCTTTCCATCAGGTGAAGAACAGAGAAAAACAGAAGAGCTGGGGGGTAGTTCCAACAGGACTTCCTCTAAGGGACTTGCCTGAAGCCAGGGCAGGCTTCATACCCCATCCTGACCACCTTGCATTTTCCCCTTGGGGGCAATCTGTTCATTCCCTCGAATTGCCCTGTTGCCATCCGCCCTCCTCACTGGAAGAGTACCGTGTGTCTCCATCACCGCAGTCACTCCTGCTCAGAATAAGACACAGCTTAGTAGCTCTCACTCAGCCTCCATCATCTGAATAAATGACTGATGAGCTCCAGGCGCTGGGGCACACAGGAAGAAAACAGCGCAGAAGTGTAGAAGCCATTTCTGATGTCACAAGGGACCGTATAGGAGGAGCTATAAGGGAACAGGAATCATTGAATGCATAACAAATGTGCTATTCTCACCCCTGACCCAAACCACCCAGCCTCCCAGTCTGTACAGCGGGGCCTTGTGAGAGACAGACATGGGGACTTCCTGCCCCCAGGGAGTCCATCCAGGGCCTCTGCTGGAAGGGGCAACTTCAGAGACCTTCTGATCTGGGCCACAGGCGTGCAGGAGGCCTTACTCTCAGGTTCAGACTTCGTTTTCGTGTACCCTCAAGCTCATGCCTCCTCAGATCTTGCCTCCAGGACACTGCTTGTCCCATGCTGGCCCAAGGCCTGCTATGAGTTCCTAGAACACCTCTGGACTCAGAGCCAGATGGATTCCATGCCCTTAGATGGTTTGAACTTCATCGACTCAGTGACTTTGAGCTGGTTGCTGAATCCCCCTGAGTTGCTTTGATCACATCTACACCAATCCCATAGGATTACCAGGAAGAAAGAAGCAATATTTTCACTGAGATAGAAAAGCAGGTGAGCCTGGAACAGAACTCAGGATACAGAAGGGTGTCAACAAATGCGATTCAACTGGTTTATCAGTTACTTCACATAATGTCTCTGTCCCCTCTGCCAGAAGTAGCTACTGAGCTGAGGGGCCCAGGGATGATGGGGTGGGGGTGGTGGAGGTGTCAATGGTCACGGTGGTGTTTGGTGCAGTCAGTTTTGTAGCTCTCTGTATCCAGCCAAGGTTGAATCGAGTTGCTGGCCTTCCTAGCTAGGAGACCTGCACCTTTCTATCTCCCTTGATATTCTTATTTCTGTCTGTTAGCTTGCCAGGAACCTCTAGGCCCAGGCACTCTGCAAGGCCTTTGGTTCTTAATGTGGACTCCATGTCTTCTCCATTTTGGCAGCAGAAGAAGGCACACCTGTGGGGTAGGGTTCCAGTCTCACTGTGAACCGTGTCCTCAGCCTTGTGACCTG
The DNA here is from genome assembly GCF_019054845.1 of Dipodomys spectabilis. NCBI lineage: Eukaryota > Metazoa > Chordata > Mammalia > Rodentia > Heteromyidae > Dipodomys > Dipodomys spectabilis. Next base: position 1,495,166 of record NW_024871057.1, read on the forward strand.
GCAGGAAAGAACTCATTTGGCTGGCCATAAGCAGAGTCACAACTGACCAGGCTTTGGTCATCAATGTCCAATGGTAGGTCCATGCTGTACTAAAAGAGAAAGACTCACCAAGAACGAAAGGTATCGATTTCTCTCTCTGTCCATCAGCTCTCAGCCTCAGTGATGCCCAACCGCTCCACTCTGTTACCTCTTTTGTTTCTTAGTATTTCCTCACCACTCTTCATAAGTTGATGATCAATGATCTTTTTATTGAAATATACAAATTTCAAATGTTTTATCCTTCTAGATAGAACTTGGCGAACCTCTCACTAGACTCACCAATGACAGGCTTTCTGACTGGCAGCTGGGCTATGTTTTTGAGCCTTTCTTACAGATGATGTGGCCACTTGAGGAAGGCAGTGGTCTTCTAGCCAAGGGACTGTGGGTGGACAGGATGTGTACCACTTCCAGGATCTCCTTGGAAAACTCTCATGTGAAGTCTCTCAGGATCCAGCTCCTCTCATCACCTGGCTGTAGATACCCAGAGGTACTTTGAAGGTACACACATAGCTTCAAAGGCAGAGCCCTGCTGTTGGTTGGTCTTTATGTGTTTGAGAAATAAACCTGTGCTTTGTCAAGAGGATGGAATCTGAGGGGAGGGGGGATTATTTGTTGCAACCATTCACAAGGCCATCTTAGAACTTTCATAGGCTGTAAGTAGTTTTCCCTTTATGGGCTGCGTCTTCCATAAAATAATATTAAACCTTATTACTTTGTGAATGTGTTGTTGTATAAAGGAGTAAAAATCGATGCTAGATCATGTTCATCTTTTCTTCTGTTTCTTCCAGGAAATGAAAACGCTTTCTGTCCTCCCCACATATTATACCTCCTATGTTCAGTGGCTCATTTGACCCCAGCCATTAGCTAGAGCGAACTACGGATGCTCTGACCCCTGTATGCACTCTGTCATTCAAATTGCATATCTTTATTTGGATGCTAGACTGACTATGGTTCCTGTGTATCAACGTTTCCTCTTCTTCCTTCCCTTTTCCATGCTATTCCTTGGCCTGGGTGAAACATCTCTGGTTTCTCTGGGCCACAGAGAACAGATACCATCACTGTCCAGTGTTATTCCCACAGTTTACTTTCATTTCTCCATTCTTTACATCCCTCTTTTCCCAATGGAATGTCAGGGAGCATTATAGTACGACTATAAAATGCCTTCCATGGGTTCATGTGTTAAATCTTAGGTCCTCAGCTAATATTGCTAGTGTGGAAGGTTCTGGAAACTTTGAGAGGTGGGGCTTCATGGAAGGAAGGAAGTCCTAAAGATGTGACTTTGGAAGTTGCACTAATTCCTCGTCCTTTTTTCTCTCCCTCTGCTTCCTGTTCACCAGGACATGAACTACACAGCTCTACTGTGTCCTCTTTACTGCGACGGACTGACATGTCTGAAACCATGAGCTGAAATAAATCTTTCCTTCTTTAAGTGGCTTATGTCAAGTACTTTGTCACAGTGAAATTGAAACCAGAGAAGCAACGTTGTTGCTGTGACTAAAGCTGACCATGTGGTTCTTAACCCTCAGAGCTGGTTCATAGGAAAATTTGGAAGAGTTTGGAAATGCAGGTTAGAAGAAGCCAAGACATCTCTAGGAAGCATGAATGGGTGATTCAAATGGGAATCTCAGAACACCAGAATGGTAGCAAAAATGCAGAAGGCCAGGCTCATAGGCTTCAGGTGGGAATGAGAACTCTGTCAGGAATTAGGTCAGAGGCTATTCATGTTTATATTATGGCAAACCCTTGACTTTATTTTGTTTGTTTCCTGATACCTTAGGGGAGGCTGAATTTAAAAGTAGGTCACTAGCTAGGCCCAGTGGCTTATCCTAGCTACTTGGGAGGCAGACAGCTGGCAGACATTTTGAACCCAGCTCAGAGAAGAAAATAAGTTTCAGAGACTCTATCTCAACCAATGACTGGGAAGGGTGGCAAGTCCTAGTTATCCCAGCTATGGGAGAAGCACAGGTAAGGAGATTGCAATCCAGGATGGCAGGCCATAAATGAAGTCCTGCCTTTAAAATAGCCCATCTGACCAGGTGCTGAAGCCATGGCCCAAGTGGTAGAGCACCTGCCTCACAAGTGTGAGGTACTGAGTTTAATGCACATTACTGCCAAAAGAAAAAAAACTGTGCACTAATTAAACTGATGAAGGAAATTTCAAGACAACACAACATTCAAACTGTAACATGATTATTACTGTCAGCTTTCAGCTAGATTTAAGGTAAGAATCAAGAGTTAAAAAGCAGGGTGGAATTTTTTTAAGTGCAGACTGGGGGCTGGGAAGGTGACTCAGTGGTTGAGTGCTTGCCTTGCATGCATGAGGCTCTGGGTTCGATTCCTCAGCACCACATAAGCAGAAAAAGCTGGAAGTGGAACTGTGGCTCAAGTGGTAGAGCGCTAGCCTTGAGCTGAAGAGCTGAGGGACAGTGCCCAGGCCCAGGGTTCAGGCATCACAACCGACAAAAAAAGTGCAGACTGTCCCACAAAGGAGTGAGTGTGGATAGGATAAGGACCTGGTTGTTAAAAGCATACAATTAATGCCATTATAAAGAAGTCATACAGTTTGCACTGGAAGGATAGGGAAGATGCTTGAAGGTATAGCCACAATAGGCCAGACCTCATGCATCCCAGGCTTCAGGTTGTTAACATGTCAACTCATTTGGAAGACTTTCCCTTAAGAAAAGAAAGCCTTTGGGGCACTCTGCTCAAAAGGAAATACCTAGTGAAGGTGTCCTATCTACCCTCCCCCACCCCTCCCCACCACACACACACACACACACACACACACACACACACACACACACACACACACACACACACCTGGTTCAGTTGCCAGGCTTTCAAAGATCACTAAGTCTGGACCAAAGAGCCCCAGCCACTGTAGAAGGCAGCAGCAGATCTTGTCTTTGTCTTCATGTTGCTAGTTTGTAAGCATGAAGAAAGCAGAGGTATGAAGTCATGGGAGCTCCCATCGAGATTTCAAAGGAAAGAGAAGGAAGCCAGGGGATGTGCAGTAGAGTCAAGATTCCTGCAGGCTTCTCCTACGCAGGCAATGTGTGAAGCTTTGGGGGTGAAGCCTAAGCTACAGTGGAGCCCCTGGGTTATTGGAACTGACAAGAACATGAGCCATCAAATGAGGAAAGCCACAGCTAGCCGTCAGAGCCAGTCCAAGAGAGAAGCCATGCGCACTCCAAACAACAAGGCCATAGGGGCAGAGTTGACCTTCTGTGTTCACATCACCCCGCAAGTCTCCAGTGCTGAATATAGTGTTACCAGGTCTAGTGTTAACTCTGCAGTGTTGCATTGGTTTCATATTTCCTTGCTAGTTTCCTGTCGCTCCATTTTATTTTATGAATATTTTATTATCTTTAAGTAATTGTACAAAGGAGTTGACATTCCATAAAGTAAAGCAATTTATGAATACAATGTTTCTTGATCATTATCAGCCCCTCTCCTTTTTTTGCCCCTCCTGGGGCTCGAACTCAGGGCACTGACCATTGCCCTGCACTTCTACCACTTGAGCTACAGTGCCACCTCTGGATTTTTCTGAGTAGTTTTACTAGAGATGAGAGTCTCATGGATTTTCCTGCTCAGGCTGGCTTCAAACCATAATCCTCAGACCTCAGCCTCCTGAGTAGCTAGGATTACAGGTAAGAGCCACTGGCACTGGGCTATTGGCATCCCTTTCAATATTCTCACCAATTCCTCCCAACTCATCCCTTCCCTAACTGTTCTTAAATATACACTGAATGGGAATGTCTACTTTGTGCCATTTTTGTATTTTAGAAGTACATAGCTTTCATTTTTTAAAAATGTAATAGATGTCTGCGTCTAAAAGTTTGGCTTGAATCTCAGAAGAGACTTTATAACCTCTTGTACAATATTGAAAGTGTTGCGACTTGGGGAACTCTTGGAGATGGACTCAATGCACTTTGAAATATGAGATTTCCATAAGCCTTTCGGGTGTGAAATATTATGGTTTGAGCATGAAATTCTTCCCAACCTAAGTCCCCAGATGGTGGTGCTATTTAGAGGTTCTGGAAATCTGAGGATGAGGTTTAAAGGGAATAGATTACTGGGGTCAGGTCTTTGGTGGTATCTTGTCCTTGCCCTTCCTCCTCTCTTTCTTTGTATGGCTCTTCTCTGTCTCTGTCTCTGTCTCTGTCCCTGCCTTTCCTTCCTGTCTACCATGATGTAGGCTACTCTGTTCTTCCCTGATTTTTCCTTCATGATGTACTTACTACTGTACGATCATGAGCCAAGATACATCTTTTTTCCTCATAGGTACCTTCCATCAGGTATTTTGTCATAGTGACAAGAAAAGTAACTGATGTAATAAGTTAGTGGCAGGAAGCAATTGTCCATTCTGCAGGGCCGTGGAATTGGTAGATACGTAGTACAGCTTCTCAGGCCATCCCTTCTCTGATTCACATCCCACATTCCCCGTTCTTCGTGCTTGCTAAGCCTGTGGCCCAGGCATCTTCATTCCATCCAGTCTTTGTCTGCCTCCAAGATGTCGCCGGGTGAGGACTTCACTTTATTCGTCCCTCTGGGCTCACCAGAGCTCGCTCAGCTCCATGAGTCTTTTCTACATTCTCACCTTTGCCTGACCCCCAACATGTCGAGAAGTCAGTGCTGTCCGAAATGGCCACCAAACCCCCCTGACTGTGATGTTATTCTCCAGTTGGAAGTGCAGGTATCTCCCTCTCTTCTGGGAGCTCCCAGCACAGGCCTCATGGCCACGCATGTGGAACACCTTGATTGTAAGCATTCACAGAGGCACAATGCCTACTTAGGAGAAAGGCAATGAGGGGTCTTTTCATCTGAATAGGACTTCACAGCTTACCATCACTATTACTTCTACTTGTTATTTCCCTTTGAGTAGAACAAGGCATGCATTTGTCACATTCTCCTCTGCAAAGTCAGGATGATGAGGCTGGAGGGATGGATTTCTTGCGTCACCCTGCTAAGTGTCTCGAGGCTCATCCCAGGCAGGATCCCATCTCGCTCAATGCTGACTTCCTCAGTAGGCCGGGCTGTTCCCAATGTACACGCAGACAGTTCCACTGGGACCCCACAATAGCTCTGCAGAGCTGCTGTTATTATGCTCATTTTGTAGATAAGAAAATTGTAGCTCAGAGCATAATTTTTCCAAAGGCACTTAATCAAGAAATGGCAGAATGAAGATAAACTCAGGACCACGCTCCTATGTGGAAAAGGGTCTCGAAGAAGCCTTGTCTTTTATTCCATGAAAGCAAAATTTGCAGCCTTCCTAATGGCAGTTATACACACACACACACACACACACACACACACACACGCACGCACGCACGCACAAACTACATGGAGGGATAGTAGAGAAGGAGAAAGTAAATGGGAAAGCCTTGTCATTCAGTCTCCTGGCTGGCTTTATGACAGCATGGTGTTTTAGGTTTTTCTCCTTCTTCCTCTTTGGACACATCACAGTTTTATATTAGTTACTCTGGCTCACATTGCCAACAGGCCAAAGATGGATACAGGTGCTTTCCTACAAGCTGGCTTTGCAAAAACAGCAAGAATGGTTCTAGTCCCCACCCCCCATACACAGGACTTTCTGCTCTCACCACATTGCCAGGGAGGAAGCATTGGAAACTTCTTTTCTTTCATTACTTAAACCTCTATATAAGTAAGCATGTCTCAGAGCCTTTTTGGAAAAAGGTCGGAGAAGTGATGTTAAGGAAAACATAAAGGAATAGGCATCACGTTTTGTTTTGTTTGGTTTTTGCTTCAGCTACAGATTGTACTTGAGTATAATTTACCAGTGGATTGCTTTGATATAAGTACTTAGCCATTATTTGCTTGGTGTGTCCAGAATCCATTACTTTTCTTTCCATAAAACTCCAAATAGAGTAACTATTGGAAAAGAGTTGAGACACTTGGTGGTTTCAAATCAAGTCAGCTAGCTTGAACCCTACCTTTTGCTGTTGACTCTCATTTTCTTCATCTGTGCCCTTAAGTAGATCTTTATGAAGCTCAAAATCTCCAATTACAAATTACAAGAGCATATCCAAACTTGTAACTATCATACAGTTAGCCCTTGATGCTTACTTGTTTGGTGAACAAATGAACAAATGAATGATTTCAAGGGTTGTTTAATCGATTAAATGAGTTAATGTTTCTCTTTCAGTTCAGCTGAGAAGATTCTCAGCAGGTGGGCACCAATGATGGTGGCAATTACATAAGGCTGGTGTGTGGGGGGGGAATGCATTGGAGAGAATCCTACAAGTGCTAAATTAGCTGTGAAGGCAAATGCAGGAAAAGGAGAGTAGCACAGGGAGAGGAGAGTAGCACTCACTACCTTTCATGGCCTCTCCTGCCTATGTCCTCAGCCCTGTCTGTTACTTACCGCCAGCCCAAGCAATCCTAGGGGGGGAAAAAACATTGTTTCCATGACAACATTCCATCCCAAGTAAGCAAATCTAGGAAGTCACCTTCTCTCTTTCCCTCCCCTGTGACATATCCAGGGAAGAGACAATGGCTTTTTGTGCTCTTTCTCCCAGGAGACCTCTGGGTGATGTGAGAAAGAGAGAGGGAGTCAGAGACCCTAAGTGAACGTGTGGCTTTCTGCTTTGGACCGATAACATCCTAATGTTGGCTTGAAGGAGGGACAAGAATGCCCTTGCCTGAAGTTCTGTCCCCTGGCAGGGGATCTGAATGCAATGCGGACGCTGGCTCCTCCCTATCACTTCAATGGCAGCTGTGGTGGGGAATTAAAATGCCACCATATCTCATCTATTTGGTCCCATCCTAAGTGTCTCTTCCGCTTGAGTCTCCTGAGAGGGGCAGACAGAATTGGGGGCGGGGTGGTAATGGGCCACTGTGGTTCCTGACAGCCTCCCTTCAGTGGCTCACAGGAACCTTTGACACACTTGCTTATACCTTGAGTCTCTAAGCAGGAGCCTCACCCGTTTATTCCAAATTGCAATCATAGTCCACAGCATGGCACTCAGCACACAGGAGGCTCTTTCTCAAAGCATGTTTGCTGAATGATCAGATACATAAATGCATATCTACCCTTTCATCTCTGGACCCTTCCCATCCAACAGGCATGGCTCAGAAGGGGACCATTTTTTTTAGGAGTAGTGACACTCTCCTAATGGCCTTACACTGTTTTAGCTTGTACGCGCTCCCTCAGTTCTCAACTACCTCACACAAATGTGATGAGATGAAATAATGCGCTGCCTACACAACATGAAAGCAGAGGGTGTTATTGATACAGAATGGAAGTTTCCTCCTTGATTTTCTTTCAGTCCACTCTCTAAGATCTGTCAGTAGTGAATATCAATTAATGGGTGTAGAACATTTGTAATGGACTGGGCACTGTGCTAAATTTATATGCCTAACCCTTACTGCATCCCCAATGAGCATCTTAGAGATGAATGGCTGGGGCTTAGAGAGGTTAACTAGCTTACCCAAGTTCACCTATTTGCAAGTAGTTAAACTGGGACGCAAATGTAGTCTCCTGTGGTCTCTAAAGCTCTGAGACCCCGTAGAGGTCACAGCAGGTCAACCTTTTTACCTTCTCCCGGTAGACTTTATGCTCAGTGAGACTCCCCGGACTAGAGACACAGGGATCCAGATTGCCTTTTAAGTATCTTCATTGCCTCTACCTCTGTTCAAAGAAAGATTTATTGATAGAGCTAATCAATGAAGCAATCGTTGTTTATTGAACTACTCTTGAATTATTCAATATTTATTGAACAGTTTCTGTGTAGCTAGCTCTTGTGCAACAAGCCATGGTAGGTAGAAAGCAGGTATGAGATTCAGCCTTCATCTTCAGGGAGCTTAAAATCTAGCAGGGGAATGGAGAGGAACGAGGTTGACAATATTTAACCACACCAAGAAATAAGGATGTGAGTTTTCTATTGATCGGCATTAACAGCCTAATATATTGAAAGGCAGAGAGGGGACACAGCTTCTCCAATATTCAGTATATGTTAAGATTCAAGAAGATGATAGGGGGCCCTGGGAGGTGGTTCAAGGGGTAAAGTCCCTGTCTAGCAAGCATGAGGCCCTGAGTTTAAAGCCCAGTACTTTTAAGAAGGACAAAAAGGAGGGGAAGAATGATAAGGAAGAGGAGGAAGTAGAGTCTAATATCTTTCAAAAGAAAAGTAGTAGGTAGGCTGGAGATAGGACAAATTATTCCAAATGCGTAAGGATTCCAGGTAGGGAAAGACAACATGGGCAAAAACACAGAAACAGCATGCATGCAGGTATGCGCTGGTCTAGGGTTTTGGAAGAAGAGTTATGGTTTTGGGAAAATATTCAAATATCAGAACTTACATTGCTCCTCAGCACTGAGCTCCATTTGTAACACATGGTATTCAAGAACTGAATGTATGCAAAAATACAGGAGACAGTTGCAGATCAGCAAAATATTGATATCTAGGAGCAATAAAAACACACATACCCATCTACTCACAGTACAAAATCAAATATCTTAAGTGCTGTTGGTACTATAATAAAAAATTATGTTCCCATCAATATGATAGGCTATACAACAAAACTCCTCCCTTGTTAAAAAAAACCCTGTAAGTTCTGATAAAAATTAAGAAAATGTACTATATTTTTCAATAATGTACTGCATTGTAAAGTAGGCAAGAATCCCTTAAAACTAAACATTTTAAAATGAGATACAAATCTAGGGGTAGCAGTGGTTACATTTGGCTTTTGTCAATTGATTTACGGTCTCTATTTCCACAGCTGACCAAAAGAAAGAAGCGTAATCTTACCCTCTACACCCATGACAGTGTATCTGATTAGTGACTTCCACACAGTGCTAAGCCACTGAGATCTCACCTTTAGTAAAAGAGGCATTGACTCAATGGGGAGTGGAATTCTGTTATGTATTCTCTGATCTCCATAAGGCCTTGCTCTAATGGGTGGGCAAAAACCAATGCTTGGGCCTCTCTAGGGCATCAGTGTCAGCTCTTAGTGAATATTTAATAATCTCTCCAAGTCTGGGAAGTTCCCTTTCCTTTATGCACAAGCATAGCTATAGGTCTTTTAACATTTGAAAAATGACATCTGGGAGACCTATATTTGTAGTGTAAACTTATCAAATTCCTTTTTTTTGTGTGGGGAAGACATCTGGTCTTTCCTTTAATTATCTTTGAGTTGGTAAACTTTCTCTGGCCTCAATAATTATTGGAAGGTTGCAACTTTTGGTGCCAGGTTTGGTTCATCAAAGTTGGAACTTTATCAGTTGTTTCTATCAAGTAAAGCATCGCTTTTCAGTTCTAGAGATTGAATTAGAAAGGGACAATTAGTGTCATTCCTAATTATTCCTCAAATGGATTAGTTTCTACAGAAGATCACTATGGGTCTAGTTGTATGGCACCATTACAAGCCTGTTGTGTTTCTCCACCCCCAGGAACATGTTTTGTTGTGGTTCTGTTGATTTAATGTTTTGCAGTAGTAGAACCCCTGTGGGGGTCCATGAGATTAAGGAGGTATATCTTACCATCAGTCCTTTCTATGAAAGACAGGCAGGCCCCACAAAGATTGCCTGTATTCCCTATCACCAAGCTATTTCTACCATTTGAATTATGAACGAAATAACTTCTGAGACCTCTGGGGAGGTATTAAAGGTAAGATAAGTGAGAAAATTCCACTGTGATTTTCCTGCTTTTAAAATGTTGTATTTCTTCTTCTGCATTATCTCAAAGAAATTCTGACTCCTTCATTTAGTGTAGTTCCACTGACTTCAAGTCACTGTTCAAATGGCTCATAATGGCACAATATTAGGACAATTCCTAGCTGCACTAGCTAAATCTAGAATCTCCATGAGGTACACCCACCCCAACCCTTTTGAACTGACTCTACTTTGTTTCTTTTGTTCTGAGCTATCACTTCTAAAATCAAATCCAGACAATTCCTCTGTTTTTTTTTTTAATCCCTCTATAAACTAGCCAAATCTTGCAATTATTTCCCTGTGTAAAATAGTAGTGAGGGTGGGTCTGGTGGAAAAATCAGTATCTCCATGCAAAGTAACGTATTCAGGTGAGATATTTACATGCTCTTCTTGCAAGGATTGGCTGGTGTTTTGGAAAGGGGAAGATGCAAGTAAAATTGCTTTGAGAAAAAGTATCACTGTATTGAACTGTACCCAAATTGACCAAAATGTTCTGTGTCTCTGTTCTGATTCTGAGGTCACATTTTATTTTATTTTTTTCTCAGACAGTGCCGAGATCTTGGAGAGCCACGAATTCAATTTGTATTATAATTCTACAGTCTCCAAGAACAAAAATTTCAACTGGTATTTAGGTATACTGGTTACAGAGAGAGCTATGATAGATAAGATAATATTTTAGTGCAATTGTAGAATCATCAGATATCCTGATGGTACCTTGAATGAGAATTTAAGGGATGGGACTTTACACATTCCTTCTCTAACTTTCTGGGGAACTCATGTTATAAGCCTGCCTCATCATCTTTAGATTCTCGTTACTGTCAAAATCGATTTCAGTAGCCTGCAAATGGGTCCTTTATAGCTTGGTCTTAACTACTAATTCACCTTGAGAATTTCAGGTATTCATCAAAGAGACCATAAGGAAATTAGGGGGAAAAAGCCAAAAAAAAAAAAAAAAGAGAGAGAGAAGGCTTTTGTCACAACACTGACAAAGCTTACTACTCAAAACATGTGAAATACTTGTGTGAGTCAAAAAGAAGCCCTTTCCCCAACCCAGAAGTAGAAAGCTGAGCAAAGATATGACAATGTAGTTAACATAAAAGAAAATCAGTGCAGCCAAAAAAAATCTTTTTTGGTGTTGTTACTGAGATTTGAACTCAGGGCCTCACACGGACTAGGCAGGAACTCTACAAATATTCTTAAAGACAGCACTCATCAGAGGAATGTGCGAAAGGATCCCCTGTTCATACAACAACATTGCAAAAAAATTTTTACAAGGGTCTGAGAACATCAAGTTTCAACATGGCAGTGGGAATCTTCACACACTGTTGATGAATATTTGGGGAGGGGAAACCTGGTTTTAGGACACAGCTGAAGATGCAAATATCACCCCATCTACCAATTCTGTGTGCAGATAAATTTTTGCAATCTTCAGGTAGGTTCATAATAAAAATAGTTATCACAACCAAGATTTAGGAGCTAAGATAACCTACCAATAGGAGATATAAATAAAGTGTGACAATGTGAAATGGATTAACCAGAGCTTCATCCATCAACATAAGTGACCATTGCAATATACTTTAGAGTGATAAAAACTAAAGTACACAAAGTACAATTCATTTGTAAGACACTCATGCATATACAAAGCTGAACACTACATACTTTTTGAAATAAAAACATATTGTGATTCAGTCCCTGCTGTTTCTGCAGCATGTCTGGGCTATCAGCCTTGAGCTAGGCACTTCCACCCACATAAAGCAACACTCTCCGATGATGACAAGGACAAAACACCAACAGAGGGATGACTGCCAAAGTGCCTATTTTTACAAATGAGTGACATTAATACATCATCCGAAGTGTGCAGCAGGTGGTGATGGGTACTGAATTCAAACTGTCTCAGTTCAAGGCCATGGTCCTTCCCACCAGGCTACCCCAGCCAGCGCTTGTAGCTGCCTCACTAATCTCTCTGTGCATCTTTCTTCTGACAGGCAGTTGCTCTGTGTCTTTCTAGCTGACGTCTATGCCATTCTTCATCTAGAGTTCCTCATGCTGAATCTTGTCCCTACACCCAGATTTTTATGTCTATGAGACTGTTTTTGACATTTTTTGTGGTGCCTAGTATCAGTTTAGGCATCAAAGAAGTACTAATCAATCAATCAATCAATCAATCAATTGATTGGTTAGGGGATAAACTAGGAGAATGGCTCAGAATCCTCCAGGACTAGAAGAGATTGAACAGGGAATCAAAGGGACTTGGGACAGAGGAATGAGATCCATGGTGAAGACACTTGAGTTGCTTAGATGGGAGATAAAAGATCCCTTTGACAATCTGATAAGCACTATGAGCTATCTCCCCCCCCCAAAAAAAAATAATCTCAAGATAAATATCATGGGATACAGGAGAGGCCGGATTGACACAGTACCCAGTGATGTCATGTTGCTTTAGGGCCCAGTCCCATCCTAACAAGAGCACCACTGGCCTCTGCTAGTTCTTTCCAGAATTTTGGTTCTGGCTGTCTCATTGTCTGTTTACTTTAGCAGTGCAAAGTCATCTGCTCTTCCAGGCAACCTTTCCTAGATGCTCCAGGTGTGTCCTACTCTACTTGCCTGGCCTCAGCCTCATGAACTTCGTTCTTGTCCTCAACATTTGAGCTGTCTCACATTCTAGTTTCTTGGTTTCTTTCTCAGCTGCTGTGGGAACTCAGGGAATGTCCATAAATCCATGTTTTCCCACTGTCTGGGCCGCTCAGCAATTTCTCTATTCTCCTTGCGCCTCAGTGGCTTTTCCTAGGAAAAAGGAACAAGACAACCCTCTTGCAGGTTGCTGGTAAACCTAAATATGAGTTACTACTATGAAGCAAGAGCACCATCATTCATGGTGTGTGTGTGTGGGGGGGGGGGGTGTTATATATGTGATGGGGAAGAGAGATGGAGCACTGATAAAAAAAATATATAAGGCAGGATACATTTGCTGATTAAATGTACTATTTTCTGGTTTCAGCTCACTCCAGATAAAAGTGCTATAAAATTATTATTATTATTACTGCCATCATCATTAACAATAAAAACAGCAATGGGGTGCCAGAATTTTCCACAGTAGGTAGCAATGGATTTGGTGCTATTTTAGGGGCTGGCGGCCTCTGGGGAGAGGTGGGGATTCTGAGGCAGGAGGACCCAGCAGTGCCTTCCTCCACAGTGGGCTCCATTCAGCAGATCCTGCAGCCTGTGAGCCCTACACCCTTGGGAGATGGAAGAGATACAGGCAGAGAGAATAATGCCCAGGAGGTTTGTCTAGGTCACCGACAGCTATATTTTACCCTGCAGATACAAGGATCCCAAGGCTTCACAGGGACAAGGGGCTGGCATGCTCCAGGGGTCTGCTTTGAACCATCTGATTTCACAAAGCTTGGTTTCTTGCACTGGCCATGGATGGTCTGTTTCAGGGATAATGTCAATGCTCCTTTTCAGTGTTCGTTGCATGAAAGATAATGGGAATGCTGGTGGAAAATATGGAGTCTTGTCTCACTTCTATATGGTGTGCTCCATGGGTTCAGTGCCTCAGCCATGCCAATTCTGGGCATATCAGAACCAGCTTCCATCCCTAGCCATATCACAGGCCAGCCCTAGGGATCCCCAAGGTTTCCCCTGTGCCATGACTTTGGAGATGGCAGATCTTCCTATTCTGATTACTGAAAATGAGGGTCTAACTTTTGATTTACCTGGTTGGCTCCTTTTATTTCTTCTCTCTCACTCTCTGCTTAATTGATTCCACATGTTTCTTCCCCAGACTCTAATCCTTTAGGTTATTGTTGCTAGCAATTTAATTGTAGCTATCATTAATGAGGTAACATTAGCTATTATTTATAGAGCAAATGCTAGATGTCAAGATATCTGCTAAGCACTTTCCATGTATTATCTCAACCTTGCAACCCTCTGAGTTAGATCTATTCTCTGTCTTTGATAGATGCAGAAGCCAAGGCTTAAAAGCACCATCTCAAGTAACTGGGGCACCAATACACTCCCTCAGGTCTGTCTGTCTGGCTTCACTCTTCACTTTGTCCAGAGTTCCTTAACAGGAAAACTAGACAGCCTGTTTCAAGGAAACAAAATTGACCCTTGATCACTCCAGATATTATTTAAAATACTTACTTTTAAGACACTTACAAGCATGAAAGTAAGTATTCATTTATCCTACTTGGCTTCTTAAATAATATTAACATTGATATATGTTGGAAGAAGTGATAATAAGAAAACTTTCTAACTCTCAGTGATTATCATATAGATTTAGTTTAATTTTATCACACAACATGACATAACAGAATGGAGGGAAACTAATCTGATCTAGCAGCCTAGGGTTACTGCCTGAATCTAGTGCCAACAGAACAGAGAACACACATCCCAACTGAAAAGTTGCAGGTGATTTATCTTCTTATTTGGACAGTTTACAAGGTATTTTCAGAGTATAGTTGAAGGGTATAGTTGAAGGCTGGCCAGCATTACCTTAAGGAACAAGATGGAGAAGCAATTGCCAGGCTCTTGAAAGGTAGCTGAGGATGAGGGGAAGTCAGCCCATAGCCTGTGGCCTCCCATCAAAATTACCTATTGGCCAAACCCAACTTGAACTCAGGATAAGGGAAACCATAGACCCAACCTATATTTTCTGCCTGCAGAGAGAGCCAGAGAGGTGGAAACCCTTGAGTAGCACATTGAGAAATACAATCACAAGCTCCATAACAATTATACAATTCTATATGTGTACATGTGTGTATGTATATATATATATATATGTATGTGTATCTACATGCATACAACACACACACATATATGTATGTGTGTGTATATATATACACACACATACATACATAGGTAGTCCCAGGAGATATGGAACTTAAAGCTTCCTGTTACCTGCTGACATCACTTGTCAGTTTGTGGTGATGCTAGTATGAATATACTACTGTGCTTCAAGTCATTAGAAATGTATATCACATACAAATATGTACAGAACATAATACCCAATAATAGACAACTTAGCACTGATTATAAATTACTATTCCTTTTATCATTATTTTAGAGTATACTTCCACTTATAAAATGAAAGGTTTTCTTTAAAGCAATATGCCATGTGCCTCCAGCAGTAGTCTCATAAAGCTCACAGTTTTTATGTCTTTATTTCTCTGCAAGCCCAAGGCCTTATACATGCTCAGCAAATGCTATGTATCACTGAGTTACCTCCCCAGACCTGCTGTATCACTTGTTGCACTGATAGGTTATGTCCAGTGATTGGACCAAATCACACAGGTTTGTGTGATTCTACAGATGTTCACACATCAGGGAAATCACTTAGTGACATATTTCTCAAAAGTGATCTGGTGGTTAAGTGACACATGACTGTACTTAGATCAACCTCAAAGGGAGCTAGAGGCAAGGTCAGGCCTGAAGGGAGTCACATGGTAATTAAGCACAGCAGCTTTATCATTATACTTACAGCTCACTAGGCTGAGTAGATTCTGTACCTTTCTTAGCAGATGGGGCCCTAGAGTGCCCTCTTACTATGTGTCCCACTAACTCACTGTGGATAGCAGTAGGGGCTGTCACAAGACAAAAAATACAACTACAAACAATTCAAGTTTACAAAACTTGAATTACTGTGATAATCAGTATTGCTTTGCTGAAACTGAGCTGTTTCTCTCAACATGAGTACCGCTAACAGGTCCTTTGAACTTGGCCTGCTTCTGTGTCTCTATGCCATGTGCCATTTGATTCTCCCTGAAATGCACCAACTTCTGTGAGGGCACTTGATCTCCCTTGGCAGGAGTGTGTCATTTACAGTATAATTTTCCCTCTGTTCTTTTCATCGCTAGACCACATCAGTGATTGTAGCTAATTGTCATTACCACAATCACAATGCAAAGGCAAGTGTGGGCAATGACATCAGCAGGTGGGCATAAAGCCGTTATCTATATGATCTAGGAAACGTTTCTATTAATTTATGTTTTTGAGTTGCCATTGAGTTGGCAACAAGTTTAAGCAGATTCTGTAAAGAACTCAAAAATCAAACTCCTCCTTGCCATTCCTACCTTTGAGATGCCACACCATGTAGAATGGTGACGCCTTCTCTCACTCGGAAGCTACATCTTGCGCTTGCCCTCCTTGCTCTTGCCATTTTCATGCCTTCTCCTTTTCCTAATGATGTTCTCTGTTTCCCACCATTCCTGAGCCCTGGTTGTGCTGTATCTCCAGCTATATTTGATATGGAAGAATCCACCTCCCTTCCTCCTCTTAGCACCCCTCCTCCTGATGCTCATCCACTCTTTCCAGCTTTGGATCCCCCTCTGACTATTTTCCCATCATATAAAGACAAGCTGAGGCTTCCCAGAGCATTTTCTTACTCACTGTAACTCCATCAGTTATGAACTACCTTCTACCTCCATGACCAGTACTCCTGCTTATATTGTATTTTCATAATTTAGGAGCTTCTTATAGACCCCAAGAGTTTCTTAGCTTCCTCAAATGTTACACAAAAATTTTAGTATAGGTATTGAAAATCTTTTTTTCCTATTAAAAAAAACTAACTTAAGTCTTAAAATAACTGTACAAAGGTGGTTTCAATTCAACATGTCAGTCCATGAGTAAAATGTATCTTCTTCTTCATACTTTTAGAGAAAAAGATATCCATAATTTCATCAGAGTTTCAGAGAGCTGAGATACAATGAATGCTGATGTTTACTCTTATACTATGTGTTTGAAAGTTTATCATATGAATTTCCATTGTACACACAGCTTATCTCTACTTTTGTTAAGAATGCTGCCAGGTGCTAGTGGCTAGCAGCTGCTGCTCAGGCAGATGAGATCTGAAAATTGTAGTTCAAAGCCAACCTGGGCAGGAAAGTCCATGAGATTTTTATCTCTAATTAACCATCAAAGAGCCAAAAGTGGAGCTCTAGTTCAAGTGTTAGAACATTAGTTTTGAGTAAAAAGCTCAGGGACAGCTCTCAGGCGCTGAGCTCAAGCCCCAGGAATACCCCCCCCACACACACACACACACATCTTTGGCAATGCTGTATGTGAGATCCTCTGTTTATGTCTCCTCTGAAAATAGTATGTTTCTTTGTTTGGAAGAGTGCAGTCTATGGCTAACACTACCCTTGGTCTCCAATAGCTAGACATCCCATAATTCCTTCTGTAGGAAGCTGATGTAGATTACACTGTTCATTCTCAGAGGCATTAATTTCCTTCTACCTCCAGTGGTTAATAATGATTAATCCAAGCCACATTAGTGATCAATGGCTACGCAACAAATTACCACGTTTTGTGGCTTAAAATAACACATATATTTTGTTACAGTCTCTGTGGGTCAGGAGTTCAGGCACAGCTAGGCTATTTCTTCTGCTTGGTGTCTCACACCTTGTATTTAAGATGTCATTGTTGACAGAATTCATTTGCTTGCAACTGTAGAAAATATAAATGATCTACAGACTTTTGTTCACATGGGGTTCTCAACATGGACACTTCCTTCATCAACCCGTTAAGGGGAATCTTCAGAGAGATGGAGCCTGCTATGCTTTCATATGGGCTCAGAGTGTCCCCCAAGGGTTCCTGTTTGGGAGCTGGGTCCTTGGTGTAGCAGTGTTGCGGGGTGAGAAGTAGTTAGGGGAGTACACTGCCCACAGGAGGACTGGCACTAGTTAAGTGGAATGAGTTAGCTGTTCTTCCCGAATGGTTGTTGTGAAGAGTGAGCCTCGCCTCTGAATTGCTCTCTGCTTCCTGTCTCACCATGTGATCTCTTTCTCCTGTACATAGATCCCTGGTGATTCCCATTGACTGGGGCTGGGGTGTGAGGCTCACCAGAGCCAGAGCCTGTTCTATGCTGTGTCAGAACCGTGGCCTAAATATATCTTTCTCTACCTCAGATACTGGATTATGGCAAACATTGTATTATGGAAAACAGACTAATAAAGAATCTTATGCAGTGTGACATAACGCAATCACAAAAATGATATTCACTAGCCTCTGCTATAGATCAACACATTGTCATGGGTATACTATTGCACAAGGTTGGCATATTCTGCTGTTTCAAAAAGCCACTCATCCCATGCCCACTGGAAAGAGGATAGAATTGTACAAAGACACAAATATCCATATTAGGCGTGGATGGTAGCCAATGCGATCATTCTTGTTCTCCTTGGCAGTGACTGTCAGCAAGCTGTGGCCCAATTCTAACCAATGGTAACTGAAGACAGGATGTCTGATGGAGTTTTCCGCAGAGACTGAAAATGCTAGCCAATAGTCACATTCCCCTTTCCTTGGGCACAGAATTAGAGTCTATTTCCTGGCCTATTGTATATGAGTGAGGTTGTACGGCCAGTATCTTTCTAATAGAGTTTGAGGTCACGTGAGTTCTGCCAAATTTGGAGTCTTCTCTATACATTTTATCCCTTCCCATTCAGTTCTAAGTCCATAGACGATGATGTAGCCACTAAATGGAAGGAATCCACATCCTTAAAGGACTTTGAAAAGCAGAGAGAGCATCCGCCCCAAAAACTTGAATCAGACTATTACAGGAGGAAGAAATAAATGTCTATTGTATTTTACCTTTGAAATAGGGGTGGTATTTGTTCTAACTCTATGTTTCTATGGACTAATACAAATGACTGCTGTAAATGCTTTTCTCCTTTCTGAAAAAAATGATGCATGGGGAATGAGAGGCAAGATCTTTCCTATGATTTATTTAATGACTATCATATTTGCACATTATATGAACAGCTACAGCCATCCTGTAATCACCTGGGCTATAAGAGAAAGAGGAAATATTTCTAGCTCTTGAATTGGCCAAATGGCAGAGTTCTTAGTATATAATAAAATTCCCTCAATATTTCAGTCACATATAGTTGTATAATCCATTATTTCTGATTAAAAGCATCACATGTGATACAGAATCCAAGCTTCGTTTTTCGTACTGTTCTCCACCCCAGGCTTACCATAGCCCAAGTCACCTAGTACTTAACCACTTGATTTCTATGATCCACTTACCTCAAATATATTCATGCTCAGAAAATTGAGCCAGAGCCCACTACCTTATCAGTTGATGCATAACATCATACTTCCTCTATACTCTATAATAATGTGAGTCTGCCAGAAAAGATAACACATTAAGGGATTATCAGAGCCTAACACCTTGGTACAGGTGAGTTTATCAGATCCACTATTTAACCACAGTTTGAATCCTTGGCCAGTTCTCCATATTTCACAAGGAGCTAGGATACTCAATCCAAAAGATATTATCATTAGGGCGTGGTCTGGTGCAGTAAAGAAGGTAGCTGAAAGATAGAGGATCATTTTTTCCGGAGAAACTACACATGGAAAATCAAAAGTAGAGATTATAGAAAATAAATTCACTGCCTTACTAACATGTTCATGATCTGTGTGGTACAAATCAGACTTAAAGCCCTTTCAGAAGGCTGCTTCCCCAAAGAGGACTGGTGACTGTCTGATCACCCTAGGGGCTGACACCATCAAGCTCAATAATCTGGTGAAAGCGGCATGCTAAAACACAGGTGACGGATGGGCAAGAACAGATGCGGATGCTCCTAGGTGGGGAGTGGACAAGCTCCTATAGCTGCTGGCTGTCCCACCCAGAGCCCTCCTGTGGGCAGGGAATCCTTTCTGTTCTACAAGATGTAATATTGGAGAGGGGCCTACTGGTGTCATTCTTCTTCTTAACCACCAAGTACTATCTGGGTCTCACTCTGGCAGGCTAGGCATTGTGCTAGTTGCTAAAGATAATATATAACTAAAACACCTTATTGACCACATTATTACAGTACACAGGTACTGTCAAGTACCTCTACCCTAGCATCTCTGCACATCCCTTTCAATATTAAGTTCCCAACTATTCCTCTCTGGTGCCTGCCTTTAGTCTGTCCTCGCAGGATATCCCAGCTATTTCCTCTCTCCACCAATCCCTCCCTCCCTCCCCCAACCACATTAGAACTAGGCTGCCCTGAACACCTGCCTTCATTTCTTCCCTCAGCATGCAATCACTAATCCCTTCCAGTGACCTGAGCAGAAGCATAAATAACTGCTTGATAATCCTTCAGTATTTGATCATCCCAAATAACATTTGCATTTTCATTAGAGTCTTAAATGGTCTAGTGGCTTTCTTCTTTAAAAATTACTAAGTAATTTAAGTTTTTAAAATTTCATTTATAGATAGGCAGAAATATGATTACGTAGAACTAGATAGAGATAGATTTAGACTTTCACAGAATTGCATAAATGTGATCATATCCTGCATAGCTTTGCAAATAAATGAATTACTTTTTGTTGTTTTGCTTAGTTCTACCTTACTCCTCCCTACTCTTCCCTGTGAATAACCCTCAGCCACAAATCCTCCACAAAACCAAGTAGCTCTCCTTTCAACCTGCTTTGTATCCCTCCCTATTTTTTCTGTCTTTATTCACACTCATGTGCAAAAGTATGTAAAATAATGTTTATTGTTCCATATCAATATCCATATTGATGTGGAAAAAAAATTTTGTAGACAAGGTCCAAGTTTATTAACTTTTTACTGATTAAAAACTTACTCTTTACAGAAAAATATATCAGAAGATATAGAAATTTTTTAAAGACTTTCCAAAATTATAGTCACTTGAAACAATATAATGGATTGCGTGTTCAAACTATAAGCCTTATTCAAGCCAAGAAGCATGTCTGCTCTATGTGATCATTCAGGGGCCTAGACTGATGGGAAAATCTACCAGCTTAAATGCTGCCAGTTATTGTGTCAAAGGGAAGTAAAAGTTATGGATGGTTTTGGACCAGATGGTTATAAATTTCAATGAGCAGTAATAATTAATTGGCTAAGATTAGCCACAGCTAATCCATTCAGCCAAAGGTAAGAGAGGAAAAGCAATTGTAACAAATGTTTGGAAGGGAAAGAGATAAAAATAGTATTAGTGAATAGCATTTAGGACTACTTCACACCCACTTCCTAATATGGATCTATTAGTAAAGAAGAAAGGGCTGCAGATATGGCTCAAGGGATAGAGTATTTGTTCAAACATCAGTACTGAAAAAAAACTAGAGGAGGAGAAAGAAAAGGAGGAGGAAGAAGAGGAAGAGGAGGAGGAGAAGGAAGAGGAGGAGGAGGAGGAAGCAATATTAGGCCAAACAAACAAGCAACTTGAAAGGTACAATAAATAATTGATTGAGCAAAACACAATATACAAAGGTATTGGATAGATGCTCAAGTGGTTATTTTTTATGCATCATTGTGACCCCAGGAAACTTGATAAGAGTTCAAATTTTTAAACTCCAACTGAAACCTGTGGGATCAGATCTGGTCTATGCACTAATGAGAGATTCATCATTTGATACCAAGTCTGGGTCTTGTCTTCTATCACATACTGCCTTCAATCTAATATTTCATTCATTCCAGATGGATGAAGAAAAATAATTGTTGGAGTAATTAATCCTTTTATTTGCCCAATGATTATTGAACATTGACTCTGTCCAGGGGTCTACCTAGATGGTAAAGATTCAGCAGATTTGACCCTATTTTGCTCTTACCATCCAGCATAGGAAAAGCACTTTAAAAGTACACACCACATCGATTCACATGAATAAATGTGATAAGGGATAAGTAGAAGAAGAGTGTTGGGAGCAAATACAGTAAAAGGACTAAAGTTAAACTGAGGATTATATTTAAATTAAGAGCCATTCAGAGAAAGTGAAGCCTGGTTAGAAAACTTCTTAGAATGGGACAGTGTTGAGCATAGAACAATCCAGGAAGAGAGGCCTATCTGGAAGGGCCCAAAGTGAGTGAGAAATGCTATTAGGCCAGTCTACCTGGAAGATGCTGAGCTTAGAGACATCTGTGGGAGATGCCAACCTGTCATGCTTTGCCCTACAAATCATGGTAAAGAGTTGAGACTACCCTGTCAGTGCAACGGGGGAGGGTGGGGGGGGAGCAGAAGGGGGTGATTCCCCATCATGGTTATGAAGAAGGAGGATGAAAGAAAATTCCTTATGTTTTCTTTTCACAGACATCCAGAAGGTCTCTTGTGGCTCTACAGTATCCCTCTCTGACCTGCTTTCTGTTACTACTGATTCATTTTCATTTTCATCCAATAGAATCTTAGCTGTGTGCAGTCTTATGCCTAGCTTATTTCTCACATCAAAATGTTGTAAAATTCACCTACTCTGTTGGATGCACTGTTAATGCTATAGTCTGAATATTTCTTACACTGAAATCTAAGTCCTGGGATGGTAGTGTTAAGAGGTGAGCTTTTGGGAAAGGTTTTAGCTCATAAGAGCAGGGTTCCCATCACTTGGGTTTAAAATCCCCATATACTGGATCAAACTGAAGGCAAAATGCCAAGGCTCAAAGACAAAGTAAAAGCATTAGAACAGCCAGATAAGGATAAAAATAAAGTATGAATAGGCAAAGCTCTGGGAAACCATTAAAAGACCAAACCTAAAAGTCATGAGCACAGAAGAGGTGTAAGTTAAAGGAATAGAATCATGAGAGATATTAATTCATCGTGAGCTCCTAGCGTACTTCAGGTTTAAATGTTCACTTAAAAAAAGAGTTTGCATTAATATTTATATATGAGCAGACACATATATATGCACACAATTTTCTTACTTTGGATCTTGTTAGACTTTAATATGAGAGTTAATCTACCATTATAGTTATATTCCTTCTTTTTATATGGCCCTGGTCAGTTTAATACCATAGGGAATAATTGTTCCTTTAAAGATCAGTAGCATAGAAATTTCACTTTCCTTTAATGGTAGGGAAAATGTTGGTGAAATAACCTTCATCCATCACTTTGTGGGTGGATGGAAGGAGTCTTGAAGTTGTTTGTCTAGTTGAGACTATGATTCCCAGTATGCTTATATTTTTCTTAAAATTTCTCCTAGCACAATCTCTTCTCTCTCTTTTCCTTCTCTTCAGCCTCTCTCCCTCCCTCTTTCTTTCTTTCTTCCTTTTTACTTAAAACAATGCAAAACCTTATTATTTCTGTGAGTTCTGTGATGACTTACCCTTAGGAAAACAGAACCTAAAATTAGCTGTTAAGTTTTGTTTCTAGAGTACAAAGGCACTTCTAAGACAACACATATAAATCATGTCTTCATTGCCAACTTCACACTAATATATGGTTTATTTTGAGTATACCAAGAAGAGTAATAGAATGAATGAGAAATAATTAACACATCTAATAGGACAATTGTGCTTTAAATAAGCTATACTATGAGCAGAAACCAAGAAAATAAGCAGCTCTTGGCATATATATATATATATATATATGTATATATATATATATATATATATATAGAGAGAGAGAGAGAGAGAGAGAGAGAGAGAGAGCGCTCACATAAAATTTAGGCTTATTCTTTCTCCATGTGAGGATACAGCAAAGGCACCATCTTTGAAGAAAATATACTTCAAAGCATATAGCAAATATGCTTGCAACTCAATTTTGGACTTCTAGGACGTCAGAGCTGTAGGTAATAGCATTCTGCTCATTAAGTGTCTAGTTCAAAGTACTTCATCAGCCCTGTAGAGACTATAGCAGGGGGATGGTGAGTTCCAAGCCAGACGGGGCAGTATAGGAAGACCTTGTCTCAAAACAAAACAAAGACCCTCCTTCTTTAGTATTGCTTGATTTCCAAAAGTTTTGTTCTGTTTTGCTATGTGTTTGTTTTGTCTCATTTTATTTTGTCTTGCTAACCAGTCCAAGGTTGGCTTCAATATTATCATCTTCTTGCCTCAGCCTCCTGAGTGCTGGGGTGGCAGGTGTGTACCAGTACCCCTGGATATATTGCTATGACAATGATCACATTTGTCTTATTGCTGAGTACTGTGTCATTGTATAGCTGTATCATAATTTGGTTATTCATTGGTGTATTGATGCATACCTGATGAAAGCTATTAAAAATTAAGTTGTCCCGAGACTTTGGTTGGTATCCTGTGTGGTTAGTTTGTGTTTAACTTTTAAGAAACTCTTAAGGTGGTGGTGTGGCTTAAGTTGTAGAGCCTCAGCATTTAGCAAGAAAGTTAAGCAAGAGTATGAGTCCCTGAGTTCAAGCCCCAGTATCAGAAAATAAAACGCCATTTTCAGCAGTTGTAGCATTTACATTCCTGTCAGCACTGTAGGTAAGATTATTAAGCCTTATCCTCATCATTACTTGGTAATAACGGACCTTCCAACATAAGCCATTTTGGTGAGTGTGTAATGACAGTTTTCTTGGTAAACTAATGATATTGAGCACCTTTTAATGGACTAATTGGATTGAAGTATATGTGAAGTATTGTGTTGACTTATTAAAAAAATGGAAGAATTCTTTATGTAACTTGGATGAAAGTATTTTGTCAGATATATGTTATGAATATTTCTCTTCCAGTATATTGCTATTTGAACGTGTGTGTGTGTGTGTGTGTGTGTGTGTGTGTGTGTGTGTATTTGTTGCACTAAATATTGAACTTACAACGTTAAGCTTGTAGGCAAGGACTCGACCCAAGTCCCAGTCCTGTGATTTCAATTTGTTTATCAGGGCCTTGTGCTTTTCCCCGACTAGATTGAGAGCTGGCTTTAGATTGTAGGCCTCCTGCTTAATGCCTCCAGAGTAACTAGAATTACAAGTGTGAGCCAACATGCCCAACCATGAATCATATTTTAATGAAGTTCATGCTTTGTGCACTATTTAAAGAATAAACTGTTCAATACTGTAAAGCTTTTCTCCAGTGAACTTCTCCCTTCTTTTCTCCTTTTCTGTGTAGCATACAGTTATTCCAACATAATTTGTTGAAGACTCTTCACTTTCATTTATCAAATTTCCTTGATACTCCTGTTGGGAATAAATGTGTGTGTGTGTGTGTGTGTGTGTGTGTGTGTGTGTGTGTGTGTGTGTGTGTACAGATGTCTGTTCTGTTCTCCTCTCTCCTCCTCTTCCTCCTTCCCTTTCTCCTTCTCCTCCTCCTCCCTCTTTTCTTTCTCTCCCTCTCCTTTCTGGTTGTTTTGGGAACCCAACCCAGAGAAGGCTAGCCAAATACTCTACCACTGAACTACCTCCTCTTCTTTTGATTCCCTCTTGTTTCGTTTATGCATGTCTATTCTTATGGCTATTCTTACATCAGTACTGTGCAGTCTTGATGTATGCAGCTTTACAGTAAATCTTTAAATGGGCTATTGTAGCTATTTTGCATTTCTATGAAAATTTCGGTGCTAGTTTTTCAAGGTTATGTTGTTGTTGTTGTTTAAAGGCTTACTTCAATTTTTTATTTTTTAGCTATGATTGCATTGAACCTTTATATCTATCTGAGAGAATTTATACCTTAACAATTTTGATCTTTCAATCTGAAGTTGATATATAGATTTGCTTGGTAGTTGTAAAGTGTTGCCTTTCTTTCCACTCCTACTGTTCACAGGATCTCAAACAACTAGAAAAGTTCATATCTCTGAGGTTTAGAGAAGTCCACAGTTACAGATTCCGACGTACTCGTGGAAATTTGAACAGTGGATGCTCTGTCTGTCTCTGAACACATCCTCTCATGTCTCCTGGAACATATCAGAAGCATATATGTGAGTTTCCTGCCCTACAGGAAATCTTGCAATTATCTTTGCTAAATGGACATTGCTGATCCAGACAATTTTTTTTTCTAGAAGGTTTGACGGATTACTCCCAAGGCCAGTCATACTTGTAAGTAATTTTTATTGATGAAAAATGGAGTGACAAGTCTGAAATCTGATCAGCTATCTGGAAGAACAAATTTAGAAGAAGCTCAGTAGTACCTCTCAGATTATATTGCTGGTGCCATTTGTATAATGGAAGAGCCATCAGACTGCCTTCTGTCCAGGAAACCTGCATTCATGTCTTGGTTCTTCACTTTCCAGTAAGCATGGTCTCCAACAAGTGATCTAACTTCTCTGAGTCTCTTTCCTCATCTTTTCACAGCACAGAAACATCTTTAGTCATTCAGTCACTGGGAAGAATAAGTAAGCTGCCAGAAGTAAGGGACTTGAGGCTGGGCATGTGAGATGCAGAAGCAGAAATGAGTCTAAGAGCTAGCTTCTCCTCCAAGCAGAATCACAAGGAGAGTAGTGGATAGCCTGGAGCAGAGACGAATGAAAAGGAGAGGTGATGACTTGATTGACCTCCAGCACCCTGACTCCTTGTCCTTCCTCTTTGCGTTTTGTCTGCTCTCCTCTGGCACCATGATGGACTCATTAGGTTGAGGCTACTGAGTGTAAGAGCTGGGGCCTTTGTGGAAAAGACCCGAAGCCAACCAAGATTTCACAAAGGACCCATGGACCACAGTTCTCTGACAAGTGACTCACTGTGCTACAGCTGGACATCTATCATTGAGCCTATGAAGAATGTTCATGGGGTTTTCCTGGGAGCTATAGCTGTATCACATCCTTGACAGCACATATGTGTTCACATATGTCCACATGCAGAGAGAAGAGCTCTTTCTGCATATGAGGAGAGCTCTGTGCACAACCCCATAACTATAACAGTCAAGATTGGTTTGAGATGGATGATCCAACCTCTGTCTTCTTAAGAAAGGGCATTTCACAGAAGACTGGAGCCAGGGACTGGCGATTCTTATTTGCAGGTAAGACTCTGTTTGCCTTCTGTCCAGTGATATTGAACTTTAGGATGAGGACAAGACTGGAACACTCACTGTAAAATTACTTAATAGAGGGGCTGGGAAGGTGGCTCAGTGGAAGAGTGCTTGTCTTGCATACATGAGGCCCTGGGGTCGATTCTTCAGCACCACATAAACAGAAAAAGCCAGAAGTGGCACTATGGCTCAAGTGGTAGAGCACTAGCCTTGAGCTGAAGAGCTAAGGGACAATGCCTCGGCCCAGAGTTCAGGCCCCACAATCCACCAAAACAAATTTACTTAGAAGATTCTCCTCATTATGGAAAGGGCCTTCCTAGAAATGGTTTTGTTGGACATTTAGTTTCATAGTTTTATACAAGAATAAAAACAGAGCAGAGTGGTGGAACGCTTACCTTAGGAGAGATGGGAGGTGGGAGAGCATGAAAAGGGGTTTTGTCCAAACTTACTTCCCAGAGAAAGACAGTAGCTCAGAATGAACTGCCCCTCAAAATCCTACAGGAAAAGTGATTTTCTGTTATTAGCACACAGAAATTCACGTCTTGCTTGCATTTTGTATGCTTCTCCCAGGGCTTCATTAAGACTGAAGGGTAGATAGGAGGAAGGCCTAGAGAAAGTTTGACTCAGCCTTTCCATGAGATGAGTTGGAAAGTGGGCTTATTCTCCCGAGGTCCTATTTCCCAACCCAAGCTGCTCCTGAAGACTTCCACTACTGAAAACATACTGTTCCCAGAAGAAAAGCCCAGCATGTCATGTGGTTAAGCCAAAAAGACCAGGCAGGAAAGAAAAATGCCCAGGCTCTGGTAGGCAGAGGTTCCTTTCAAGTGTTGTTTTGGGTGCTTCCATATGTTCTTGTCCTTGGCCAAGCCTGGTATTAACGTGTGACAAACAGCTTATGAGGACCAGGATGAACAGCACAATGTATGTCTCGCTGTTTGCCCAATCCAGTCCCCTCCCTTATCCTCCTTATAGACTGTGGGCATGGCCTATTGTAATCATAGCAGTTCTTACCACTACCTAGGAGGCCGGGTAAGCCACCAGCCAGGCCTCTGGCTCTGAGATCCACTACACTCTCCAGAGCCTGGAAAACTCTCAAAAGTCAGATTCTATTGCCGTCTCTTCCCTTCCCCCAGAGCCTGTTCAAAGTGCTTAATTAACAAATCTTGAGTATCAGGAAGTTGTTTACTTGGCTTCCTCAGGAACTGTTCTCCAAGGAGCTCAAAGCACTGCTAATAGATTTTCTCTTTTGTTCTCTCCATCCATCAAACCTCCCCTTATTCCAAACTGCACTTCATTCCTACCCCTTTGGGATCTGACTCTCAGTCAAAGAACCCAGGAGAGACTTTCTAGCTTCTCTAAGCATCTCTGCCTAGTTGCTATGATGCCCCTCCCTGACAAGGCTCAGGGATCTGTTTTTTAATTAAAGAACAAGAAAGGAGAAGTACTGGTAGATCCAAGTTTCCAAGGGGATTCAAACCCTCCTGGCTCTTGGAGAATGCTCAGCTACCCACACATTTGTCTCTCTTATAACTTCTGTCCCCTCCCTGCTGAGGAGCAATCAGCACCTGAGAACCTGCAGCAATCGAGAGCAGAACATTTCTGCTGGTGTCTTGTTCATCATTCTTTGGCCACAGTTAGAACTTGGGGACCAGAGACTGTGGGATGCAATATGTCAGGCAGCTTTGCTGCTTTCACTGCTGCTGGACTCTGATCCTTGCCTGATCCTCTCTCTCACTCAACCATTTGTATTGGACACCACTGCATAATCCCATGGGCCTATAGCTGCTTGATTGGACACCCTTCCCATCTCTTCTCAGCCTACCAACTTGAAGGGAACTCAAGGACATGCCTTTAGTCACAGCATTGCCTGAGGAAAGCATAACCTAGACTACAGATCATGGCGCAGAGATAAAATGTGTGCTTATTATTATTTGTAGCGTGTATGGGAACTACATAGCGCAAGGGAGTTCTGTCTGTACACTCAGCCCTCTAAACTACCCTCTGATATAGATCCTTATACTGAATGGTAGTAACCTAATCCTATCATCGTATCATGGCCCATAATGCACTATCCATGAGGGATTTATTATATTCGGGTTGGTGCTTAGGGATATGGTCTCAACATTAGCATGCTGATTATACATGGGAAGGAGCTCTTAGATGTCACTGTGATAGAGAGCTAAGGTCTGCTGCAGGTCTGTCTGACTCAAGCCTGCATTGTAGGAATCCCCCGCCCCCCGTGATATGCCTTCTTAGAATGCTGCTTATAGTGCTCAGAGATCTAAGTTAACTGGAGGAAAGTTAAAGAAGTGAGGATCTTAGAATGTGAGAGGCCTTGAATGGAAGCTAAGCGCATGAGGTCCTGTGTTGTTCTGATCTCATTAAGAGTCTGGTAGGATATGTACACAGAAACTGTGGTACACACTTTGGGAGTGTGGCCTAGACCTCTAGCCCCAGTTAACCCATTCACTCCACAGGCTACCTCATATTTTCTAAGAACTATTTCTCCAAAGAACTCAGTGATCTGTGTGTAGATTCATTGGTGTACTCTTCACCTTCCCAATGCCCGGCATCTGTATGCTTTCAAACTGCCCCCCCCCCCCACCCCCAGCACCCAGCTTCTGTACCTCCTCTTCTGACTCCATAAGCCACACTCAAAGCATTTCTACATCCAGCATTCCACTGGATCCAGGTCCAGGAAGACTTTGGGCCTGCACAGGCATGCATCATTGGCATACGGACCTCAGTGCTATCACCTTCCTTTGGGCTTCCTCCAGCAGTTGCAGTGACTCAGGCAGCAATAGGCTCATTAGGGTGGTGAGGAGCTGGCGATGTCAGCCATAAATATTAACGGCCCTTGTTATGAACCCCCTCCGCGCAGCTGCCTCATCCAAGTTTACACAGTAAACAGCTCAGTTAGTTTATTTGATCAAGGGAGTGCTCTTCAGAGGAGCTAATGGCCCTGTTTCCCCTGGTGCCTCTCACAGCTCCGTGGGCACAGTTTTGCATGCAGAGAGGCCGGCAGAGAGCGTGTGTCAACCACAGGCCAGCCCTTGGAGACCAAAGGCTGGGGTTCTTAGTGCTAGGGCACAAAGAGCTGTAGCGAGGCAGCCCTCCTGGGAGGTTACAGTCACCACAACTCTCCCGAGGCAGCCAATTATCAGTGGTCATCACACACAGCTGCAGAATCTGGTGTTTAAAGTCAGGACTGGGACAGTCTGAGGGAACGAAGACACTGTAAAAATGAAACAAAACAGAAGTCACAGCGGATCTGGGACACGGAGTCCTCTTGTTGGATGAATGAAAACAGTGGATGTTTCATTGCGGGGTGGGGGGGAGGGAGGTGCTGCACAGCAACCAAGAAAATGATCCTCATATTTAGTACTGCCAGGCAATGGCTTGTTCTTCACATTCAGTGCTTGGGCCTAGATGCGTTTGGGTAAAAAGAGATTTGAACTTAAGGTTCTAGATCAATTTTGGCACAGCTGTTCCTTGACTTATGATGATGGCATGCTGATGCACACATTATAAATGGAAAACTCTGTGAGTGAAAAAATGCATTGAATATGTCTGCCCCATCATGGAACCTCAGAGCCTGGCAATGCAGCCCATGGTAGCGTGCTGATTGGTCAACCTATGTTTGCATAGTTGACTAAAGCTG
Organism: Dipodomys spectabilis; assembly: GCF_019054845.1. Classification (NCBI taxonomy): domain Eukaryota; kingdom Metazoa; phylum Chordata; class Mammalia; order Rodentia; family Heteromyidae; genus Dipodomys; species Dipodomys spectabilis. The sequence goes on from NW_024871057.1 coordinate 1,525,166, forward strand.
GAGCTGCCTGTTCAACAAGATAGCTTCTCACTGAGGCTGGCTCTCCTGTACTGCCTGCTTCTTTTGCATGGGTCCTATCGATATAGGGGACTACTGCTCAGAAATAGTTCTTTTGCTCAAAACACATGCTCTATCAGCCTGGTTCTTTTCAACTACACCAGTTGACTCTCTTGTCTAAGTCTCTTAGATACTGGCAATTACATGAGCTACTACTAAATCCAACAAAGCCTCAGCAAGTTCTTCCCATGACTCATTCAGTACCTACTTAGAAGATTAGCCCAGAAGCAGAATAGATATCCGCAGTGTTGCCTGATTTCTAGTCCCATTCTTGGCTCCTGTCAGGTCTATCTCCAAACTGGTCTGGCCCCAGTGAGTCAATTCTTCCTTACTGAGTAGGCCCTGGTGTAGGACCTGTACCGATGGGACAATGGAAACCTGTGGTTGTCAGAGAGGTGACCTGAACTGAAGGTGCCCTGGTGATGGAACGCCATGAAAGGTGGCCAGATACCTTTGAAGCCCCACTCTCCCTGTGCTGGTTACCTCACCCTGCCCAGTCTTGTAAAACGTCCTGAATAATAGCGCTTTCTCACTCTCACTCAACAGATACTTGAGTATCTAGACTAAGCCAGTGCTTACTTTAGCCATTGGGGAATGCAGTGTTCAACAGTGCATAAAGGTTTGCCTCTTCAAGCTTACCAAGGGCAGGCTAAGGAGCTCCAGTCAGAAAATCTAAAATACAAAACAAACCCTCCAACATCTGAAGTTATTTTGAAAATCAACCTGCACCACAAGTGAAAAATTCCACATCTGACCTCATGGGATGCATTATAGTCCAAACACTAGGGCAGTAAAAATATTGCACAAAATGACTTTTAGCTACCTATATGATATGTATAAAATAGAAATGAATTTCACGTTTATTTGGGTTTCTAGCCCCAAGATAACTCATTATGTATATGCAAATATTCCAAAATATGAAAATAACTGAAATCTGAAACGCCCTGGCCTCAAGCATCTCAGACAAGGGCCAGTCTATTCTGTAGCAGAGTTGGCCTGAAGATTGCCCCAAAGGCTGACTATAAAATACTTTCTGGACATCTGTTCCTTGATGTTTGCTTGGCTAATGACATCAATTTCCTGAGTTATATCATTGTAAGTTTCTCTTGTATGAGAATCCTCTCTATTCTCACTATTTTAGCATTGAGCTGCCCATCACAGTATCCCATCCTCATGGGTGACTGGGTTGCTCATCCTGGATCTATCCTTTGGGTCTTAATTTTAGTTAAGGGTAAATTACATGGGCCACATCAGAGCATTTTGGGTCCTTCTTCAAAAACCTTCATTCTGAAGCAAGGCTGGTTCCATTCATATACCAAGACTTTCAGCATGGCAAGAAACCCTAACCCTACATTCAAAGGAGCCTGAAAGAATAAGACGCAGACTAGAAATGATGAGCGAGGACAATTACAGAACAGGAATACACACCTGCTGCTGCATCAGATCTGGCTCCTCCCCCTGGAGGTGGCAGTTCCCTCCTGTTTTTTGCAAACCTTAATGTGAGAACCAATTAATTTCTTTATCCTGTCCAATCTGTTTGGAGTTCATAAGTGTGTCACTTGTGGCAGATTTCTGACTTTAACACAAGTGGGTTTACACATTCAGTGTTCTGAAATGTTAGTTACTCTGCCCTAGGAAGGGAAGAATGTGACAAAAAAGAAAGTGAGATGTGGAAATATGGAAGTCAGTAATGTGGAGCTCTGAGAGGTTTCTAAGTCGCAGGATATTTTACAGCCCCCGTTTCTTCATGTGGCTTTGCTTAACTAAGATCCTATCAACATGTTCATTTTTTATGTATCACTAGGTATTGGTCAAATCTATCTATCTATGTATCTATGTATCTATGTATCTATGTATCTATGTATCTATCTATCTATCTATCTATCTATCTATCTATCTATCTATCTCTCCTTTAGCTAAGTTATCTAATCTATCTGTCTATCATTTAACTATGTCATCTATAGTCTATCACTACTTACCTACTTACCTCTCCTCTTTCCAACTTCTCTTGGGAGTTCCTCCCAATGTGACTGAGTAGGAAGGGATTTTCAATTTTTCAAAATTACTTTAGTCTGTGAGGGGATGGGCATTGAGGTGTCTCCGTGAATTCTGTAGTGTTGGTACTGGTGGGCCACTTCCAGAAACGACGAGGTAGGTTTTCAGGGAAATAGACAAAACCCAACAGATGTGGAAACCGAGGAAGAGTTATGTTCTCTCATACGTGGTCTCTTCCTCGCTTGCTTCTTCCTTTACTTCTCCCTGATCAGACTTGAACCTTTTGTTATCTGTCCCAATTTTCTCCTTTTCCTTCCCATTCTCCTTCTCTCCCTTCCCTATCTCCCAAGAGGGAGAGAAGAGGAATGCACTAGGCTCTGCTCACCATTACTCTAAGCAAATGCCTATTTTTATGACTTAAAACTTCTCCTCTCTTGCCTGAGGGGACTATTTCCAGTGTAGAGAATTCCAGTACCAGCCCTAGGGAACAGATAAATCAGCTGAAGTGGCTCAGCATGTCAAGAAACATGTAGAAGAGCAGGAAACCATTGATCCTTAGTCAGAAGCATACATCCTTGTCTCTGAATCTACAGCCCAACGTTAGGAGAGGAAAGCCCGAGACCTCCCTCGGTCAGGATAGCAGACTTTCTCTCAAGCCTGAGCAGTGAATGAATGCCATCCTGCCTGTGACCTGTGGATCTGTGCTAGAATTCATAGCAACAAGAGAGAAATCCAACTCCAGGGCATAAAGACATGGCCCTTAATGGAATATTCATCCACAAAGCAGAGGGATTCATGATGACATACAACCTACAGAAATAGCTGTGTCACTGCTATGTTGGAGAGGGGGGATATTAGCCCAACAGCCTCCTCTCTCATAGCTTAGCATGCTCTTTCCCTAGGCAATACTAGGCCCCTTTAGTAAAGGCAGTAAATGATCAGCCCCTATTCCTTTCCCTGAGAGGGCTCTCCTTTGGGATAGCTATAACCACATAAGGCAGCAAGTTCTCCTAAACCTCACAGGTCCTATGGGTCACCTGAGAGGGTACCCCTTGGGGGCAGTTATAACCATATAAGGCAGCAAGATAATAAAAATCTCGGGAGGTTATAAAGGTCACTTGAGACATTAGCCGGCACTACTCATTTCTGGTAAAAAAGGGGTCTTGCTTGTCCCTTTACTGGCAATAAACCTTTTCTTTGTCTGTATCTGGATGTCTGTTTGGTTTTCTGGCAGTCTAATTTACTTTACCAGGGGAAATGGATGCACAGTGTCAGATATAATCATCTCTCTTTTCTGAGATTCAGCTCTGTGTTCAAAAAATGAAGGAAATAATTCACTTCAAAAAACAGAATTAAATAAAAATAATCCATGTGAAGACATTGGACATAATGAACACACACACACACACACATACATACACACACACGAAAATTAAATCTGAATGTATTCCCCTGAATTACTCCAGGCATATACATGAATTCATGTACACACACATAGGTGTGCACACAATTTCTAGGGGCATTCTGGATTCATTTCACATCTGATCCAATTATCTTCCTAGTGGAAGGGGAAGGAGGCAGCAGGAGCTAACCTGACTCTGTGCCTAGGCTCGAGAGTTAGAGCAAGTTCACATTTGTGCCTAGTAGCCCTCATGCTCAACAAGGTGGAGCCGTCTAGCTAAGTTTTCTGCAGAAGGGCTTGGACAACATGGAGGCTTCTGCTCACTGTGAGTTGAATGAGAAATCCAACCATGGTGTCTTGTCTTACTCCAGAGCAAATGCAGACTAGAATAGAATATTCAAATTGGAATTCTCGAAATCACTCGGGGCAATCCCATCATTGTAGGGACAAGGAGGCCCAGCAGGTCCAACAAGTCTCTTCAGCCTTCACCATGAACTGAAGGGAGAGTCAGGTCATACCCTCCCATCAAAAGAGCTGTCATCATGCCGCATTGCCTTGCACAATGTGATCCTGTGGCTCATGCTTGTAGACAGGTGCTCTGCCATTTACTGCTATCTCAAAATGACAGAGTGAATTTTCTGAACCAGGATATCAATGGGAACACCACTTTAGCTTCTGAATGTTCCCTGGGAAATGGAGATAGTGACCATGGTTGGCATTCTAGACTGTTCTCTGCGTCTATGATACAGGCCAACAGAAAATTCTACGAAACAATTTAATTCCAAGTACATTTAAACTATGCACTGTTAAAAAAAAAAAGAAGCAGGAGTAATAAGAAGCAAGAGTAACATTGTTTGAAAAGAAATGTGCTCCTTATTTATGTAGCCGTAACCTCTCTGTACATCACTTTTACAATGAAATAAAATTGAAAAATTAAAATAAAAGAAGTAAGAAAGGGCAGCATGAAAAGCCTGGTGATATCATGGTTTAAAATATGGCACAGGTCCTGAAGTCTGTTCTGAGTTCAAATCCTACAATGCTAGCCCAGGTGACTATGGCTTGCCTGAGTTTTTTCATCTGCAAAATGAGATGGGAAACAAGCCTTTCCCCGTCTGGCCTATGAGGCCTAAGTAACAGAGCACATTTGAAATCAGTGTGGAGAGTATCATAGAGCTAATTATTGCTAATTATTGTTAAGGTAAACTGTTGATTGAGCCAGAAGTTCCTTGAATGTTTACAAACCCAGCCAAATGGTTTTCTCATGACACCAAACACATAAAATGTTGGGTGCATAACGTGCCATTTCCCTGAAGAATTGTTGTGTGTTCATTCTTAGTCCATAGAAAGAAGAGGAGTTCTTATTGTTAGTATCCTGGGTAGAGGAGCGTGGATGGAGGCCAGTGGCTACAACTTTGTTCCTGGTAGGAGTTAGAAGCCTCTGGTGACACCTGTATATTTCACCCAAAGTGACAGGGACCTTGTTAGCCGTCCTTGCATTTGAAGAGCTTGATGGATTGAACTCCTGGGGAGAATGTGGCGGCCGTGATCTGCCATAAAGATGATGAATAACATTTTTTTTCCTAAATGATTACTGAAAACTTTACAGCTAGCCAAAGCTGGCTTTCTCAGAGCCCCCGGAGGAGCGCTTTTATAAAGTGTCATTTAATTAATAAGGAAGTTATTGATTGCTGTCTTACATGGAGTACTGAGCAAGGGCTAGGTAAAAAGTAGTGAAGGAAGACTATAGGCTGAAGGAGGAGGGTAGGCCTGGATCATAGCCTAGATGAAAGAGACACACCCCCCCAGAACAGTCTAGAATGCCAACTGTGGTCACTATCTCCATTTCTCAAGGGACATTCAGCTAAAGTGGTGTTCCCATTGATATCCTGGTTCAGAAAATTCACTCTGTCATTTTGAGATAGAAATAAAGCAGTGAGTGGCACAGCACCTGTCCACCAAGCATGAAGCCCCAGGATCACATTGTGCAAGGCAGTGTGGTATGATGGGAATTCTCCTAACTGAAGGCTGTGACCAGACTCTCCTATCAGTTCATGGTGAAGGCTTAAGAGAATTGTTGGATCTATTGGGTCACAGCAGCCTTGTCCCTACAATGATGGAATTACCCTGAGTGATCTCTGGAGAATTCCAACTTGAATATCCTATTCTATTCTGCATTGCTCATAAAGGAATGGGATATGACAAAACAAACAAATATGTTTGCAGCATCTCTATTTGGAATTCCCAGAAAGAGAACACAGATGGACCAACCATGACAATTATAGAGAAAAACCAGAGAGAATAGAGTTGTGTTCAGAATAAATATAAGGGGGATAGACTGACATGGATGGGCAAGCAAGAGGGCTCATATGTTGTAAAGTTTGGGGGACCATCTTTTCTTTGAGCTAGTGAGCAGCTCCCATTATGAGAATCTATTTGGGGCTCTTCTAGATAGATCTGTAATTTTTCAGGCACTTGGGACATTTACCATTTGAAGCTTTATGCTTTAATTCAAAGATCTTGGCATTTAAATGAACTAATGTTGAGTTTAAATATTCATTTTACAACTTAGTGGCTCAATTTACCATTAGTGGCACAATTATGAAGTCATTGCCTATAAGTAAATTTCAGGAGTAATGCTACTACATATCTTCATGGTTGTTGGAGGGGAAAGGAAGTACGCAAGAGTGAAATGGCTGGACCATGGTGGCTTCACCATAGTACCCGTCTCCTATTTTTTTCTTCAAATGTGCAGAAAAAGCAAGTTATGAAGTTGGTGAGAAACTTAAAGACAAGAGCTTGAGCAGTATGATGGTTAATAGAATGATGCTAAAATCAATCATAACCAGTGACACTGATGACTAATGTCAACACACTAAATTTTATAGAAAGAATGAGTGGCTAGCTTATATCATGCATGGGACTCAGAAGACATGAAGTGAGTCGGTATAACTTTTACTATGTGAATAGTAACACTAGTCAAGGAAGTAGTGGCATAGCCTTGTTTAAGGTAACTTGCATTCATTTTTGCAGGATTTCAATAGATTCAAAGACTCCATAGGGAATAGCATTTAAGGGAGTTTAGAGAGTCCCAAGCATTGAGAAACAGTTACTGGACCCAATCTTTTGGTATCATAGTACTATAACAGCCAAAAGCTTAGCATTATTTCACCTGGAACCTTTGTGCAAAGAAGAGGACAGCACCTGTTTGTCCACAGAACAGAGTCAGCTTCACAAAGGCCTCCCACCCATCCTCTTCCCCACAGCCAGCTTCCCTTAAAAGTGTACAGATTACACTATCATATATATATATATATATATATATATATATATAATCATATGTGCAGTTAGCTTCACATTCTTGAAGAACTGTTTACTAAGTGATGGTATAGAGTTTTTCTGTGTATGTATACAGAGCAGATCCTAAGCCACTAGTGGGCAATTATAATAGATAATGATAGGCATAAGGGTACTTGGAAAATGAGAGTCAATGATTGTTGTAAGTCTATAAGAACTTGAATAAGTCTAAAGAAAGGGTATATTGCTAGACAGTGGTAGCTCAATCTGTAATCCTAGCTACCCAGGAGGCTGAGTAGCAGCAAAAACCAGCAACAATTTGGAAGTAGAGACATAATTCAAGTGGTAGAATGTCAGTGGCTAAGATCTGAGGCTCGCAATTAATCTGGTCTCCAATTAATGAGCAAAAATCTAGAAGTAGAGGCATGGTTCAAATGGTAGAATGCCAGTCTTGGGTGAAAAAGCTAAGAACACCCTGAGTTCAAGTTTCAGTACCAGTACAAACACACAAACAAAAATGTTTGCAGCATCTCTGGCTGGATTTCCCAGAGAGAGAACATTGACGGACCACCCATAAAAATTACAGAGAAAAGAGCAATAAAGAAAAAAAGGGGGGGGGGAAAGGAAAGACAAGAAAGCGTATATTGATCTGAAGAAGACTGCACAGTTATTGTCAAAATGAAGAATACAAGTAAGAAGGAAAAAAAATCTCAATTACAAGCGTGTCTCATTATAATCACAAGAATGTCCTAATGTGGAAATCTAAACTTCGGTTCCTGACCTCAGTATTCTTGAAGAACCAGAGAGCTCCCAGCCTAAGGTGAGCCAGGGGATTGGATAAGATTACCTCAAACTAATGAATACACCACCCTATGGATTAACTCCACTCTCATTCTAAGCCCTTGAGGTAACTTCTTGATTTTCACTTGGCTCTCTCTACAGGTCATTCGTAGAATAATAGTATTTCTGACTGGAAATGAATAAAATTTAGTCTTGTGATTTGATGTCCTCTGAAATTTGACTGCTTATGCTAATGTAATTTACTAATTTGAGACTTGGGCTATAGAAATCAGAGTATTAAATGTGATTTCCTTTGCAACCAGAGTGCAGGAGAATGTGTAATAAATGTGAGTCCACCCCCCTCTATTATTTATACTCATTTCCACACTCTGAAGTAGGACTGGACCACGTGGCTCTTTCAGGAATGCAGTGCCTGCTGGAAATAGGAGCTCCCTCTCAGATATCCTGTCTTCCCAAGAAAGCTGGTCTTTCCCCTTTGCCCTTTTCCAGGGTTAGTCTTAAAACCCCTATCAGCTCAGCAATGGGATCTTTACTGATGAGAATTAGGCCCTCTCTTCTATCTTGAGTTATATCATCCTTTTCCTTTCCTTTCTGTCCCTCTGTGTTGGGTTTTAGTGGTATTCGGCAGGCACACAGCAATGCACTTCATCCCCCGATCAGTGTTGATTAGGTTCTTAGGAAGGTAAAGGAAGCATCTAGCCCTCTAGACCCCTTGGTTTCTAGCAAAATGTGGCTATTCCCTCTGATTCTCCGAGTGACAGCCCCTGGGGAAAAGCTGCAAAACTCAGCCAACAAGTGATATGCAGTGATATCACTTAAGGTTAAGTTAGGAGCCAAGGTTGGGAGCTTTCACTTCCTGGATTAACCAGCTTTGGGCACCATAGCTTCATTGCTGTTTCCTTCTCAGAAGCCCCATGGCTGTTGGGTTGTGGAGGCATGAGTTGAAGCCCAAGTTGAAAAGTACAGGAAAAGGTCTTGAACTGGAAACAGGCTCCGGCCTTCCCCGCACAGTTTCAGGATTAGATGGAAGAATCCAGCTAATTGGCATGTACAAAGACTTGTTCATGAGAAACATCAGTGTCCAGGATGTGAAGATACCAAGCATTTCCAAGGAAGAAATGATTTGCCACCTGAACTGGGACCGATGTGGCACGTGACAAGCCTGGCTATGGATGCTGTTGATGAGGACCTCAGTGCTTCTTTCAGGTGGCACTGATGGGGAAATCCTTGACTGTGTACCACTGAAACATGCCTTGGCTGTGCTACCTGAAAATGCTGAGTTAAAACCCACAAAACATTTTTGAAATGGCTAGTTGTGGGAAAAGTAAAAGCTGGGAAGAAAATATGATGCCATCGAGAAAGGTATTCCCTGCAAATAGCCTCCCTTCAGAGGGTTTCTACAGACCTTCACTGTCCTGTGCATCTGTCTTAATGACCACAGGGGTATGGGAACAGGAGACAAAGCCTGGGTAGTGGACATAGTGAGAAGTCAGAGAAGAAATCCTTAAAAAAAAAAAAAGGAAAAGAAAAAGCCTGGGCCCTAGAAGGACACCACGGAGGGGCTACCATTCTGCTGGTTACATATAGTTATTGATATTAACATATCTGGTCTAGAAGCCTGGCTAATTTAGTTACCTTAGCTGGGCCCATGGACATATTTGCAAGTCCATTAAGGCTGGAGCCTATGGATAAGTTGGTATAGCTCTATGCTTCTGCATGGAGTGTCTATGATCTATGGCTCCTATAGTCTCTGCTAGAGGTGGCAGAGAGCAAGAATAACAAGTGAAACTACTTCTGAATCCTTTAAGGCTCCGTGTTTGCTACAGTGGGTATCATCTCTTAGCTGAAGGAAAGTCATGACTGGTGCTACAATTACAGGGCAGAGAGTATGTACATGAGGAGATGTGATAGCTCCAAGTTCTCGCCTACCTGGAACCTCAGACTATGACTTCACTTGTAAACAGAATCTTTGCAGGTATTATCAGCTAAGGACCCCAAGGTGACAGTATCTTGTGTTAAGGGGAGAGGTGGAAAACTCCAAAGACTGGCATCCCAGGGAGACACATAGAGAAGGAGATCATGTGAGGGTCAAGGCACAGAGGTGGTGATGCTACCATAAATCAAGGAACGCCAGGAGCCACCAGAAGCTTGAAAAGAAAAAGAAGCTTGCCAAGGAAGAATGGCCTGCCAACACCTTGACTTCACATGCTTGGCTCACAAGACTGTGCGAAAATATACTTCTCGTGTTTCTAGCCACCAAGTGTTGCTCTATCCTAGGTAACTAGGATCAGAAAGGTGAAGAACTAGAGCTATGAACAAACATGGAAGTCAAAATATTGTTGTGACTGTTGCTGTTTTCAATGCTGAACTTAAAGCCCCAGCCTTTGTGCAGAGCCAAGGGTGGTACACGGGGCTACCTCCTCAGCCCTCAACTTTTGGATTTAGATGGCCATGAGGTAGAAGGAGCCCCAACGTCTCACCAGAACCAAACACAAAGTAGCACCCACTAAACACAGCCACTGAGAATTCCCACACGTCAGTTCTAAGAATGTAAACGCCTAGTAGAAAGTCATTCATTTTATATGACAGCAAACAAGCTCTCACAGAAACAAGCCACAGAATCATACAAGCAAAGAAGATGGCGTGAATGTAAGAAACAGAAATGGAAGTTTTAAACATGTGTTATGGGCTGAATGATGTCTTTCAAACTCCATGCATTGAAGCCCTACCCTCAGCATGTGATGCCAAGACAGGATTTTTAAAGAGGTGATCCAGATGGGAGGAAGCTGTCAGGGTAAGTCTAATGCAATCCAGCTAGTGTCTATAAGAAGAGACAATTTAAACAACGCGGAGACATCAAGGAAGCCTGTAAGGAGAGGGAAGACCATGTGAGGACACAGTCAAAACACAGCCATCTGCAAACCAAGGAAAAAAGGCTTCTGAGCTCTGATGACAAATTGATCTTAAATTTCCAGCTTCCAGAGCTGTGGGGAAATGAATGTCTGTTTTTAGACCACCCAGTCTATAATATTCTGTTATGGCAGCCCTAGAAAACTAATGTAGTCAACCATCCATGTCCAAGGGAGATTGGCTCTGGGACCCTTCCCAGTCCCCAAGGAATGTACTTATTTTTGGCTTCTGGGGTTTAAATGTGGGCAGGGGAAGGGCTTTGAATGCTACACTGTAAGCCTCAGTCTGTCTCCAGGAGGGCCAGCTCCTCAAGAAGATCTATCAGGAAGCGAGGTGTCCATGTACTGAGGAAGAAGGTAAAGCATCCAGAAGGCTCTGGATAAATGTTGTAGTTTCGTCAATAGAGACTACTTGACACTGATGCCTTTGTTCTGAGTCTTCTAGATCCATCTTCTGCAGAGCAAAGATTCTAGGAGACTCTCTGTCTTTGAGCAGACTGGGACTTAGACTGAAAAATGAAAAACAATGACCTTGGGTGGTTTGGAAGCTTCCTGAGACATCATTCAATTCTTCCCAAACTACTGTCTGCCACAAAGCAGTTCAGAGAAACTCTGTCCTCAACCTGTGCCAGGCTATGCTGTCCTTGGCTCTAAGTTATCTTGATGTGAATCCAGCCAGATATGAGGTATAAAGTGATTCTTAGTTTGCCTTCCCTATCAGTCTTTTAGGCAAATCTCAGTTCTGCTGCTTGACTCTGGGCTATTCTGGTCCAACACTTTCCTAACTCTGAACTTGGTCCTTTGTTGGTGGAGTGAAATGGTAAAGAATGGAAGTGAAATTTACAGTGTTTGCATTTAAGAATTACCCTTACTGCTCACCCAGCAACTTTAGAGGGCCAATGTATTATCCTTGTTTCATGAAAGCAGCTAAAATGCATGAGCTGAGTAAAGGGGCAGCCTGAATTCAAACTCAGTTGTGCTGGACTCAAACAGGCCCACCTTTCCAGCCTCTTTCTTCCACTGAGCCCTAGTAGGGCACTCAGCGCCAATCCCTAGAGCAGCACTGCACACTGCTAGCAAGCTGGAACCTGCTTCCCTCTTTCTAACCACTATTATGTGTGATCACTTCTCTAACTGATCTCCGCTACTTATTAAAGGGTACATAACTCCTGTGAGGGGCCTGGGAACTCATGCAAACAACCCTGTATCTGAGATTCATTGCACTGTCTTGTTCTGCTTATTTACATGTACACATGCAACCTGCACTGATCCTAAATCTAGTCCCAAATGTTTGCTCCTTGGAGATCTGTTTTCTGTCTGTTCTTGTACCAAAGATGTATTTTCTGAGGGAATAACGTTCACATCACCTAGGAGTTTGGGCTTGTTGAAATGATTCTCCATCAGAGGTCCAGGAGTGGTTCATTCTTTTGGAGCCCGGTATCATTGGTGCAATGTAGTCTAGGTTACTTGAATCATTTCTCCAGCCTACTAGGAAGGGTCCACCTCTACCCATCTTGTAAATCACAGTGCTCTGGGCTATGACTACAGTATTTCAGTGCCACCTTAGAGTACTTTCTAGTATCCAATTCCACATACCTTGCACTGTCAACAACTTCTTTTAAATTACCTTTGCTTCATTCCTCCTTTACATCACTGGCAGTACATTATCTTGGCTTGAAAATGTAGATACATTTTGTTACCTAGATGATACTGTTTTTGAATCTCACTTCAGTATAATTACAAGGCATTTGTATAATATCTGATTTTGAGAGGGTTAAAACCACAGATTGGTGCCCTCAATTCACTTGAATTTCGCTCCGATTCGAGTTCCAGAAAAATAAAGAGACTTGTCCAAGGTCCAAGATTGAGAGGATTCAAACACAGTGCCAGAAGCCAGGTCTTCTCACTGTCTCTGTGGGTGAAGTCAAACGAAAATGTAGAGACAAAGCTTTATGCCACATGCTTTTATCTGGAAATAATGAAGGGTAGGAATGCATTCAGGGCCATATGCATAGGCTGGACAAAAAAGACACGCTATGTGATATCCTCATGGGCACTTGCGGCATTCTCCCAGAGCTGGTGAGCTCAGCTTGGAGTGGTTGCACTTACTAATGAGCTAGTGCTAAAGTCATAATCGGATGTTCTGATAGAGTGGGCTTTGGAGGCAGTATGGTGTGCAAATGTTTTTGAACAGGTGGCTGGCTGTCCTTGTGAGGCTACCTGTCCTCTGCTGATTTCTGTAATAAGCCACATCTGGGGATTTTTATTCCCATAGTTCCTGTTACCAGGCAGGTCACGATCTTCAGTAGCTGCAATTCTCCCGGGTTTGACCCAAATGATTCCATTTTGAATCTACCCACTTTTACAGGCAGAATGGTCACCATATCTCACTTCTCAAATGAGGGGTCCACTTTGCCACACATAAAACCTCAGTGCAGTACAGTCCTAAGGACATCTGCCATGTAGGCAGGGGCTTCTTGGTCGTCGTCGTCGTCTTCTTCTTCCTCCTCCTCCTCCTCTTCCTCCTCCTCCTCCTCCTCCTCCTCCTCCTCCTCCTCCTCCTCCTCCTCCTCCTCTTCTTCTTCTCTTCTTCTTCTTCTTCTTCTTCTTCTTCTTCTTCTTCTTCTTCTTCTTCTTCTTCTTCTTCTTCTTCTTCTCCTTCTTCTCCTTCTTCTCCTTCTTCTCCTTCTTCTCCTTCTTCTCCTTCTTCTCCTTCTTCTCTTTCATACCATCTTTCATTTTTCCAACTCACAGGGTCCAGGAGGCCAGAATCTGAAGTCAAGCTGTTATCAGAACCACCTTCCCTCCAAAGACCCTAGAACAGAACTCTTCCTTATTATTTCTAGCTGCTGTAACTCCCAGCACGCCTTGGCTTGTAGCAGTCCATGTGATTCGTATCTTCCTTTTCTTCTCGTACAAAGTTTTGTGATTACATTAAGGATCTACCCTAACATAGGTGATCTCACCTTGACATCCTTAACTTAATGGCACCTGCAAAGTCCCTATCTCTAAGTAATTTCAATCATAGGAAGTTCTCGGTGGAGGCATCTTTCGGTAGTGTTGGGGATACAGGGTGGCAGAGAAGGTATCACCAGTACTATCCAACGACTGCTATATGGCCAGGGAAAGGTCCAGACTTGAGAATTAAATTCCACCCTTTTCTAGATCTGAGACTTGGGGAATCTCAACATCTGTTCAGTAATGGCCACATCTGGTGAAACCCTATAGTGTTGGGGGATCTGGGAGTTCATCCCATTTCACTCGCATGCTGGAAATGAGCATACAGAAATCCTGAGATGTGACTGGCTGGAGGTCCCCCAGAGATCAGTGTCATGGCCAGGATCGACCTGGTTGACAAACAGTGTCTAGTTCTTGCTTCTAGCACAAACAGTCATAAGGCAGAGTAGATTCTGTTTCCTATACCCCACCTACCCATTAACCTTGACCACATGACAGAGATGAGGTTCTCCTTGCTCTGGGTTGGGACCTCAGATCTTCCCTGCTGCAGGGTAGAGAACTGGAAGTTTGTACAGGTCTCAATCTCAGGGATTGCAGGAGATGTAGAAAACCAAGAGAAGCTCTTCCCACCCCCTTCACCCTGGCTCCTTTCCCCTCCCAAACACTTGTTCCATATTTACATTCCATTTATGTTGCCTCTTGTTTATCTTGTTACCTAAGTACTTGGCACAAAAGTAATTATTTTGTTGCAAAAGCTGAAGCAGCCAGCAAAGTTTAAAAAAAAAAAGACCAACTCCAGTATGGAATTGTATAAATAACTAACTTGGTGGAGACGTGGGAAATTATGCTCCCTCTCTCTCTCTCTGCCACCATTGCAGACACCACCGGTGGAAGATTCTGAGGGTAACATCTTACCATTGTGCACTGGAGAAAGATCATTTTTTTTAAGCAAAGTGGTTTGTGCAGATGCTCACCAAGCTTCTCCACACACACGCCCCTCCCCTCCTCCAAATTATCAGTACAATATCAATTCACATCGCACAGCATGCAAAGCAGATAGAAAGCAACTCCCTGCCGAGCCTCCATCCAGATAATTCTTTCTCTTTCATGCCAATGCAAACAGTAGGGAGAGAAAAGGGGACATTTTCCTCAGGGAAACAAAAGCGACCTCCCTACCCTCCACAAAATGCATTGTGGGTCTGGAGGCTGAACCCCAGGTCTGTGTATGTGGGGACACAGGGGTTCCTCCTCTTGATACTTACTTATGAAGCCAGTTTCAATGACAATAGATCCCATTTGCCTAGGAGCAAAACAGCAATTGCACTATTTTCAGAGAATAGGAGAGAGCAAATGGAGTGTGATCAGCTGGGAGTTAAGATATTTTTCTCCTGCCCCTGAGAGCTAGATTGAAAAAGAAAACCATGCTCCTCCAAATTTTTTTTTGTATTGTGCTGCAATAAATTGGGTTTCCTGCAACTGGCATCCCATATAACATGCACAGAAACACACACACACACACACACACACACACACACACACACACACACACTCACACACTCACACTCACACACACACACACACACACACACTCACACACACACACACACACACACACTTTTCTGTATGAAGCCTTTCTCCTCCTCTGTTCTTATCTCCCTTTTATTACATTCTTTCCCATCTGTCTCTTCCCACTTGGTTTTCCCTTTGTATCTTGTTTCTTTTCTCCTTTTGCTTTCTTGCTCTTTGGTCCAATCTTCTGAGTGACTTTTCCCTTAGGAACAATCCTGGCTGATCTGTGTATTCCTCAGTGTTCTAAGGGACTGGAAGTGGCTGGACTGGGCTGGGAGGTGAACAGGGCTCAGTGCTCTCAGGATGCTCATTAAGGGGAGACCAGGGCAAGCAGCCCTTTGTGACTCCAGGCTAGACCTGCATTGCCCTCCCTTTTCTCTAAGAGCAGGAAACCCTGAGCAAGGGCTTCCATAAACATTCTTCATCACTGTCATTGGAGTTCTAGCATGAGCAGCAAGGAGGGTACCTACTAACAAGAGAACTGTAAGAAAACCACCCCTTCTGATATGACTTCTGGCTCAGAGAATTCCATTCTTCTCCACCAGGTCCGCCTCGGTTTCCTTATCCTGGAGGAGGCTGAGAAGAGAATGGAAGAGGAAACAGTAGCCATCTTGTTTCTTTCCATTTGCTTCTCTCTCTGTCTCTTTCTCTTTTTTTCTCTCTCCCTCTCTGTCTTGGCAGTACCAGGATTTAAACTCAGGGCATTGCACTTGCTTGGTAGTGTTCTACCATTTGAGTCACACCCCTAGTCCTTTTTTACTTTAGTTAGTTTTCAGGTGATGTCTCTGGGTCTGTCTGGAGCTAGCCACAAACTTTTTTCCCCTCTCTAGCCTCCCATATAGCTGGGCTGACAGGCACAGGCCAGGTAGATTGATGGAAGATGAGGTCTAGCTAACGTTTTGTGTGAGCTCACCTTGAACCACTGTTCTTCTGATCTTCACTTCCCAAGTTGCTAGGATTATAGAAGGAGCAACTCTGCTTGCTCTCCCTCTTCTTGTGTCCTTGACATCCTCAGGAGTGCATGAAAGAGTGTATGGTCAGTCTCCACCATCTGCCAGTACAAATGCACTTCCCAGAAAGCCTGTATTTCTTCACCTAGCCTATCCCTGAAGAAAATGTGCTCAGATCAAGAGAGGAAAAAGAGGCACCTCTTGTGCTCTATTGTTTTTTATCATGGTAACATGGACATGTTTCAAAACTTCCTTCAAGCTCTATGACTGTGCTGTCCCTAGACCCCCATGGACCCTCTCTTCAGATTGCTCACTTCCGTGTAATAACCCTGTGGTTCCACCTGGCATTCCTGGGCTCCATCTAGCCATCCTGATTTCCCAGGATGATCAGGCAAGATCCCAGGGTAAGAAGATCTCTTGGTCTAGACTGGATGGTCTGAATTATTACATGCCAATTTGAACAAGTTATAGCCTTTGAGATAGAGTCATCCCTTAAAATGGTAGCCAGGTCAAGTCTCACTGGCCTACCATGTTTTGTGGATGCCAGTCAGCACAGAACACCAGAATAAATCACTTACCATAAACAGCAATAACATAGGGAATGTAGCTGTGGGGGAGGGGGTCCAGGATATGTGTTTGTAAGGAAGGTTGGGGGTGTAGTGGGAGTGGACATAAGATCTTATGAAAATAAGAAAAGGAAAAAGGAGCAAAAAAGATAGGAGGAAAAATACACACACAGCAAAGCAAAGACTTCATGCCACATTGAGCTCTTCACATTGAGCAACTTCAAGTTGAAGTTGTTTTGTAAGAAATCTGGAAGAATTTGAAGAGCATGGTTTGATGTATAACTTATGGAGAATCCATGAAAAACAAATGAACTGGGCCCCAGGGGACCTGGGGAGATAATAAGACTCACAAGTCATCAAGTGTGCCTTTCTGCTGTTTGTTGCTGTGAGAAAATGATTAAGGGCATATAAGTGTGTGTGTGTGTGTGTGTGTGTGTGTGTGTGTGTGCATTTCATAGAAATCTACAAAACCTTTTATTGCCTTGCCCCTCCATCAAAAGAGAAACTCCATACCCAAGAACCCTCCCACTTTCCCACCATTGAGACTATAGCCAGTAGTAAGAGTGTTGTGAAGCATTACATGAGCTTCATTTCAGGTGTATGAACAGTGGATTTTATTTGGATAAATAAAAATGGGTGAAATCTTTTAGACGCTGCAACTGTGATCTGAATGGGTAACGGTAAGTGTTATTACATCTATGAAAACCTTTCCTGGGAAATTTTGCAATCTCAAAAATCCTACAGTGGGCTGTGACTGCTTCCCCATAGCCCCTCTTTCCTGGGGAGGCCAGGGTGCAGCCCGCAGGGAGCAGTGGCCCGCAGTGGCCAGCCTGCACCGTGTCTCAGGCAGAAGAATAGACCTGTCCGAAATAGACCTGGTGCAAACCACCAGGACAAAAACTGCCGTCAAAATTAATGTCTAGTGAGGATGGACGAGGAAAGAAAAACTCCAGCTTCACATGCCGAAATGTGTTTTCCAGTCTGGCTAAATGAAGCTGGAGGTATTAAAGGCGTAAATCAACCACATGGATGTCTAGGTTCTACGTGGGCAGGTCTGCTTATGAGGCAGAAACCACCCAAGAGCCAGATTTTCAAAGGAGGACTATAAATGTTCTATCCTGAGTCCAGCTCCCTGGGGGCTGGCTGATTTCTGCTCCTCCCTGGTGGAGTTAGAGAGCTCAATGTGGCATGATTTCCAGCAGACATATTCCAGAATACCTCTGAGATCCCTTTCCTCACTAGCTGTGGGAAGCAGGAAAGGTATGGTTAATGACGACCTTGGCTGGGACTCAGGGTAGGTGGCCCCTCCTCTGTTTCCAGCTAAAGGTCTCCATCACCATCCTCCATCTCTTACCACAGGGCTAAGCCAACCTTGATGCTCTGGATCAGTGAATGCCACACTCGGTGTTGTCTCCCTTTGCTATGTGGAAGCCATGAAAAACAGGTCTGAATGGTCAGCACACAGCCCTGAACATTGAAGCCTGTAGAAAGTGCAATCTACTCATCATTATTTATGAAACTGTAGGTGCTTCCATTTCTCTCTCCGGCCTCAGATTCTTCATCTATGTAATGTGACTACTCAGCTTTTTTTTCTATTTGTGGGATTCTGGGAAGTCATATCCCTAGAATTGCAGCTAGAATGTCATCTCCAAAGTAATAAGGATTCTGAAATTCTTCACACGGTAGGTCACGTGTGAAGCAGGAATACAGAATGACTTTAATTAATATGCGATAAATAATCTCTCTTTTTATTTGGGGTTCTTCATATCATTATGACTCCCTTGAATACAGTGTGGCTCATGAAGGAGAAGGGATCTGAAATTCTATTTCCTACTAGCTCTGTGATTTGGAAACAGACATGTGGTAGGCCTTACCTGATTGTGTAAGCTTGGTTTTCATTTTTGACCTCTCAGAAAAAAGAGTCAGTAAGATAATACGGATGGAAATACAAAGGTACTGAGTTTTGACTTTCTACTCAGGGTAGTTCATTTACTTTTGTTTCTCCCTCCAAGCAAGCTGACCGTAGAAGTCATCTAACAGAAGCTCCGGCATCGAGTTACCTGGAGCTCAGGGTAAGCAGTACCAGAGAGCTGGAGTGTCTCATAAGTTGCTTTACTCAACATGTGATGTGAGATGACAATAAAAATCAGGTGTAGACATAGTAGGTAGCAATGAGAACCCATGCTATCATATACTGGCTCAAGAACTAGAAACCAGGGCCACTGGAAAGGCTGAATATGACATGGACCAGTAAGTAGGAACCAGTGGAAGGATCATTAGATGTATCTCCATGCACACTACATTACTTTTGCCAAGACTCTTACTTGGTTCCAAGGCTGCCTAGAGATGGGGTGTTATAGGTCTAATCCAGAAGGAATTAGTGAGCTCCAAGTCAATGCTAACACACATTCATTCACTCACCGCCACTTCCTAGGCCCATCTCATATATATGGGTAAGAAAAAAACCCAAAGGGCAGAAACATCTGCCTTCTAGTAAGAGGAGAGAGAGTAAGGAAGTAGAAGGCATGGTGTCTCTGAAGGAATAGTTGCAACCTGACACAGAAGACTAGTGTGATCAGAAGTGTACAGGGAATGAAAAAAATACTGCCTGTCCAAAGCATGTCTAAGGAATATTTCCACAGTGTGGAGAGATGAAATACACATCCTCTTGACCTTCCCCTCCTAGAGAGAGCTGATACAAAGAAAAAATAGAGGAGACTTGGCCTTGATGGACCCAGGCAGAGAATGAGTGCTGGAGGAAGGGTGAGCAGGTGGAAGTACCCGACTATCACCAGAACTGGAATTGTCTCTCCTTTCCTGACAATGTTAGGGGGGCAGAAGTCAGGGGGGGGGATGCCGCAGGAGAGCCACGTGACCCAGAAGAGCTCTGGATGCATCCATCTGGGCCCCTTTCATTGCATAGCCATGGCTTTCTACATGCCAGACACTGTATAGTTGCCAATGGACTGCTGCTGAGATGACCCAGTCTGCCCTAGCACTGAAGCACCTCATCTCATTTTCCTTCTCAGGGATAAAAATGCCCAGCTGGTGACAATGCCAAGTGACAAGGAAAGAGCTCCAGACCCCACTGAAGGGAGACTGGCTCTATTTGCTGAACAGGCTAAGCAAATGTTTAAAGGAAGGGACACCTGGGGGAAGTAATCTTCCAAGAAACAAAAGAAGTATTAGAAACGTCACAGCTGGAGCTCCCAGGGCTATAAGATAGGGCTGAGGATGTTGAGGCTTTAATGTTAAAACCAGATTGGGATTGGTCCAGGAAGAGGTTTGTGTATCATGTTCTTGAACTTTAATCTGAGAACAGTAGAAGACTGAAGAGTGGAAACTTGAGTGTCCGTTTCCAAACCCCAGCTTCTAGATTCTGAGCACAATGCCCACGTGGATGGGCCCCATAAAGTGGTGAGGCCTTAACACATTCCTGTTCACAGACAGCAAACCACTTAACAGGCTCAGGAATCTGGGGTGTCCCACAACCCTGGCCCTTGGCTTCTGATTGAAACTTTCTGCCCTCAATCTGGTGGCTTGGGGCCTTTACAAGGAAGATCTTGGTGTTTATGAGACATGCCTCACAATTTAATTACCTACATCACAAAGAAAGGTTCTATAAACACTGGGATTTATAGGCCCTCTATGCCTACGTGCCACCTTTGATGCAATAACCGGCACCATTCTTATAGGAGAGTGGCTTCATTTTATTGGTTCCACGCAGAATTTATGCACCTCTCCACCTACAGCAAGACAGGTTTACTTCTAAGTATCTCTTGCTATTGTAACTTATTTGTAGGTGTGTGTGTGTGTGTGTGTATTGGGGGAGCTATACTGAACATGGTTCTCACTAAAAGGTCTTGTTATTTCCATTCAATGCCTTGAAACTGTCCTATCTTCTGAAACTGCCCTGCTGTTTGTCTATAGTCCTTGGAGCTAACCCTAGAGGATGAACACATAAAATAAGATGGGCAGGAAGTCTTCGCCAGCTTTCCTTTATTCTTAGTCTTCCTTCCCTTGGCTCTCCTCCCTTCCTCCTGTAAGTGACATCCAGCCTGGCTATTTTATTTTCATCCACTTGACTTGAATCCCAGTGGAAGTTCTAGAGACTTTCCTCCTTTCTGCTCCCTGTCTCATTTTGCCTGCTTCAGCCTCTGAGCTACTAGTGCTGCTTCTAACCATCCATCAGCCCAGCTATCTGTCTCCATTTGTCTACAGAAACAAACCCATTTCAGCAGTTTCCTTCTTTTGTTCCCTTTGTTTTACGGCTCTACTTGTCGTACAGTTCTCTTTCCCCTCCATTTAACAGAAAGGCTTTCACATTAAAGGAACATTTTAACAGTGCAAACAAGAAATAGAAATCCTGTTTACTTCTCTCCGAGCCTCTGCAATCTCCCAGCTGTGGTGGTTCACTCTCAACACTACCTGCCTGGCCCTGTTCCTCCCCAAGTCCTCTCCCTCCTCCTCTCAGTGTGGGTGACCAGGAAACTGAGACTGCAGGAGTTGCAAAGAGAAGAAAGGCCAAGGGCTGGCAATAGGGCTCCATTTTAGCCCTTGGTCAGCCCCAGACAACTGCCCCCTTACCAAGCAACCCCCAGGATTGCTTGAATTCACTTCTGTCTCCAATAATCTAAAATCTCAGTGTTAGACATTGTCCAAAGACCACTGGTTCATTGAAAAGCTGCTGAAAGATACATTCCAGTCAGTCATTGGCTCCTGTTAGGGGAAAGAAGAAGGGGACTTGCTTCTCCTGAAGATGCCATTTTTCTATCAGATACAGATAGCACAGCTCCACTTTATTTCCTGTGTTTTTTTCATTGGCTAAAATAAGCTTCTAGACATACCATTTCTGTATGTACTTTACCCACTAGGATTAGGTTGTTTATCTTCTGCTCCATTTGACAGATTTGTTTTTTTTCTATTCTGCACTAATATTCCTTTATACGTAATTAAAAACATATTCACATACCAATATCTGGAGAGATCGGAAGGCATGGGGAAATTTGTAAGGTGCTGCATCCAGCTGCTCTGTTTCTCCGTTCTCAGCTTCTGTTTCTTTGGTATCTCCTGGATAACATAAAGAGGAGATCTCTTCTTGTTCTTCAGCCCAGTGAACAGACAATGGCAACATCTTGATTGTCCCTTGCTTGGTTGCTTGGTCCTTACCCAGGCTCTTGGGTGGGGAATGACATAAGCAAGTTGTGTGATAAGGCCACAGAGTCCTGTTCCTTGCTGTGTTCTTGTGGGACAGCTCAAACAAGGGTCGCCTGTCCAGTGGGAGATCAGTGGTCTGTAGTATCTTCATGAGTCTCTACCATGATGAAGCCCAATTCAGCAAGCACAGTGACTTTGGAGCCTACAGCAGCCTCCTGGTGGCAGCTGCGACCTGCCATAGGCCAGGGGAGAGACAATGGATCTACTCTCTAAAAAGTCCTGACCAGCAAAATCTCAGAAGACAGAAGAGGTTTAAGCCTCCAAGATCATTGACACTTGGTTTTTGTGATGTCTAGGTCTCATTCCAGAACTTGAAATTTTCTGAGTTATTAGCTGTCAGAGTAATAAGGTCCTTCTGAGAAATTTCAGTCCAAACTCTTTGTTATATATATGAAGATGGAGAAGTGAGGAAAGAGGGTGGTTTTCCCTGAACCACACAGAGGGAGTGATTACCTAAGGGTTGTAAAGACAAAATGTCTTTACAATGTACATTTGAGAGGTTGAGAACACAAAGGGAAACCAGATTGAATGAGAATAGGAGGAAAAGAGAGAGAGAGAGAGACAGACAGACAGACAGAGACAGAGAGAGATAGAGAGACAGAGAGGGAGAGAGATGGGAGGCGAATACTGGCCTTCCAAGCTTTACAGCATTCCTATTGTCCTGATGGTGGACAAGACACTGATCTACTGATCTGTACCACCAAACACCCCAGGCAACCACAGTATACCACTGCCTAAGAGTGGTGTTCCTCCAGCCTGCATCCTGAGGTCAGGAGCTCCAACCAAAGGCTACCTACCACCCTACTGTGCCTCAGTTTTCTGACTTGACGCTTGGAATACTGGAAAAACTGGAGGAGAGGGTGAGATCTACATTGCCAGCCATGGTGGCGATAGGCAGTAGCTGGACTGAAATCAACAGCCTAGGTCTTGGCAGCAGTGGAATCACCCTAAGGAAGGAGGAAACGCATGGGCCACAGAGGACCCTCAGGAGGGACAACTTTGAAGTCTGAGAGCTCCAGCTCTTGAACAGCCTCAGGACAGCTATAGATCATGTTAAGAAAGACCAGAGAGAAGAGAGAGAGAGAGAGAGAGAGAGAGAGAGAGAGAGAGAGAGAGAGAGAGAGAGAGAGAGAGAGAAACACTGGTCCTTGAGCATCATGGTATAGGACACGTTAAGAGAGATGAGAGTTGCTCAGCCTTGTGCGTACTCCTACCCTCATGACTACAAGAGGAATTTATCGTTTGTTTTTCTTAATGACTTCAAAGGTCCCCAGTTTATCTAGAGATGTTTGCAGATGTTGTATTTAAAATGAATGTTTCCAGGAGCAACACAAGTAGGTTGCCTGGCACTGCGAGCAAAGCTATCCTAGTAGATCCTCAGGCTCATTGGGGTCACACCCCCCCACTCTTCCTCCCAGTGCCACTGGGCAGACATATCTGGGACCAGCAGATTCATCTTACCATACTGTGTCACCTTGGCTGTGGCTGAAAACGATGGTTAACGGTCTCTCAGCTTCTGTGATTTTTCCAGAGCCATTGGACCTGCTTCTGCAACCGGGCTGGTTTGCCCTCCAGAGCAATTGGTGCTTTTGCATAGGTTCACCAGAGGGTATGAAATGGAGGGAGAAAAGGTATGTCTATTTTCTAAAGAGCTCTCATCCCCAAGGAGTACCTTGCTTCTGCGCAGGAGGGGTGGATGGCCCTTTGACATAAATTGAGACTTTGTTGATGCTGGCTTGGGGATGGGGAGCACAATGATATCTCTAGGGAAGATTCTTCTCTTCCCATCAAGTATGTGGCCTGCTCCGCCAAGTGACAGATTTCTCTCAGGGAGCATTCCGCAGAGAGAGCCCACATACCAGTTTCAGCTGCTGTAGCAACTGTGTGAGCTGTTGTAGGAGACACAGAATTCTCTCTGGGCCTTTTCCACAGGAGTTCTGAGCTCCAGGATCCCTGGCTCTTCTCCCACTGTTCTCAAGCACAAGGAACCTCTATAACATTTTTGAGAATCAGCTTGAGAGAAGGCTGGACAAACCTTTGAATATGGAACTATCAGTGATGGTGAAATCAAATATTTGCATGGTGTCTTGGCCCTCACCGAGGATTTTCAGGTTCATTTCCTTAAACATGTCAGGAAAAATGTTGTTGTTTACGTAGGCAGAACTCTTAGGCACAGTTTAGAGTTGAGGAACTCAAGGATGAATAAAACATACGTAATTTGTTCAAGATTGTGCCGTCAAAGATCATGGAGAAGAGTCTCCTTCAACTGCAGATCTAGGCTCCTAACTCCTTACATCTCAGAGGAAGACCTGGTTTGTTCCTCCATATGCAATGGTCAGGCTCAGGGGCAGGTCAAAAAGGTTCCTGCAATTGCCACAGAGGGATGGAGCTTGACTGTTGAGCCATCCAATAAGCAGGTGCACCTTCTGCCCTGGCCACCTTGCAATCCAGTCCCCATGGAACACACTGGGCTTCCAATAGTCTCCTCAACAGGATGAGGCAGCAGTGGCATTGGGGCCGGAGGAGGAGAGGCAAGCGGATGGAGAGGTTGCCTTTGTGAATGAGGACTGTGTCACCATTTCCTGGATTCCCTCCAATGCCTGTGTCTCATCATGGAGTCACAGTTTTTCATTCTGATGAATTTATCCATCTCTGACATTTTGTTTTGGGTTGTTTAGTCTTTAAGAAGTGAAGGAGTTTTATTTTTTAAAAGCTCCAACGGCCCTTCGAGGTCATCTTTCCAACTCCTTGTGTGACAAGTGGAGAAACGGATTGTCCCAGGAGGAAAGAGGGCCGTGGCCCTTTGTGCCAGAACTCATTCGAGGCTGTACTACTGCTCAGAGCCAGGGAGATTGTGTCTAGTCTGGCTACAGGAGCTCACAGTGCGGAGACGGGTGCTGGTGTCTGAACAGCTGTCCTAGAACCCAGGCACAAGACAGTCATGGCTGCCTGGAAGCAGAGCTCAGGAGTGGAGTAAGGGAGCCTCTTTCTTTATAGAGAGTGGAACCTGCCACTGAGGTTCTGCCTAGAGACATAGCAGGGCCTCAATAGCCTGGAAACCGCATGGATCTACACTACAGTAGAGACTATAATCTGCATTTTCTTCCTCTTTCTCCACTGCATGCCCAAGATATAGGTAGCACATTTCAGGAGCTACAAAAGAATGTTAATGTCTTTTCCCATCTAATTCCTTTCCACGGACGGGGAAATGATTTTTGTTTGTTTTTGTAAGTCATAGGGCTTGAACTCAGGGCCTGGGCACTGACTCTGAGCTCATTTTTGTGCAAGGCTAGTACTCTATCACTTTGAGCCACAGTTTCACTTCTGTCTTTCTGGTGGTTAATTGGAGATGAGAGTCTCATGGATTTTTCTGTATGGGCTGGCTTTGAACTGTGATCCTCAGATCTTAGCCTCCAGAGTAGCTAAGATTACAGGAGTGAGCCACCAGCAGTGGCTCCTACAGGCAAATGTTATTAACCTCATTTTACATAGTTACATTGGACATAGTTACACATCTTACAAGTGACTGACTGGGCTATGGTCTCTGGCCATTCAGTACTTGTACTATATCAATGTTTGAACAGATTCTCTCAACCTCCATCCTCACCATATGCAATTACTGGGTGTTTTATTTTTCCTCTCATCAAAGGTACTCCAGAAGGAGGAATCTGATAGGGCTTTACTGATTTTACTCCTTGCATTGAAGAAAGGTTTGCTTCCCATCAGGGAACTAAGCCCTACCAATCCAAGCCATCAAATTCTTTTTTTTTTTTTTTGCATTTTTTATTTTATTTTATTTTTGTGAACATACTGTACAGAGGATTACAATGACATGGGCAGGATAATGCATCCATTTCTTATCAAGCATTGCAGCCTCCTCCTTTGTTTACCCTTCACATCCCTTCCCAGCGCCCCCCCCAACCCCCTCACCCAATCCTCCCCCCCCACCAACGTTGTAAAGCTCATTTTCGACATGACAACTTGTACTTCTCATTGTTGCAATAGGTCCGCCTGTACCCTTAAACGACGTGTTTTTCCCCATCTCCTCCACAAGTTATACTGACATCAAATATAGTGAAAGCAGGGGTTATACTGTGGGGGAGGGACATACAAAGCAACAAAGAGATAATCTTATAAATGCGTTAGAAACAAATGCATGAAAGAAAAACATTAAAATACATATCTAAGGGTTCATTTTCCTAACATCACATTAGCTGACCTTTTCCGCTTGACTCATACATATACTAGATATAAGCCATCAAATTCTTAGTGGAGCATGTGTCTGCCTTTCTGAGTGTAAACTGCTACTGCTACCATGAGCCCTGCCTTTTACTCATCTCATTTCCTTAACTATGCTCAGGGTGTCCAGGTATCCCTAGCTGACTGAAGATGCTGAGTAAGCTCTTAGCATCACCTTCGCAAATGTCTGTCTGTTGCCAGAGAGCTTTAGCATTTACAAAGTGACTTAAAACAGTGAAAGCTTAGAGATCATTATCCCTATAATAGTGGATAAGGCCTAGTAGGGTCAAGCATCTTGCTAAATGTCACACAGTATAGGTGAGAGGCATGGCTGTAGGAGTCTAGCACTGATCTAGCAAGTGTGAGGCCCTGAACTCAGGCCTCAAGATGGCCACCAGAAAAAAAAATTATCTACTTTTTACTGGGCTCATGCTTGTCATCGTATCTACTCAGGAAACAGAGATTGGGAGGATCACAGTTCAAGGCTAGCTCAGACAAAGAGTTAAAAACCTTATCTCAAGGAAATAATTAGGTTTGATGATGTGAATTGATCATCTCAGCTACATAATAAGCAAAAAGAGGAAGGTTACAGTCCAGGCTATCCCAGGAATGAATGCATAATCAAAGCATAAACAATAAAAAAGATCTGACGCCGTGAGGCCACCTTAGGAGTAAGCATTAATACTTGGGCCTTTGGAGAACCCTTATCTAAACCTTAGGATGGCCCAACAAGGCTTCAAGAAAGGAAAATAGAAGGGCTAGATTGGCTGAGGGTGAGAGATGAAGAGTATAAATGGGAAATTGAAACATGGTTCATGGAAGAACACACAGTAGGGTGTCTTGAGACACAGAAGAGGATGCTTGCCCAGGCAGAAACTCTTGTCCAAGTCAGAGGACTGGTTTTAGGTAACAAAAACTTGTTGTATCTGTTTTCTTATCTGTTACATCAGAACATTATTATTTATCTTGTGGAAATCACAGGCTGTTTCTCGAATAAATGACATTTTGGAATACATTATGTTAACCATAAAGTGTCTAGAACTCTACTTAGAATGGAATTTGCACCGTAAGCAGCCCCTATTGCGATGATCATTAATAAAAATGAGCTAGTATACAATTATCTGTTCTTACTGCTTATTCTTCAGCAAGACGATTTACTCTTCTGGAAAACCTGCTTATGTTACCAGGTATGTTTGTTGAGTGCTGACCTGTGACATTGATGCCCCTTGAAAATGACCTGTCTCAGCAGATCCTTGTCTGTTCTGAAATGGAGTCTCCAATACTCATAGCCCTGGGGAATGATTGAAGCCTAGTGAACTTTCGTTTCCCCACTGCAGTTCTCAAACTCAACTCATCCATCAATGGACAAATGTTTATCGAACTCTTGCTCCTGCTGAAATGGCTACAAACCCACATCCAGGGAAGGTCTGTGAGAGCTTGGGTAAGCAGAAGGAAAATGCACATATCTACCCCTTCAAAGAAGTCATGTATGGCTGGCTATGAAGACAGAGTTGGACCAGGACCTGAATGCCCTAATCAACCATGACGTTGACCAGTATCATTGAAGCAGAGCACTCTAAACTGAAGCTAAGTCTCTCCACACTTGAACATTGTTCTCAAAGCATTCCGTGGAAAAGTATTCCTTCCTCACTTAACAGTAGGGTCCTTGAAGACAGAACTGAGTATTGCCTCTCCCTGACAAACAACACAAATTGTCCATCAGGGTGGTAAGCACACATGGATTGTTTTACAGCCCCAGAATAGATTACATCAGTATTTAGAATACAGTTGTAATGTTGTGACATTGTACGATACAATGCATTGTTCTGCATTTAAAAGTTCTCACCTCCAAAATGAAAGGGATGGCACTAGACAAGCCCAAGGCTGTTAAGACTTCTGAAATGATACTTTTAAGGTTTGTCACAGCTACATACCTCACTGCTGCAAGGCAAGTGTCAGACTGCATTAATCAATCTCTATACTAATTCTCATTAAATCCAGATTCACCCATAATCTTCTAACACTAACATCCACTACCCATTGCATTTGTGTGGCGGCCTTTGGCTTTGACAGTTCCCAAGGCCTTTTCCTCTGCCACATCGTGTTCATTTTTTTTCTCTACCCCCAAATCCACTGCCCTGGCCGGTTCTGTTCCTCTTCCTTCTTCACTGCTCAATAAATCCTATAGTCAATTCCTGATTGATTTTAAGAATCAATTTTGATTTTAAGCTCTAATTCCTCTAAAAGTGATTTAGCAGGTTCCCTATTTTAGTGGGATTTGGCCT
This sequence comes from Dipodomys spectabilis, assembly GCF_019054845.1. NCBI lineage: Eukaryota > Metazoa > Chordata > Mammalia > Rodentia > Heteromyidae > Dipodomys > Dipodomys spectabilis. The sequence goes on from NW_024871057.1 coordinate 1,553,408, forward strand.
CTGGAAAAATATATTTGAAGCAGAAACCCCACAAAAGAAAGGGCTTCAGGATACAATAAAAAACATTCAATAAGTTAAAGAGACAAACAATACAAAATTGGAAGATGGGAGAAGATATAATAAGGACTTCCCAAAGTAAGGTATTGGAATGAACAGAAGGCAGATCAAGAATATGTACAGCCTGATTAGACAGTTCAAAAATGCAAATAGTGAAACTACAAAGAGATAACAGTTCATGTTCATTAGGATTCCTGTGATGATCATAGCCAGCGCTGGTGCGGAGGGAGAACCACTGAGATGCCCAGCCGAAGGTGGAAAAGTACCAAGTGGCACACGTACTTTGGAAAAGTTTGCAGCTATGTTTGTTTGTTTTTTTGTTGGTCATAGAGCCTGAACTCTGTGCCTAGGCATTGTCCCTCAACTCTTCAGCTCAAGGCTAGCACTCGACCACTTGAGCCACAGTGCCACTTCCAGCTTTTTCTGCTTATGGTGCTGAGGAATCAAACCCAGGGCCTCATACATGCAAGGCAAGCACTCTACTACTGAGCCACCTTCCCAGCTCCCAGTTTTCAGCTTTTTATAAAATTATAACCTAACCTATAATCTATTGACTTGACTCCTAGATATTTATGTAAGAACAAGGAAACTATAACTTCTTAAATAGGCTTGAGTACAAATATTTGTACCAACATTGTCCATTAGGTTCTCTGGTCTATAACAACCTGAATGTTTGTCAGTGATAAAGGAGTAAATGAATACTGGTTTCTGCACATGGGTTAGAACCTTGCATTGATAAAGACGAAAGGACAGACATAGGCAATCACACACAGCATGGGAGAGCAACTCCAAGGCTCTGCCTGTTTATACCTATCAGAAATACATGTGTACTAGAAGATACCTCCAAGACTGGGGCATTGTTATTCATTACACCACTAGAAATAATCCCCAAACCTATCAACAATAGAATAGATGGTGGTATAATCTTATAATGAAATAGTACACGGCAATGAAAACAAATGAACTAATATTACAAGCAACAGCAAGGTTGACTGTTCAAACATGATGTAGAAACAATGGAGCTGAACCAAAAGGAATGTATTACATTGATCGGAGAGTTATGATTTCTGGAACAGAGATGGGGTAATGATTGAGAGGGAGCGTGGGGGTTTTTGCACTGCTGGAATGTTCTATTTTGTAATGTAAGTGGTACATAAATGAGCATCCCGGCATTGTGATAAATCATCAAGCTGCATAATATGTGGTGTATGTGATACTTCAAAAGTGTATTCATTTTTTTAATAAAGGAAATGGAAAACATGGGAAGCTTGGAGGGAAGAAATAAAGTGCACCTTGAGGAATGCAAAGAACAGAGGACTATAGAGGAAGGCAGAAGCTGCCTTTCTCATCCACCAAATCACATGAAGTAGATAAGAGTCCAAACAGCCAGCATGGGATGTGCATAGGTCTACACATCTCCTTACCACCTTCCTTTTGGAGTCGAAAGAGTATCTGAATTGCTAGCCCTGCAATGTCCCAGGTGAGGATTTAAAGCTACAGGATGATTCTTTGAGTCCACATGCCCTGTTTCCCATGGAGGGGACTGACTGGTAGTCCTTCTGTCCCCTGGTTGATAAATGACTACAGGGCAGTTTTTGCTTTCAACAGAGAACGACATGGGTAGACCTTACAGTAATTCTGTTTTCCTCCCCTGGGTGATGCAGTAGGAGAGGCAGCCATCTATGAAGTGTTTCCTACACCCTTGCTAGCCCCAGGCCTATCCGCACAAAATCCTTCACATACATTGCTTTCCCAGTCCCCTGACGCAGTCATAATTCCACTGAGTGCTCTAAGAGATCAACCTCTTCCAGGCTTAAACAAGGTCTGCTGGTTTATCAGCTTTGCAGTGAACACGTCTCTTAGAATTAACTCTTTGGATCTTAAATGCTGCAAGAGCTATTGGTCTTGCTCACCTTGCATTTCCAAAACTGTCCTGTAGTTACTGTTAGTGACAGAACTGATGAACAAGAGGATGAATGAAATGTGGGACCATGTCCTTGAGAAGGACTTACTGTCTTTCTACTTCAGAAGAAAGCTCTCTTGTTGGGGAGATTCTTGCCAGTCTATGGTAATTCCCACTCAATTTCTTTCCTGAACCCATACCTCCATGAACTCATTGGTTTTCTGGACCTAGCAAACAAGAATTGGGCTCCTCCCTCCTACAAACTGTAGTATGGTCTATGATCTGAACTCAAGGCATTAGTATTCCACCAGCAGAAGGTCAAAGCCCACATACCACCCATCTCATCCATGTTTCTTTTGGGTCTAGAATCATCCAACTAAACATCCACAAGAGCTGGGACAAGGAGTTGTTTTCTTAATCCCAACCCCTCCCTCAAAGCAATTAAATTAATGCTTGCCAGTTGGTCTTCAGTTTATAAATCTCTGCAAGATGGATATAACAGACTGGCTGGTGGGGTAGAGACTATATTTTTAGACTTTTTTCCCCCTTTTTCATTTTTCCAAGAGCAGCACTCATACTACAGTAATGCACCGTTTGATTTTTTAGCATTTCAGATATTTTACAGTAAATTACTTCAGTTTATGGCACTTTGCTTCCTTATATAATTGTTATAAATAACCTTCAAATGACATAAAAGCCATAAACATTGCAAAACTGAAAAGTAAATTATAGGCATTTCAACGCATACAAGTAGGAACTCAAACACGTTAAGGCAAGTGAGGAAGGTAAGTTTGTTTTTTTTTTTCTCTCCTTTCCTAACCATCTCATATTTCCACAATAAATAATATGTAGTAAATAAATGCCAAGGAGCAGAAGGGATCCCTGGTGTCCTATTTTTTCTCTCAAGACTCAAGTGGTCCTCGTGGTGGGGGCTGACTTGCCAGTCTAGGAGCTGGAGACTCATGCTCAAGGAGGTGGCTCTGAAAGATGCTCTATGGATGCAGGAGACAAGGATGGAGATCCAAAGAGGAGTCTGGACCAGGAAAAAATCCCAAAGTCTACACCACACTGCCCAGGAGGACCTGAAGGCATTCACAAGATCTCACTGAACTTCAGATGCCTCCATTCATTATCATCAGGATAACCAACCACTACCTCTTAGTGAGTGCCCACTCTCAGGCCATCCCAGGCACAAACCTCTTCTCAGTGAATCCTTTGCCACAAAGGAAGATTAGTCGCAAGGGAAGGCACAGGAAGCTAAGCCTTTAATGGAGGGGGGGAATCATCGTTGGATCTGTCCTCTCGTATAAAGAGCCTCAATATTGCTGAAGGATGGCACACCTGTGTATCTGTATGTATTTAAAATATTAGTTCATTAAGTGTAAACATTTAAAATGCGCTTGGATTTCTGACAAGCTCATTTCAATAGCTTATTCATTTATTTGAATACAGCAAAGAAAAAAAAAAGTCAGAAAATTCAGAGAGTCCGTGCTAGTCTCAAAGTCTGAAAAATTTTGGTTGTAACATACATTCTGCAGATGAGAGCAATAGGGCTGGGGCGGGGGGATGATTCCTCAGCGCTTCAAAGAGCTGAGGAAGAAAAGACTTCTCCAGTTGGTTCTTTACTTAGGGAGGCTTGGGTCTTTTTCTCTGCTCTCTATACCTCAGGAGAGGTCAGGAGACACAGGTCTCAAATTGCATCCCCATCCATTAAAGGCTGAGCAGCCTAACGTGACAACCTGAGCCCAGACACAACCTGAGCCCAGACACACCCCAACTTTATAGTCAGGATTCCATCTTCCACAGGAAGACAGGCATGCATTCCCTCATTTTCATCTCTCCACAGCTACAAACTCAGTGAAATGTAAGAACTTAAATGCATAGATATGTAGAGTTGGACATGACTTTCAACTTGATCTTAGATGTAATTCCCTTGTTTTACAGGGGAAGAAACTAAAACATATATGATTTGTTCAAGGTTGTACGTATATTAGTAGCCAAATTTGAAGCAACACCCAGAGCTCCTAACTTTAACTGGCCAGCAGGTTACACAGTACAGATTCTAGAATTACATTTCTCATCTGTAATTTAATTTTTCTGTGGATGATATGCTTCCTATATTCTTTGAAAACTATTTTTTCATTTTTGTACTTTTTTAAATTGTAAAAATGCTGTACAGAGGGGTTACAGTTACATGAGCAAGGTAATGAGTACATTTCCTATTGAGCATTGCTGCCTCCTCCTTTGTTTTCCCCATACCATCCCTTCCCTTCCACCTCCACAGCTACCACCCCCCCCCCCGACATTGTAAAATTTGTTTTCAACATAGTGTTTTATACATCTCATTGTTACAATGGATCAACCTTTATCCTTATTTAAGCATTTTGTTTTTTCATTTAAAATTATGCTACAAACAAAGTTTATAGTGTCAGTTAAATTTACCTTGGACCAATTATTTCTTTTTCTTTTGGGGAATACTGGAGTTTGAACTCAAGGAATTTTGTGGTCCCATGGTTTCCCTTATTTGCAATAATTAGTATATGTCTAGGATAATCTTAGCAGATGAGCAGCATAGCTCAATAGCTATGTACATATGACGATATAAGATGATGCTAAGTGAAATGAACTCCAAGACATGGACACAAGAGGTTTTTCTTTGTCGTTGGGCGCTGGTGACTCACATCTGGAGGCTGAGATCTGAGGATTGTAGTTCAAAGCCAGCCCGAGTAGGAAAGTCTATGAGATTCTCCAATAAACCACTCAGAAAACTGGAAGTGGTGCTGTGGCTCAAGTGGTAGAGTGCTAGCTTGAGCTGAGGAGCTCAGGGACAGCACCCAGGCCCAGAGCTCAAGCCTCACAACCGACAAAAAAAGAGGTTTTTCTTTGTTGGTGGTGTTTTTGATATACTATTTGATTTTTTTTGTTTCTTTTGTCTGTTCTTCCCCCTATGGTATGACCCCTGTTGTCAATGTATTTGATTTTAGTACCCTGGCATTGTATATACATTTATTTGAGTTAAGGAAGGGAAGGGGAACAACAGAATGGTGAAATAGAGGACAAGGGGGGGGGCATGCAACAGCAAATACACACGGTAATATGTTGGAAATGATCTGTACAACCTGGGGGGTGTTGAGGGGAGGGAAAGTAGGAGAAAAATGGGGGAAGGGGCAACAAGTTTGACAAGAAATGTACTTATTACCTTACGTATGTAACTGTAGCCCCTCTGTACATCACCTTGACTCTTCCAGTCCACCTTAGCCCTTGTTTGCCTTATTTTTCAAATAGGATCTCATACTTTCTGGTCAGGGCTTGCCTTTGACGTCAGTCCCCTTACCAATGTTTCTGTCATAGCTTGAACCAAAGGTAAGGACCGCCATGCCCAGCTTGCTTACTGGATCTCACTAACATTTTGCCGGAGTTGGGTTTAAACAACAAGCTTCCTATCTCTGCCCATGAAGTAGCTGGAATCACAAGCCTGTGCGACCATATCTAGCTCTAGGATTATCTCTTTATTTGCTCATAAATTGTCTGGCCAGATTGGTTCCGAACAAAACTAGTAGTATAAATCTTGAACACACATGGGCCCTGTGCACCCTCCACCTGGAACCATTTACTACAATTTCTTCCTGGCAAGAGGCCCACCTTGGATAGCTAGGTTCTTCATCTGTCCTTGCTGACTTTAATTAGCCCACAGATTTAACTTACTCTGTTGTCCTTCTGGCCTGTGTTCTGGCCTATGATGGACAAGCATGTTTGTCCCTGAGAATCTGGTAACTGCCAGAGGATGCCTGGGTAAAAGGCTTGCAGAGCCAATGAGACCTTACCCCTTTCTCATTGTGCTTCAGTTGGGATCCAACCTCTGGTTAGAACAACTTACCTGATTCCGTAGAACTAGAAATCCTTCAGCTTTAGTCAAACCAGTTTGCAGGGATTATAACTTCCTACAGATAAAAGTCCTTGGATTCCTGGCATTATTTTTTGCAAAGTGCAACCTTTTTAGATATAGTATAAGTGAAACAATGTATTAGTCAGGAAATAGCTCACTGCTGTAACGAACAATCCCAAAGTTCAGTGACTGGATATAAGCAAATTTCATTTCTTTATTATGAAATGGTTCATGGTAGGCATTTCAGGCAGCTTTCCTGAGTGGCTCTCCTTCAGGTCTCAGAATTCTTACAATATGTGACCTTTGAGTCCACTCAAGTACAATGATAGATGTTTATAAGAAGCTAGTCAATAAGGTGAAAAAAAAGTAGAGTAAGATGAAAAGGTGAAAAGATGTAGAAAGATTCCTATGGTCCCATATATCCCATTTACCCAAATTCTGTGGGCTTCCCTGAGTCATAGTAGAGACTGAGAGGTGATGTCAAACCATGGAGCAGGAAACATGGGACTTGCTGAATTGAGTTCTCTCTAACTCTATTAGTCTCTCCATTTCTAGCTGTCTGTCTGTCTATCTCTTGGTCCATGTTGTCTCCCTGTTTCTCTCTGTATCTCTCAATTAAGTAGCAACTGCAATGATAAAACTTTTCTCTTAAATGCAATAAGGAAGATAATGGGAATGTGCATATAATGAAACACATGTAATTTAGGATGCTAAATAATCTTCAAATTAGCTCTTCCAACCATGAGTGAAGATTCAGTTTAGGGATTGATGAGTCTGTAGTCAAAAGGTTTTTGAGTTTCAGACCCCTAACTCTACTGTGTATCTCTAGGAAGCAATGGTCCAATGTGAAAGTTGATCTTAAAGGATCACAAGATCAGAGCCAGAAAGAACTGCAAAAATTGTCAGTATGCTCTCTGGTTATTTCAGAGAACATCATGAGTCATGTATTGAGAGGAATTAAAAGATTATTGAGCATTCTACTCTGTTGCTCAAATACTCTTTTTTATTGCTTTGGATGCAGTTATGGTTTTCAAGAGTTCCTATTTATTGAAAGAAGAATAGGAAAACACTTCAGAACTCCTTAATAGCTGATGATTTTTTTGGAAGTCATGACAGCTAGCTTGTCGGTGGGCATACACCAGACCCAATTCTTCACAGCAAATCTAGGAGGTTCCTTATAAGAGAAAGGATTCTAAGGAATTCATGTAGTATAGTAAAACCTATATAGATAGATAGATAGATAGATAGATAGATAGATAGATAGATAGACAGTAGACAGACAGATAGACAGAGAGATAGAGTGAGTGAGTCAAAGAAAGCTCCATATATAAATATCTATCTATGTGTAGATATATATTTCCTTGGATTCTTAGTATTTTTTGTGATCTAAGTTATCTATTGGTAAGAGCACAATACCACAGACTAGGTGAGGCATAAAGAAAACAAGCCTATTAGGCTCATTCCTGGTCTAGGTTTGCAAGACCACATATGATGATGGGCTTCTTGCTGTCGTAGCCCTAAGGCAGTAAAGAACATGCCACAGCAAGAGGCAGGGAGTACAGGCTTGAGTATCTACTCGTGTTTCTCACTCTTTTTACAAAGCCACTAGTATTCAACCACGATGGCTCCACCACAATTACCTTATCTAGCCCTAGTCAACTCCCAAGACCCTATTTCTAAGTGCCATAGATGGATTCAGTTTCCACTTTCTTCTTCTTCTTCTTCTTCTTCTTCTTCTTCTTCTTCTTCTTCTTCTTCTTCTTCTTCTTCTTCTTCTTCTTCTTCTTCTTCTTCTTCTTCTGCTTCTGCTTCTGCTTCTGCTTCTGCTTCTGCTTCTGCTTCTGCTTCTTCTGCTGCTTCTTCTGCTGCTTCTGCTTCTGCTTCTGCTTCTGCTTCTGCTCTGCTTCTTCTTCTGCTTCTTCTGCTTCTGCTTCTTCTGCTTCTGCTTCTTCTGCTTCTGCTTCTTCTTCTGCTTCTTCTTCTGCTTCTTCTTCTCTGTCATGGGGCTTGAACTCCAGGCCTGGGTGCTGTCCCTCAGCTCTTCAGCTCAAGATGAGCACTCTATAACTTGAGCCACAGCACTTCTGATTTTCTGGTGGTTAATTGGAGGTAAGAGTTTCATAGAAGGTTGGGAAGGTGATTCAGTGGTAGAGCGCTTGCCTTGCATGCATGAGGCCCTGGGTTCGATTCCTCAGCACCACATAAACAAGAAAAGCCAGAAGTGGGTGCTGTGGCTCAAGTGGTAGAGTGCGAGCCTTGAGCTAAAGAGCTGAGGGACAGCGCTCAGGTCCAGAGATCAAGCCCATGACGGACAAAAAAAAAAAAACAGATGGACAAAAAAAAAAGTGTCTCATAGACTTTCCTGCCTGGACTGGTTTTGAACCATGATCCTCAGATCTCAGCCTCTTCCTGAGTAGCTAGGATTACAGGCATGAGCCACTGGCACCAGCTAATTTCTACCTTCTTATTCCCTCACAACTAGAGCTTTTGGAAAGGAAAATAAGACCCCACTGCCAACCAATGAGCATCTGCTAATGAATCCCTTGTCAGATAATCAGTTATTCATGAAGAAGCAAAACCTCAGCCATTCTCCTATAGCTGGGCAATGCAAAGGCAGGGCCAGCCCCCTCAAATACACAGCTTCTTGGACCAGAGATCATAGCACTGCAGTCTAGATGTGCTCAGAGAGCTTCCTGCTCTGTTTCAGTCATGGGTATCAATGATGATGCTATGGGCACCTACAGATCTATAAGTTCACCCACTTACCATAGACCCAGGAGGAAGCTAGACAGGAAACAGGGAAAGCAGATTTCATGACATTCTAAGTGAGACCTGGCCATGGTTGTGCTTGGGACAGAGCAGGAAAACATATTTGGATATTCCTCAGAGACAAGAGCAAGGTATTTTCAAGAGCTTGAAGAGCTTTCGGGCCCAGACCTCCATGCTACTGGGACAAAGAGGACTTCTGTTTCTGTTGAAACAGCTCCTCGTTGAAGGCATCTCAGTGTCCTTACAGGCAGCCTGGACAAGTCCCAGCCTTTAGGCTCCAAGGCTGCTTTTCCAGTCCCCTCCTGGACCTTGCTAATGGCTGGAGCCCCTGCACTGTCTGAATCAGCAGGACCAGCTGGATGTATGGCAAGGCCTTCGGATACTAATGGCTTTAGATTCAGTTCCAGGAGCTGGCCCCAGCGGGGATCTCATTCTTGCTGTGCTAGGCCTAGGTGTCTCTTGGGCAGATTAGTTTTTGATGGGGCAGGTCCTGCACCATTTCCATTAAGTACCATAATGCAGACATCATTATCGGCAGGTGCCCTGACCTCTCCCTCGCTAATGAGCACCCATCGATATGAAAGTCACATAAGCATTTTCCCCTTCTGGACCTTCTTCCTTGATGCTCTCTGCCCATCCTTTATCTCCATACACCCCCCCCCTTCCTTCCCTACCCTGCTGAGTGAAGCCAGGACTCAAGAGAGCTTGAAAAGAGATAGCCAAGTTTCTTAGGTCCCTAGAATGAAAAATCCCTAACTGAGGGGCTGTGGGGGGTGGGGAGGAGTATTAGGAGACAGGAGTCACTTCTTAAGGAATGTGGAGCAAGACACTTTATCTTCCTGGGTCTCTTTTGCTCATTATTCAAATGGACTTAATAATGCCTGCTCTTTACCTACCTCACAGGGATATTGTCAGGATCAAATGAGATTAAAGGTATGAAAATGCTTTGAAAAGTTAAAAGCTCTATAGAGCAGGAAGAAATTGCTTTTAAGCCAAGTGTAAAGGAACTAGGACTTAAGAAGTACTCAAGGGAAGGGGAAATTGGGGGTAAGAAGGTAAGCGAGGGTTTCTGTATTTCTGGGAATGAGGCAGGTCTTCTGAATGATAGTGATGAGATGCAATGTTTTCACCAGCTTTTCACTTGCTGGTGCCCCTTTGCAGAAGCAAGGTGGTCACATTCTATGCTTGGATTTTCTTGCTCAAGGGAGGTGTTAGTGATGAATCCTGTCCATAGCTCTCTCTGGTCATTTAGGAGTCTGGGGAACAAGCCTGGCACAGGTGAAGATCACTTATTTTGCTTCAGTCTCAGTAAGAGAGACCAAAGAGACTGTCAACAGAGGCACCTTGAGATGCCAGAGCTGGTCATGGCAGCTCATGTCCCTGGCAAACTGGAGAGTCATATAGTGAATGGATCGCAGATTTGAGAATGCAGCAGGACAACAAGGAAATGAAATGAGGACACTACTAGGACTTCCCAATCCAGTGTGCAATACCTGAGGCTTCGGTTCCATGATAGGAGCCCTTAAGCTGCCAGTGGACAAGTCTTAGGACTGTGGGCACACTTGGCTAATTTTTATATATTTGATTATATATTTATTATTATTGCAAAGATGGCAGAAGACGGTCTTTCTCATGGACCTTCTCTCCAGGACTGGAATGTGGGGGTCAGAGGAAGATGATTCTAAGGAGTAGAAGAATGAATAGAAGAAGGTCGATTACAGTACCCTTATATTGGTGCTAAACAAGCCAGGCTTCTCAGGATTGTGGGAAAGACCTTTAACTGGAATGATATTTGAGCTGCAAACTTAATATATTTTATAACCATCAACTTTGCATTGTCTGACTGCCAACACTGTACTGAGAAGAGTAGGGGATGCAGAGATAAGTAAATAATACCTGCCTTCAAGGGGATTAAAACAAATTTGAACAAAATAGATAACATTTAAATGCAAGAGTAAAAATGCTATTACAATGACACAAGAAATGCCACTCCGTAAATAAAATAGTCAGGGAAAATCTTGTGAGATGGAGTGGATTTGAGTAATATGTTAGTTACATCCATTGGGCAAAGGACGTGAACAGACAGATCAGGAAGCCTTTCCCTTCTTTCCTTTCTCTCCTCCACCCTCTTTCTCTCCATCCTCTCCCTCCCTTTATACCATTTTTTCCCCTCTGTTCTTTCTTTCCTTCTTCTATTTCTTTCTCCTTCCTCTTTCATTTTCTCTCTTGTTCTTGGTATTTCCAACTATCATCTAAATCTCCAATAAACCTATTAATTTCTTTCTTTCCATCTTTCAGCATAAAGTCCCACTCCATGTTTTTCACTTGCCAGTCTTTGTTTTAACCCCATCTGGGCTCCCCAAAGGAAACTACCCTGGCTCCTCTGGGGTGGGCTTAGTGAGCATCCTTGGCTTGGCACACCAAGCCCAGAGTATTCAGTCCCTGATACCTGCTTGGCAGTGGGGAGCTTCTCCCCGGCCATCCATACGTCCCACCCAGTGCATTTTTTGCACAGTGAGTACACACCACTGGCATTTAACAAATATTCGACATGATGCGTTACCCTCTCTCACCCCAAAGGATCCCAGAGCAAAGAGCCTAATGCAGCAACTGCCCCTAGGGACCCATATTTGCAACTCACTGCCTATGGACTTAGACCCATTAAAACACAATCTCCACATTAATTTTTTTAAAGAGGACTCTTAAAGCTGCATGCCGTTAAAACTGTCTCGCCAATAAGCCACATTAACCAGCTCATCAATTTTTTTTTCCACTAGTCGTCTTCCCCATAGGCAGTTACACTGGTAGTTAAATGAACATAATCAATGTGTGTTTATTCATTGGCTCACTATCCAATTTGTGGATTGCCTCCCCTGCCTGAGCAGTGGCCGCATCCGTCTGCGGCCTACAACTGGAGTCGTTCTTTATTCCTTTTGCACCTCAGCCAGGCAGTGACCAAGGGGCTCCTGGATATTTAAAACCAAGCTCTTCATAGCTCTGATCAACAAAATAATTGCAAGGATAAAGGAGCGAGTACTCTCTGAGACAGGGTTTGGAGACCAGGGATGGATCTTCCTAAGCCTGAACTGGAAAACAAACCATTCTTCATTTCAAATGAACTGACCCTGGTTGGGTGTTAAAATTTAGAGCATATGAGAGGGAAACAAGTGAAAGATGAAAGTTTGACATGCAGATTCTGGAAAGGCTTCTTGAGTGTGGTGTGAATTGGGTTGCAATTATTTGTGCCTGAAGTGAATGGTACCTCAGCGCCATTTTTCCCCATACTCTGCCAACCTCAAAGATGATCATCCACTGTCTCTCCAGTAGAGAGACATCACCTCAGTCCCAGCCATATTCTCACACATTTACAGTAGGTACAATGACACCCAATCATCACATTTGTCTTTCAAGAGAAGCAGAGTTGTAAAAAAATGAATAACTAACTTTTAGGAAAAAATGAGTAGGATCTCAGGATCTCTGCTGGCAATATATATCTAGAGAGCACAAAGTTATGCAGGGTAAACAGATCAAGTGAGGATGAAGGTAGAAGAAACCACAGACTTAGTGACAACAAAAAAATAGAGCTTTTTTCTATGTAAAACAGCAAGCACCTATTACATCTGCATATATGTCTCAACGTCATTGTAGCTTAGATTCTATGAACCCTAAGACTAAAACTCAATCTTCTAGTAAGTATTTGTGCTTGCTTAACTATTTATTTGTGCTGAACCTAGTTTAGCAGCTCCAAACATCACTATACAATTATTGGTGGGGGCGGAGAGGGTTCCACTGGATTTGTTAGGTCAGGAAAGATGAGCAGGCCAGGAGGGGAGGAGGAGTTATTTGGAGATAATCTGAACTTCCTGGAGGAAAGAAGCTTCCTTCCGGCAGACCATTATGGAATGATATTTATATTTCTGCTTCACTATGCACATGCACATATGTATATGTAATGAGTATAAAAGCACACAGGGGGCTGGGAAGGTGGCTCAATGGTACAGTGCTCACATGTATGAGGCCCTGGGTTCATTTCCTCAGCACCACATAAGCAGAAAAAGCTGGAGGTGACGCCGTGGTTCAAGTGGTAGAACACTACCCTTGAACTGAAGAGCTGAGGGACAGCTCCCAGGCCCAGATTTCAGGCCCCACGACTGAGAAAACACACACACACACACACACACACACACAGAGGCAAAGCCACCAGCCACCTTCAAAGTGAGGAACTTTTGAGCTGGCCTGGGAATTGCTGAAGAAGAAAGAAGAGAAGATGTTTCAGGTTCAATCCAGAGGTACAGCAAAGCTTGATGATCCAGCTTACATTTCAACTCCCAAATGGAATGGAAATTAGCAATAAGGTAGCAGCCTGGTTTGGAGGGGGCGGGGTAGAGGAATAGGGAATGGAGGAGGGCTTGTCTTCCTCAGAAATGAGCAGGAAGCCTAGGTTTTGCAGCTAATCTTGAGGCTGTATATAGTAGGCAATGAGAGGCATGTCTGCATTCCTTTTCCCATTAGCTACCCTTGGAAGCTGCCCTGCTGAGAGTTTCAGTCCTCTTAGATCTAATGAGGCTCTACCAGAGGAGTCCAGAATCCTACTGTGGAGCCCAGGTGCTTTTATTTCCAGAATGAAATGGTGTATCACCAGGCTGATGGATGTCAAAATCTGCTGGGATAATTCACTGCCAAGGCAGTTTACTAATCCTTTAGATTATGCGTTTCGTGTGGCACCCAAATAGGCTCTCCCACTCAGCATGGCACTGGGGACAGTAATTTGTTCATGCATATTCCAATCAGGGAGAAGATTCATAAGCGACTGTTGAGGAAGAATGGATTACTTGCTTTTGACTTTAATGCAAAGAGGTTGGCTCCTGGGATTTCGGAATAAATATTTGATCTTTAAAGATCATTTTGTAGCTTGTAGCCGTCAGCCCAGCCAGGTTTTTAGTGTTTGTTTATGGTTTACACCATATGATTCAATAAACTCCGCCGGAGACACATGTGCATAATTAAGTTTAAAAGCCAGCCCAACTTCACTCCAGGACTAGCTCCTCAAATCACAGTTTATGCAGCGAATTCTATTTATTGCTAACTGGATTTCTCTCCTCCACACTCGGTGACTCAGAGTCTGGGGGACTGCAAGCATATCTCTCTGCTTTTCTTTCAGTCTTTCCCTTGATGTGAATGTTCTTCACGTATCCCCCGCCATCATCCTCATATCCAGTGCTACATTTAAACAGCATGAATAGAACTCCACGGAACAGGGCCCCAATCACAGAGACTGAGCTTCGGTGACATTCTCAGCCCCAATCTCCTGCAAAGGGAAAAGGCAGTGAAGGTAGTTCCTTATACCCATTTCATAGCCTTACACAATGATACTTAAAGAAAAGAATAGCTAATTCTGGCACAGCAGTTGCTACATTCAAATATAAATTTTACTAGCTTAGTAAATCCTCTATAACTATATAAGGAAGTATTGGTCAACATTCTTAATCCTTAGACCCCAAATGTTCAAAAAGCTGAAACTTGTTCAGTGCTGACATGACCCCACAAAGTGGAGAATGTCCACCTGCTCTCATGTGATGGGTACCGGTTGAGGCGCTGGTACACCGACAACATGGCATGAGATTAAGTATGCTATGAGACCTAGGACATGAGGTGTCTACAAAGCACAAGTGAATTTTGGATTTGGAGACATGGATTCTGGACTCATTATATATACACAATAATATCCCCAAGTCCAAACATGTTGGAATCTGCAACATGTTGGAAAAGGGATACTTCACCTGAAATTTTCTCTTTGCAGATGAGAAACTGAGGTATCAAGAGCTTAGGTGATACAAGGTCACAGAATGGGTAAGAAGTGATATAACTAGAGTCTATGTGTTGACCCGTGTTGTAATGTTCCTAAGGCATGTCTGTGTCAAAGGATCAAGCAATGGAAATGAATAGCACATGGTAAAAAAATACACTTTGGTCCCTTTAGAAGATGGCCTCATGTGGCCTTATCTTGCAAATAGGCTCAAGAAGTTGTTCTACCAAAAGAAAGATGTAAAGAAAACAGGGTCCTGAGATACAATGGACTCTTTTAGGGACTCTTTAAAAAACACATCTTGTCATGTCTGAGTGCATTTTTCCCTTAGCTTAGATAAGAGGAGGAAAACCAAAACAACTCCTTCACTCAGAATATATTTCTTGGGGACCTATTACATACTGAAGATCTAGACCAGCTACTGGTGTCTGGAAATGTTTCTTCTAGAAGATCTTGATGGGATCATTTCTTCTGGTGCTCACAAAGCCAAAGCTTCAGAGGGTGGAGCAATCCCAGGGAAGAGAAGGACCAGGAGCAGGCAATGTCTCAGGGCAGCAAGGTGATGTCTATTAGACACTGCAGCTTTGTATTGGAGTTCTACTAGACTAACTATACTCGGTTCTTGTTTAGTCTTTTTAGGGAAACTTACCAGAGCTTCGTTCTTGAGGGAAGAGGGAGTGAATTAGTATGGAAGCAGGTAGAGAAGACACCAAAATGCAGAGCCGTCATCCTATCTATAATACTAAGTACATGGTAGGCCAGAAGGATGTAAAGAACAGTGTTATGTAGTTGAACACAGAAGGAAAAATAGCACTAATGTAACCTAGAGGGCATTTGAAGCTTCTTGCTCTCTTTCTTGTCAGTATTGCTTTTCCTTTCCTATTTTCCTTTCTCCTTCTCCTCCCTCTCTCCCTTTCCTCTCCTCCCTGCCCCCTTCTCCACCCTCCCCTTCCTTCCTCTCTCTTATTCTTTATTCTTCCCTCCATCTCTGACTTCTCTCCCTTACTTCATTTTTCTCTTTCTGAACAAGGAGCTTTCCTACATTCTGTGTACTTTACCAAATTTATGAAATTCAGCTGAAGATTATTTTTTATATCTGTAATATTTCCACATGACTAATTGCATTTAGTGAAAAGCTGACACTAGACAATTTCTTGGGCTCATTCAATGTTGGATTTATTAAAGCCCCAAATCATTCATCATCTCAAAATTTGGCAGGTTATGTTTATAAATAAATTAAATTAAGAAGTGTGTGCTGTGCTGGGTATCCATGTATGGGAAGGAATGCAAATACAAATGTGTAGATGCCTAGATAAAGTGTGGAAGTATTCCACAAAGAATGTATCCTGATCTCCAGCCTCTAAACTTAGCACTCACATGCAGTGACTTTTTCAAAACAGGCAAATTCAATTCAAAATCGAGAACTGGATCTTATTTAATTAGAGCTTCTAACTTTTCCATTAGATTACATGTAACTGAAAGTTGTGAAATCATAGAAATTGGTCTGAAGTTCAAGTTTCACACCAGCCCGGAGCTCTGAGTTCAGTTGCACGCTGACATCAAATGCAGCCTTGGGAAGTCCGTTCCTCAGTTTGTATTGAGGGTTTGTAAACTGTAAAATAAAGGGACAAATCCAAGAAAGGTCATGACCGGAAAGCTCCACAGTGACAAAAGTATTCAGCAAAGGCAGGTCAATGTATAGGCAGCACTGGGCAGGGCTTTTTCCTGGGCTACCTACTAGTAATGAAAAACCATGTCTTTTTCTCGAGCTGAATTGACAGACATCAGCTTAAAATTTGGCACTTACCATTCTGATTGACATGTATAAAGAAGAGAAATATCACTTGATAATGCCCATGAAGATAAGGTGGTAAAAGGGGTGTGGGGAAAATTTATATTCACATGTCCTGGTAGTAGGCTTGGGCATCAGGAAGAGGAAGGCTCGAGGGGAATATTGTACTTATCAAGCTGAAAACTTGTCTTTCTTCTTAATATAGAATAAACTATTATTCTTATTGTGGTTAATATTAGCAATATTTAGCATGCCACCATAATCATCAATATTTGATCAGTTGAAAATATGTGACAAACCATGAGCTTAATGTATGCAGGGGGGAAATAAACAGTACTGAAAAGGACTGAGAAGCCACTCTGATATTCATGCCATCATTGGGTATTATTGAATATTATGGGATCCTCGAATTAGCAAGGTCTTCATAATAGCATTTCATCCATTCCCCTGATTCATCTAAACTGAGGATGGGAAATATATTTTAATAGCACATGCTACTCTGATTGATTGATAATGGCTGCCCGGAGTGTTGCTTTGAGAAGCATTTTGAGCTGCTTATGAGCTGAGCGAAGGGAGGAGGGCGCTATGATCAATTAGGTGCGTCTGCCATGGGCACCCATGGGAGGAGTAAGCACTCCTGGCGTACATTTGCCATTTCCTAACATTACTACTATGGAAAACAAGGAAAAAAATCTGGCTTTAGATTTACCCCTGTTATCCTGCTTCCCTCCAGATTTCCTATTTTATGCCTTTCATTTGAGAAGATGCTTCTTTATATAGGACTTTAGTTAACTGAGATATGATTTAACCCGATTTTCTCTGGCTTAATTCTCAGTGAGGATGGAGTATCCTTGGACACAGACAGCTCCTGATAACAAAGGTCCTTCATTTATTTCTGGCTTGGAATCCCGGTGTTGGCTTTGGCACTGCCCACCCATTCAGTGAGCTGGCTGTTGAATCTCAGTGGGGTAGTCTATCAGATGTCACCTTTCTGGTAGCACTTAGAAAGCTATGAAAAGTCAGCAAAAGAACTGATGCCAAGGGAAGGGAGAGTGAGGAAGATGATCCGTATGGTAAGAAAGCAGTAGCGTTAGGAGAGGAGTGACACCTCTTGTTACAGTTATTTCCATTCTTCCCTCCCCCCCTTATATACTGTTTTATGTATGGCTGGGAAGGAAGAAACAGAGTACTGAAATGAAACTTTTACTTAACTCTGTAAGTTACTAACACAGAAGAGGTCTGCCTTCATGATTTCCTTATATGCAAAATACAAAAGGAGAAATCTTCCTTCCTCCCTCCCTCGCTCCGTCCCTCCCTCCCTTCCTCCCTTCCTCTTTTCCTTCCTTTCTTCCTTCCTTCCTTCCTTCCTTCATCCCTCCCTCCCTCCCTCCCTCCCTCCCTTCCTTCCTTCCTTCCTTCCTTCCTTCTTTCCTTCCTTCCTTCCTTCCCTTCTTCTTTTCTCTTAGTATAGTGTTGTTGAACCCTCCTATGCAATGATTCTGGCTTCTGGCACTAACAGGTCTCACCAGCACACTTACTAAGGGGTCTGATGTACTAGTCGTGGGTTAAGTGTTATGTGCATTATCTCATTGGATCCTGATAGCAATCTTATTAAATATGACATATCATTACATAACCTCTCAGGGGAAATAGATCTAAATGGCAAATCTAGATGGGAAAGCTGGGTGATAGCCTCGACAGCCTGAGCTCTTGCTGTGTCTCTTGGCTTCCCAGGAGGGGTGAGAAGTAAGTAAGAAGAAGTCATCCCATCCAGGTTGAGAGTTCTAATCAGTGGGGTCCAGTGGTAATGTACAGGAGAATCCTAATGTGTGCATACTACCAATTTCTCTGGTGTAAATACTCCCACCACGACCAATGTCTAGCGTGAATGTGGAATGGGATAAGTGTAGCTCATTTAAGTGTCTGAGTCATCCCTCACCCACCACTGTGTGGCACTGACCTCATAACTACCTGACAAGTGCCAGCATGGGGTTGCAGCAGATGATTGCAGAGATAAAGCTGTGGCAGGAAAAGCCGTGCTTGGCATAAGCTGGTGGCAGCAGACAACAGGCTAAACAGATGAGTGCAAGGGATACAGCACTCGTCCACCTGCATGCCTGAAAAGGACCATAGAAACAATCTATGTAAGCTCCTTGTTGCTGACATTAGAAACTGGGGTACTGGCTTGTCCAGGTGACTTGGTGATGGGCCTGACCTGGAGATAATGTGTTACTTACCAGTGTTTTCTCTTCGTGTCCCTTCCTATGAAACAAGTCAGGATTTTTTTCCCTCATCTTTTCATGCTTTGTACATATATCAAGAAAGTCTGTCGGCCTTCATTTATTTTCCATAGATCTCTTGCATCTCTAAGATGTACTGCCCTAAAATGGACTCTGAGAAGGAACTTACTAAGCAAAGGGTAATGGGAAAAGAGGAATCCCTGCCAGTTCTTGGCTCGAGGCTATTGATTGTGCACATTGATCTGGGCTCCCAAACATGGCTTGCCAGCTTTGATATTACATCTCTATATAAGAGTTTGAATTTCTTGACTTTCCTCTTAAATCCACATTGCCAGGGCTTCCTGTTTCCAAAGCAAGCTTGCATGCCTCAATACACCCAGCCGCTATGGCCCAGACTTCCAATATCCTGCTCAATGAAATGAGTTAGAGACTGATTCAGCCTGACTTCACTCAAGGGCTGGTGATTTCTATGACTGAGTCAAGCCCTTAATGTATCCTGCTCCTGCTTTCCCAGTCTATTAATTTCCCTTTCTGTCCTCCAGTATTTACCTTCAGAGAGGCAGATTCCAAAACAACTGGAGCAGGGAGGAAGGGAGAGGAACTGTTTGTATAAATGAGCTAATTGAATCTGTCCCCATGGGGTATGGTAGGAAGAATAAACTCTCCAAAGATGCCCATGTGTAGTTTCTGGAACTGGTGACTGTATTGCATTACCTGGTATAGGAAAAGGGACTGTAGATGACATTTGACTACAGAGCTTGAGACAGGGAGAGATCCTCAATTACAGAGCAATCACAGGGCTCCTTTAGAAATAGAGAGGAAAACCTAAGATAGAGTCACATGGATACACTACAAGAGGCACTCAACCTCACATACTACTGGAAGATGGAGAATGGAGCCATGTATGTGGTAGTTTCTAGAAGCTGAAGGGAAAAAAAAAGGAAAGGAAAGATTTTCTCTTAAAACCTACAGAAAGGAATACAGTTCTACCGACATATTGAGGGACCTATGTCAAACTTCTGACCCGTAGAAATTGAGGATAAACTTGGGCTCTGTGAAGCTAATACATTTGTCATCATTTGTTGTAACAATGATAGAAAGCTGTTAAAAACAGTCTGGGTCTGTATTGTCATTCTCCTATCACCTTGGGATAGAAAGATGTCAGCAACTCCACTAACTCTGTTACTTCCTGGGAGATAAGTTAAGACCACCTTATACTCCTCCCTGGGAGATTTTCCTCAGGTGCCTAGAAATAAATTAATCATTATATTATATCATGACTGAATCCATTTTTGAATGGTAAATAGCTTGGGGATTTTTTGTCCATTTAGTTACTCTTCATACTGTAATTAGCACTCACAAATCCTCTACCCAAGCAAATGTCTGTGGCTCACCTTCTTATCCTAGCTGAGATCACTGAGCTGGGGATTGGAAGGTTGAACTTCAGTGTCTCTATCCGACCAGTAAAAATGACCTTCAGCTCAAGGCAAGCACTCTACTGCTTGAGCTACAGTGCCACTTCCGGTTTTCTAGTGGCTTATTGAAGATAAGAATCTCACGGTCTTTCCTGCCTAGGCTGGCTTTGAACCGCGATCCTCAGATCTCAGCCTCCTGAGTAGCTAGGATAATAGACGTGAGCCACCAGTGCCCGGCTTTTATTCTAAGTCATTTTCTATGTTGACTTTTTAAAAATTTTGGATTTATTGAAACTATATGCTTTCTTAAAAAGTAAGTTCTCGAATAACTTCATAAGAAGATAGTATGTTGTGTATAATTGCTTAGGATTCACTTTCCTGCTAATGACAAATTATTAAAGGGGCTAGAGATGTGACTCAAGAGGTGGCCCAGCATGCAATCCCCAGTACCACCCACCCACCATCTTAGATTACTGGAATGCATCTACCTTGCTTTCCGTTGCTGCTACGGAATATTCCGTAGAATGAATATCTCATGCTTTATTTATCTGTTCTTCCCTAGATGACCATTTGCACCGTTTCTGGGTTTTTGCTTTTGTGAATGGTGCTGTTATGACTATTCCAGTCCATCGCACCTGTGATACATGGAGTCCATTTGAACAATAGATCTAGAATGAGCAATCTCCGGAAAATTCTTTTGGTGAGAATTTGAGTCTAGCCCTGGGACCAATAACACCACTGGGTGTTACTGTTGAAAGAACTCATTTGAAGTAAGGTAGTAGCTAAGACTAGAAACTATGACAGAGAGACAGGGAGAAATCACCAGTGAGTCAATCCCAGAGGCTCGATTATTGCAAAAGGGCTCACAGCAAGACAAGATCCATTTTGAGAACTTCCAAAATGAAGGCAAGCTGGGTTCTAAGGCTGACGATGCTGGGGAGGAGCAGGGAGGGGAGCATCTGGGAGGCCAGTCCCAGAGGACTTCCCACTGGTCACATTGACTCACATCCCTCTCATCCCTTCATCTCTCTGGCAGGAATCTCTTTTGGGTTTGATTTCATCTAAAAGTGATAGGAGCCCATTCCTCACTCGCAGAGAGCTTTCCCTGCAGCTTCCACCATGAGGAAGATGGACTTTTCAGTTCCCTTGACTGGGAAGCCATGGGGATCTCCTCTATTAAAGAGCTCATGCTCAAGTCTGCAAAGTCAAGGCAGCAACAGCTAAGCATTTCCTTTGCAGGGTCTCAGTGTCCCATTTGGTTCCCATCAGAACATCACAGGCATCGAGACAGGGTACAGCAGGAAATAAGGCAGCTGGTACGCTGTTCAGTGAAGGTAAAGCACTTCCAGGCAGAAATATTCCTGCTGCCAACCTCTCTCCCCACCCAGCTGGAAAGAGGGTGTTCATGACCACAGGTGTCCCTGCTCTGTACAACCCTTCTCTCCCCAGTTTTCAATACTTATCTCATTCCTTCTCTTCATTCTTCAAGTCCCTGGACTCTTGATCACAACTCCTCTTCCAGCTCCATTCCTCTGTCACATCCACTATTCCACCTGATGAACTAGAAGAGACAAAAGAGCCTAAATAAATCTCAGGGAGACTTCCATGGCATGGTGACTATGTGCTCTCAGAAAAAGAGTCCACTCTGACCTCTCTAGGAATCTAGGACCCTCTGGGGACAACATTGCCAGGCTGGAGGTGTTTTTCCCAAAGGAGAAGAGTTCTCCCACATCCTTGGCTGTGTGAGCACATGTAGAGTTCAGACAGCTGGCTGTGTCCCACTGAAGTCAGAAACTGTGTGTCTGGACATCTCAAGAGAATAAATCCAGAATGCCAAGAAGACACTGAGCTCAACTGTCTAGGGGAAATCTCATGATCTGCAAGTGCAGCCATTCTGTACTGAGTACCAAAAACCTTGCCCTCATCTTCTGATACCCTTTCATTCCCACTCTACATCCTTTGAGAATGGCATTACACGCAGAAACCATGTAATGAAGAGTTGCATTTGAGATGATCAAAATTCGGAAATAACTCTAGAAACAAATTCCTCACAACTTGTTGATCAAGCAAGAGGGGAATGTGGTCTCTAGAATCAGATGATAAGCCCAAGGTTTTGAGGTTGTGGAAGCAGAGAGAGGAATATGATCCAAGCCACATAGCTCCCTCCTACTAGGACAAATGACAAGCTTACAGACCTATTTTGTGTGGAATAAAGTCCCACTTTCTATAATAGGAAGGAAACTGTGTTAGACTCTGCTTATGTTCCAACTACTAGGGAGAATCCATGAGAAATGTCTCAGGCATCCATGTGACCTTTTTGTTCACGGTCTTTTCCCAGTAACTAAGGCACAAATTCAGTATACAAAAGAGCATTTAAAGAGCATTTGTTCTTTCCACAAGCGTCAGTTTTCATGTGTCAATGGCATGCCCGCATGAGCCTAGATGTGGTGGCGAACAAAGGAGTATTTTCTGCCACCAAGTGTCCTTAAGCAAGTCACTTCCGCCTCTCTGGTCTCAGTGGCAATTTCTCCCTGTGTTCTCATGGCTCTGAAGATCATATCCCTAAGGCAGAGCTTATAGCCCAAGAAAATCAGAGAAACAAGATTCATTTAACCCCCAATACCATGCCAGCCCCTGCTGTGCATGTTAGGATCTTTACCTGGCATGACCTTTACAGCTACCTGTCAGGAAGTATTAGTCCTAAGAAGGAGAAAACAGTATGCACAGGAACTAAATACCAAGACCCCTGTTAGTGTGAGCAAGCCTGCCCACCAAGGCCTGTTGATCACCAAATCTATCAGTTCATTATAGTGAACTCTGAGCTGTATTTAAAGAAGTACATACAATTAATGAGTAAATGGAAATTAAGGAGATAGAAGTATCTGGCTGGGTGCAGTTAGCTATCTAGCTGAGCATGAGGACTTCTTGAAAGATAGCATTAACAAGTCCTGGAGTGAGATTCTCAATGTCTCCCGCCTAGGCTTCCTTGCTGGGTAGTTTCCCATTCTTCTCTCCTAGCACCTGGCAGTGGGTGAATCTGATTAAGGAGCTCAATGCCCTCTATGGACTGCCCACCATGGGTTTCTTCATACTAACCTGTAGTGTGTCAGCAGCTCTGCCATGTGTTTTAGAACCTGCCAGGGAGCAACTTGTTCCTTCCATATGTCAATTCATCTATCTACTCACGAGACTGGGCTGTACAGTGGTGTATGCAATAGATATGTCCAACTTCTACCTTTTTTTTTGGTCAGTTGTGGGGCTTGAACTCAGGGCCTGGGCATTTTCCCTAGGCTCTTTTTGTTAACGGCTAATGCTCTACCACTTTAAGCCAGAGTACCACTTCCAGCTTTTGAGTGGTTATTTGGAGATAAGAGCCTCATGGGGACTATTTTGCCTGGGATAGTTTCGAACCACAATCCTCAGATCTCAGCTTCCTGAGTAGCTAGGATGTACAGGCGTGAGCCACCAGTGGCCGGCCAACTTCTCCTTCTTGGTAACCATTTGTGGTAAACTAAAACTATGACATGGTGTTTTGCAGCTCTTGCTCCCAAGAAGCAGAATCAATTTCCTGAGCCACTGACTTTAGATTGTCCTTGTGACTGACTTGCTTTGTTCCATAGAATGTGGGAGAGGTGACAAAACAGAGACACCAGAGCCAGGCAGATGGTGCCTGTGGTTTTTCCTTTTCCATAGCCCGAGACCCCGGTGTTCTGAACACATAAGGAAAGATCATGAGGAAAGTCCAACCAAGAACCCAAGCTTGAGCGAAGCCTGAGCCTGCTGCAGGCTCCCTGCTTCTTACAGCTATTGTGATATTTGTTATTCTAAATTTTTGGCAAGTATGGTTCCAAGCCCCTCCCCCTCCCCCTAATTTGGGCACTCACATTTTGTAGCTGAGAGACTGAACGAAGTCATTGTGATCTCTTTGTACCTTCATTTTCTCACCTGTACATTGGGGATAATGAGCGTTATCTATCTCATAGAGAGATTATAAAAAATTAATGGTATGTGTGACACTAATTTATAGATTGTTAACATTATAGGGAAATAAAAAGTCTGGTGCTGTCCAAGCACCTGGAATCCCTGCTAAGACCACAGGCTCGGAACTCACAAAATATTATCATAAACTAAACTAACAGCATTGCTGGAAGGAAAGTGAGGAGAGCTCACAGCCAGAAGCTATTACGCCTAGATCCTTAACAACCCAGAACTGCAGGTTGTTATGCACGCCTGGCTATCCCGGAGACCCTCTCCAGAAAGTGCCTTGTGGCTAGCAGGGGAGGGAGAGCACGAGCCACTCCGGTGGGGCAGGGGTGACCACTGTGACCCAGTAGGGATGGGAAAGGAAGCCCTGTGGTTATGAATAAGTAAGTATCAAAACAGCTACTTGAAAGAGAAAAGGATGCTCCTGGCAGGCATATGAAGTAGTTCATGTTTGTTTAATTAAAAAAAAACAGGAGAGGTCACTCATGTTTGAGACAATTATTTTCTGTCTACAGACACACCACATCAGCTTAGTATGAAGGAACTGATTTCATCTCACATGTTTATTTTCCTCCCATCCCATTCTTTTGTCTTTGTCCTAAGAAGCAGTCTCATTCAAGGGCTCCAGTAGAGAAGGATCTTTTAGTTCAGAGTCATAAACTAATTCAATCCAATAATTTTACCATAGATCACAGAGCCATGGAGTCTGGCTGCTAATTTCACAGGCTCAGAGAGGGTTAAGTTTGCTTAGATCCCCTCACTAGTTCTTTTGATAAGGATTCAAGCATGAGGCTTTGTCTACTCAAGGTGGACCAAAGAGGATACTCACCTGATTTCAGGATTTCCAGTTCAATGGCAGAAGGAGCTCGAATACAATCCAGGCAGAATTAGAACCTGTCGTTTCCTAACCAATTACCACCTTGATCATGTTAGCTTTTGTCTGGGAAGGGAGCAGAACATTGTTTATGGTGAGAATGACTAATTTCATACACAGTTTAACTAGGTGGTTCAATCAAACTGTTCTTTCCTATGAAATTTGATGGTGGGAAATGATTACCATATAAAAAAGGTTTCACTCTGTTTGATTGAGTGATTTCTATAAAGCGTCTATAGCATAATTTCATGGCTGTGAAAGTTAAATTTGCAACAGCCAACTGTAATTGGGTTCCAAGGAGCAAGCCTTCTCTCCCACAAATTTTTGCCTCTCTGGTGTGGGGTTGGGTGGAGGAGGAGACCCTAGAAGGGAGGGAGTAAAAGGAGTGGGAAGAGAGCACGGATTGGATTTTACTTGAACGCGTAGATAAAAGTTTTAAGGTTCTGCTCTGAAAACTCCTGGAATGAGAACAATAAATTACAACACTGATTCGCTTCTGTAAGTAAGGAAGAGCTGTAAAGGCAGGCTTAGTGGGTTCCCTGTGTTTATATACAATAGGGGAGGGGAGAAAATGTGTGCTTTGATTCACCCAGGAAATCTAATTGCACTGAAGATAGCATTTGCTATGGCTTTGCTCCTGGCCATCATTACCTCAAAGCCTCTGGAAGGTTCCAATGCATGAGAGAGGTGGTTCTACCACAGAGTTAAGAAGAGCTCTGCCTACTCATTTAACTGTAATCCCTCTGTACAGTATCCTTACAATAAAAAATATGTATTAAGAAAAACAAGAAGAGCTCTGCCATCTACTCTAAAAAACACTAAGGAACAGGAGGTTGATCCTGGATGAGTATTTGCCTTAAATAGTGTGTTTGTACTGGCTCCCCATTTCTTGCCTGTCTTTCAGATGTTGGTGTAACTCATCAGGAGACATTGGGGGAGAATCTCCAATTTATGTAAGTAGCTTTGCTCAGACAGAATTAACTACCTTAAGATGGCATTCCTTTGTTCATCCATCCATCCATCCATCCATCCATTCATCCATCCATTCATTCAATCAGTATGTACCACGAAGGAGACTCAGTGCACAGATGTTGAAGATTCACCAAGGTGGCTTTTGCAATGTGAGCTAGAATTCTCCTTCCTTCCCCACCTCATGATTTGCTGTTGTTTGTCCTGGTGGAGCAATGAAGCTGGTGCCTGAGAAGAGCCTCTACGGCAACTTTTACAAGACAGCCAGCACCAACTCACCTCTCCACCACTGTTAGTAATTCCATCATGAGAGGTTCATTTCTCATAGGTTGAACTGATTTGTTGCTTTTTAAGAACTGTTACTTCAATTCTTTATTAGAAACAAAACCTACACAGGGCCTTCTCTTAACTCTAGGGTTCATCAGAAATAAAAGTAAGATAAAGATCTGTTTGTAGGCAGTTGGAATGTGAATCTGGGAAGAGGCAGTAGGGAGGAGGAGGAAGTCCAACGTTGGGAGGGGGTGTGGGTAATTTCTGAGTACCTGTTGGAATCCGGGGTCCTGGCTCCATATCTGGAGCTCTTGGTAGAGGTAGGCAGTGGAGGATCTGACAGATCCTCCCTGGTTTACAACCCCCCTCCCCTTCCTCTCATCTAGTGATCTGGAGACACTGCCTGTTGTAGATCCTCTTGGCTCATCTTTTCGCTCTGACAATCCTCAAAGGAGAGAGCTACCTAACCCCAGCTTTATCCTTCCTGCCTCCCTGGCTAGCCACTCCCCAGACCTCCAATCTCTCTCATCTATTTTAATGTTGTAAATGAGTTGTGTAAACAAATACTTTTTAAAAAATCAACTGTAGCCTAATTGAATAGTCTTGCTGCATTGTTATGGAGAAACAAGGACAATTTCCTGTCAGTTAGTGAGCTATTTAACAATTATTTCTTATCATTAGTTTGCAAATTCAAACAGCATCAAATTCTGTCTGCCAAGTTAAGATGGCTTGGCATCCCAGGGTCTTTTCCACAGAGGCCAGGCCTGGCTGTTTAGGTGTTTGTAGTTATCACAAGTCCCTCCTCCCTCTGCCCATCTGTGGCAGCCTCCACTGAAAAGGTCATGCCCAAGGGAGAGCCTGCCTAATGGGTGTTTATCTCCCTGTGGCACTCTCATTAGCTAATGGAGTGAGCTGCTGCCCACAGGAGTGACAGCTCCACTGGGAGTCTGGAGTCAGCATGTACATTTGTCACCCCTGGGACTGGGTCACCTGGCAGACCTGCTTCGACTGAATAACAGAGATGGATGAGGACGTGAGCATTCTATATTAGAAACCTTCCCACGCTGCTTCCTCCCCTACAGGAAGATCTCAGTATCCGAAGCTACTTGCTCAGCTTTCAATTACACATGGTGCCTGTGTGTGGGAATATCACACACATAGCCCCTGCTGGGAGGGACTCAGACACAGGCTGCATGCAGAAGAGCAACTGTGCAGAAGAGAGAAGAAGCGGCAGGTTATCCCTTGGGATGCCGCTGACCTTAAGTGATTCCAACCAAACTTTTTACCCACATTTGCTTTCCAGTAAAATTAGGTAAGCTGTTCCTTCAGGATAGGCCCTAACGAGGCTAGAAATCACAAGACATATATGAAGTTGCAGTGACATCCGATGCTCTCAATTATCTCAATCTCTCTCATTTTGGTGACAAGGCTAGGAGGAGCTTATGGTCTAAGTATTACTAACTTTGGTATCAGCTGCTAAAATAAGTTCTTCTCACACTCTCTGCCTTCCAGAATGATGGAAAGCTGCCTAGTTGAATTGAAAGTTCTTCTCTTTTTTCCTTCTATCCATGATCTTCACTCCCCAAAAATCCCAGCCAATAATGCACTTAGACCTTGCTTATCTAGTGGCTCAAGAGAACAAGGAGTTTAGCATTGTTTGATGACACTCATATTATCTTCCCCTTGTTCTCCTTGATGTTTCTAGCTAAGCATTCATGGAGTGATTCACATAAGGACTCCAATAACATGAAAGATTGTGTCATCAGAAGTGAGGAAGAGCATATGTCCAGATGGCCACCTGGAAGACTGGTATTCAAAGGTATGTTGTACACCAAGCTAGGGATCCATAAATGCAGACAGCAGCATTTGGAGGACTACTCCTCAGTTCTTTTGTTAGAGAAGATTATAAACTAGAGAATACTGTCATTATGACCAATTTCTCATGTTTGTGCTCTCAATCGATGTGGCCCTGGGGAAACTAACATAATATATATATATATATATATATATATATATATGTATACATACATATATATATATATGTATACATACATGTATGGGTACATCTATATCCATATATACACTTATATTCATATATAGATATACATACATACACATATATATGTAATGTTATATACATTTATTACATTCATCTATACATAAATATGTGATGTTACATGTTATATACATATATTACATATGTAATATTATATAGTTAGCTACATAATGTATATACATTTATGCATATGTAATGCTATATATATTATGTTATATATAATATAATATATAATCATAACATATATATGCCATTGAAAGTAAATGTTACTTAGTTTAATTTCAGGAAAAAAACAGCTCCTTAAGGTATACTAATAAAGAAAAGTGTTTATACATGGGTAGCCTGTTAGTCAAAATCCTGGTGAACAAAAGTAAATTAAAGAGAAAGAAAATACCTTCTGTTGTGGTAGACAATGAACTTAAGTGAAAATGAATCCCCATGTGACACTCATGTAAACAAAAGCACTCATGCACTGAGCAGCACACATTATAGCACAGAGAGGGTAAGGATCAATTCAACTTCACTACCCAATCCTCAACTCCAGTAAAGGAGTTGACTTAGGGACTCAGTCTCACGTTGGAATTTGCTTCTGTAGTCCAGTGGACCACAGACTGACAAGCAGGCCAAATGGGTCTTAATGTCCAGTTTTTCAAATAACCTGCATATTTGTGGGACATTGGTCAGAATGATCTTTTTTGCAAATGAGTTTTTATTAGAG
The DNA here is from genome assembly GCF_019054845.1 of Dipodomys spectabilis. Classification (NCBI taxonomy): domain Eukaryota; kingdom Metazoa; phylum Chordata; class Mammalia; order Rodentia; family Heteromyidae; genus Dipodomys; species Dipodomys spectabilis. The sequence continues at coordinate 1,582,147 of NW_024871057.1, forward strand.
ATCAGCTACATCCCTTTGCTTATATATTGTTTATGGCTGTTTCCCTGTACTGCAACATCAGCTTTGAGCAGAACAAGACCTATATAGGCTATTGTATAAACTGCAAACCAAAAATATTTGCTCAGTGACCCTTTTAATAGATTTTTTGGTAACCTTAAATTTAGGTCATTAGGTCATTTGTGCTCTTCTTAAAATTCTGATAAAAATATCACCTACTGGAAGTGATGCTGTGGCTCAAGCGGTAGAGAGCTAGCCTTGAGCTGAAGAGCTTAGGGACAGTGCCCAGGCCCAGAGTTCAAGCCCCACAACCGACCAAAAAAATGTGTATATATATATATATATATATCCATATATATCCATATATATATATATATATATATATATCACCTATTTACTTTCCATTTCTTCCTTCTTCTCTCTAAACTTTAGGTAAATAGATGATCTTTGCAGGGCTTCCTTGAACAGCCAAGGATAGGACAAGCCCTGATGTTACTCTGGAAACCTGTGTCGACGTGGTTCAAAGGGAAGTTATCTTATATTTTCTAACTTTTTGGTGGACTGCAATAATTCCTTTAAGGCTAAAATATGAGTATAATAATCTAAACTAAGATCATTACAAATAACTATTATCTTGTATTAAAAGAAAAAATAACAATAACCTATGTTTTAAAAAAGTCATCAGGAAATGAGATCAGGTGTGTTCAAGGTGCAGGCTTCTTTGTGCATCTTGGTTCCTGACATAAAAGGGGTTAATACCTTTTGCTTGTATTGGATAACATGGGGATAAGAATTTAACTGGTTATTCTTGAATTTCTTTTGCAATAAGCCAATTTTATAATCTTAAAAAATTAAAAAGTCATTGGTAGTAATAGAATACTTGTGTTAAAACTATTCTTTTCAGATTGATCTTCTTTAAAAAACTTTTTTGTGAGGGTTAATCTTCTTAAAGGCATATTCTAAGTATATTGATACCCTCACCAAGGCATCAAAATTTGTCTTCTGTCCAATAATCTAAAGCCATCACAAAATGACAAAATCCTAATCCCAGCTAATTTCTATAAATTCATCATGATAAACATATTGCAAAAAAGGCTGTAAGTGTGATAATATTAAGATTTAGTTATATAGTTGGAGGTTACATATGTAACTATATAAGGATGTTCATAAGGAAGATAAACAGGGGCTGGGAAGTTGGGTCAGTGGTAGAGCGCTTGCCTTGCATGCATGAGGCCTGGGTTCGATTCCTCCGCACCACATAAGCAGAAAAAAAAAGACCGGAAGTGGCGCTGTGGCTCAAGTGGTAGAGCTCTAGCCTTGAGCTGAAGAGCTGAGGGACAGTGCTCAGGCCCCACAAATGGACCAAAAGGAAAGAAAAGAAAGAAAGAAAGATAAACACAGAATTCCAGGAAAGTGTATTTCTGGTTGGAAAAGATATAGTGACTATCTATCTATCATCTGAAATATCTGAAACTAGAGTGTTTTGGATTTAAAATTTTGGGAGACTGTGGAATATCTGCATATGTATAATGAGACCCAAGCCTAAACATGAATTCATTTATGCTTTCTACATACATTGTAGACACAGCCTGAAGGTAGTTTTATAATATGCTCTGAACTATTTTGTAAATAAAACAGCTTGATGTTGTGATGCTGAGGGTGTAGCTTAGTAGTAGAACACATATACAGGGCCCTGAGTTCAATCCCCAATACCAAGCAATAAATAAATACAGCAGGAAGAGTAAGGAAAAGGAGATGGAAGAGGAAGAGAGGAAAAAAGAGGAGGAGGAGGAGGAGCGGGAGAAGAATGTTGTACTGTCAAATAAAGATAAGTATAAGCAATTATAAAAGCTACCATTATTATAGCTTTGATTTGTGATTCCAATGTTTATTTCCTATGACTTTGAAGACAGATACACAAAAATCATATGTATTGTAAATCTATGTTGTAAATCTTTTATTGAACAGATATATTTGTATACTCTATGGTATCAATAATCAGAAGGGATAGGGTAAAATTAAATAGGAACAGAGTTTGTGGGGTACTAAAGTTAAGCTGGCTCAAATACAAATTAGATTATTCTAAATTTTTAGGATGTTAAATTGAATCTTACTGATAATCACAAGAAAAAATATTTGTACAGTAGACACCAAAAGGAATAAGAAGAAAATTAAAATGATTCATCATAGCAAAACCAACTATAATACAAAAAAGTCAGCATAGAGGAAATATGGACAAAAATTCTTTAGGGCATGGATGAAACAAATAGCAAAATGGCAGAAGCTAATTCTTTCCTCATCTGTAGTTATTTTAAATGTAAACAGATTAAGCAAATCTAATAAAAAGATAGAGATGAGTAGTATGATCGTAAATAATGGAGTTCAACTCAATGTCATCAGTAAGGTACTTACTTTAGCTGCCAAAATGCTAACAGGTTGAAAGTTTAAGGATGCTATTCCATACAAGTAGCAACCTAAGCTGTGGTCAAATAGAATAGACTAAGTAAAATAAGGTGACAAGGGACAAAGAAGGATATTATATATGAATGAATGTTTCCATAGAACAAGAAGATATCGCTGCATAAACATTTATGTATCCAGTAACAGGATGTGAAGAAATCAGAACCCTCCTGGGAATACAAAATATATGGCTTACCATGGTAAGCAGCATTGCAGTTCTTGAAGTGAAATTACCATACAACCCAGAAATTCTACTCCTAGCCATGTGTCCAAAAGAATCGAAAGTAGGAGCTCACAGATATTTATATACCAATCTTCACAGCAGCATTATTTACAATAGCCAAAGGGCAGAAATAACCCAAGCATCCATCAGTAGATGAATGGATAAACGAATGTGTGGCATGCAGGCAATGGGTAATATTCAGCAATTAAAAAGGAGTGAAAATTTAATAGATGCTGCAACATGGGCAGACCTTGAAAGCATTATGCTCAGTTAAAATAAGCCAGACACACAAGGACAAATATGGTGCAACTCCACTTATATAAAGGACTTATTCTAGTCAAATTCAGAGAGACAGAAGCTAGAATAGAGGTTGCCATGGAGTGGCGTGGAGTGGGGTTACTAGGTACCGAGATTGTGTTGAAGATTATGAACAATGTCTGGATATAGATAAGAGTGATGGTTTCACAGCATTGCAAACAGAGCTTGCAAATTTTAACCAAAAGTGGTTAGCATGATATGCAGTATGTAGTATATATTTGAGCACAATGAAAACCATCTTGGAGAAAAAAATCTGGGGAGATATTATCACAGGATACACAAACTAGTTGTGGAATGAAAAGCTGTTGGAGTTTGAGGAAACGTTATAATTGTTTATTGGAAAGCACAGCCTTCTTTATGGTCCTTGTTAGGGTTGTGGCAGGAACACATCTTAATTTGAATTCATTCATGGCACGGTCATTTGGGTGAAGAATATGCTTTGAAGAGCGAGGTTTGACATAGAGAAGAGAGAGAAGTGCTATGATGAATTGATTCATTCTTGAATCACAAATCACCTGGTATGTGATAGAGAGTCTTGTCCCTATTCCTAAGCAAATTACCAGAAGGTGGAAGAATCAGGAGGAGTCACCAGAGAAGAACATGTTATAAAGCTCTAAACTTTGGTTCCAAATCCAGGAGTGCTCCGGGCTACTACTGTCATATTTCTATCATTCAGTACAGCACTTAGTTACCCCAAAATGTCTGCTGAATGAAAAAAAATGGCTTCCACACTGAGTGCTTACTGTGAATAATCATTTACTTACATCTATACTGACAGTATGTGACTGGGTATCAACAGCAGTAATTTCCCAGTGTGGGTTAGAATTTTTCTCAGATCAGCATTAGGGTGAACCACTCTGAATGATCTTAAAATTGATTGGTTAGGATCAATAATAACTGGACTTTGGTTTTTCTATAAGTAATGTCTGCACTACCTGTCAATTACTGCCTGCATTTACTCAGCATGTAATCCTTTGTGTGTGTGTATATAAACTTTAATAATTTTGTTATACATTTTTATTTAAAAAGCAATCTTTAAACAGTATTTTAACAAAATTATTCATCTATTTGTGGTTATTTGTGGTGATGATGTAATAATAATAATTATTTAAAATCCTAGGAGAGAAGGGAGGGAAATAGAAAAAGCTTCTGTCATGAATAAGTATCATTTGAATTTACTCTTAGAACTGAAGTCCATCTCAACTATGAGAAGAAAGCACACACTTTTATCTATCCAACGTTGTCTGTCATTATTCTTGCCTTACTTATGCTCTAGTTATAAACATTAAGAGTAAAAGTTGTAATCTGCATTCAGAATTCAAGAAGATCTTCTAAAACAGAAGGAACAGGTAGGTTCTCACAAACAGGCATACATACTGGCAAGCTGACATGTACAAATATAGATAGCATCTAAAGAGGGCCTGGCAGAGAGAACCATGTCAACACTGCTAAATTATTCATCTACTGTTCTGCAGAGTGAACACTATCAGGTAATGATCTATAATTATTAATAAATAATTTAAGCCTTAATAGCTCTGAAATGAAATGCTTAATTGCATCACAACATAATTAATGAAATTAGCTGCAAAGTTTAAAATGAGAAATTCTGTTTTCAGCCCTTCTTTTTTTTCTTTACATTTTCTTTGCCCCAGATGCTGGTAAAATAGAAGATAAATAGAGGGATTAAATTCCACTTGTGTGTGTGTGTGTGTGTGTGTGTGTGCGTGTACATGCACACGTGCATTTTTGATGTTGCGGATTTTGGTATGGGATATGTGTATCGTTCTGTTCTGTAGTACTCACTGTTGCAGGCATTCTAGGATATGGAGATCTGGGCTCAGTCAACCTACCTCTGACAAAAGCCCTAGCAGAGAATTCTTCTCATGTTGTGTTCAGTAAATAGAGAATTTCTGCTTTGCATGGACCTTTGTTCAAGAGCACGGGGAAGGAGGGCATGAACAATGGGAAGAATGGGAGATGGTTCTAAACACAAATGAGATGGAGTTCTGACTCTCTGTGGTGCTTAAGTTATGGTATATTTTGCATCTCATTTTAATCAGATGCAAAATAGAATAGCCCTCAGTGGGCCAAAGTTGAAGGAAGTTGTTAGGCAGGAAGAGCAAACCTAGAGCCATCTCCTGACAGCCAGACTTAGCCAAGCACTCGGCAAGTTGAGCTGCTGCGACTTGAAGATTTGCCTAAAATACATCCATCTCCCTTTTGACCTGCAGATCAGTGAGCATCTACCTATACTCAGTAAGGGTATGTCACTGCTCTTGTGTGGTTGCTTGTTATGTAGCATTATTGTGATAATAGCTGACTAATACTACTCTACCATCTTGCCCCAGGCATTCTGAGAGATAGACACTTAATTCCTTTCAATATTACTTATAGTTCCATGCCAAGTCAGTTTCAAGATAAGTTCCCAAGCTTTTATTCCAACCAGATGGCTCCCCTCAGGCACTTCAGTGTAGAAATTCTGGAACAATCTCAGCATTGCTAGCAGTTAGTACAGCTGGGATGCAAATCAGTCTTTTGGACTCAGAACCTTAGAGTTTAGCCACTGAATTAGAGGGCCCATCAAATATGAATGAACCAACACGTAAGTCCCCAGCTAGAAGATCCTGCCAGTGGCTGCAGGTAGTGGCTGCAGGTAGTGGCTGTCTCCTCCTACCTCTTATTTCTCTATGCAGCTCTGTGCCTCACTCATCATGAAGCTGGAAATGTGGATTACTTGATGTGAGATGATTTTACCATGGCTTGATTAGACTTTTCCATCATTGCTCTTAAGCCCATCTGAGATCCAGCTTCTCATTTCTAGCTAAATATTGGTCTCAGGTAAGAAGTTTCATGTCTGTGCAATTGCACCTGACTTCTCCCCACTCTCGTCCGTCTTGGAAGGAGAATGAGACATCTGGAGCACAGAGACAAGCTACCCTCAAACCTTGCTTCTATGAAGAATGTGTACGCCATAGACAAATGACATGACAATCTATATACGCTCAAAAGCATCATATGTCAGACAAAAAATAGGATAGGGATGTTTGGGACAAGCTGGACAGTAGATTCCAACTCTGCAGCTATTGCAGGAGCCCAGAAGATCTGTCATAACAAGAAACAGGCAAAAATAAAGAATCAGGAATCTGGGTCTAGAATCCAGAGACCTGGAGAGGGCATTATGGATGACAATGGAAATTTCACTCTATTTCCAGTGAGTGAGAAGACACTGCTTGGCCTAGGCAGAGGCAAAAGTGAAGATGAGAAACAGCACAGTGATAAGGATCATGCTATCCTGCCCTTTTCAAATCAGCCTCCTCAACCGGGCTGCTGGTTGAGGTTGACTTGAATGAGCCAGACCATCTCCAGAGGTGCCTACCTGTCCCACTGGGTCACACCTAGTGTGAATGCCCCATTGTGTTCAGCATGACTGCTATTATTTCTTCACATTTCCATACTCTTAAATTTATATTTATAGTACAGTGCTCAGTCATTTTAATTCAAGCTTTTAGTGCTAAAAGGTAAAGAGTCTATTGGATTTCCCTTCCTCTGTATCTGCCAGAAATATATTTCTCTTCCTCTTTGTCTCATTTATCAATAAATTATTGATACTATTATTATTGTGCCTGCTATTATTATTAAAAGAGAGATGTTATGTGGGCCTGAGATGGTATTTATTTTAAAATATAGTTTAAACTTGTGGCATACATTATCCCACAGGATTTATTTACTATCTCTGGTTTATATAAAATAAGCTGCTGGAGAGAAAATGGGATTTTCCTAGATTATCTTAAGAATGGATTGGATTTAGAGTCCATTGAGAGACATTAATTCAATGAATGTAGTCATTGCTTCCTTGACCCTATTAGACCGCAATTACTTATATGAACAAACAAAATCTTTTTATTGGCATATCAGGACTGACCATCCAAAGGTCAGATGCAAAGCCCTATTTAATGGTAAGCAAGCTGAGACTTGGAAAAGGAAAGATTGTTTGGTGGTCTGAAGTCTAGACCCAAGTTCCAGAGGCTCTTTGCCTGTTCAAGTGGGGAGGATTCATGGGGTAACAACGTAATATTTAGGAGCTTTGGTCAAAAAAGCAGAGAGCCCCAGTTAATGTTCTACCTCTAACACTCACTGGACTTAAGAAACTTACATAACCACTCTGAGTCTCAAGTTCTCTACCTAAAGAGGGACAAAATGATACACCCCCTTGTAGTGATATTATAGTATTTAAATAATCCATTTAATTTTTTTCCAGTGATACATAACATATGGTAAGCTTTCAATAAACATTAATTGCTTATGAGTAATCTGCTGTTGGGTTATGTCCAAGGAAGGGTAAAGCCACACCTGAAAGACAAAAGATTGCTTAAGAATGGAGGTACTTAGCTTTAAGATAAGATAAAGGAAGTACAGACCACCTATTGGTTATGCATTGGTGAGTTGTGATCCTGTTGGATCCAATTCAAACAATCATCTATGATTCTTTGTGCTCTGGCCCTTGCAATAGCTTCCAATTTTGCTTATCAGATGGAACTATTACTATTGGTCAGATGGAACAATCTATTTGTACAACCTATGGTTTCTCTTAATGTTTTCAACCATTCTGTTCTCCAAAGAATTGTATGCCCTTCTATAAACTTGGAACACTGTAGCCAAAAGTAATTCCCTTGCCTTCCCATAGCATCTTTGCTCTAGTAGTTCCAATCTCTATACTTTGGCTGCTTTCAGGTCCACATATCATATACCAGATTGTGAGCCATGTGAGGACAGGCTCTAGGTCTTGCCCCTCCCTTCTTCTCCTGGTTCTGGTCACAGCCTAATAGTGTGTGTAGGGACACACAGCCTAATGTTGTGTGTTGGTTGGAGATATGTTATCTATAGCATTTCTATGGACAGTCTTGATCTGAAGATATTTCTTTAACCCCGCCCTCTTCTATGAAAGGGGAGTAATGGAGTTTATGTTGAACTTGGCATAGATTCAATAAACTAGATTTCCATCTCCCCTCTCAGAGTCACCGTTGGTTCTTGAGTCCATTCAGTAACTCCTAGCTGAGGCTGCGTATTCAAGTATGTCTTCACTCTGCAACTTAGTAAACTGGGTGAAGCTATGTGTGAATCTTCTGTACCCACACAATTCTTCTCCCTTAAAGTCTGGATCAGAGCCAGCTGTAGTGGTGCAGATCTATAATTCCTCCAATGAGGAGGCAGGAGGATCACAATGTGGAGGCATGGCCAGACTGGATAAAGGGAGTGAATATAAGTCCTAGAAGAATAACTCACATGGTTAGAGCACTTCTGTAGCATGAGCAAGGCTCTAGGCTCTATTCCTAATTCTGCATGCACACATGCACGCAGGCATGTGCACACACACACACACACACACACACACACACACACAATTCTGGGTCACAGTTATATAGAAATGTTGAAATGTTAGCTCTCTTCCTTGGTAAAGAGCTATCTCTTTATGAGAAGGCCTACTTTCATGTCTCTTTTTGAATGTCCTCTATCCACATACACACATATATGTGCACACATGTACATGTGTAATTATGCATATATACACATATATTACATACACACTGCCTTTGGAAAAACAGTTTGATTTGAGAGCCTTCTAGATCATAATAGGACTAGTATAATTATCTAATGATATGACTAATGTAAAATATCCTTCCATCATGGTAGCAAGAAGTTCAAGTCATATTATTTCTTATCCTTACTTTTTCTTAGTGGGCATTTAAGAACTTTTTCTTGTATAAATGAATTTGTGACTACTACTGAAAATGAACCAGAGCCAATGGTTAGAAATCACATGAACATTCTGTTCGATACTGGGAGATCTTCCAGAAACAAACATTTCCCCTAGGGGAAGGGTCTACTCTGAGCTAATGAAATAGCCTGTTAGATATAACAAGGAGAGGCCAAGCAAACACCTATTCAGCAGCACTGCCTCACAGAGTCTTTGAGAGTGACGTGGCCATGGTGCTCCACTTCTTGGATTCATGGATTTTGTATAAAAAAAGAGTCTGGATCATCAGGGACAAAAGCTCATCTAACAAGGTGCCTCGGAGCTACGTATTCCCTATACCCGTCTCAAGTTACTGGTGTTCTTTTGTTGTTGGTGGTAGTGGTTGTGGGGCTTGAACTCTGGGCCTGGGCACTGTCTCTGAGCTTTTTTGCATAAGGCTAATGCTCTTCCACTTTAAGCCATAGTGCACCTTCTGGTTTTCTAGTGGTCAATTGGAGATAAGAGTCTCATGGACTTTCCTGACTCCTGCCCAGGGTGGCTTTTCTTCAGATCTCAGCCTTCTGAGTAGTTACAGACGTGAGCCAATGCCCAGCTGCTTCTGATATTCTTACACCTTTAACCGCAGCCAAACCCAACCATTTACAGTTTTCCAAAAATCCATTGTACTACATGCTACTGTGCCTTTTGGGTTATCTGATATACCTTTTTGGTTACTTTACAGTGATCGTAATCATACTCTTTTACCTCACCAAACTTCAATTCCTTTGGTGAAATCTTTTCAAATTAAACTGGACCTACATTTTTGTATATAGTTTTTATTGTAAAAATACTATACAGAAGGGTTACAGTTACATGAGTAAGGTAATGAGTACATTTCCTATTGAGCGATGTTACCTCCTCCTTTACTTTTCCCCTACCATCCCTCCCCATCTCCCCAACCCTTCCCTTCCCTGCCCCCGCCCCGAAGTTGTAAAGTTCGTTATCAACATAGTGTCTTGTACATCTCATTGTTACAATGGATCAACCTATATCTTTATTTCAGCATTTTGTTATTTCCTTTCCCCTCCCGAATCAGAAAATATATACACAAGATACAGGGCACCAGAATCAAATACAGTGAGAACAGGGGTTATATCATGGGGGAAGAGCATACAAAAGAAACAAAAAATCACATGGTACATTATAAGTACATTAAAAACAACAGCAAGAAAGATAAAACCACTTGTGTCTCTATCTTGGGATTCTTTTTGCTTAGCATCATCTTATATGGTCATATGTATATAGCTTTTGAGCTTTTCTGCTTAGTATATGTCTAGAGCAAGCAGAAAAGTTCAAAAGCTACCTGACCTACATTTTGAAATCTGTAGCAATCTGAATGTTGCTCTGTAGCCCTCTGCAGGACAGTTAAAAGATGAGGCTTTGGGGAGGTGGGTAAGCCCTGAGAGCTCCACCCTGGTGACTGCAATCAGAGCCCTTATAGAACCGGTTGGATGATTTCCCTCACCTCTTCCATCTTGGGAGTCAGGAGGTGGTATATAGAGCAAGCCCTCACTGGAAACTTGACCTGGCTCTTTCTGGCCCCTGGGACAATGAGAAATACATGTTTTTAAATAAATCATCCAGTCTAAGTTTTTTTGTTTTTGTTTTTATTTATTTATTTATTTTTGGTCAGTTGTGGGGTTTGAACTCTGGGCCTGGGTGTTCTCCCTCAGCTCTTCAGCTCCAGGCGAGCACTCTACCACTTGAGCCAAGCACCACTTCCAGTTTTCAGGTGGTTTATTGGAGATCAGAGTCTCACAGACTTTCCTGCCCAGACTGGCTTTGAACAGCGATCCTCAGATCTCAGCCTCCTGAGTAGCTAGGATGACAGGTGTGAGCCACTGGCACCTGGCCAGACTAAGGTGCTTTTTAAAATTGCGGTTTGAATAAACCAAGACAATTCATATTCTATTATCAAACTGCGCAGATCGTCTGAGCCCTCACAATTTCACCTCCTTCATGGCCACCTGGGACCCCATCAGCCACTGTCACCGCTATCAGCCACTGTCACCACCGGGATACTGCAGTGCTTCCTAACTAGTCCTTGGGTTTCCCTCTGCCTCCTGATGTTGGAAGTAACCTTGGGTTTCCCTCTGCCTCCTGAGGTTGGATGTAACACCCACCCAGAACCACCCTTTCAAAACTTTAAAAGCCATGTTATCCTTGTAGGTTTTGCTCAAACCCTGCAATCATTTTCCTGTAGCCTGTGTCTTTAAGCCTCAGGTTCAACTGCCAGATGGCAGAGAGTATATGGTAAGGCAAAAACCTCTAACATGGTAAGCTAGGAAATAAAAGAGAAACAGAGCAGGATCCCAGAATTCACTACAAGTGCAGCCCTCTAATGACCTAAGAACCCACTGCTAGGCCCCAACTCCTAAATGCTCGTGTCAGGCATCTCTCACCAGCACCACCTTAGGAAACAATCCATGGAACATAATGGTTGAATATTTTCCAAAATTGCTAAGTTTGAATTTTCAATGCTGTTGAAATCTTAAATCAAGTTCAGTTGCCTGCAGCATATCATTGGACTTCACTGAATGAAGGTCAGTTACATGGAAGCTATCAGTGAGGTGAAAGTAAGAACCCATTCTGCCTGTGCAAACAGGATCTTGTTTCTTAGGAAGAGAACACAGTTGTCCAGCCAACATGGGCCAATTCAACAACTGAGGCCAAAGAAGCAAGGGACCTCAGTGAACCATTGCTTATAGTTAGAATGTCATGCCCGGGGATGTTTTGGCCCTGCTTCTGCTCCTGGCCTGTCCTCTGCCTTGAGCATCCCTCTCAACCCCCTGATACACACATACAATGACAGAACTTCCTCCTCTGTCTTCCCCAAAGCTCTCCACTTCAGTTGATCTCCTGGTTGTCACGGAATGGATTAAAGATTAAATAGGAGAAAGAAAATAACCGTAGGACTAGCTATTTGTGTTGTGCAAGAATTTTGTTTAGAGGTTATAATTAACTATCACCGTCAACATTTATCAAGCACCAACAGAACAGGTGACACAGGCAGACACATCACAGAAATAAGGGCAGTTCTATCCTCATACTTGGTGAATTTACAACACAGGTTTCCCTTCTTTTGAACAGCTGCTCTTCTCAGCACACAGCCCTACGATGCAGTCCCAACACCTCTGATATTTGTCATTAGGTCTTGGTGGTCTCTTGCTGAATTTCTCAGACATTGCTTGACACTCCAAGTACATGATTAAAACACCAAACAAAACACCATGTTTACCGTTGACCTTCACGTTTTATAAAGAAACATCTATCTTTGTTCAGAGCCTCCTGATTTCTCACTTGAATTCCCACCCCTGCCATCTGTATTATTATGTCATCCTGTTGCTGATTGGGCTCAAGATCTCCATCCTGCACCCCTGTTACCCACTGGTTGTGGATCTTCAGCTGTCAGGCATCAGCCAGAAGAGCCCAGATTCCCACACATTCTCCTGGCAGGTATGATTCCTCCCAGAGCACATTCCACAGCACACTATTTCAAAACGTATCACTTGGTGTTATTCTTATTTCCTTATTTGTTTGTCTTACCCACTAGACTGTGAGATCCTCAAGGACAGAGAGTATGTTTTATTCATCTTTGTGTTTCTGACGGTGCTTATCATGCTGCCTGGGCAGATAGGCCTCAGTAAGTGTAAGTTGAATGCCTGTCCCTCTGAAAATTCTCCACATGTACACAGCCCATCTTGCAGCAGACTTCTGACGCTTTCCCCTCTTCTCTAAGCCCCGACTCTGGCTTGAGACAGATAGGATAAGGTCTGCACAAAAGCAAGCAAGTGCTTAAATCAGTGACTCTCATAGTGGGCACTGAGTAAATGTTTGTTGACAAATGAATGCCTGAAAGGAGATTTCACAGTCTGTCCCTGTCTATAGCAGCCACTTCTGGCAGAATGCAGTTCTTTCTAAGCTTAATACTGCCTCCTACCAGTACCCAGACTTACTTCCTATCCACCAGCAGGTACCCAGGCTAGCTACCCTGCCTAAAATGAGCTAAGCCCCTCTCTGAGACCAACTGATTCACAAGGATAACCAAGGCCTCTCTGTGTTGTCAGATCTCTAGCATTTAAGCTAGCCTAGTAATCCAACTAATCCTTGCTTATCTGTGAGTAGGATGTAGACTTAACCACAGAGGTTAAATGGTCTGGCTATACTTTTGAATGTATCCCCCAATAACACCTATTGGACACTTAATTGCCAACGTAACCACACTAGGAGGTGGAGCCTAATGAGAAGGGGTTAGGTCATGAAGGTCAATTCATCCTCATGAATGGGTTAATACCAGTTATAAAAGAGAATGAGGCTGTGAGTTTGATCTCTCTCTGCCTCCATCTGTCTGTCTGTCTGTCTCTCTCATTCTTTCCCTCCTTCCTGCCTCAGCCTTTTCTCTTCTGCCGTGGTAACAGATCTTGGACACACCAGCGTACAGAACATGGCCCAACAAAGTTACTTTCATTTTAATTATCCAGTCTTAATGAATTCTATTATAGCAACACAAAACGGACAGCCAGGCTTCGAGTCTCCCTCCTACCTTGTATCCTTTCTCTAAGATGTGCTTCCTATAAATTTCTGTTTCAAACATTAAATACCAACCAGTCATCCCTTCTTTCTTATTCCCTTCCCATGTTTCTCTCGGGGAAGAGAGCAAATTACAAAACAGAAACCACTGTAGAGCAAAGGGAAAGAAACAAAAAGCCCTACATACTCCATAAATGCCATAGTGTGATCTTGATCAAAGAAAACACTGAAGACGCGTTTAATAATCACCGGTGCTTCTCAAAGCCCTGCATATGTGTTTTAACTCTGAAATCACATCTCAGAGTTAAACGCAACAAGCACAGAGTAGGTGCTGTTCTCCCCACTTTGCAGGTCAGGAAACTGACCCTTAGAGAGTTGGTCACTTCCTAAAAGTAAAGCCAGCAATGAAAGGCTGAGCTAGGGTTTCTCACTGGCTCCACTATTGCTCACTTCTGCTCTGGTCCTTTCAGACCCAAGGCCTGCAAGTCTTGAATGACCTGTGACCTTCATTCCAACTTGTGATGGCCAATACCTTGCAAAATTCTCAATAAGTGGCTAAGAGTTTTCAGCAACTCCATTCTGGCTGTGATACCATAACTAAATCCATGAAATGAATCTTTACTAATGGGACATTTTAATGCCAGGGACAATTCTATTTCTATACCCTTCCTTCAAGTATAGAATTGTGCTTTCCCTATAATACATACTCAACAACAACAACAACAACCAGAAAAAAACAGACAAAGAAAAGAGAAGAGTGAGAAAAACAGGAGGTAGGGATAGAGGAGGGACAGGACAGGAGGATGAATTCATGTTGGTACATTTTTCTCTTCCCCTTATACGAAAGCAGTAATCTGAGTTTCTCATTATATGAGCCTCTTATTTTCATCCATAAAGCTGTTCTATCCTATTCTTTTTGGAGTGGAAAAAAGATGCAGCAAAGCCACACACCCTGCCAGCTCGGGACACAGAAATGATAGGGGACTATCTCAGCAACTCAGCAGGGAGAGTGCATGTCAGCGGAATGCAATCAGCCAACCTCAAGTCCAGCGAGGAAAGCTCGAGTTAACTACGCCCCTCTGCTTGTGAAAATTGTAGTGGCTGGAAAGGGAAAATGTATTTGAGAATATAGCCAGTAATAAAGTGCCTTTGCTGGGAGGCAAGTTATGAGAAGAGAGACATAGTAAGCTAGATAATAGGGTTTAAGGTCCAAGGGTCTTTCTAACAGAGACAAAGAAACTCAAGATGGGGCTGTGGTTTGGAGCCAGCATGGTGTAATGAAAAGAGCATGGGTCTTCCGATAGGCGCAGAGAACAAGTGGACCTCCCTGTGATCTACTAAGTGGACTCAACAAATGATGAACCTTGAATCAGGATGAACTTCTGAGTCCCTCAGAGAGTAATACTAATACCATGGAGGGTTTTCGGTGATTAAATGAGATAATACCTTACTTGTCCTTGCTAAATAGTAGCTGTTTCCTAGAGGAGCCCTTTTAAGCCTAGAGTCATTCTGCCAGAATTGCCAAGTAGATGTATGAAGGCTTGCAGCTCCAGAAACACTGAAGGACAGCTCATCCCCAACAGCCAGGAGTCTGTGTGATCATTCAGATCATTTTATTATTATCATTAAGTGGTTGTACAAAGGAGTTTGTATTTAACAAAGCAGTTTATGGATACTATGTCTCTTGATCACTGTCACCGTTTTCAGCATTCTCTCCCATCCCTCCCCTACACACTCCTTCCCGCAATCTTCGGTGTCGGATAGACATTGGTTCTTGTCTGCATTCCCATCCCTTCTCCTCTTCATTTGTCTACCTCTTTCCCTATGGGCACCCCTGCTTCCTGACGTGTTATTTTGCTGAACTTTGATTTTAGCTTTCTAAGGAATTACACTATTTGAGATCTCCCTTTAATCTACTGTATTTCAGTCATTATCTTTGTACACACTTGCATACCACTCAATGTATTTACTTATGAGTGTGTGAGCTAAATCTAGCTTCCACATACAAGGGAAAACATGAATCCTTTGTCTTTCTGGGCCTGATTTACTTCACTTAATTTTTTCCAAGATTTTCCATTTCTTTACAAATGGTCCAATGTCATTCTTTTTAATAGATGAGTAAAATTCCATTATCAATAAAATATATAAACATAATAATAATAAAATATATAAACATAACATTTTCTTGCTCTCTTTGTCTATTGAGGGGCATCTGTAGAACAGGAGGTCATAAACTCCAAATCCCTTCTTTTTCCCTAGAAAGAGTCCTCAAAGTGTCTTTAGGAATGGCTACTGCAGTGTCCTATCATTTTTTTATGAAAGCCTTTGATATGAAGTGCAGCTGACCATGCAGCTATAAGCTTGCATAGGACGGTCGCCTTTACGACAAAAAGAAGGTAGAAGTTTCTCTCTACTCATAATGCTATTGTACCAGACGAAGGAATCAGACCCTTGCTTGGGAGCCAGATTCATAACTTATAAAATAAGGGGCCTCAAATAATTTAATGGATTGTCTCATGTCTCATCACAAATTTGGGAATAATTGTATTGCTGGGCTCACAACGTTTATTTCAGGAGCCAATAATATCACACGTAGGTCAGAGGTGACAGCTGATTACGTCATATCACATCACAGTTTTGCCAACAAGAAGGTACTGGGTGAAGATGATCAGTTTACATATTTCAGCGTGAGGCTTGCTTCACAGTGGGGACTAAAAACTGCTCTGGAATTCTAAACTTTGTGTCATCTTGGTAACTCTAGCTTAGGACAATGTATTAAATCGTTATAAAAAGAGGAGCTAGGGAAGGAAAAACAGATCCTTATTTTTTTTTATGTCTCCTGGGTGTGCTGAAACACCTCCTCAGCTTTGTTCCCTGTGTTCATAATGTACCTGGCACATCCCCAATCCAGACAGATTGAACCGCCGGTTTTATGGCTCCAGGCTGGCTCACCCACCATTGTCCTTGTCCCTTTACTACCCAAGGAAGCACAGGTGCTGCTAGGTCCCAGGCCGGCTGGCCTCTCCTGTGAGACCCGCTGGCCAGACCTTTCCCTGGTACTGAATTCCACAGGCAGCAGGCCATCTGGAGCAGAAGGTCGCCCTTCTCAGGAAGGAGATGGCAGTGGTAACAGGTGTTAATAAATGCAGATCCATGGCCAGCGGTCGGCATGGAGCATTTTATTAGGCAATCATATATTTTCATTAGTGATGGTGATGAAGCACTTAGGCTTTTATGGGGTGTTTTAATGTTTCATTTTGCCACCAGACTTTATTACTATGCCAGCCTATTGCCTGCTGGGACAGGCCTCTCCCACTCTTTTCTTCAGTGCAGAAGCATTCCAGACATTTCCTTTCCCCAAGCTTCAACTTCCCATCTGCTTAAGGAGACAGCCGGGTTGTTAAAGGCTGTGAAGTCAATGACAAGCCCAGCTCATAATTTTTATGTCCTTGTTATAGCCTGATGCCCCCCAGAATGCCATCAGGAGGTTAATGGTTTAAGTGGAACAGTAACATTCGGACAGCTGCACCGTGGACACCTGGCTCTTAGTATAAAACCCAGTTGAGTGTGTTTGGGGCATATACTAGAGACAACATCTCTATGGTTCTTCCAGGAGTGAGGGTAAGATTCTCTTGTTAGAAAGGCTGCAAGACATTATTGACTCACTGTGACTCTTCTCATGTGGCACACAAAGGTGCAGAGGCCAGTGATGGAGAATGACTTGCCCAAGGTCACACACAGAGAGAGGAGAAACTATGAGCTCTAAGAGCTGTACAGGAATTTGGCCACTGAGGTGGTGGCCTGACTTCACTACCAGTCAGGGGCCAAACTCTAAACTCAACAGGAACATCTCCATTGAAAGTCATGAGGGGAGATTCAAGAGATCAACTAGCTCATCTCACCTCCTGGTTTTGCAGGTATAAAAATTAAGGTTGGAACAAAAGAAAATTGATTTTACCCAAGGTAATTAAACATCTCATGCCAGCCTAACCATTTCTCAAACCAGAGGAAAACCTCCCCAGAAAGAACTTAATTTCTTGGCTTGAGATGTAGTATACTGGTAGATTGCCTGCCTAGCATGTGTGAAGTTGTGGGTTCTACTCCCAGCTTGTGCTTAAAGACATTTTTCATCCCTATCAATTACTTAACACTTATTAGTGTAGTATTATCTAAAAATGTTTGCAAGATTCCATCTTTGTGGCATTATGGATTACATTTAAAACACAAGGTGGGGTTTAGAGTAACTCCTTGAAGGAGAATGTCATCTGCTCAAAGAGCCACAACTTTCAGTCAGAAAAGCAAGCATTCCAACCAGAATCCATCTTGTGCCAACAGGATGACTTGTGTCTCAGTTTCTTAATATGTGGAGTGGGAATAAAACCAGACACTTCAGAGTGTGGAGAGAATTCAGCCAGGCAAAGTATAAAAAATGCTTTGCTACTGCATCACCACCATGAAATATACAGTACTTACTATAATGATTGTAATCATATATAAAGAAGAAAAGTGATAGGATTGGAGAATGTATAGCTTTCAAACTCCTTTATAAGCACAGGTTTTCTTCATTCTAAAATGCCTAAGAACAATGACATTGAACATGAAGAGGTTATAAGAACCCTTTGATTGTATAATCTCTATAGCGATGGATACACAAATTCTTACAACATAAAAGGGTTAAAAATAAGCTAGTGAAGATGATTTATTAAGAGGGAAGCAGTGAGGCTAAGAGGTTGATTTTTCAGAATGTATATAAGGTGAAGGCATAGAAGAAGGAAAACAAACTAGTCTCATGTTCTCTTAAGTATTTATTATAACCATGGGGTATATGCTTGATGGATAATACATGTTATAAAGCACTGAATGAATGAATCTAGACGTGGATCAGTGAGGATGCTCTGTCCTCTTTTCATATGGGTGCTGTAGGACAAGGCTGGAGGACCCAAGGAGACAATTTTCGTTTCCCTTTATAACCAAGAGCTCCCTTTCTTGGGAGAGCCAGAAACAATGACTACTATTTTTATCTGTAGCCCCTCTGTCCATGTAATCATTCTAGAATATCTGAAAAAAAGTTGATTTGGTAAAATACCTCCTGAAATCCTTTCATGGCAACTTCTGAGATGTAGGATGAGAAATCATGAACCAAACATATGGAGGACTGGTTTCTTAGATGTACCCTAATTATACATTAAAAAAGACTGCCTGGAATCTTCAGACCCACACACTCTAATGATAACCACTAAAAACATGCTCTCACTGAACAAGAGAGAACACACAGAATTTATCTTTTCATGGTATGATTTTTCATGCATAAAATAGGTTCTCTAGCCCTTTTAACCTTTCAGTCTTCATTTCCTTTGCTCCTAATACTTCTGCATGTCTTCCTCTAATTTCCTCCAAAAAAGTCCTAACTTCCATAGCTGTTATCCTACCCATTTGCTGACAAGGATCTGGCCTATAGGACAGAAAGTTGGCAAACACCCACATTGCTGAAGAGAGACTGTATAACCTTCCATCCATGTACCCTTGTCTTTCTCCTCTAGAATAGGGTTAATGGTTCTCTCTATTCAGTACCCAGGAGCTCTTTTCCTTCAATGTTCTAGTGTTTCTGCTGTATCCTCTGATTATACCCATGTTGAAGCTCTGTTTCCCCCTCATGAATATAGAATATTCTCTAAACCCCACAAGAGAACCTGAAAGTCGCTAAGCAAAACAGGGCAAGTTCTCAGGAGTGCTAGTAATCTATTCTGTTACCAGCTGGTATTCTGCTGGTCTCCAGAGAGTGCTTTCTACACTGACATCTGCAGAGAGGTGCATCAGCTGGGTCCACCCTGCAGCTTTCAATTTCTAGTCTCTTTCTTCTCTATGCCAGTTGTATGCATAGAAAAAAAATGGTAGTTTGGAGGGAGGAGAGGACATGGTCATGCCTGCCTGTAATTTAGCATTTAAAAGGCTGGGAAAGAAATCTGAGAGGCTGAGGACAGTCTGAGCAATGTAGCAAAGCCTTTTCTCAAAAAACCAAGAGTGATAGGTTAAATTTAGATATGGAACATATTACATTTTCAGTTTTAGACAGATACACAGATGACTTCTCTCTTGCAAAGACACCTGTTGCTATGGATTTTTATTACTCTAGAATAATCCATATTCTTGTTTAACTATCAAGATGTTCATGGGTTCATATAACGTTATTCAAGAAATACATGCAATATGCCAGCCAGTCATAAATATAGTTTGCACAAAAGTAAATACAATGGCTGTATGTGTCCAGGTGCCGGTGGTGCATGCCTATAATCCTAGCTGCTTGGGACCCTGAGATGAACAGCCTAATGGTTTCAGGTCAGCAAAAAGGCCTCCACCCCTCTCAATGGATGAAACGAAGCATAATTGTATATGTTTGTAATCTCAGCATACAAAAAAAATAGGATTTGGTTTCCATGTGTGTACTCAGGCACGAAGCAAAAATAAATCCTACCTTACAAATCATCAGTGCAAAAGAGTACTGAAGGAGTGGCTGTCTAGCAAACATGAAGCCCTCAGTTAAAACTCTGAAACCACACAAAGAAGCAAGTTAAAGAAACAAATGGCTGAGTAAGCTAGAAATCTTCATGCTCTTGATAAAGGTAGTCCTGTCAACAATTGTTACCAGGTTTTTGCTTCACAACAACTGCCTAATAACAGAGACACTGGAGAAATTCAACACTTCCAGAATCTCAAGAAAGAGAATGCTAGATGGTTTGATTTACCTTGATTTTTCTTTTTCTGCATCACATTGTTGATGTCTGAAACTCGGCTGAGCCAGCTAGTCTAGGGTATGGAAGGGACGTTTATTTACATACTCTGACACTTTTCTGTTAGACACTGCCTTTAACTCTTTCCTGTTGTTAAACTCACCCGATACAGGATTTCTTTGGCTCACAGTTCCAGAGTCTGTGAAGTCCCTGAGCTCAGCAGAGGCATCTGGTAAGGGCCTTGCCTACAGCACAGCATGGCAGATGCAGATGGCATCATAGGAACCCAGAGCTAGTGTACCAGCTTGGGTCTTTCTTCTTCTTCTTCCAAGACTATACCGACAACTGGGGACGGGGGTCGGGGGGGGGGAGGGAGAGTCTAATGCTTTTAACCATACTCACCTTCCAAAGGCCTCATCTGCAACCATTGACAAATGACTTTTGAGATTCCAGTATATGCATGGTAGGGGACAAAAGTTTACATTATGGTGGATTCTTTGCCTTATGACAACCTCCCCGATTTCACATCAGACCTGCAGCCTGTTCTCCGGTTGTGTTTTCCTCTCTTGACAGACATACTCAAAAGCTTTTTCCTCACTGCCTAAAAACTTTTACCTCCTTTGAAATATATTGCCCTTCTACAGTATTCTTTCTCGGTGCTTGATTAGGCTTTCATTCTTTCTATTCTTTGTATCTAAGGCAAAAATGACTTCCTCTTAGTCCCCATTAAACTTCTAACCTCTTTCCCTAACATGAGGATGCAAGTATTTGTTTGTCCAGTAGCTAAAATTTAGGTTTCCATTCAAGTAAAAAAATCTTAGGAGTGGACGGGTGATGCAAATACTATAAGCAAGTGAAGAAAGCTAGGTGCAAAACAGTAAGGCATGGGTATATATAGAACTCAGCTCACTGGAAAATGCACGCCTCATCAAAAGACACCTGTAATGACACTCTCCCTCTGTAGACTTAAAAAATAGCAAACAACAACAACAAAAAACCCCAAAACATATGTTAACTGGGTACAGTCTCTATATTTCCAACACAGGAGATAAATATCTGGTTCAATCTTAGCCAAGAGGCCTGGCAAGCTAACATTCCCATTTGTTGTCAGTATCTCGACCCCTGAGGGGTCAAAACTGCAAAAAAATAAATGACTATCTTAAAAAGTTAAAACACAATACATACAAATGTTCCTGAATATATGTGAGCATCAAGTGGAATAAAACATATGTTCCAGGAAGCCAGAGAAAGGAGTCATTAATTTTAATTAAAACATCTAGGCAGATTTGCCCCCAGGGAATTAACGTAAGAAAACAGAGGTCTGTGCCCTTCTGACAAATGTTAAAAGTATTCAGTAGTCAAAACATATTACTGCTCTGTGATTCTTTTCTGTCCATCTTCTATGTATGTGTGAATCTAGATGGCATTTTCTCCGACTTCTATTGCTTAGAGATCATTCACATGCTAATAATTCCTGCCACTAGTGCACTTACGTTTCCGCACCTCTGTTTCTCAGTGATGTATTGGCATTCATACTCATCACTCAAGGGCCAGCTATCATTTTACCAGCGGTAACATCTCTTTATCCACATGGCAATTAGCACAATCACAAAACCTCTCACAAGGCAACCAGTGGCCCCATTACCCAACTCCATAGATAGACACCATTTTATTTACTTCTGGAATTGTCTGATAAACCTTCGAAGTGTGACTACATTGTACTGAAAAACTTCATAGTAGAATCTGGTTTTTAGAACACTTTTCATGGTGTTTCTCAATACTAGACTTCACTCTGTTTAAATTCCCCATCTACCAGATTAAAAAGCCGAGCAAACAGAGACAAATGGTGTCCAGTCATAAGGAACCTGAAGTATGCTTTCTTACCTGGGGATATAACCACCTATGCATCCAGAGCAGTAAATGGCCCAGTGAGCCATGTTATAAGGTACTTTCATTTAGATTTTTATCCCATTAGGTAACTCAAAATGTTCACATCTTCCTTCTTGCCTCCTAAGGGGTTTCTGTCTTTACTTAGAGAGGTTAGGTGATCTCAGTTCAATTCAAAACACTCTTAATTCAGGTCTGTGGTTTAGACAAGATGGCAGAGAGCCTTGATATGGCTGGTGTAAAACTTTTACCTCTATGTATGCAATTTTTCCTGAGTGTGTATAAGCAAAAATGTCAGTACATTCTTGAGATTGTATTATCCATCATAAACAATTTGAAAAGATAATTGCTATATTTTTCTTGAAAGTGCTTAATACTTGGTATGCTCAGTCCTGAGTACTTCAGACACAAGATCTCATTTAATCTCCTAATAATCCTATGAGATAACAATTATTATCTCCATTTCAAAGATTGAAATTGAGGCTTAACAGAGTTAAATAACTTGCCCAAGGTCATGCAGCTAGACAGCGGAGAGGCTAGGATTAACTCACAGTTGTTCTGGCCGCAAAGTCTGAATCTTAACTACTGAATTATGTGTCACCTGGTACCCAAATCCTACAAGAACTGGCTATAAACATATTTAGCCTTCAGGGATCTAGACTCCTAGTAGAGTCTTAGATTCCCTGGTTTTAGAAAGTATCCAAAGGATAAGCTGTTGTAGCCTCTAACTGATAGGCTGAGATAGATTTCCAGTAAGATTTCAAGTCTGTTGCAAAAAATAATTCTACTTATAAGATTTTTTTAAGCAAAGGAGACACATTCTGAGAAATATATCATTAGATCATTTATTATTGTGTGTGCATCCCAGTATGTCCTTACACACAGTAAAATGACCACAATGTCACTACATTGTATGTTCTGTGCGACCACCATTGTATATGTGGTCTGTCTTGGCTTTGTTATGTAAGTATTAGTTAATATACCAGTTTACTAAATGTGATTTTTTTTTAAGTAAAGAAATGATGGCTAAGTATGGTAGTGTAGGCCTGCTAATCTCAGCTATGTGGGAGGTGGAGATGGGAGAAATACAGTTGGATGCGAGAGTAGGCAAAATTTAGCATGATCCTAGTTCAGAAGCAAGCTAAAAGCAAACTCCTATAGCACCTGCTACCCAAAAGAGTGGAGGGAAGAGAATAGTTAATGCACCTCTTGACAAAAAGTATGACAGCTTATCTAAAAAAATAGCAAATACAAGAAGGCCTGAGTTCATGGCTCAATTGATAGATCACTTGCTGAGCAATCAAGGCCCCTGAGTTCAAACTCCATGATATTAATTGAAGGTTATTATATAACTATTAGCTACATGCCATCATGATGCAGGTATATATGTGATGATCATATTTTCCAAATCACAATTCTGAATGGATAACTAGAGTGATGATAATTTTATGTGGACATAAGGAAATATATTACAAGAAAATCAGAACTGCTCCATAAGGTAAGACATAAAATGTATTAAAACATGGTCTTTACTCTCAATGAGTTTAAAGCCTAAATGCAAAAAAATCAAAGAGTGAACACATCATGGTATCATAATGGTCATATTAGCATTACTAAGTTATACTCCACAACCTAAATATTCCATTCAGAAATAGCTTGCTCAAGTTCTAAATCAATTAACAAAGATCGTTGAGACCTCAAGGTTATTTTTAAAGTTCCTTAAGTACATCACTTTCCTGAGGTAGATTATACTAAACATACATTAAAATAAACCAATTGAATGAAATAAAATTAAACTAAAAAAAAATAAACCAATTGTATGTAAAGACTGATTATTTGGACAGAAAAAATGTACCCATGAAATGTCTACTCATATGAAGAAATGCGTAATTTTTAACTACCCAGAAATTCTCCTGAGATGCCCTCTTACTAATTCCTTTCTCCAAAGTCATCCCTGCCCCGATGTCTACCGTACTCACCAAAGAGGTTTTGTCTTTCTTTTTCTGAATCTCATCTACACAACGGCCCAGAGTATATCTTATTTTATATCTCTCTTTCCTTGTCAATATTGTGTTTGTGAATTCATCCGCATTGATGCATTGTTGCCGATAGCAATAATTTCCACAGCTTGTTTATTTTCATTGCCATGTTCTATTCTAATGTATAGCTTGTAATCCATTTTGTTGCAAGTATTTTGGGTGTTTATTACTGAATAGTAGAGTATTGTATGAATATACATATATATACACTCGGCTTATCCATTTACCTGCATATTGTACTATTTCCAATTTAGGATTTTATATATAAAGCTACTCATACTTATGCTTATATGGACTTATGATTTATTCCTCTTAGCTAACTTCCTCAAAGTGGAATTAGTCAGAAGTATGACAGGCATGTGTTTAACTTGCTGTGATTCTGACAAACTACTGTCCTGACTCTTCATATAGTATTATCTCCGTACTGGTGTTTAGGAGAACTGTTACAGATCCTCTCCTACACTTGATATAGGCAGATTTTGACTTTTGATTTTGAAATTTAGACATTTTAGAGTATATACTGGTATCTCTTTATGATTTTAAGTTTTATCTCATTAGTAATGAAGATTTTGTTCATTTGCTTATTTTCCATTCTAGTATTTTTTTTTCAGTAAAACATCTAGCTTTTCATTTAACTATTTGTCTTGTTATTGAGCAGTTAAGCATTTTTTTTCTTCCTGGACTTGGGTCTTGAACTCAGGACCTGGGCACTGTTTCTGAGCTTCTTTGTGCTCAAGGCTAGCACTCTATTACTTGAGCCACAGTGCCATTTCCAGTAATTTCTGATTAGTTTATTGGAGATAAGAGTCTCACAGACTTTCCTGCCCAGGCTGACTTCAAATTACTATCCTCAGATCTCAGCCTTCTGAGAAGCTAGGATTACATGTGTGAGCCACTGGTGCCTGGCATGTAAATATTTTTTACATAGACTAGATAGAAGTCTTTAGTTGGATGTATGATTGACAAATATTTTCAAAATTTTCTTTATTCTTTATAGATTTGGAAAATTGTTAATGATAGGATTATCTATCAATCTGAATTAGTACTGAGTTCACTTATTAATTTAAATTGTGTTTCCATAAATTATTTTTCAATTTAGTACATATCATCTGCAGTGTATAACAATCTTATATCTGCCTTCCAGTCTGTATATCTTGCATGTATTTTCTTTTCATCTTGTGTTGGCTACAAAGTCCAAGAATCATGTTGAATAGCAGTAGTATTTGGCATCACTGCTCATTTATCTGATATTTTACCAAATGTATGAGGTTTGCTATATATTCTCTGCAGTCCATTCAGTATTATTTTAAGAAAGATTATTTGCATCCCTAGTTAATAAGAGATTGTGATGAATGCATGCTCATCTCTGTTAATTTTTTTTTCTTGTTACAGTGGCTATAGGACTATAAAGGAGAATAGCAGAGTTACAGGATGACATACTGTGACATATCTTCCATTTATGGCTATATATAACTATATTTATTGATCAAAACACATGGCACCATGTGTTAGAATAGGTGGTTTTCACACTATAGAATATAACCTAAAGATAAGGAAAAATATTTGAACAAATGTCCTAATGCCAACCATAACAATTTCCCCAAAGTTTTACTAAAGTTCACTCACCTATGGGTTTAATGATGGTGCCTTGTTGGTGACAGTGCACCTGCCGTGGCGCCCCTCATTCACTGCTCCCCAAATGGCAACTCAGCTCCCAGCAGATCCTGAGAGCATCTTGAAAACATTGCTTTTATGAAGCATTTATCCAACCTTGCATCTCTAACAATTGCGATTTTGCAAGAGAGTACCAGATCCAGCAAATAAAAATACAGGATTCCAAATCTGAATTTCATACAAACTACCTGTAAGTTAGCTATTCTCTGACTGGCCTGCTTAGGCTTCAGGAGCTAACTATGGGGCTAGCGCTGGGCTGGGAATAGCTTCCCCAGCAAGCTTTTGCAAACTCACAGAACCTTGTGTCTCAATGGCTTATAGGGTTTTCAATAAGGCAGCCATGTCCGAATTGTCTCATGGTCCCTTCCTCCCTTGTGGGAAGTATGTTGAGTCTATGAGCCCCATTGGAGGGTCAGCTACCATATTTTCCTTGTAATTGTCTTCATTGAGGATGAAAACTATCAGATCAAAATGGTCCCTTGGTGCACTCACTGTTCACGGGCTGGATTTACACAATCAGACAAGCCCACATATAAGTGAGGCTGGAAATTCCCAGCACATGTACATATACATGTTTTAAAGACAGTCCTCTCTGCCAAATATGCAGTACAGCTACAGATGCCCAAAGAGGGTTAACTCTGTGAAAGGCATTCCAGCCAAAGCTACTCAATGTTGACTCTCGTTTTTCATAGGATAATTTCTGGTGGCTCAGCCAGTCAGCCAGCCAGCCAGCCATGGTGAACACTGAGAACATGAAAGGGGGTTTTCATTGCGAGCTTATCAAACAGACCAAACACGGGCTGAGCTTTTAAGATAGGACAGACCTTAGACCTTTCCAGAAGTGAGAGACTGTGGTCTACGTGAGAATTTTTCATCTTCTTGACTTTGGTGTTGTTTTCTACTGGTTCAACTTGACAAATGAGACACCACTCCTTCCCAGGTTCAGAACTCTATAAACAGGTTACGTTTATCTGAAAATCAGATTCATTTCACTCATGGAGGCCATCCTTCCCAACATGGAGCACTGATTGTAGTTGGCAGCGCCTTAGATAACTGTGGCCAAATGCATTTTTCATGCCCAGATTTCAGATGTTTTCTGTGATCAAGTAATTTCTTGTAATACTGTCACCAAAGCCCTAGTCCCACAGCTGTCCCCAGCTTGAGTCCATATATCATTTTTCTTAATCTAGCTCCCCCAAGGAATTGCACTCTCTAGCAGCATTTTCTTAGTGTCTACTTCCAGTTCAGAATTCAAAGGCCTGAAGCACTTAGAGGACTGTCTCATTGATTCCTTATTGCCTGCATTTGTGAAATTAAAGGATAAAAAGTTTGCTCAAGTCACTGATTGCCAGAGTGGGACTCAAATATTGGGTCTGAGCTCCAGATACATCTTTCTTATATAAAAAGACTGATAAGTGGGAATTAGCACCTATTTTTTGGTTATCATCTATGCATTTGAGTAGTCAACATTTTTTAGATTTTCAGAGAAGTTATGGAGGCGTATGAACTTTGACTCTTTTTTGAGAAACATCTAATGACGTCAGGGTTGTATCCCTGTTTGTTAACAACTAGCTGGAGCTAATCAGAGACTCTCTTTAGTCTAGGATATAGGCTCCCATCTCTCACTGTGTATACCACTCAAAGTGTTCGTGACACTGAATTTGCGTGTCAGCTGCCATTTTATTATGTTGTTCAGATGGCTTATAGGAAAATGTATACTGTAGAAGAAAAGTATTTCTTGGTACTCATAAATCTTAAGGTTAGAAGAATGATAACAAGTTGAGAAGACCTTACGCTTTCAAGAAAATAAACAATTCTTTCATTATATAGATGGTTACACCCTCATATTTAACAGAAAAACAAGGCATATTCCCAGACCAGCATCCGAGCAGTTATTAGCGGTCCATACCAGACCACCAATTCTACCAACTTCAATCAGTTGTACAATGTGTGTGTACCAACCTTTTAAACTCTTGCTCACAATTACCAGTGGCTCCTTATTGCTCCTAATAGGAAGTCTAAGATTTTCAACTCAACCTTAATGGCTATTGAGCAACACTTTCCATGGTAAGACTCCACCTGGTCATAGGCTCTCAAACTTCCACTGCAATTCAGTCAAATTCCATTCAGCTCAATGCATAGTCACTGCTTGCTGGCCTAATAGAAAGTTATGAGAGGGAGAGCAGAAAGTTCTTCCATCACCCTGCAACTCCACCAGTAAAGGCAAGTCTCAGACTCAAAGAAGTCCAGTGTGGGACAGAGGGATGCGAATTAAAGGGAGAGAGTTCAAAGAGGAAGATAAGCTACTGTCTCTTCTTTCCATGCTTTTCCCTTTTGCAAGCTTCCTAGCAGTTCTCCCATCATTTTCCAATTATCCAATGCCCTATGTAGTTCTACACATTTTGTGTTGCTCCTCCTGCCTTCCTTGTGATTCTGGTCTGCTAGCTTGTGAACTTCCCCTGATTCCCTCAGCCCAGGGGGTGTCTGTTGCTAGATGGTAGGACGAAGAGGAGCACATCTTAGCCTGGATTTTGAATTGATTTGCAACTGCAATTGCTGAGACTTCTCTCCTCAGCCCAAATGGAAGCTGTTAGAGGGCAGTGAGTATACTCATAAGCTTTGGCCTCTCGAATATTGAAAACAGACTATGAGCTCGATAGAAATGTGTTAGCTTATAAATTATGCTCACAACAAATCCCCATAGACATAAACAGCTTTAACTATGATGGAGGAAGCACTTTCCTAGGTTTTTTTTCCCTCTTGGGCCAAACAGACATCACTTGCCAAGTTATTCTAAAAATAAACTTCCTAACCTTGGTAATCACATATGGTATGCATCTTCCTTGGACTCCTTCTGTCTGCTCGGATAACTAGAATGCTATAGGTGCAGAATTACAGCTATTTCTGTGGTTTATTCTGTCTAAGTGCCATATTTTATTCTGCTGCAGGCCAAACTAGATGTGCAGTCTCCCTCTGCCCCTTTCTTTTCATTCCTTGGACAAGGCTGCTATTGAGCCAGTTTGAAAAGAGAATGTTAATATGGCAGTGTTTATGGCACACATGTAATGGTAGTACACACATCAAGCCACATGAAGCATCAGGTCAAGACTATCGGTCCTCTTATGCATGTCTTCCTGGGTTGCTCTCACAATAGGCTTTTCTACTATCAAGGTCAGACCTAAGTTTAAAAGCCAAGGATGTTAGGTAGGACTCATTCAAAGAAGCTGATCACATCGCATCTTAAACAGAGGAATGTAGGGGGAAAAAAGATGTAGAGGAGAAAAGGATTATGTACCCTGAAGTCACTGAGGTGGGAATGAGCTGACTTATTGAAGACAGAAGTAGCAGATGTGAGGCAGTGGGACTGGTGGATCATGGGACAAATTCAAGGACTCTAACAAAGCCATTCTATTTCATTTACAAGATCCAGATAAATCCTAACATGTACCTAGTTTGGGAGTTAATTTAAACCAAGAATCCCAGACTGAGGGTGATCTCAGCTTCCCCATTTAGTGAATGATTCTAATTGGTCATAGCATTCTTTGAACTTGATTAGGTGAATGTGGCTGCCATAATGTAAATATTTGTGTTTTTTCTAACTATATACACAGAAATCCTACCTCCCTGATGTACCAATGTTAAGCGCTGGGGCCTCTGGAATACTATGGGTTGTTTAGATCATGAAGGTAAAACTCTCAGGAATGGAATTCATGCCATTATAAAAGAGGAGCCAGCTATGAACCAGGAACTCAGCTCTTGATACACACAAAGTCCGCTAATACCCAGATCTTGGATTTCCAAGATTCCAGACCTGCAAGTAAGGAATCTCTGGTGTTTCTCAGCCGCACAGTATTTGGGTCTTGTGAAGAATCAAGGGCAGTAAGAGCCATGGAAAGATCCACAACTCCTTCAGTTGGCTTTCCTGCATTGTGTACCCTCTTGTGGATGGGTGGGGATCTAGATTAAGGCTACAAAACATTTTTGAAGATTTGTAGTTGTTCTCTTCTATCATTACAGCCAAGGCTCTCTGTGATGCAGCTACACAGCTCTTGAATTGGAATCACTTCATGGGGGAAAGCCCTGACAGCTAACTTAAGATGGAGATGGAGCAAGGCTCATGAAACACTTCCATTTTTGTTAGCTGCTGAAGACCTGGAAGTACGTGCTATGTCAGCCATGATCTAGTCTCTTTAGACAACGACATTAAGTTATATTAAAAAGCAACAGGCATAAGGGTGGGGTTTCAGGTTTGTGATAGACTCCATACCAGGCCGTGTCTGTAGAGAGAAGCTAGAGGAAAAAAATCACCTTACCTTCCCAGCCAGGAAGAAATCTTCATTAATTCATCCCTTCAGTCATTCACTAATCCTTTGATTGTGAAACCCAAGTTTGATGAGAACTGAGGCCTACATGACTAAGGCCCTCACGGAGTGTTTGTGCTCACTTATTTCTAGTGTGGCTGAGAAGGGAAGGCAAGCATGGAGGGAAGGAAATATCAGGTAGGGAAGTAAGTGCTGTGATATTATCTGAGGAAGGTGCTTCAGGAGATTCATGGAGACTCATAGCTTCAGCAGAGAACCAGGAAAAGCTACTGCTCTGGGCAGAAGTCAAGAAGATGGAGAGAGAAAGATATGTCAGGTGAAAGGAACAACATTTAGATGATCTGAGGTATGGAAGAGTCAGATTGAGTGGTTTATCAAGAGAGGAGGAATGGTTTATCAGGTCACAATGAGCTGAGGAGTTTGGATCGTATTCTCCATGCCTTTGGGAGGCATTGAAGATTGAAAGATGTTATACTAAGGAACCTGTCAGGAATGGTGAGAGAGGACCTGGAGAGCAAACATATTCCTTTCTGTTACATACTTCTTAAGGGAGCCTAGGACCACTAGATGACAAAAGGGAAAATCCTCCTTGAAGGACCACCAGGCCAGACTCTTTCCAGAACTCTTCTTAGATGGCTGTGTCCCAGATATTCTAACCATCACAGCTCAGCCTGGACATCCTTTGCTTCCCTCACCCAGGCCCCGTGGCTCTGCAGGGATAGTCTGGAAATCTCTGAATGTAATCAAGCGTGTTGTCTTTCTGAGCCGTGTCCTGCTCATTAACTTATTATGGAGATTCATTAATCCAGTGTAAAACTGTAATTAAAAATAATCCCCTTTTCTCAGAGAAGTGGAG
Source organism: Dipodomys spectabilis (assembly GCF_019054845.1). Classification (NCBI taxonomy): domain Eukaryota; kingdom Metazoa; phylum Chordata; class Mammalia; order Rodentia; family Heteromyidae; genus Dipodomys; species Dipodomys spectabilis. The sequence goes on from NW_024871057.1 coordinate 1,612,975, forward strand.
AGGGAAGGGGCTTCAGAATGGAGCAGTAAATAACTAGGCTGATTACCACAGTCAGAACATGATGATAGCAATTCACCTTTCTCTCCCTTTCTGTAAATTTCTCTTTATTGGGAACGCTGCAGGCTTTCACACTGAACAATTTTCCTTCAGATGTGTCTATGGCTTTTTGGCTGTTCTTTCCCCCTTTGGGAATACTACGGGTTGAGTTCAGAGTCCTGTGCTTGCTCAGCAAGTGCTGTGCCACTTGAGCTATACCTCCAGGCCCCCGTTACATCGGTTATTTTCAAGGTAAGGTCTCTCTTATCTGTCTCCTCCCTCATGGACTGTCCTTCCAGCCTGACTGAGCACAGTTCGTGCAAGGACTGAAGTCTCTCTGAAGAGAACTGAGACCACAGTACGGTCTCTGATGCCCGTACTCCTAGCTACTCAGGAAACAGAGAATGAGAGGAATGTGGCTTGAGGCAAGCCAGGCAAAAGTTAGTGACACCTCATCTCAACAAACAAGCCAAGCGTGGTGCTTCACTTTTGTCATCCTAATTACACAGAAAGTAGAAAGTAGAAGGATTATAGTCTGAAGTCAGCTCCCCTATGCGGGGAGGGGTGGTGGTGGTGGGTGGCAATCCAGACCTTATTTGAAAATGACCAAAACAAAAAGGATAAAGTATGGCTCAAGTAGAAGAGCGCACACCAAGCAATATGAGGTACTGAGTTCAAACCCCAGTAGAATCATTAATTTAAACATGAAGCTCAGGTGAGAACATCCCATGTACTTTACATGTCATCATGTCTCTTAGACGATTCAAAGGGATCAATCTAGAACCACAGAGTTTCAGTGGAGGTGATAGGTCTGGGGAATCCAATTTGATTGCCTCTCTCCCATTTTATCTGCAAATCATACCAGGAATCATGAAATATCACATCATGAAATCATACCATGAAAGGGCCCATTGTGGGCTAGGGCAGTCGATCATCCAGTATCAGAGGCATGAATGGGAGTGAGAGAGCCAATGGTTTCCACATTGAGATTCTGTCAACCTGAGTGGCTTCCTGGGGAAAGAGGAATCCATCAGGGGAAGGAGCTAAGGGTACGAGTTGGCTCTACTTCCTATCCCAACTTATTTCAGCCATAACAACACCCAGAGAACAGAGCAGAGTTCTCTGGGGGAACCCCGCAGGTCTGCTTTCCTTGCCGGGTTTTCTCAGTATAGACTTTGACTCTCTACCTGAAACCCAGCCTCTCAGGAGGCACAGTCATAAAGTCAGACAGCACAGGGGACTCTAGCTTCCACAGCCAACAGGAAGGTCTTGCTCTACTCACATCAAGACTCAATGCACATGCTTAAAATCTTCCGAAGAGGCATGGGAAAGTTTCTTTCCTTGCCACTGAGGCAGGCTCCTACTACCAGGACACAGAAGTTTCTTGTCTACCAGGGCTAAACACAGACTAAACCACAGAAGCCTCTGGAAAAGGGCATCAAGGATCAGTCACTTTGTCTCTTCCTTGAAGCCAGAAGTGGATAAGAAAAACAATTGTGTTATTGGCTGAAGAAAGAAGCTATGGAAAAGGGTAAAGAGTGGAGTGACCAGACACCTCAGAAAACAGAGGCTTAGTACCTGGATCCCAACAAAGGCTTCCTCTATTGTCTACGAGAACCTTTGACCTCCTCAAATGAGTTCCACACAATATATTTTAATTCAGCAAAGATTCACTTCCTCTCCAGATGGCTCAGAAGATTTCAATATAGTGCAAAGATGCAGCATACGGACCCTTCCCTCGAAGAAATCAGCTCTCGATCAGAAAAGGGCAGAAATTGGAGGGAAAGCTAGAAATCAAAGGGAGCCTTTGTCCTGAGACACTTTCTCTGGCACTTCGGGAAAAGAATTCTACTATGAAGTTTGGAAACAGTTTTTGCAAAATGAAAATTGCCAGAACTAAACATAAGTAAGCGTCACGTGCCTGACATCGGCTATGCACACTGGGCTGGATGGCTGCAGACATCTCATGAGGTTAAAAATATTATTATTATAAGTGATGTTTACCCAAATGAATCCAGGAAATGGAACAAGAGGTCTTTTTTTTTGCTTTTTTTCTCTTTTGTTGCTGTTTTTTATTTTTTGTATCTTCTGCCCTGTAAGTAAACATAGCTGTTTTAGGGAAAGCACAAAAATGGTAGGACAAAGGATGAACAAATGCAGCACTCACTGGACACTATGTTGAAAATGGACTATACAACTTGTAGGGGAAAGGGACTGGGAGGGAAAAAACTGGGAGAACATGAAGGAAGAGGTGACACTGTTCAAAACGAAATGTACTCATTATCTGACTTACATAACTGTAAACCCTCTGTACATCACCTTTACAATAAAATAAATAAAAATATAAACAGAATAAAATAACCACCTTTATGAGTACAATAAAATATGTTATTATTATTACTGTTATTATTACTGCCATGCTGCAGAAGAGCGAAATGAGGATCCAGCGAATCAGATGGCAGCCTAAGAGTGTCTATAATGGCTAAAGGAAGACATCACATGCTGATATATGGACTCCCAGACACTCAAAAATACTTCCAGTGAGCAAACCAATGTTCATATTGCAAGACTTAAACATCAAGGCGATTTTTCTGAAGCCCAGCAATAAATGCAGTGGATGGGCTTTCCTTTCCACAAAGGGAAGGGATTGTGATCAATGAAAATAGCCTGGCACTACACAATGCCACTTTGAAGTGCTCCATCGTTCTCCCCATGGTCACCCTAGCAAACACATGTAGTAGGAAAAAAGTCTGAGTGAGATATTTTCCCTTGACCCCACAGATAGACAAAGCCAATTCAGAAATGCCAAGCTAGATCTGCCAGTACCCAACCAAGACACACTATATGTTAGTGTTCTTCTGTAAAGAAGCCAGTAAACGCTTCTTGGCCAACTGTGGGTGGACAGCATAAGAAGGGAGGGATCCCCTTTCCCCTACCAAACCCCTCTCTCTGCAAGAAGGTTGGCCATAAACCACAAATGACTGTTTGGCTAAAGGCAAAGCTTTATTTGAAGGTACTACTAGCAAACAACTTAACTGCACCAGGCAAGCCTTGCCATCCCTTCAACAGATAAATAGCTGTCACAGAAGACATTAATTGGAATGGCTTAAATAGCTGTTGCTTATTTACTGTCAGGACAGGCAACTGTTTGAACATCCAATGGAGAGGCCTGGCTGAATCCTCACATCCACCCCCTTTTCCTTACCTCCCCATCCAGCCCAACATACTCTTTCTGTCTGCCCCACCCCCTCTTCTCCCTTCCTTTTGGGAGCCGTGCCCGATCAGCGTTTTTATTTTATGTTGCCTGATTTATCTGTTCTAGGAAGCTTTCATTTCAACTTGGAGAATGTTCAAAGTAAAGCTCACCCTGTTACAGACTTAATTGGACCATATTTCAGTCCCAGTGCATCTGTTCAGTGTGGCTTCCTTATCCTGGCTCCATAAACTTTTATTAAGTTATATATCAGCGAATATACATAGATATTCCACTAACATGTTTGAGATCTTTTTTCTCCTCTTTCTTTCTTTTTCCTTTTCCTTTTCTTTCCCTCTCAGCTCCTTTATGTTGTTTTTATTTGCACAAGGAGATCAGAATGCCTTTGGGCCCAAAGGGAGATGGAATAGAAGATCCTCATTTCCTATCTTTGTTTAAACCAGAAAGGACAGGGTCACATTAACCTCAATTTAGTGCAGCGAATAGATGTCAGAGTCGGGATTCTGCTAATTTCGATTTGGCTTATTGGGTGTGTTTGATATGCTAATTTTCAATACAGTCTCTCCTGTGCTGAGGAAGGAAATCTGCCTTTCAGTTGCACAGCTCCAGGAGCGGGGAGGGGAGTGAGATAAGGAAAACTGGATAATTTGGTGGGAGGAGGGGAAGGGGAGAGGAGAACAGACCAAAGCCAAACAGCAAAACTGCTTCTTCAATTCTGTTTAGTAATATGAAATATCATTTTAAAGCAGATGCAACATACCACCTGGAGAGAAAACATGCCTCTTCCCTTTGGCTCCAGCTTCTGCATTTGATGGTGTGGACTGAATGTTCTGATTGGCTGAATGGAGACTGATGTCACAATGTCCCAAATTGCTGCAACTCACATTCTCTTGAAAGTTGTCCTGGCCACTACTCCTTTCTCTAGGTGGACACTCTGCAGCAGCCAAGTGATAGACAGTCCTGGAGGAAAGGTTTCCCCAAGGGAATTCTGGGAAAATATTGATTATTGGGAAATGAGCTGAGAGGAAAGAATGTTGCCTGGCTCCATGAGAAGAGAAGAGCTTCATGCTTTCCGGTGCATGCGGCAAAATTCACTTACATTAATTCTGGGCTGGTGTCCACTGAACTTTAAAAGCTCATCAAAATTCCCCAGGTCAAGCGCAACCCTTCCTAACACAGCTCCAACCTGCATATATCCATATATCAGCCAGCTAATTGGAACTGCTGCTCAACTTCAGGCCCTGAGAGAGATCTTTGTAATAGAACTTGGGGTCATCCTGTGATCTTTCTGGAGTCATTCTTCACTCCTTTGGTTGGGGGAAGGAGCACCTTTGCCTCTGTCTTACCCTCGCCCCCTTCCCCCGGAGAAAATCTTTTGATGTTATTCCTAGAACAGGCAGGAATCTGCCATGTCCACTCAAAAGGTCTGTCCATGCTCAGCAGCTTGTTCTTGGGACTGAAAAGGAACGTTTGTAATGAAAACGGAACTATCAGGAAGATCTGGGACTGGCCTCCAGCTTCACCATTAATCCTGAGACTTTAGACAATATATTTCACCTCTCTGAGCCTTTGTGAAAGAGGTATAACTTCCCTACTGGATGGTATAGTTTGAGACTTAAAGATAGCTGTGTGTAAACACATTATATTCAGAGCCTGGCTTACCGATGCTTTAATAACAATAATAACATTTTATTAGTGCTATCATTAAGCCATTATTATTATCAGCATTATTTTATTATTGCTATTACTTTGCTATGTTATTAGTTTATTATTATTATATTATTAGTATTTTACTTGTAAAGAAACTGATTCAAGAGGTTCATTCACCTAATGGCAAATTCTAAATTTTGTTTAATGGAAACTATAAACTATGGATTGCCTGAATTCCTGTACAATGTCCCTTTCCAACCTCAGATTTAAGAACTCATTGTTTTTGCCATATTCTATCTGCTAGAAGGTCACTAGGTCCAATTCACACTCACAGATAGGGTGTGAATATAGTATGAATATACAGTTATGTCTATGGTATTAAAGTTTTACAGTAGGTGGCTAAGGAAGCTAGGAAAGTCTAAAAAGGTTCTAGAATAGGTTGGGAATAGATCCTGCAAAAATAACATTGGAAAAACACCAAACTAGACTTTGGCTACACCATGTTGTTGCTAGAGTGACCATGAATGCAATGATGGAACACTTGGTAATGGCACTGTGTACTGCTGGCAGATAGTGGGAAGTCAGGCTATTTTGATTGATCTCAAACTCCTTCCTGTGTGGAAAGCAAAGCAAGTCTGGTGCATTTTTTGGTGGGTTTCAGTAGAATTGTCTTGAGTGTTATATCTCTCAGAGATAAGTACCCAATCAGTTAATCTCTGTGCATGTGACCTGTACACACAATCCTACACACACACACACACACACACACACACACACACACACACACACACTACACCACCAACAACCCAACTGCACCGACTCAGGTCTGCACACAGTGCAGGTTTGCCTTCCTGGTGCCCTTCAATGCTTCATTTAAAAGAGATCTGAGTGGCCAGCATGGGCACAGGGTAAAGCGATAGCCCCGACCTCCACTTAATCTACTCTTGCCTGTCTCTGCCCCTTACCCGAGTGACAAAGTGCTTTGAATTATGGACTGTAATAGGCATCGATTTTACAGCCGAAAGTCACAACGTCTAACGATTTGAAATATCACTATCTCAGCCGTCGCTCCCTTCAGAACTTTACATATTTAAGCAGAATTTCAGTTGCCAGGAAAACTCGTCTTTAGAGAGAAAAAGGGAGGGATGGAGGTGGGAAATCCGCTGATTTAATGTTTTATCAAGAGGAATGGAATGTGTCGAGCCTTGCTAAACATCAAACGGACTCCAGTGCAGTGAAGGCAGCAAGCAGGAAGCAGTGCAAATTGGAAGATTTAAAAGTCTGGAGTTTAAACATCGCTTTTGTTTGCCCAGGCCCTAGATATTAATAAGACTATTGTGCAAATTATAAGTCTTCCCTTTTTTAGAGATGAGAGCATCAAACATTTGCATAAACTAACCAGTTGCAATTCCCAAGGCAGACATTTCTTTTTCTTCTTCTTATTTTCTTTTTCTTTCTTGCTTGCTTGTTTGGGAGACAAAGTCTCACTGTGAAGCCTAAGCTGGTCTAGACCTTATTATTCGATCCTCTTGTCTCAGCCTCCTGAATGCTGGGACTTCAAGGATGCACCACTGCTCCTGGCTCTCCAGGGAGTCATTTCCCGGTCCCCTCTTCCCAGTGCTGGCTCTCCTGTACCAGTGAATAACCTCACCTCATCATCCTGGACCCTCAGCTGTTCCATCAGGGATCCAGTGTCCCTCCAGCATCCATGTTTCATGCTCTGTCTTACAGTTAACAGTAGATACCCTAGTTCAGGCACTCAACACTGTTTTCCTGAAATGTAATTCTTCACTAATTTGCCTGTTTGATTTTTAGTCTCTTCTCCAGAATTCTTTCCTTCTATTTATTTGCAAACTTCATTCTGTCTGTCTGTCTGTCTGTCTGTCTGTCTGTCTGTCTGTCTGTCTCTCTCTCTTTCATCATGACACATCTCTGCTCAGGAATCTTAAATGGCTCTCTGCAGCCTGTCTAATAAAACTGTGAGTCCTCAGCAGGGATCTTGGGGTTTGTATACTTTCTGGGATGTATCCTGTGACTTGGTCCCTCAATCTTCACTAAAACAAGACCTTCCCCACTCCACAATTACTACTCATGTTGTTATCTACAGGATTCTGCTCCTCCTGGCTTTTGTGGGTTTGTTTTTGTTTGGTTGGTTTTTGGGGGGCATTTAGGCCAAAAGGCCTTCTTTCTTTTCATTTGTCTTCCTCTTTCCTCTTCTTCAAGTCTCTGCTTAGATCCTATGGTCACACATTTTGGAATTTTCAGACCACCCTGGCAAGGAGGCTTAACCCTGCAGCATGTTCTACCCAAATCTTTCCCATGTACCATTCAGCATGGAGACTTCTGACCAATAAGAAAATGAGATGGTTTTGCATGACTTGCTCTTCATTGTAATTCTGCGTAAAAGGTAAGAAATATTGTTGTGATTGCTTTGTTTAGTATTGTACACAAGCACCATTGTATTAGCCACCATTATTAAATACCTACGGTCAGTCAGCTTGCATATGGCTTCCTATTCTTTAATCCTCCCCAGCAGCTCCTCATGGTATTGAATCTGGGAATATGTGAAAAATGAGCATGGTGAGGAGGAAGCATATATAGATTTTTTAATTCCATTTCTGTAAGGAGAATTTAGCAGTTGTTATCTGTTTTATCTCTCTCTGTGATATCATTGATAACCTTGTCTCTTGCAGTTAGAGTATAAAGCACAGTGCGGTTAACAATTCGCTCATTGCAAATGTAATGACTAGGAAATGCAGAACTAAAATGGAATTCTTCACTCTGATTCAAAAGTTCATTATTTGCACTCTCTCTGTTCCTACCAGTGGATGGTATTTTTCATTGTTAACGAACATATTTACAACTATTGCTATTTGCAATGATTTCCCATTATTTCCCTTTCATCTGTAGAATGGGGAGAACCATTCAGTTCTGCCTCAGATTTGCTCTAAAATGGACATTGTATCTGGAAAAAGAAATCTTTCAAGGATTGCATGCCAGCCTTGTTATTAATATCAGGTGACTGAATGACTGAATACAGACATCCAGTCTTCATTCCTTCAAGCCACATGAAGCAAGCCTTGGCAACTGACACCTATACAGCCCATGTCCAAATAGTAATGCAGTCATGTTCCCTCTGACACAACAGCACATGAGCTGGGACAACCATCCCTGTCACTGCACAGGGGAGGATTATTGCACAAAACATGGTGACGATGCATTTGGTGTACTGTTATGCGTGTCCTCTGTGCATTCCATAAGGATCCATATGCATTTTCCTCTTCCCTTGACTTGAGGCTCTGGGAAATAGGAATTCTTAGATTTAGTGCAACATAACCAGAGGAATCTCTGTTGAAACAGAGAGGGTGAGCCGTCAGGAGTGGGCTGAGGGGCTCTGAGGGGGATGCTCTTGCCTCTCCTTCCCTGTCTGGGTGGAGGCTGTGCAGCCCTTCCACTGCCTAACCCACATCATTGTCTTCCTACCTTCCCATAGGTGGTAGACCCTGAGAGAAAACACCTGTTACATAAAATACCTGATGTTCATATGTGAAAATGGAACCCATGAACTTGAAACAATGGATCCCCAGGGGGGTGGGAAGACGATGATGGAAGGGCTGACACTGATCAAGAAGCCTTGACATAAATTCACATGTTGGGTGGAAATCCCTTTGTACAGCCACTTAAAGATAGTGAAACAAAACATGTGAAGAAAAGGGGATTTTCTTAACTGACTTTTTAGCAAAAGGGATACTTCCTCCCACCTTCAGAAAATTGATATTTTATCGGTATGTCTTTATGAGTTTAAATTTGATCACTTACTGACTATAAATCCAATCCAGGAGAAAGTTTTGATGAGCTCAAAAACTTGAAGTAAGGATTATGAATAACAAATATAGTCAGATGCATTAAAAATTATTCAACATTTATATTTCCTTTTAGTATTAGGAAAAGCCTAATCCAAGGGGATAAGGAATAGGGGACATTCAGGTCTGAATTAAAATGAAATAAGATTAAAAAACAAAGCAAAAATAGTTCTGACTGCATTGCACTAATCACTGACTGAGCTACAAGAATTACAAATACTTTGCAGAAGACCGTGCAAGAAGCTCTATTCTGAAACTGTATGAAAAGATGTTGATTTAGCAGCCCAACTTTTCGTGGGTTGATGGGTTCAGTAGTGTATAATGTAGACAAAACATTTGAACAGTGTGTGTGTAAACACATGCATGTGGGTGTTTTTTACTGGCTGAAAGAGAGCAAAATACTTTAAATAAGAAGAAATGGGGATCAAATTAATGCTGAGCTTATGGAACTAATGGTCTCTATTGAACCTTTGCATTCTGGGCAATCCACCATGAAAATGTGTGTTCTAAGGTATGGTGGTGCAACTGGATTGTTGCCTCTGGGTGCAGGGTTACCAAATGTGACCCTTTGAAAATCTCAGTGGCAAACACTCATGGCAGCAAGATTCTTTACCCTTCAAGTGATCAGAAGATGAGACATGCAATCTATCCATTCAATAGTAAGACAAGGTGGTCCAGTGAATCTTTGAATGACTCCATTATGTCACGTCCAAACTCCAGGCATTAAATGATGTTCTGGTCCCTCCCCCTTGTGATTGGTTTGCCTTCCTAGTTATCTGAATTTATCTCTTAATTTATCTTTACATCCTTTATTTGTATTATTCCCTCTAAAGTTTTCCTAACATGTTTACCATCCTGTTCAAGCAGAAATACCACGTGAGTTGTGTTCATTGATGTTTACTATCAGTAAATTATATTAGCTATTATTTATTAGGATCTATAATAAGCCAGTTTATTTAGGAACTTGTGCTCTTTGGCTTTCCCAGAATCCTATCATGGGGGTGGTAGTTAATTGACATTGTAGACTTGGGGAATAGCCTATCCAAAATATTACTTGTGTCAGTATCTATTGGCTTCAAAATCTGCCACATTTCCATCTCCTGTGGTCTTTGCTTTCTCTGAATCTGTCTGCTAGCTCTTTGTGCATACATCTTGGATAGTTTTATCAATTTATATAAAAAATACAAGTTTTGATGTTACCAGCCTCTTCTATATGCCTTCTGTGAGCTAGCCTTTCTATGAGCTTTCTGAAGGTACACATGGAATCTAATGTATCTCAAGGATTTGTTAAATGTAATCTATAGAAACAGGATCATAAAGCTAGTTGCTGATAATATGATCTAATTTATTCATCCACCTCCCAGCAAGAGCGACTAACAATCTACTCTAAAGAATGTTCCTGCTTTTAATGATCATTACTGTATTTTAGTTCTGGTATTATTCTTCAGTAGAGGTGAGCATTTCTCAATGTGAGTTAATATTCAGGGGGCTGAAATAAGATTCCATTCCCTGCCCCCCCCCCCACCAAGTATTTAACAAATTCTGCATATTCAACTAACCCTCTGGGAACCATTCAGGATTAACATTAAAAACTCTAAGAAATAAGAAAAACTGATTAAGCTTGTTCCACTTAGTGTTTCTCAAACTTTCTATGCTATTCTTTTATTTTTTCTTCAGCTAACACTTATTAGTAGACCTTGAATCATTCCAGGGTTCTGTGGAACCATCTTTGCTAATTTGGACCTCATCTGTTATTGATTGTCATCCTGCCGTGTCAAAAAAAGGTTTTATGGTGGCCAAGTCACACTTTAGTTTGAGTTTGTTTCTTTTCTGTTTTTAGTAGGGAGCCAAAAGCCATTTCTGTCTTCTTTCCTTTATATGCCAGAGGTGAGATTTTTCCAAGTTCTGTTTCACCAGCACAAGGCTCCTAGGGTCATTTCACTTCCTGTGTCTACTGAGAATTAATTTGTGAAACTAATTTTCAATGGAAATCAAAGCCAGAAAGGCTCTTTCCACTTTAAATAAAGCCCGGGTAGGGATGGAATGCTAACTTCTGACCTCCCTGCTTTACTACTCCAGCAGTGTCATGAGGATGGGATTGTCTCCATCAACGGTTACATAGTAAGATATAGAATCACAGGTCATTCTGTTTAGAGGGTTTCCCTGGAGGTCAAGGAAATATAAATTATAGAACTGTCTTCAAGGCCTTACATTATAGGTTGTGATATATAAGCCAATGCTATGAAGTCCTGTGAGGATTCCAAAAGTTTGACTTTTCTTTTCCTCTTGTGCCTCATCCACCAGCTAATCCAACCACTTCTGAGAGCTCAGAAGTACTCAGAACTCAACTGTTTCCTGAACTTGCAAATTGACAACCTTTGTTTAAGCCACTGTGGTCTCTCCATTCGATCGCTGCCACCGCTTCCAACCCTGACTCCTGGCTTTCTCCACGGTTCCTTGTAGGCTGTTTGCAATTCCTGCAAACAGACAGTTCTTTCAAAACTTAAACCAAACATAACTCCTGTCGCAGAGTAAATGCTCTGTATCCCTATAATGTCTTCCATCTGTCACTTTTTACCAGGTTCAGTCTTCCCCCATCAACTCTGACCTTCTGTCTCCTGTTTTTGCCTTGGGGCCTTTTACTTATACACCCACAGCCTAATGTGTTCATTTCCCTCTAAGCTGACATGGCTTACTTTCTTGCCTCCTTCATGTCTTTGCTCAAATGTTATTTTCTCAAATCTTTCCCTGCCAACTATCATCTTGCCTTCCATCAATCCTTCTTCCTTTACTTTCTTTACCTCTGAAGCAATATTGCCTTCTAATATACCTGTGATTTACCTATTTTTTTCTGTGCCCCATGCAGTATGCTGGCATGTTAGCCTCATGTGTCTGTTTTATGTCTGTCATCCCAGCAACATTGCAGCTTAGCCTGTTAGACCTGGACAAGAGCTTTAAGGGAGATGGCACAGTCCCTCTATCTATCCTAGGTAACTGAAATGTTACACATCTTTGCTTTCAGCTGAAATTATCTTAGTTCAATGCATTAACTCTGATTATATAAGCCTGATCTGAAACTTGGGCTACCAGTTACACATGCCTTTGATTTTTTTTAAGACTTGGGGAAATGAATTAATTATCATGTAATACATGCAGATTAGTAGAAGTTTTTGAAAACATGGATTCTGCAGTTGGGGGAGGAGCAACAAATGAGTACAAGCCATTGATCTCCCTTTGTAGAAGATGAGGACTTTGAGGCTCTAGGAGATTGACTTTCTCAAGGTCACACAGCTAATCACTGGGAGAACAAGGACTGGGGACCAGCCTTTGATTCCCAGCACTGAGTTAGTATGATCAAAGACAAAGTCTGCTGCTGAGGAGACGTACACATGGTGCATGTAACATTTGCATAACATATTACACTAAAGATGGAATCCCAGCTGAGATTCTCAGCAGGAAAATAACAATTATTTAATCAGGGCTCTATTTATACTTTTATTGTGAAGGTTAGGTTAAGATTCACTGGCTTGATTAAGGGCGCTGCCTGCACATGAAAGTGTTTACTGAGCTGAGCTCCCTGGAGTGAAATTCAAACAAACTTGTGACATCCAAAGCACATTTTCATGTCCTGAAAGCCATGAATATCTTTGTTGAGAGCCAGATCTTTTGCTTAAAACAAACAAATGGTTATCCTTAAGGGTAAACTGTAAACAGAGCCTGCCAAGACCCAGAGTCCTCATGTTGTGTTGTTAGTGGAAAATCATCCCTAGTTTTAGTCTTTAAAACTAATGAATATGAATACACATAGTGGAAGCTTCTGGGCATTCAAGAGCATCATCTTGTACATTATGCCATTTGATCCTTAGAATAATCCAGCAGATTTGGGGAAAAAATAGGTATTATTACTCCTTATACATAAAGAGAGAAATTGAAAGTAAGTTCAATGACATTCTGAAGGGCATCCAACTTATTAATGAAGGGAAACATGAAATGAGGGACAAGGACATACTTCCTCATGTGCTAAGCTGCAGCCTACTGAATACTGAGCTTCATCACTGAGTGAGTAGGTGTAAGAGCTGAGAGCACCCACCCACAAATCTGATCCCTAACAGAAAGTGGTTTCTGATTTTACAGATCAGGAAAGGGAAGAGTAGAGAGCCTCTTAGATTCTCTTAGTCAAGGGGGTTTGTCAGAAGTAGGAAATTGGTTGAGGCACCCCTTAAAGTCTGGAGTGCAGATAAGGTTTGAGAGCAGGTTCTGCAGAGGTAGTGGGGTTGATGCCCACCTCTCATGTGTGTGGTTTGGGTCAGGGCTAGCCAGACTTCCTTGGTGGCCTTCTTTGGATGATCCAATGAGAACATACACACATAGTCCAGCGTTGTCAGGCAAACAGTACAAGCCTAACATGCTGATGATGTCAGCTGCCTCTGTGGGCTTGTTGTTCCATTCCTCCAATGTGTATCAAAGGCTTTTTCAACCCCTAGACCTGGTATAGGCTGTGTCGGCAAAAAGCCAAAGCAGCATACATCTGAAGATTGGATGTACACATCAACAATTCCCAGACCTTAAAAGCCACTGTGAAGACGACATATCATTCTTTCTTAATGGGTTGTAACACTAAGGTTTCCAGGAAGTATTGTGGTCATCCTCAACAGTACTACAAGCAGGTAGGGGAGACAATGAGTCCTGACAACTTCGGATTGCTCAGCCTGCTCTTTCAGTGAGTGACAACTAGTTTGTATCTCTACACCTTTCCAGAGACTCAGCAGGGCCCATTCCACGCTGCTGACACTGACCCCTTTCAACCAGACACCCCATCTAATTCTAATTTAGTCTCTGTACCTGGGCCCCTTGGTTTTCTTCTTCCCACAGCTCTCCCCTTCCATGCAGCCCTCAGAGCCGATCTCTGCCCCATGCCCAGGGCCATCACACCTTCCTGTCACACTAGCTTTCACTTTCATTCTCCACTCTTTGGGGAGCTGAAGGTTGTTTGTTTGTTTGTTTTTAAAAAACAATTACGAGTGTGTTCTCCACACTCAACTCTGTTGGCACAACACCCTCTGCTGTACTGTGGCAGGTGGCTTGATAATGTGTTGTATTTAAGCTGATTGCCACTGGAGATAAGTAATGACTCAAAATGGATGCACTGTTCTTAAACTTCTGAAGGCAAAAGGGCTGGGGAAAGTTTGGTTTGGTTTGATTTGATTTTGCTTTGCTTTTTCCTTTTCTTTCTTTCTTTTTTAAGTAATCTTTTTTGAGAATGGCTGCACTTCCCCCTGAGATTCTCATTTCAGATTAGGCTGACAGGTGTATAGTGTAGTCCATCCAGTTTTCCTCCTGCTGGAGCCCTTTGATATGCAAGTCTTTCACTGGATCCTTCCCAAATGAGTGGCTCTCCGGGCTGCAGCTTGCTGGCAGGCTCTGCTTCCTTGAGGACAGCTCTATTACTTCTTATTAGCTCCTCCCAGCTGCTTCCCTGTCTCTCTTGTGGTCTTCAATTTTGCATCCCTGTCTCTTTTCTTTTTTTTTTCCCCTCCAGATTGCTTCCTTTTCAAAAATTAAAAAATAATTATTATAAAGGTGATGGACACAGGGCTACAGTTACATAAGTAAGGTAACGAGTCCATTTCTTTTTGAGCACTGTTTCCCTCTCCCTCGTTTTCTCTGGCTTACCACTCCCCAACCCCCCAAGTCATGAAGTTCATTTCCAACATAGTGTGGAGTCAGTATTACTGTTGCATTAGTTCATCCTTTGTCCTGCTGTTACTGAGATTCTATTTTCCTTCCACAGATCAGATAAGCTTATATACAAGGATACAGAAAACTAAAACAGAAAGAAAAATAGAAATAACTGCATACAGGACATAATAAGAACCTCTTGGTTCTGATTCCTGGAGTTCCTTTTCACTCACCTACCATCCCCTCCTTCTCTGTCCCTGCCCTCCTCTCAGTTTCCTATTGTCTTCCTGTCTGAGTCTTACTGGTTCTGCATGCCCCATCTCCATCTAAATCTCTCTCCTGTACCTTGGCAATTCTATCACCCCTCCAGGCCACCCAGGGGAGAACGAGGGCCTGAGGGATGCTATTTGCTTTCCAGGATTGAATAGTGTTTTGACAGAGTGAAGAAACTTGGCAAAAGCACACAGGTTGGAGCTATGGCTCTCCCGAAAAACTAAACCAGAGAAGCAGGTGGGTGCAGGATAGAAAGGAGCTCTGGGGAGATGCTGAGGGCAGGCAGAGCATGGGGACAAGATGGGAATTTAGACAGAAGACAGCTGAAACAAAGAAGCCAGAAAGCAAAATGGAGATATTGGCAGCTACTGCCTGATTTTGGAGCAATAAGGAAGGAAAACTCATTAGTCACAGATTGAGTCACTCTATAGCCAGTTTCTACTGTTTAGATACAAAGGTACCAAGCAGAATGCAAAGCACCAATCCATCTCTGAAAGGGGCCACTAGCTGGCATCTAATATCTGGGAAAGAAGCAGTGGGGAGTCAGGTGGTGACCACTTCTCTGTGGGTTCTTTCTGTCAGTGAATGGAGAAAAGCATCTTTATAAACACTTCACATCTCAGGAGGAGTAGGGAGAAATTCAATTAGGTTTGAATGAGAAAGGTAACTTGAATATCAATTAATTGTCTAATTGAAGATAATGGAGACCTGGGGGGTACCCTGCCAGGTTGATTCCCACACCCAGGTCCCAAGATTTTCCTAGGGATTAAAGACACAATTTAATTACACTTTTCTATTAGATTAGATGCGGATTGCATTTAGAGATCTGAGTTAATTACATAGTTAATTACACAGCCAATAACTCCCCTTACCTAATAACCTGCTGGCGGCTGGCTGGCACTGCAGAAGGACTCCCGGTCCTGCAGCTTGGGAGCTCAAGGTAGAGACCATGCTGTCTTCCAGGAGATGTGTGAATACTAACAGGGAATTACTCTAATTGTCCCTTGTTCTTGATGAACAGCAAATTATTCTAATAACATTTGCCATTCTGTTCATTCATTATCTGAGGGTAATTAGGAGTGAAGGGCTTCCTGATGCCTCCTTCAGAACACACACAAGGCTGCCCCTGCTCGACTGCTTTCATTTTGAATGCTGGTAGCTTTTATTTTTCTCCATTTGGACCTTTTTAGATATATCTGGGACTGGACTCAGCTTTTACTTCCTTCATCTTTGATTGTAAGAAAGCCTTCAGTTTTCCTCTTTCATTGTCTAAGATAAGCAAAGGGTCGTTAGATGGAAGCAAACAGTCTGGCAATTTGCTCCTAAGCCAAAGCAGGCAGAAGGGCTAGAAATCCTGCGAGTCTTGGTTTGACCCCAAATTCCACTCTTGCCCTTGCTGACTACAGGGATTCTCTTTGGGTTTTGTCTTAACTCATTTGCCCTAAAACCATACACTTCAAGGCTTAGAAATGCCAGAATCTTAGAATCTTTGGCATCTTAGTAGTGCCACTCACTTTCTGGCTCATTGGAGACATCTTCCCCATGGATCCTGACAGAGGAAGGGATAAGGGAGCTCTCTGAGACAATTTTAAAATAAAGGGCACTGATCCTGTTCGTGAGAGCTCCAGCCTCGTGATCTAACCACCTCCCCAAGACCCCCCTTCAGGGCCATTACCTTGGTGATTAAGTTTCCACATGTGGGTTCAGGGGGCACAGAAACATTCAGTGCATAGCACTTTCCATTCCAGGTTGAGTGTGGGCTGAAATTTTTGGTACAGACTAAAATGGAAGTAAACACACTCAGCTGGCTGCCTGATAAAACAACTATGAGGACATTAATTATTCCCAAAACTTCTAGAACCCATGGCTGATTATGCATGGACAGACGGACACCCTTCTTGGAAGGTTGACCTCCTACATACCTGCCAAGCTGGGTTCATTCTCTTAGGTCACTGACGGCAGCGTGCCTAGTGAGAATGCCCGTGTTGAATGTTTGACCTGCTCTGGCCACCATCTGCTAGCTAGACTGCATCATATGAGGAAGCCGGTGATTTGGTTGACTATGAAAGAAGAGAGAGAGCCTACTTCATAGCCTTCCAGGGGAAGATATCCTGGAGGTACCTGATACCAGAATTGCAGGCTGGGTCAAACTGGGTGAAATAATAAGCATGAACAAGCAAGCAAAAAACCCATTTATGGTTTCCAAATACCTTATTCCCTTTCACTCCTGTCCATCTAACACAGATATGTATATATATGCATATATGTGTGTGTATATATATATATATATATACTTTACATATTCCTTTATGTCATTCCCTTCTAGATCCTTCAGCTCTACTGCACCATCCACATGCATCTTTCACTAGAAAATTCTGCTACACTTCTGTTTTCATGCTGTTCTACTGTTAAACCTGTTTTCATGCTGTTCTACTGTCCTTCCACCTCCCTAGTACAATATAATCCTATTCTACGTATCACGCTGTGTGCGATGTTTCACTGACACACCTGCTTCTCCTGTGAAGACGTGTGAAGGCGTTGGTTTTGTTTTCTCCATCTGTGAATACCATGTCCAGCATGGTCTCAGCGTATGGAAGATGCTCACTAAATCATTATGAACTGAACTTCCTATGTTGCTGTGGGTTTTTGGAAAATTGGATATTCAATCACACAGCAGGCTTGGCTAGCCTGGATTTTTCTTGTTGAAGTTTGGTTGATAGCAATCTCGACATCTTAATCCCTTCTGGATATGTCTCTAGATAGGGTTTTGATAGCCAGTACACATTCATATTTCTGTAACTTTTAGCCATGAAAAAAAAGGATCCTTGGTAGGGAGGCGTTGGGAAGGATCACAGGCTGTTATAGGCAAGGCAGTTTTTCCTCACTGCTTTTGGTCTATCTAGACCCTCTGCCCGCTTCTGTTATGCCCACAAAACTTTCCAGCATACTAGTGCTGTGTTCCCAGGATTCTAAGACTTCATGGTGTCTTCTCACCTCCCATTTCCACAGAAGCCTGTGTGCTAAGTAGGTCCTGGTGCTGAAAATTTTATCTCCAAGTTTTCCTAATAAACTAACATCTCCAATGCCACTTTAAGGAAGGGATGTTGGTTTTCCATAACAGAGTCCAGATGTTTCATTAAGATTTAGTTAACAAATCCTGCTGAGGCCATGGCCAAGGATAGTATTTATTCAAAGAACTGATGTAGAATGCAACAAGAACCAGTTTCAGAAGATATTCTGGAACTAAATGAGGTGTAGTAGCATGAAGACAGCCAAAATCAGATCTGAAGAATATACACCTGAACTGCTCTTGCCACCCAGTGATGTGCAGGCAACCTGCTCCACTGGATGCAGAGAGCATGCTGGCTCCACTACATCCTTGGTCCTGCAGGTATGCTGCTGCTACTGTGCTGCTGCTACTGCTGCTGCTGTTGCCTTTCTCGAACCCCTCTCCTGCTCTTTGTGTGTGCAATGGCTCTCAGAAGAGACTAAGTGAATGCTTATGATTGGCCAAGTGTGAGTCACAGGTTCACCCCCTGCTTGAATGGAGGCTGCAAACATACCTGGTCTTTATAGCTTCTGTAGTGGGAAGTAAGGCTCTGCCTCCTTTGGAAGTTCATAGTCTTTTAGCCCACTTTCTGTTGCCATCATAGAACATGTGAGCCTACATAATTTATTTTTTTAAGAAGTTTATTCCATAAAGAGATTTATACCATATCGTAGTTCCAGAAGTTGGGAAGTCCAAGATTGAGCAACTGAATCTAGCGAGGATTCCAGTTGCTTTAACTCATGGTAGAAACTAGAAGGAAAAAAACAAAAAACAAAAAACAAGCAGGCACATGTGGAAGAGAGTAAATGTAGCTGAACTTCCTTGATAACAAGCGTCATTCCCATGTAAAAGGCGTGAGTCCATTTGTTAGGATTTTGCCATGATGGACAACCTATCTTTCTATAGGCTCCATCTCCAAAATGGAGAAATTATGAACCCCAGCACACAGCAACACAGATATGCTGCAGAATTTTAGACCTTCAAAGTAGAGGGAAGAGACTGGATGTGTACAAGAAAGAAAATAAGCGACAGAGTGAACCAAGCTGCCAGAAGGTATCACCACATTGGTATAGACCATGAGGAAACAAATGAGCAAAGAAGTTGGCATCTCAACACTGCAAATGCTTGGGAACATGAGCTGATAGGGGGCATAAACATGAATGTCACAGGAAGCTAACCTACAGCCAGCATTTCTTTTAGATAGGGGCTGGGAGGTGACTCAGCCAGACAGCATAGCATCCTGCTACGCCCAGAAAACCTAAGAGAGCTCTGCCAAGAACTCTCTCTTCTGTATCATTCTCTGCTAACTAGCTGGGTCACGATCAGAACAGTTGGGAGTAACAAGCTGGGTGCGATGGATTCTGGGGATTGGGAAGCTGACCAAACAGAGAGCTCAGGAGGTGAACAGAGCTCCTCATGGCTGACCTTACTGCAGATCTCCAGGAGCTCTGGAGCATGAAAGGAACATGAGAAACATATTCTAAGGAAACACTCTATTACCAAGAGACAACATATTGATCATGGATCCCAGAGAGCTGATTTCTCGGCTCAGAATACAATGGATACCTTAATAAAAATCCTTTTCTGCAGGGAAGATTGAGAGCCAAGGCTGCTGAAAGCAGACACATTCCTTCCAGAGAGAGAGAGAAATGGCAGGCTCAGACTCAACTGAGTCTGACCTGGAATGTGAAAGATCCTTTGCCAAGGAAACCTCATTTTACACAAGTTTTTGCTCACTATGCAGGTGTATTAGACCTTGTCATTACATTTCCATGCATTTATTTCACCTAAATCCTCTGTATCATTGTAAGACTCTCTCCTCCCTTACTAAACAATCCAATTAGAGTCTGGGTTGCTATTAGAGATGACACTGACTAGGTGGAGATCAGAAAAGAAAGTTAGGGATCACTAGATGGTAAACCAAGGGGAGTACCTGCTTCTTTTCCTCACTGGGAGGAAAATCTTTCCATGCAGATCTTGAACAGGAAGCGAAGCCAGATCCATCCATGGACTATTTATAAAACAGTGGCTGTAATAGGAGCAGGACATCGGTGATTGAGACCCAGCAGCGTGATGGGTAGGAAAGGGCTGTTCCATAGAGCTGCATTCTCATTTTACAGCCAAGGACTGTAAGGACCAAAAGGGGGGAAGTAATTTGCCCCATGTTGAAGAGTAGTAGGATTATAGCTCATGTGTTTTGTTTTTGCCTTCTATTTCGCTTTTCCGCTACCTCTGAAGTCAAGGTTAGGGCAATTAGCTTCAGATTGGAAATGAAGGGCACTCTGGCACTCCAGCTCCTTTCCCCTCTTTCCTTTTCACCTCCACATGGTGAGGCCAGGAGGTTTGTTCTCCATATGCTCCTACCAGGATGTGTTCCCTTATCAAAAAACACCAAAACAACGGTGCCAAGTAAGGAGGGATTGAAACCTCTGTCAGCCACAACAAATCTTTGTTCTTTGAGAGTTGGTGATCCTTTTACGGTTCCTTTTTACAGGAAAGGAAAACTGACTGATACAATCCTCAATGACTTTTTACATGTCTGCTGATGGATAATAACTTGAACTGAAAGCACTCACTTTCCCCCCCCCCCCCGACAGCCAAATCCTAGAATTGTCCTCATTGCAGATCCTGCTGAACTATCCTCCATCCCTTTCCCCCTGAAAAAAAGCACACCCAGCAGTTTTGGAAGAGAGCCTGAGACCAAGGCCACCTCTGGTGCTGATGCCACAGGGAGACAAAGATGTTATTGAAACTTTGAAACTCCACACTCAAGATAAGATTGCTCTTCTACCACCTCACCTAGCTTCCATCTTCTCCTCCTGATCCTGCCTTATGAAAGGGACTCTATTTGTAAGAGGTCAAGCCATTTCCTCTTTGGCCCGGCTGAAAAAGTCTTGGTTGCCTTCCCAGGTTTTCCCCCCAAATAAAACCTGTTGAATGGTTGAGCGTTGCCTTTCTTCTCTTTTGCTTTTCTCACAGCTGGATCAAGACCATCATGTTTGCAAAATAAAAGAAAATCTTTCATCTTAAATATGTTTTCGGATCTGTGCTAATCAGCTTTTTGTGACTATTACAAAATGCCCCAGATTACTGACAGAGCAGAGATTTATTTTTTGGCCCACAAAGTTAGGGTGTTAGTTCCTGATCCCTTGTTCCTGTTTCTCTAAGCCTGTGACAAAAGGCAAGGCATCCTTGAGGGGAAGAGAGCATGTGGCAGAGAAAATCTGCTGATATTACTAGCTAAGAAGAACAGAGAGGAAGAGGAAGAGAGAGTCCCACAATCTCCTTTGAGGGCAAAAATCACAATAAGCGAAGGACCTCTTCCTAGCTCCATCTCCTAAAGTTTCTACTACTTGCTAATAGCCTAAGCTGGGGACTGATCATTTATTTTAGCTATAAGCCTTTGGGGACATTCCTGATTCAAACTACAGCAAAGTCCTTATTCTCACCAGTGAGAAGAGTTACAATTAGAGTGAACAAGGACAATCCCTAAGGCTATCAAACACTATAATTAAGTTATCAAAGACCTTGTGTTTGGTCATAACTCAACGGGCTTCAGCTCTGAGCCATTCTTGATCTGGAAATAATTTACACCGTTGAGAAGAAAAATCACGCTGTGAGTGATACAGCTGCTGGAAAAATTAACTTAACATTTGGGGCTGCACCCAAAGGGTCATAGGGCAGCAGAATAGGTCCGTGCAAGGTATTCAAAAGTCTGAACCTCAAACAGGCCATTGACCATGAAATTCAGGTAGGTGGTGGCCTCCTTGTTCTAGATCTGGAATGAAAATAGCATAACTTATGTGGTCATTCTGACTCCTGTTCTGACTCCTGTAAGAGTTCTTCCACTGATCACAGCACTGTTTTCTGTGTTATTGTTATATGCTATCCTGGGTTCTAGTATTTTAAGTTATGAGAAGTAGAATTAGATAACAAGACTACAGCAGGAATGTTGAGTTAGGCAAGGCTGGGCACTTGAGCCATAGTTGTACTAAAATAAAACCCATACTCTATTCTAGAAAGGAATTGGAATGAAGACCAGGGAATCTTCCTTTGGGGCCAACATAGGAATGAGAATAAATCTTACAAATGTTTCAATTGAGACAAACAGAACTCTGACTCACATAACCATACTAATTGTGCATAGGAAGCTTCACTTCACTTGCAAATTCTTTGAGACAACTAGGCTAGCTTCCCTGATATATACCTACCCATATCTTGGAGAGGGGTTTATTCTATATTAGATTAAACCATCTATCCAACCTCACTGTAGGGATAGGTAAAGGAAGTGAACTAGGAGATAGCTTTGTTACCACAGGGAGATAACAGTGCACAGAGCCCTAAGCCCATGCCTAGGCCAGCCGTGGCCCAGGTCCTTAGCATAAGAGGTATGAGACGCTTCAGTTATTGGCATGCCCTGTTATGGGACAATGGCAAGTGAATTCATAGTGGAAGTAGCTTTTAAATTTGAGCAACTCTTCCTGTGTATAGATGGCAAGTTATGTTTTTACTAAGGCAATGGAAGATCTTTAATGATTAAGAGCATGGATTCATATTGATCCTAGCTCTGATACTAAGCAGCTGATAACAGGGGCAAGTTACTAAGCCCCATAATCTTTAGTTTTGTCATTTATAAAATAAAGAATTTTGAAACCTATGTCTTCGTATGGTGATGAATTTTAAATAAGATAATTATGCCAAATGTTTCACAGTACATACAGTAAGTGTTGTGAAGAGTTTAAAAAGGAGAACATTGTAGAAGAAATGATTGCAAATCATCTATGGAACACTACAGTGCAAATGCTGTGCACCAAGCACCTCTTTCACATCCTCTCATGAGGTGCTCAGTCAGCTGTAGCCCAAAGAAGGGAGACAGGAGAAGTGTGGGAAACGACATAGTACACTCACAGAGCCTTTGTCATGGGAGGAGAACATGGAAGAAACATCTAAGGAGTATCTCAACTATAGAGGTTAGGTATTAAGGACTCATAGGCCAAAACCTTTCTTGGGTTCTGTAGTAGAGCACAGAAGCAAAAAGCTTATGATTTCATTGATGTGCTTGAATGTCACTAGACCGCAGTCAGTGGGGACAAGAATAAAGACGTACCAAATGGGTGTACACGGTCACCTGGATAAGGTGTTCACAGCCTGGGTGTGGTGATGTTAAGATAGGAAGAGAATATGAAGTTTCAAAGCTGATAGTAAAATAGTATTCCAAGTATTTTATGTGTTTTCACCTACTTAAACATCCCAATAATTCCATTGATGATCTTAATGAATAGAACCCCTTATATTTTCATTTTGCAAAAGATCCTCACCCCTTTCCCACCTGCAAGAACAACATGAGCACTGTTTTCCTTTTACTTGGCTTTAACCTGAACTTACAATTTCACCAAAGACTGTCATGTGAATTCTGAGGCATCATACGCTCTGTATGTGGGAATCCTGGCACTACATTGTAAGCCTGCTTAGACCATCTGGAATGAGTGTCAAGCCCAGTTGTTCCCACTGTTGTCTGGATAGCCCTATACCAAATTCTTCCTAAGACATCCCAAAACATGTGGGAGAGAGTCATTCAAGATTAGCAGAGTCACCATCCCAAACACAAGGTACATGTGAACAGACCTACCCAGCTCACCCCTAGACTCATGAGACATGGTAAATATACATATAGATTTTGTTGCTTGTCTGTTGTAGAAATGCACAAAAGTCCTCTTTGTTTCTAAAATATTGGACCAAGGAGGCAAACAGTTCTCTAAGTAGCTCTTATTCTGAGGCAGAGTCAAATGGGACCTGAGAGTGGCTCAGCCATTCGTGCCAGGGTCACTTTGGCTTGTGTCTAAACTGGTGAAATCACAACCATTTGCTAGTGAGTAGGAATAAAGTGTGTGCAGAAATAAAGTCTCATCAATACCGGAGAGCTGAAGAATGCATTAATCACGAGTCTCTGCTTTCCAGTGGCAACAAACGAACAGTCAGATCCCAGTGGCTTGATATAACAATGCTCTATTTCTACTTCACCTGCTCGGTGAATCAGGCAGCCAAGCCTTATGATCAGCAAAAAAGAGGAAGAACTTATGTGTAGGGGTACAATTAGGAGTGCCTTGCATCCATTTGCTCACATTCCATAGGCCAGAAAGTAAACCTAGCCTAACTTCATGTAGCCTAGGAAATGCAATCTTCCTGTGCACCTGGAAAAAGTAAGGGGAAAGACTGACCGTCACTGTCTCTGCCACAATACCAAGGTAATCTTGTGCAGGAGACATGCACATGCTCAGAGCCTATGGAGTTTCCTCATCTGTGGGGTTGAGTTTCCTTTACCTAGGGGAACATGGCTGTGTCCCGGGAACAACTCGAACCTGCACTCTTGAACACCTTGTGACAGATTTCCTCAAGAAGCACAAATCAGACTTAAATTAATGCTTCCATTGTGTAAATGACTGACTGACCTGCCTCCCGCCTTCCTCATACCATATACTCTGCTATGAATTTTACTCACTTCTCCCCCATTTTATAGAATAAAATGGACCCACAGAAATTATTGTACAAAATTGTGGGGAATTATAGCTCACCTGAGAGCCACCAAGGATTGAGGATGAGAAACTTGTCATGGGAAACTTGTCATCCTCATCTTATGGCAATGAAACCTGGAGCCGTTTAGAACAGTGAAGAGACTTCCTTAAAGCCAGACGGTTAGGCTGGATCCTTGTAATTCCAGTTATATAGCGGGCATAGATGGGAAGACTGCAGTCTGAGGCTTGCAGTCATGAGAACTTATCTAAAAAGGAATGATTAAAATATAAAGGGGCTTTCCCATTTGTTAGGAAATGGAAAAACTTGGAAAAAATTATATTAAGTGAAGTAAGCCAGGCCCAAAGAAACATAGGTCCCATGGTTTCCCTTATTTGCAATATCTAGTATATGTATGAGTCAAGCAGAAAAGGTCAGATAATGTGATGTCAGGAAAATGAATCCTTAGATATGTATTTTAATGTTTTTTTCTTTCATGCATGTGTTTCTAACGCATTTATAAGATTATCTCTTTGTTGCTTTGTATGTCCCTCCCCCACAGTATAACCCCTGCTTTCACTATATTTGATGTCAGTATAACTTGTGGAGGAGATGGGGAAAAACCAGTTGTTTAAGGATACAGGTGGACCTGTTGCAACAATGAGAAGTACAAGTTGTCATGTCCAAAACGAGCTTTACAACGTTGGTGCGGGGGAGGGGGGGGGGAAGGAGAAGGATTGGGATTGGGGGGGAGGGGGGAGGCTGGGAAGGGATGTGAAGGGTAAACAAAGGAGGAGGCTGCAATGCTTGGTAAGAAATGTACGCATTATCCTGCCCATGTAACTGTAACTCCTCTGTACAGTATGTTCACAAATAAAATTAAATTAAATTAAAAAAAATATATAAAGGGGCTTTGTATGCATGTTTCAGTGGTAAAACACCTGCCTAGCAAATACAAGGCCCTTGTCTAAAACCTATGCATCCCCCTCTCCCCCCACAAAAAAAGAAGATCAACTGCCAGTGATCTTGGAAGGAGTGATAGATGAGTCCAGGAGTTGGATGACAGGATCTATGGGCAGGGAAACCCAAAACAGTAAGCTTTTATGTCCTCCCATGACTGACGGTGACCAACTGACTATTTGAGTAGCTGTAAGGGGCTGTCAAGAAATGGCTCCGCACGTGTTAGAGGCCTGATGATCCCTTTCCCTTCTCTTTCCTGCAGCTTATGATTGCATTCCCTTCCTGAAGTTGCTCTGAGGATGTGAGCTGATTGCTGCTATCTGGATGAAAGTAGGTGTCTGGAAGGGGGGACGGGCAATGGGGCAGGGGAGGGTCTAGGACAGCCAGAACTTCTCCCAAGAAGATGAAGATGTTCAAGGGAACAATGGGGAATAACTAGGAGGAGGAGGTGGCAGGCCTGTTTCCCAGGGGACAGCCTCACTTCTCTGCTCCTTACACTGTTTCCATCCATCCATCATCTTCTCCCTCCCTTAGAGCCCCAAGGCCTTCCACCCCGAGGGCTACTAGATGCCTCTCAAAGTCCGGAGCAGCCGGGAAAATGTATTTTGTTCCTTCTCCTTCATAGCACTTCTATCCTCCCCAAAGCCTTGTCAGTGTTCATGGTCGCTACCCTCAACCATGGTAAAGAATGACAGGCTCCAACCAAGCTCAGGTCATCAAGCTTAGGGAGAAATAAGCAAAATTGGACAGTAGGTTAATCATGAAGGAAAAGAGAGGTGAAGAGAAGGGTGTTGGGGGACTGGGAGATGCTTAGATAGATACCGTTCTGCCCTTGTGGTGAGGTGGCAGCCACTGGGCCTGTAAAGGTGGTATCTCACTCAGATCTCAAGTCCATTCCATGTTTTCTGGACGATCAGACTCGGTCTTAGTGGTGACTTGTGCAATGTCACACAGAGAGTTCTGGGAAAAGCACATCTCAGGTTCAGGCCTCTTACGTCCAACTGCCTGCTCCTGGCATCTGGGGACATGGTAGACATAGGCAAGTAGACAAGGCAGACATAGTGCTTGAGTGATGGGTTGAATATGGGTTTGTTGCTAACAGTTTGGCTTGGGACTGTGCAGAATGGCTCCCAATCAAATCAGTGGGCTCATCAGGCATCGGTGGCTCATGCTGTCATCCTAACTACTCAGGGGGCTGAGATCTGAGGATCACAGTTCAAAGCTAGCTTTGGCAGGAAGGTCCATGAGACTCTTACCTCCAGTTAACTACCAGAAAACCAGAAGTGGTGCTGTGGCTCAAGTGGTAGAGTCCTCACCTTGAGCTGAAGAGCTGAGGGATAGCACCCATGCCCAGAGTTCAAGTTCCACCACCCACAACAACAACAACAAATCAGTAGGCTCAGCCATATTCCTACCCAACCCCAAGATATGATGTTGCTTCCAAAGCTAGCAACACCTTGTATCAATGTGTGTGTATGTTTGTGTGTGTGTGAGAGAGAGAGAGAGAGAGAAAGAGAGAGAGAGAGAGAGAGAGAGAGAGAGAGAGAGAGAGAGAGAGAGAGCGCACTGGATTGACTAAAAAGTTGGCCCAAGGCCAGCATCAAAGATGCCAGAGATCATCTGGACAAAAGAGGGAAGCAATGGTTTTTCTCTTACCCTATTTTAGGTTGCAGAAATGTTCGTTTATTCCTGGAAGGCAACAGAAACAAAGAGGAGTCTGTAAGGACGTGATTACAGCTGCTTTTGCACTGCTGTCCAGGCCACACTGTTTCCTCCAGAACCTGGATTTGTCACTGAATTGTGGAGAAAAACTGCAGGGAGGGATCGGCAATGGCTTGCCAGGGCCAAGAGCCCATGCCAGCTCGCTGTGTTATTTAGCATCTGGAGAGCTCCTCATAAATGGCGAGTGCTTTGTTATCTTCTGATTAGCCTCCAGCATTGCTGATTTCAGGAGTGAGGTCAGCTCCATCACAGAGAATGATAAACAAAGGTTCAGATTAAATGATTGGAAACCGTCAGCTGGACGGTCGTCATGTTTCAAAACATTACTCGCATATCAGTTCTATGTTATGGACCACACAGATGACTCAGATGTCTTCTGTGATGTTCAGTGGTGCATATGCAGAGGACTTGGCACTTCAGAAGTCAAAGTTCACAGATGTTCGAGTACCTTATATGAACACTGTACTTGCTATGACTTGCTTATCATTTGTATGTAGGTTACCCCATACTGTATATTTAAGTTATCTTGATTACTTGTATTTCCTACAGTAGTCTAAATGATTTATACAGCTATTTTGCTGTACTGTTTTTGAAATATTTTTGAACCCTGTTTGGCTGAGCTATAAATGCAATAATCTATAGATACTGATGGTTAATTGTAGCTTACTTCCAAGTGTTTCCTTGAAGACTTTGCCTCTTGCAAGTGGTCTGAGAATTGTGCTCTACACTTCCTTCCCCTCCGGATATTCCATTATTTGAAGTCCAGCTGACCACCGTAGCAGAGAGAGCTTGGAGAATTGTACAGTGGCTCTTTGTATTTCCAACTGGATTTTTCAAAAAGCCCCATTGCTCACACATTATAGGTTATGAAGAGGAAGTTCGTGAGGGGTGGGGGGGCTGCAGTCATAATAGCCAATAAAACCAGGAAAATTGAAGAAAGGCATTTGGTTGGGAGGTGTGGAGGAGGAGAATGAAAGGGATGATATGGATCATGATGCATTGTACTTAGCCCTTTTGTACAACAGCTTAAAGATAATGAAAATATAATTAAAAATAAAAATAAAAACTCAATGAAATGTAGCCTACAATGTGTCAGATGAAGAATCAGAAGTATCTCTAAGTCTAACAACTGCCAAAAGAGGATCTAGTTATGGTCTATTAGCCATGAACTATTTAAGATGAAATAATCTCAGAAATCATTCAACAGATATTAATTCATTGAAGAAAGCCAAGAAAGGGAATAACTTGTTCAGACTACAGTTAACCTTCCTTGACACTTCCTTGCTTAAAACCTTTCCAGTGGTTCTCCATCACTCTTGAGGTAGAAAACAAATCAAAGTTGGCTCTCTCAATGTTGCTCTCCTGCTCTCCCACCTTTCCCTTCCTGATCTCCGTTATGCTTTCTGTTATTAGTAGACTGATCTTCTCTTCCTTTGTTCCTTAGTCTTCCTACTTCATGTTGTGGTTCTTTCCACCTCTCCTCATAGACCAGCTTCAGCCCTTTTCTCTTCTTATCTCAGCCCAAATATCACTGCTCAGAGAAGTCATCCACATTAGCAAACTGTATTAGCCTTTCTTACACTTACCAGAGCCTGTATTTTTATATTTGGAAACCGAGGAAAAGTCCTTTTCCAGTCGACTGTATGCAATAGCAACAAATACAGAATTGGGACCGTGTCTGTGCTTTCACAGCGGCATAAAAAAGGAAATTTTGCAAACATGCATACATGTATTTACACGTCACAGATTAAGTGCTGTTACAGTTTTATTTAATGAAAGACTTCTCTATTTAACCACGGGATGAGTAGAAATAATGAATTCCATTAATTTATGAGCTACTGAAGCAGAGCAAATGTTTTGTTTACCATCATCCACTGGATTTAGCTAAGTCTGTTACCTACTAGGGGTTTAGTAAGTGTGTCCTTGCTGTTGTCACTAAATTCCAGGAAAATTAAAGCCCTATGGCCAATTTTCACTGAGAATGTATTGAATATAATTCGTTCTTGCAGACACGGTAGGCGGTGGTCAGATGTACACCTTAGCAGGGAGCAAGGTTACTATGCTTTGGCACCTACTATCTACCCAGCAGCTTAGAATGTCTAAGCTCTATTCCTGATAAACTGCAAGTGAATTAGGTAGTACATTGTGGTGGCTAGTTGATTTGAATAACCATTCACACTTTGAATTGCCATTCATTTTTTTATCACCAGTTATCAACTTGGTGTGAATTACTAATCACAGAACAAGACTCTGAGGAAAAGGATTGAAATGACCGCTATATAGCTGAGGATGGAAGCAGAAGGAAGGAGCCTAGGTATGCTGGGTTTTATGAGCTCTTCCTGTCGTGAAGCGGGAACTGGAGAATTCGGATGACTATCTGCCCATACTCACTCTGAGTTGCTTATTTTCTGTAGATGACACAGTGTAGGCCAATCTTAGCCTTGTACTAAGGGCTTGTAGTTCCCTCCTTAAACCACTGTAGAAAGTATTTCGAGTTTCTTTCCTTTTCTTCTAGCTTTCTACATTAACCCTCAACCAAACAGTTCCCAGAAAAGTGTCCAATATGTTCAGGGACCCTGTAGTGAGATCTAACATTCAGATGTCTCTTCCTTGTTATTTTACATATTACACATAGAGATGGTTCATTTTATGTGCCAACTTGACTGGGCCACAGGTGTCCAGATATTTGGTTAGATGTTATGTCTGGGAGTGTCTGTGAGAATGATCTTTGAATGAGACAAACATTTCACTTGTTCTACAGGTAAAACAGATGCATGCATGGGCCTCTTCCGATCCACTGAGTGAAATAAAAGAACAGGTAAGGAAGAATCTGTCCCCTCTGTCTGCCTGTCTTCCAGCTGTGACATTGGTCTCTGCCTTCAGACTCATAGGAGAATGTACACCATAGCTCTCCTGGGTCTACAGCTTCTGGCTGAGGATCTTGGGATTTTCAGCTCCACAATTCCTTGATTATTCCTTATGAGAATGTACATCTTCATCTTTGTATTGACATAGAAAGAGTTATACTCATCTTTACACTTGAGCCTCAACTTACAAGCCAAGAACAGTGTACCATCTATACCACTGACTCCATGCAATCCTGTAGATCTCACTGACTTTCTGTGCCATCTATTTTGAATTTAGGATTGGGTTTTGAGAAGTTTTGTGGATGTTTGGTTTGTTCGTTTGTTCGGATAATCATAGGTTTGAGGGAAGATTTAAGGTTTGTTGAACAGGTTTTTGTTTTATTTTATTTTACTTCAGGAGAAAACTCGAGTGAGAACCATGTTCTGTTCTTATATGTGGGGGTCTTGTTGGTAACAGTTTTGTCACTGCGATGTAATCACATACAGTAAAACTCATAGATCATAAAAAGTGTGGAGTTCAATGATTGTTAGCTTATCATTCTCTCACCATATAACCAGTAGTTTAATGAAGATAGACAACATTCCTTCTCCCCGAAAATCCCCAAGTTTTCCTTTCTAGTTTCTATCCTTGTATCTGCTCACAAGAGTCTACATCTATTCAGGGATTTCTATTTCTATAGACTAGTTTTGCGTGTTGATGAACTTCACTGATACAATGTCACACACTATATCCAGCTTATTGTATGCAGTAGGGTGCTTTTGAAATGTGTATTTGTTGCGGTGTGTATTATCAGCCTACTTTTAATTGACAAATCATTTCAGTTATGTAACTATATTATATAAATCCATTTCCCCTTTACCTGTTATGGATATTTGGGTGATTTCCAATCTTTTATTATTATGTAAGTAACATAGTAGTAAATGCTCTTATGCAAGTTCTTTTATGGATGTGTGTATTTTTCTTCTAATTTGTTTTTGGTAGCTAAGAGTAGAATGACTGAATCATAATAAACTCCCAAGTGGCTTTCCACAGTGCTTGTACATTTCTACCACCGTCATCCAGTAGGACACTTCCAGCTGTCCTACATCCTCTTCAGCATCCGAAACTATTAATTTTAATCATGCTTGCAACCATGTAGTGCAACCCAATTTTTATTGTAATTTCAACGATTAAATATAAGTGTTTATTGGCAAATAATATACCCTTTTGTGAACTTTTATCTCTCTTTTCTATTATTGGTACATTAGCATTTTAGTATGGGTTTCTATGATAGACTTTTTACATTCTGGTCTATAGATTACTTATTTTTCTCTAAGTCATTAGCCTTCTGTTTAATTTGTTTTCTGGATACTCTTTTAACTTGTTTTCTTTTTAAATGGTCTCCTTTGTTAAGAGAACGTAGAGTTTTTGCTGGGAAATGACTTAACCTAAAGCATTCACCTTCCCCTTGCTGCTGACCCCTCCTTCTGAGCCTTCTCCCCTCCCCTTCCCCTTGAACAAATGCACCAGCAGTCTAGGAAAAGAGCCTGACACGGAGGCACCTGTGAAGTTGAAGCCTGTGGTGAACACATAGGTGTTGAGACCTTGAAACTCCACAGTCAAAATAACATTGCTCATCTACTCCGCTTCTACCTCACCCTGCTTCCATTTGCCCATGGGCTGACTTCATTCTTTCTGCCTAATAGATAAAGAGGCCTTGGTTGTAAATGGGAATGTGCCATTTCCCCTTCAAATAGGCTGAAGGAGACTTGGTCTCCCTTCCCATGCTTCACTCCTGAATAGCTTGTTGATCTGTTGAGTTTGCTCTGCCCTTTCTTTATTCCGATACCCTCATGACTCAGTTTCCTTATAGTTTTTATATTTCTATTTGTTGTTTTATTTTCCTTTTGTGTTTTGAGCCTTTAGTATTCTAAGAACTATTTGTTTACTACCAAGTTGTCCTGTGATAAAAAACTTTATAGTGTTAGCTTTGCTGTTTTTCTTCTATAGCCTCTCTCATTAATGTGTGTGTGTGTGTGTGTGTGTGTGTGTGTGTGTGTGTGTGTGTGTGTGTGTGTGTGTGTGAGGTGCAGGTCCACCTCATTTTTTTCTTTTATAGATAATAAAGTTCACCTAGTCCTCTTCACTAAAGAGTGCTTTTCCTGATTGAACTGTTTCGTCACTTTTGTTTTGAGAGCATTTGATGTTTTATGCATAATTTTGCCATACTGATCACTTTGTCTATGTAAATGTCACATCTTATTGACTAGGCAATTGTAGCTTATTGGTAGCATTCGTTCCTTAACTCTGTCTCTCTTTTTCATGAATGTCTTGACTTTTATATTTCCACATGAATTTTAGTAGCAGATGTTTAATTGCAATGAAATATTTTGCTTGATATTTTGTTGAATCTACAGATCAATGCAACAGAAACTGACAATTTTATAATGTCCTGCCTTCCAACCCATGAGCATGGCATGTCTTTTTATTTATTTAAATCTTCTTTTTCTCAGTTACACTTTGTTTTCTTTACAGAGGCCTTTTTGCTATTTTGATAGATTGTTATTTCAGGAGTTTTATATTGTTGATGCTATTATAATTAGGAGCAATTTTTAATCTTTTTCTACTGCTAGTATTTAAAAATACCATTGGTCAGGCTGGGAAGGTGGCTCAGTGGTAGAGTGCTTGCTTTGCATGCTTGAGACCCTGGATTCAATTCCTCAGCATCACATAAGCAGAAAAACCTGGAAGTGGTGCTGTGGCTCAAGTGGTAGAGTGCTAGCCTTGAGCTGAAGAGCTGAGGCCAGCTGAGTTCTTCCCAGGCCCAGAGTTCAGGCCCCACAACCAACAAAACAAACAAACAAACAACTACCATTGGCATTTGCATATTGATCTGATATTTTCAAACCTTGTTGGATTCATTTATTAGATCCTGGAGGTTTTATTACTTTTGTTTTGTTTGGAAATTTCTTTGGGTTTTATATATTCACTTGTATCATCTGTAAACAAACCTAACTTCTCTAACAATGGCTATGCTTTTCACCTTTCCTCGTGTGTAGTTTCTCTGAAAAGGACCTCTACTGCTATGCTGAGGAAAAGTGATTAGAATAAAGACCACCTTCTTCCTGGTTCTAAACATTTTCAACATTTCTCCATGAAAATGATGATAGTGGTAGGTTTTCCATAATACTGTCTTATCATAGTAGGGCATTTTCCTTAATTTCATTGTTTTTTCTTTAATGAATGTTGATTTTTTTTTTGTATCACTTCTTGCATATTTTGGAACTATTCATACTTCCTTCTTTTTAAAAATATGATTGATTACACCAATTGGTTTTCATGTCTTAACCCTTCTATTTTATTTTCCTATGATCTTTGATGAGACAGGTTATGTTTTTTATATGTGGCTGGAATTAATGATTGTTGAGAGTTTTTGTCTTATTTTCTTGTAAGGCCCTTGTTTCTAGATGATGCTGGACTCATAAACTGGAGAGAGTTTCCCTTCTACCCTTTGTGGAGAGGTTGTGTAATATGGGTTTTCTTTGTGAAACATTTAATAGACTTTCACAGAAGAACCGGTGGGGCCAGGAGGTCTTATTGTAGGGAAGTTTTAAATTATGACTTCAATTTATCTAATAGATACAAGGTTATCCAGGTCATCTACTTTTTTTTCTTACAGTTTTGGTAAGTTTTGTTTTTTAAAAAAAGTTTTTCACTTTATATTTGTTGTCAAAATTTTTGCTCTTAAACACATAGCTACACATATTTTAATATCTACATGCTATTTTTTTCTTTTTCTTTTCTTTCTTTCTTTTTTGACAGTCCTGAGGATTGAACTCAGGGCCTTGCACTTGTTAAGCTGGTGTCTTACCGCTTGAGATATACCCTCAGCCCTTTTTGCCTTAGTTATTTTTTAGATAGGGTCCTGTGCTTTTGCCCAGTCTGTCCTTAGATAGCAATCCTTCCGCTACTACCTCCCACATAGCTAGCACTACAAATGTGAACTATCATACCCACTTTGTTCTTCAAGACAGGGAATTATTAACTTTTTGCCCAGTCTAAACTTCAACGTTGACCCTTTTATCTCTGCCTATAGGCTCTTTAATAATATTCCTTTTTGAAATCCCTGATCTTATTACGTCTGAGATTTTCTTCCTTTTATCTTGGTTTTCTTCTTAGAGATTTTTAAATTTCAAAATGAAAACAGAAGTTTTTTGTTATTTTACTTTTTGTCCCCTCCCCCTTTTGCCTCTGTTTTTCTACTTCTATACTTTTTGTCTTGTATGTGAGTTTATCTGTTTTGGGGAGTTTAAGTGGGAGCACTGGATACTATCATGAAAAGGAACTATACAACTTATCGGGGAGGAAGGTCGGGAAGGAAAAACCTAGGAGAAAATGAGGAAAAGAGGTAACACTGTTCAAAAAGAAACATGTTCATTATCTGACTTATGTAACTGTAACCACTTTGTACATTACCTTTACAATAAAAAACATGTTTGTTTTTCGTTTTGTTTTGTTTTTTTTTTGTCAGTTGTGGGGCTTGAACTCTGGGCCTGGGCGTTGTCCCTCAGCTCTTCAGCTCAAGGAGAGCACTCTACTGCTTGAGCCACAGCACCACTTCCAAAAAAAGTTTTTAAAACAAAAGAAAAAAAGAATTTCCTGGGTCTTCCCCTATGACTTGTCTTTTACTGCATTGATTTCTGATCTTGACAATTTCTGATCTTTATATTCCTTTCCATCTACATATCTTGCTTTCTTTTTCTGGTTAAACACTTACATTAGCAATTTTACAGTTCTGTAGTTATCATCTGATATGAATATTTTAAGGTTATCAACCTGCAGCTTAACAGCATTTTAGCTGCATCCCATATACTTAAATTTGTATTATTATTCACTTCGATGTTTTCTAATTTCCTGGGTATTAGATTCCTGTTGCTGATGTGACAAATTGCCACAAATATAGTATCTTGAAACAATACACATTTATCTCATAGGGTCAAATCTAAAATCAGTACCACTGAGTTAAAATCAGCAGGCCACTATATCTTGAAGTTCTAGGGGAGAATCCACTCTTGTGTTTTTTCCAGGCTTCCCAGCGCACCTGTATTCCTTGGCTCGTGGTTACTTCCTCTGTCTTCAGAGCCAACAATCTACCATCTCCTCTCAGATAATTAGTTCTCTTTAAAGAGAGTCTAATCTTCCAATTTCTTCTCAGGATCCTTTAATCCTTACAACTAGGTAACACAGGATAATGTCCTTATTGTAGTTTAATTAATGGCATCTGAAAAATCGTTTTATCGTGTAACTTATCCACAAGCTTCAGGACAGGGATAAATTTAGGGGAGAAAAAGAAGCCCCTTATTCAGTTGTTATTCAGTTTATCATACTACCTATTTTCATTCCCTTGGAAGTTCAGACTATTTGCTGGTTTCCCTTGTAATTGGATTAGATATACATACTGAGATTCCTGTTACCTGTGAAATTTTTAGGGATCTTTATCATTAACTTAATGTGTTACGTGCTTATAGCTTTTTCGCATTCACAGTTGGAAACCCTAATTGCGCTGTGATAATATTGGAGGTACTTTCCAGAGGTCATGAGGGTGAAGAAAGGTCACAGAGATGGCGTGGTCTCCTGCTCTATGCTGATGCAACACACACCCAAGGCTGCCTAGAATCCAGTAAAAGGCCTTGGCTGGTACTTGGTCCCTCAGGCACACTCTCCTCACTTTCAACCTTCAACACCGAAGGGAATAATTGTCATTTAAATCACAAAAAAAATGTTTCCTATTTTATTACGGTAGCCTAAACCGTTTGAAAGATCATGTTTGAGTTTAAGTTTGTTTTGATCAGAAAACACGCTCTTGATTCTAGCCCTTGGAAAGGTATCAAGACTTATTTATGATTGAGCATATGGTATATCTGGGTGAATATTCCACATGCGCTTGACAGAATGTGTATTTTGCTATATTGGCTGTAATGATCTGTAAATGTAAATCACTTTCACTTGACAGTAGTGCTCAAATATTTATTTTTATGATTTTTCTTTCTACTTTTTCTATCAATTTCTAGGAGAGAAGTGTTAAAATTCTCTGCTAAGATTCATTTCTTTCTATTGACTATTGCTTCATATTCTTTGACATTTTG
Organism: Dipodomys spectabilis; assembly: GCF_019054845.1. NCBI lineage: Eukaryota > Metazoa > Chordata > Mammalia > Rodentia > Heteromyidae > Dipodomys > Dipodomys spectabilis. The sequence goes on from NW_024871057.1 coordinate 1,648,924, forward strand.
TTGTGAGGTAAGTATGTGCTTGGGAATCACTGTTTTCTTGATTAATCAAATCTTTGACTGTTTATCTTCAGTATTCCCTTTATCTTCAATAGCAATTTAGCATTGTCATTCCAATGTTCTATATTTCCTCTTTTCATCCAGTATTTTAATCTTTGTATTATTTTATTTTCAGCACATCTGGATTTTTGTATTTAAAGTATATTTCCTCTTAACAGCATAAAGTTGAATATTTTTAATCATTCTGATAAAATCTACCTTGTAATAGAAGAGCTTTGTCCATTCATATTGTAATTACTAACATCATTTATAATGATTGTTCTTGGGAATATAATATGCATCTTTAGCTTCTCATATCTAACCATGAATTAATATTACACTGAACAAATATAGTGCAAGAGTCTTACAACAATATACTTCAATTACTCACATCCTTTCATTTGTAATCTTGTTTCCAATATAACTACTACAGCATGCACTTCAGAACATAATATTATGGTGTTTTGTTTGTTGTTTGTTGTTGTTTGGTGGCACTGAGGTTTAAACTTAGAGGCTTATGCTAGCTAGTCATGGATTCTACTATCTAATTATATCTCCAGCCCTGGTATTTTCTTTAAAAGTCAAACATCTGTCCAAAATATTAATAAATGTTTAAAAAAACCTTACATCTTCCAAAATATTTTCCATTCCTAGCATTCTTCAAGTATCATAACACTGTTGATAGAAGAATTTGTGGTGACAAATTCAGCTTTTTTGTTTATCTTAAGTGTCTTTATTCCACTTTTGTTTTTAAATAAAATACATTTTCTCTGGACATAAATGCCAATAGATTTTTTTTTCTCTCTTAAAAATTCAAAAATGTTGTACGTATTTAGGTGTGTGTGTGTGTGTGTGTGTGTGTGTGTGTGTGTATTTTCTGATAAGAACTCTGGAAGCTAATGTATTTTTTTCTTGTCTTCAGTTAAAAGTCTCACTATGATGTCTTAATGTGATCTTCTCTTTTTCTGCTTAGTTTATCATCCATTAAATTTCTTGATTATAAAAATTAGTCTTGTGCAAATTAGAAAACCATTAGCTATTTTTTAAAAAAAAGTATATGTCTCATTCTCTTCTTCATAGGCTACAATTATACATATGTCAAATATTTAAAGTTTACATCTGTCCCATACTACTCCAAGCTTTGCATATTTTCCACTGGGCTATGCTAGATCATATGCTGATTATATCTTAAGAGTTCTAGCATGCACATATTCTGTCAAACTCATCTAAATCAAGTCTGCATTTTTCATATGGTTTGTTGCCATGTTAGCATGTCCATTCATTTTTCTTTTAGATTCGACTTATTTTTCCAAGAATCTTGTCCATTGTTCTCACTGTTTCCTCTATGTATGTCAGTGTAAATATATTAATTATATATTTTTAAAACTCTAGCTGCTCATCCCAGTACCTAGATTATTAGAGAGTCTACATCTATAAAAGTCTTATTTGTATAACTTTATAAAATTAAGAAGCTGTACAAAGGGAATGTCTTATTTCTTGATGTTTTATTTCTTCTCTGGAAGGCAATACAGTTATTGTATAACGCAATTGTTGATGAGACATCTTAAAGATTTGTATTCAGTTGAACTAGTTTTGACAGGAAAAAAGACACTTAGTGTTTAAAAATAGATGTGTTAATGAACTGAGATCATAGTTCTAAATAGTAGACTCAGAATTTGAGACAGAGACTCAGCTTCAGTGATGGAACCAATTAGAGATTCTCTTCTAAGATTTAGCTTTAAATAATTTTTCTTTTCAGAATCATCTAATGTATGAATCATCTTAGCCACCATTACATTCAGTGTGTAAGCTGGGAACAAAGGTGAACACCTGTAGTCCCAACTACTCAGGACACTGAGATCTAGAGGGCTGATGTTCAAAGCCAGCCTAAGTGGAAATGTCTATGAGACTTCACCTCCAAATTAACCAGCAGAAAGCTGTGCTGGAAGCATGGCTCAAGGGGGAAGAGAGACCCAGTTGTGTAAGCAAGCTCTAAGTCTAAGACTTAGCAAAACCATGAAGGTTTTACAAACAGCCTGTCCTGATACAAACAGCCTGTCCTCTAGCAATGCCTGGTATAAGGAAACTGAGTCATGAGGGCATCAGAATAAAGAAAGGACAGAAAGAGAACTTAACAGACCGACAGGCTTTATTGGGGAGTGGAGCCTGGGAAGGGTGACCAAGTCGCCTTCAGCCTGGCTAATGGGGAAACAGTGCACCCCCACCTTTACAACGAGGGCTCTTCAAATATTAGAAAAAGTGAAGTTAAGGGGTGCAGATGGAAGCAGGGTGGGATGGAGGTGGGGTGGATGAGCTATGCTATTTTGACTGAGGAGTCTCATCGCAACAGCCTCTGTGTTAGGGATGTGAGCATCAGACATGGATGTGGCCTGGGTCTCAGGCTCTCCTCCAAGACCACTGGTATAGCTCTTCAGGGAGGGGAGACGATTCAGCAGGGTCTGCAGCAAGAACAGGTCTAAGACAGGGCTGAAAGGCAGGAAGCTGAGTGCATTAGGTTGAGTCACTTTCCATCAGCTGGCCTCTCCTTCCTCTGTCTCCCAGGCAGGCTGGCCAAGCTGTTTCACATGGTGACTGGGAAAGGTTTTCAGAAAAAGCAGAGTGTCCATGGTCTCTTGAGGCCTAACTGGGAGCTGGCACATTGCCACTTCCTTTGAATTTTATGAGCCAAAGTGAATCACAAACCAAGTTCATATTTAATGGAAAGGAAAATAAAACTCATTTGAAAGTCACCTTGCAGCAAGTATAAATACAGGGAAGTGCGAACCGTGATGGGCACTTGTAATAATCCTAGAGAAAAGAGGGATATGTTTCTGAAAGTATTGGATTAGAAAAGATTGAAGTGTGTGACTCTCTTCTTCTCAACGCAGTGATTCACATCACATACCCCTTAGGTAAACCTTCCTAGAGATGTAGCAAAGGACATTGGGGGCAGGAAGACCTGACTGTTGAGTTGTGTCATGCTGGAAAAGTTAAACAGGTGCTCAGAAGGTCATAGCATACAGATAGAGATTGGGATCATCCAGACCTTCCTCACATGACCGCTATGTAAATTCATTAGCGACGAATCCTCTATGCTCAGCATATAATCATCTCTGAACCATGGTAAGACGAGCAAAAGTCATCCCACGTGTAGTTTTTACCTCTGCCATGAAAACGCTGGCTCCTTTCATCCTGTAGATGGCTCTGTCCTCAGATATCTTAAAAGACACTTCTGGCCCCAGATCTTTGTTCCAAGATGAGGAAACTAGAGATGTGTTATGCAGTTTAAGTGGGTCAAAAACTATTAATTTCTTTTTGTGTGTGTGTGGGGGGGTCCGTCGTGGGGCCTGAACTCTGGGCCTGGGCGCTGTCCCTCAGCTCTTCAGCTCAAGGCTAGCGCTCTACCACTTGAGCCACAGCGCCACTTCCGGCTTTTTTCTTTTTGCTTATGTGGTGCTGAGGAATGGAACCCAGGGCCGCAGGCATGCAAGGCAAGCGCTCTACCACTGAGCCACCTTCCCAGCCCCAAAACTATTAATTTCTTGTATTGGTCATTAGTTTTATGTTGCTCTTAGTGACCACACACTTGTGTTCCGCAACTTGTGGGCTGCTTGAGGGTGGAATCCGTATCTTATTTTCTAGGTCTCTGTCCTGCACTTCACACAGGATCTGAGACTGAGTGGGCAGATAGGACCTGTGACTAGGTGAACGATTGCAAGAGTGAGGATCAGTAAAGATATCAGAAGTCGCCAGCACGTCATTTTTAGGCTTGGTGGGAATTATGATATGAGACAGTCTCATTTATCTATCCTATTCCTTAACAGGATCATGACATTATAAATCAAGAATTAAATACAGATTCACAAATACCAATAGTCACGGTTCTTCCTTCAGATTTACAGATACTTACTGGGGCCCTGTGGTAGATATCTCTTGGTTACATGTCTACATTCTCCATCATGCCTAAGACACCAGCCTTTATGCTTTCCAGGGAGACCATTGTCCCAGTCTGATAAGGACTTTCCGGTTTTAGTACTGGAAGTCCTGCATTCTGAGACAGTTGGTCACTCCAAGGATCTCTTGCGCTCTGGATTTCCTGTGGGGTTTGGCTAATGGGAGCCATCATCCAAAACCAGAAGGCAGGAGCAGGTCTCCCTTTCTGCTAAGTGCTACTGGTTGGGCCCCCTTGCTCTAACAGAGCCACAGCTATTGCTGGATAGTCATCTTTACATTGCTGCCCTTCCAAGGTTTTCTAGGTAACCATCTGCTCCTTCACGCCCAGGGACAGTAATAGCTCCTCTGAGTTGCTAGAACTAAGACACTGAAGTTTCTTTTCTGTTTTTATTTCTTTTAACCTATGTGTAGATCTTAGTAAATACTCTCTGCTATGGTTTAGACATAGCTTGTGACTCCAAAAGGCATCTTCTGGGATCTTGTCCCTGAAAGTAATGGTTTTTCAGAGGTAGTAGGAACTTTAAGAGTGGGGGCTAATAGGAAAAAATATGGATCAAGGGGAAACCACCCTCTGAAATGGACCCGAGTCTTAAGTTAGCTGGAGACTAGATTAAGTCTTATAAGAGTGAATTGGGTTTTAAGGGATTAGGTTATGTCTCTCAGGACTGGATTCATTACCACAAAGATGACTTGTTTCAATGCAAGTCAGCACTTCGTCTCTGTCTCTTTGTTTCTGTTTGTCTCTCTGTCTCTTTCTCTCAGGGGCTTCCCACCTCATGCTATCCTTCATGAGACTCTCATCAGAAGTTGGACAGATATAGGTACCACAATCTTAGACTTCTCTACTTCTGAAATAAGAGCTAAAATACACATTTCTGCTTACCCAACCTTGAATATTTTGTTATCACTCCTGAAAATAGAGTAGCACTACCTTATTAAATTTTCCTCTAATTTGTGAAGAATGATCATCAGGTCCTCATGAAATGTGACGGACATTGGCTAGTATTCTGAGAACTGTGGTGGACACCATGACAGGGAAGTGCAACTTATGGTCACTGTTTAGAATCTAGTGGCAGGAGTTATTTATAATGAAGTCAGCAAGAGCAATGGAAAGACATCTGCATCTTCAGTTATTCAACAGTGGAGTAAAGAGAGTGAACTCACAACAAGTTTTCAGGAAATCCACAGCATAAGAAAATACCTGCTGCCAATTTTTATCCTCACTAATCATCTTCATCACTCTCTGACTGGTATTTTCATTAAAACTAAAAGAGGTATTTCAAGGTAAGGTAGTTTCTGGCTCAAACTCAACAAGACTGTTGATATCTCAATGCAGATTAATTAAGCATGATGTCTAAGGTAGCCGAGGATTGAACCAGCAGGATTGACTTGACATGGTGACAGATAATACCAATGAGAAGATGGATATGACAAAGTAAACATAAGAAAACCCACAGGGATGGGGACACAGCAGGTTAGCTCAAGATGATAAAGTCAACAAGACCAGAGTGGAAGACTGAGGTGTGATGGGAAGCAAAATGGAGAGAATGAGATGATTGGTCTGGGATGGAATTTCCTGAATAAGATTTCAGAAGTCCAATGCCAGGCATAAGTGTCTTGCTGTCCAGAGTCCAGAAAATAAGCAAACCAGTCTAAAAGCATATTACATAAGCTTTCTTCTTACAGGCAGTTTCTTTCTATTCATATGTGACTAGTTCAGACAGAAAACTAAGCTCCCAGGTAGAGACAACGGTTTTTTCTAGACCCAGTTTGGGGAACCATAGCCTGGAAGAAAAACCTCAAAATCGAGTTGATGTTTCAAATCAGGGGTACTCAAAAAGGAATGGATCTACCCTTTAGAAAGGCCTTTCTCATCTCTGCCTATTTCCAGAAGAGGATTCCCAAAGCCCTGAGATTCCTTGGGTGGAGTTATTTGGTGACTGTTTACACATTCTCACAATTAACATGCCTTTTAGATGTAAACAGAAATCAGCCCAGAGGAATACATGATTAAGTAGCAGGCAAACGTGCAGAGCGTGTTTAAAAGGCTGTTACTGAGGGGTTAACCTCAGTCCTCGCACAGCACCAGGTATGGCTACAGTGGCAGCAGAGAGGCCTGCTGAGTAGCCAAGCTCCCAGAACGCAGGAGGGAGACCAGTGCTGTGGAGTTAGTCCCAGGTGACACTGTATGAATGTCATTTAAAGTTCACTTTCATTATTTTAATTGTCACTGTAAAAATTTCCCATTCAGGACTGATTATGTTCTAAGAGAAATCAGAACTTAAATTCCAATCAATCATAATTGAACATGTTGTTGCCAGTGGCACAGAAAGCTGTGTCTCGGATGTGATTAAAACAAGTACTAGTTACTTGTGGAAAAGCTGCCGGGAGATTTAGGAGCAAGCACGATTAATGCTGAATAATTTACATGGTCAAAGTTATCAGATGAGCAATGGAAATGCTCTGGGATATTTCTGCTCACTCAGAGAAGGGCGTGGCTGCTACTTAGAGCTTCCCATTGGAATCAGCTCCAAGGACACGGGAGGGTCTGTCTTGATTGAGCTTTTATGGGACCCCACCCTGGATTTTCTGGGCAAATTTAAGAAAGGTTCTTAACTTCTTTGAATCTGGATTTCTCCCCCTATAAAATATCTGCCCTAGAAATTACAGAACAATTTATGATCTGCATAAACTCATACAAAAGCACACACTAAGGTGTTCTTACATACTCATGAAATTCGTACCAAAGGTGGCTTCATGCCAGCAATGGACTCAGGTCCAGAGGTTGCCTTACTAAGTGTCATCAGGGTAGGAAGAAGATGGAGTGAGTATGCACCTTGGGTGAGCCAGTTAAAGACAGTAAGTCTCATAGGAAGAGCTCACCAGGTATCAAGGTCCAATGAAGAGTAAGTATTGTCTTTTTCAATCCAGAAAGCCTGCATTCTTTCTTCCCTTCCTCCCGAGTGCCACTTGTTCACATAGACCTCAGGCTTGAAGAGACATCTTTGCTGAGCCAAGCACACCTCGCTTCCTTTAATTGTACACCATCAGGGGTAGACTCCATTATTCTAGAACTGTTACAAAACTCAATCGCTTTAATAGTGGGGAAATGAAACTCGTACAATTTAGGATTAGGCACATCACCTCATCAATTTTCATTGTCTCTTGAGGCACAGCATCTAGGTCTAGAAATGGGAATTACAGTTACCTTACGGGTCATGGAAAAAAATGAACAGTTTAGCTGCCAACTTGCCAATCCGTCAGCTTTCATGCACGGCGACACTCATTGCAAGCTCCTGCCCACCAACAACATTTTTAGTATTTGTCCAAGGATTTCAAAATGGAAGCCATTTTTTTTCTTTCCTGCTTCTCTGATTTCTGACTGATGACATGGCCACTCACATTGGTTAGGAGATTTAGCTGTCTGCTAAGAGCTAGACATATCATCATCCAACACTGAGAGCTGTTTAATTCCTGAACATCTGAATATCTGGATGTTTATGGGAAGGCTGAAAATCTGCTCGTGGTCCTTTTGTCCTCTCTATCCTTCTGTATCTGCTCTTGTCATGACAGTGAGGATGGAGAAAGAAGAGGAAGTGACACTTCCCAGCTCAAGCAGCACCAACAACCGTCAGTTCTGGAACTTCTCAGAAAGAGGAGGACCTCCCACCCTCAAATACAAACCAATTTTCTTAGAAAGGGAAGTCAGGGGAATCGGCAGGAACCTAATAAAGGTCTCTGAAAACAATGTTTCTCCATTTGAAAAATAAACCATGTCTTTAAATGCATTAACTCTGTGGGGAAATAAATGTAATAAACCAAATCCAATCCCTGCCAACATTTGTTTTCTTATCTATGTAAAATCAATATACTTGTTGCAATTATGTCTTTCAATAAATCCTCCCAAAGTCTTATTTTCTCATAAGATTTCCTGCCACACTCAGATTCATTGCATTCATTTTCCATCTAGAGAAATTGTTTCTTGCATTTTCAAGCCATTCGGTTTCCTTGAAGGATGCTATGCCCCGCCCTGAGTGGCTGCTGCTCTTCTGCAAGGACCGTTTAGGCAACAATTACTTTAATTGGATGTGGTGCCTGGCTTGGGTTTGCGCGGATGGGAACAGACCTCTTTGGAGTAGGGGTGAATTTTCCAGCCAGAACTGACCTCTCTTTGTTCCTTTCTCTCGCAGGGCAGCTAAGAAATCTTGTAGTTATTTCTCCTTTGGGGGTAGAAATGGGCATGAAGCTATTTTACCAGTGAATGGATGGATGGCACGTTAACAGTGGGTTCCTTGAACACAAATATTTATTTATTAATGGTGTGCGGAATCTCTTGGACTTTCTGTGTCTCACAGGTCTAGAGCTGGATTGCAGCATGCTGGTGCCACCAGTGCACCCCAGCCTGGCTGTGCTGTGGGAACCCAATGAGTTAGGTACGTCAGCCCCGCCCGTGACAGCTGCACCAACAGATTATCTGTAAGGAGGTGGCTTCCCTCCTCATCCTGGCAGAGAGAAGGAAAGGGTGTTCAGAGAGCGTGGGGCAAGTATGAAACTTGGGTTTGATGCTGGTCGCCATGTTCGCCATGTTGCTTAATGACTTTGCCTTTTCTTGCCGGAGTTCCTCAGTCAGTGTTCAGGAAGCAATGGTTATCCTCAGGTGTCAAGTTCCCAGATTAAGGAATAACTAGAGAGCCAGCCACACATTACTCAAGGTGTGTCTGTGAGGCCTTTCCAAAGGACACTGGTATGTGGGAGGGACAAGATCCCTCCTCCATGTGGTCAGACACTAGCCAATCTAATAGGCTTGAGTAGGGCAAACACAAAAGAAAGAGAAAGAGGAAAACCTCTCTCTATGATGTGGAGATATTCTTTCCCCTTTTGCCTTTGAACATCAGAACTCCAGGATCTCTGGCTATAAAAATAGAAGATTTACATTAATTTCACCGTGAGTCCTACGGCATCACCCCTGAGCTAGAGCCGTACTTCTCACATCCCAGACCTGTTGTAGAATTTATCAGCTACCCTATCCCTGTGAGCTAATGTCCCTCTCTCCTTTCACCTATCTGTCTTAAAAGCTTTAGCTAGTTTATTGGTTCATCTCTGTGGAGAACCTTAGCACATGAGGCTAGGCTCACCTGCATCTCTCTTCATATCTCTTAGGTTCTCCTACATGGTCTTCAGCTTCCTTCAGTTTCTCTACAGGGCCCTTCTTCCCTTTTCTCCCTTCCCGTATTGAACTCTTCTGGGGAACCTGCACCCCGTCTCCAAGGAGGAGTCCAGAGCTGTCCCAGCATCCCCATCTGACTGCCCTGAAAATTGGCTGCTTGTTTCAATGACTCCATTGAGTGATTGCAAAGATGCCAAGGAAGCACTTAAAACGTGTCTCTCTTACAAATGCTGTTTGTTGTGACAGGACAGGCAAAGGCCATCAGCCCTGAGAAGTGCTGGCAACCCAGCACAACCTGACACTCTGAGGAGACAAGAGATGAATGAGCTGCCAGAGCAGCTGAAGAGACTTCAATGTTCATTTATTTATTAAGCTAAATTATTTACATGAAGAAGTAGGCTGCTCTGAGTAATTTATCTCAAGCTTCAAGTCCAAACGCAATCCTGAGAAGGAGTGAGTGACCCTAGTAATACAAAAGGCCTTTGAACAATTAAAAAGAAATAACTTGCCTAACCCATCCTTGCAGACCTTTGCTTCCCTTGAACACTGGCCAAGAAAGAGACTCTTGCCTACCACAGTGGAGATACATCCAGGACTAAGCTAGCAGGAGTCCTCCCTCCTCTTTGTTGATTGGTTGAGTCAATAACAGGCTGCCATAGGCCATTAAGTCATGAGGTTAAAGGGAAGCATAGGGTAACTTTCTGGGCTGTGGTCAAAGGTTTGCAGAGTCTTACAGAATTGGAAAGATCTTGATTCAATATTTATAAAACCTCAGGTAGGATCCCCCTCCCTGTAGGAATTTTGATAATTATCACTGAGAGGAGATCTGCTATTCATCTCTTTTCAATTATTAATCAGTGGAAAAGGCCAGCCGTGTGTGGAAACCCAAGCATGAGCAGCAAAAGGGGTGTTCTTCAGGGTGGGGGCATGATGACCAAAGGTCACAACCGTTCCTCCTTCAAAACTCAGCTGGAGCTCTGTGTCCACCCCCAAGGGAAGCTATCGCAGACAGAGCTCATCATCAGCCTGGAAATGGCCATTGTCCTATTGCCTGAGTGTCCTCTGAGAAGTAAATGCCCCATAGAAAGGGAAAAAACAGTACGCACTCTGAAGCACTTTGTGTCTTCCAACAGCAGAGAAGACTCAAGACCAAAGCTCCAGGCTTTGAAACTGAACTGGCGAGGTTGGACTTTGGCTCTCTGAATGACCCGAGACTGGTATTGATCTCTGTTTTCAAATTCCTGTGCTGGACATTCCAGTGATCACCTCAGAGGGTTCTTTGTAGCTTATAAGAAGAGTCCTCAAACCTGGGTGCTGGTAGCTCACACCTATAATCTTACCTACTCAGGAGGCTGAGATCTGAGGATGAAGCCAGCCTGGGCAAGAAAGTCTGTGAGACTCTTATCTCTACTATACTACTCAGAAAAGGCCAGAAGTGGCATTGTGGCTCAAGGCTCTGAAATAATTCAAGGAGAATTTCATGTAAAGATTATTTGCAGAAATGTGGGCAGGACTTAGAGAAATCATCACAGATAGTCAATACCCTAAAGTGAGAAACCATGGAACTCTGCTAGCTCTGCAGAGCCTTGAGTACAAAGAGGCTCAAGCCCCAGGATCAGCAAAGAAAAAAAAAAAGAGAGTCCTTATACTTAGGAGTGAATATAATGGCGAAGGTTACTATGGTTCATGGTGATTATATTTGCTCATGTTACCCTCCATTCATGGGTGGAAAGCTTTGTGAATCTTTGGCTGCCCTTACCAACTAGTAGATACAACGGGGGGAAAAAGAAACACGTTCAAACTCTAAAAGGGCAGGAAACATTTTGAGTTCCTCTATGTTCCTCCCAAGAATTCATCTAGTACAACACCCAGTCTACCACAAATGTGGCAGATGTGCAAAAACAATGTGCTGCCCAGAGACACAGAGTTTTGTAGAAGTGGCCTCCAACTTAAAGTCAGAGGTCTTGGGCTTACATTTTCTTTCTTCCACCTTCCAACTAGTGAAATTGAGCAGCTCATTCCATTCACTTATACCCCCTGCTATTTTTCTTTGAGATACATAGTTTCCCCCAGAGGTTATAGTTGAGGAAACCCAAGTTCAGACAGTGCTGGAAGGCAAAACAATAAACAGTGGTAGCTCTTGTTGTTTTAAGCCACAAAGATTAATACCACAGAGCCTGGGAAAGTTGTGCAGTCAGGTGGGTTTTGAGTGATGTGAATAGATGTCGACTAAACCTGGCCCCTCTGAGACTCCTTAGGGAAAGCTCTGCTCATCAGACAGCAGCAGTGAGCACTATTCAGGGAGGCTTGTGGGTGACTGAGCCTACAATGGGGGCTAAAATGGAAATGATGGCTTTTTAAAAAAGAAATAATTCAAGGAGAATTTCATGTAAAGATTATTTGCAGAAATGTAGGCAAGACTTAGAGAAATCATCAGATAGTCAATACCCTAAAGTGAGAAACCATGGAACTCTGCTAGCTCTGCAGAGTATGAAGGAGCGTGGGGGTGGAAACGGCAATGGCGTGTGTCTGAGAGGGCCTAGCATTGGAGCCATCCACTTCAACCCTCTGTGAGGGAGCAGGAGGAATAAAAATACCCTTAGTCTCCTTCTATTACCTTTGGCTTCATTTACCCCAGATCCAGGTGATTAGGCAAAATCAATCACAGAAGAGAGAGAATGGACCAGCAAGGTCTTCAGAAGACATTCACATATTAATTTATTGTGTTAAATTTCTACCTACACTACGGGAAAACCAATAGGTGTCCTTAAGCATCATCCCATGCAAGGCACTGATCAAAGGTTGCTCACATCTCCCGTGTCTCAGCAAATGATTAGTCGCTTCTCAGGCCGTTTCTTCTCAATCTCAGATATTGGAAACCAAGCTAACAAATTGGACCCCAGCAGTGAAATCCCGATGGCCTCTTCTTTTCTCTTCAAACCACTCGAACCATCAATGCTTCCAACAACCAGTATCTTCGGATTTTTCTCCTGGGGACTTGAGCTCTGTCAATACCATCTCAGGACAATTGGTCCATTCAATGGTGTGAGGAGCCTCTACAGCAATTGCTCAGTTTCTAGACACCCGATCGATTCAGCTTTCACTCTTCTTTCATTTGCTTGGGGCAGGGTGTCCTGTCAGTTACTACCTCATGTGTACTCTTCATTCCTGGCTGCTCACACTTCATCTCCCCTGGTTTATGCTTACCTCTCCAGGGCTTGGTTGGAGTCTCTAAGGCCTCGCCAAATTCTGGCAAACGCTGCAGTACAATGAGAAGCCCACTTGGTGGTGGAGGAGTTAAATCAAGTTATTCATATCAATACAGAATCCAACTACTGAGCCTCTGCCTTGCTTTTTGAGTTCTCTCTTTGAGCTATACTATGTCTTCAAGAATAATGCTTGAGGACTAGTTTATCCAACACAGACAAGTAATTTTTTATTCTCCTTCTTCTTATATTGTATTATCACAGTCTGAGAGACAAGACTTCTGCCTTGATCTTTTATGCATTCATTCATTCATTCATTCATTCATTCATTCTATATGAAAACCCACCCTAGCGGTCACTCAATCCAACTTAGTCATCTAGCCTAATTATGCCTCTAGGAATGGATCTTAGCTAATGCCTACCCACTTATCAGCCTTGTTTCTGCTTTATCAAACATTTCTTCAAGTACAACTACCAACCAATTTTCCAGTCTTCCAGATATACAAAGATGCTGAAACTACTCCCCTAACTGAAAGTCCAACTACACATGTCTCTACACCTGTCCCTTGACTGCCTCTGCTACTGCTTTCCCCTATTTAGGTGACCCTTGTGTCTGCATTCACAGGAAGCCACCCACAGACCTCAGGACCCATTTTTCCTGGATAAGATGTTTGGAGTCTGTCACCATTGTTCACACTTGTTTGCTCATGATGGGGTGCCTGAATGGAGTTGACCATTGCACAGTCGGGTATAGCTTCTGGATATTTCTATGAACCCTTTTCTGGTCTTCCTTGGTAGGGGAAACAAAAAGGACTTTTAATATTTTACTTCACCTATCTCCAGGGATGGGCTGTCTTGGTCATGTCTCCATTTCCTAAGCTCTATGAGGGCAAGGCCAGTTCTTGTCATGATTAGCCAGTGACAATGGAAGGGGTCAGATTGAAATGGTTGCCTGAAAAGCTGTTAGTCAATGGGAAGATGGAAAAATAACAGGTGCATGGTTCCTCTCCTTCAAAGTCTCCAGTTATTCATACAAATGTCCTAGGGGACTCAGACACAAGCAAGCTTCTTTCACTGCATGTTAACAATAAGCACTAAGTGAAGGCCCAAGCATAGAAACACAGGAACCTGAAGGAGCCAACCTGAGGACAGAAAGCCCAGGGAAGTGTTCAGAGCTGGGCTGCTCCCTCTCCTCTTTGTCTAGCTGCAGTAAGAAATAGTGCGCATGCCTTTCCAGAGGCCCAAGTAAGTCTCAGCCTTACGAGTGCTTTGGTCACTGAGTTTTCCTATTCTTAAGCTAACTTGGCATGACGCTTCCCAAATAGGTATACTCTAAGTGAATCAATGCTTTCTTGGGCTGTAACAGATTGCTTTCACTGTACCTTTTACATTTCCCTTCCCGAAGCAACTGGTGCATACAGGTCTGACTCCTCACAATTTGTTCAGGATGAATTATTTGCTTGCATATCAAAAAACCCAGGGAGAGAGAAAATGAAAGGAATGAGTCAATAATGCTGCAGTCCCAGGTACTGGGGGACCTGATTGCTGTAGGAGGTTCTTATTTTAGAATAGAAGGTCCTTCCTCAGCACTAAGATAGCACTAGGTGCAGAACATGTGTAATTTTATTCCTGTGGAAGGGGCTCCACTTAATGTCATTCCTCTACCTTCAGTAATCCTGGAAATGAATCACACAAACACACTTCCTATCAAGACACAAAAGATCCCAATCACCTTCTCTTCTTTGCTCACACATCAGATCTGAGTAGGAGGAGTGTCTTCATCAGAGAATTTCTTAGTGCCGGTTGGGGTTGCTCATGCTTATGATCCCATCTACTCAGGAGGTAAAGATTTGGAAGATCAGAGTTCAATGCCAGCCTAAACCAAAAGTGACTGAGATGGCACTTCAATAGACAAGTCAGGCCTGGTAGCAGATCCTATAATCCTAACTATGAGGAAGTACATAAATAGGAAGATTGTAGTGCCAGGCTGACCCAGGCAAAAATAAAACAAAAAAGACCTTATTTTAAAATAACCTAAAAGATTTTTTAAAGGCTGAGGTCATTAGAAAAAAATAATACTATGTCATTTCCAGGGAAATGAATAGATCTAGAACAGGCCAAGCTAAACTCAGACAAACAGCGCATGTTTTTGGTGTTTGTTTGTTTGTTTGTTTCTCATTTGCGGAAGCTAGATCTAACATACATCAGGTCATGATAAACTGTACAGGTTTCTAGGCATTCACACTCAGTGAGACCAGAAGAGGATAGTCTTAGGAGAGGAACACAAAGGCACAATGCTTATGTGCAGCTGATCATACCAAAGAATATTGATCAAAATGAACTCCGGGAAATAGAAACAAGAAGGCTTTTTTTCCTTTTTTCTTTTTGTCTTATTTGTTCCTTTATACTTTGGGAGTGTAAGGGGTGGCACAGAAATGGAGGGACGTAGGGTAAACTAATGCATCAGTGGTACTCATTGGACACGTGTTGAACATGAACTATACAACTTGGGGGTGGGGGAACTGGGAGAGAATGATGGAAGGGGTGACATTGTCCAAAAAGAAACATACTCTTTCCCTGACTTATATAACTGTAAGCCCTCTCTCCACCACCTTTATAATAACAATAGTAAAACTTTTTTTAAAGGGCTAAGGGGGCTGGGAAGGTGGCTCAGTGGTAGAGGGCTTGCCTTGTGTGCATGAGGCCCTGGGTTCAATTCCTCAGCTCCACATAAGCAGAAAAAGCTAGAAGTGGTGCTATGGCTGAAGTGGTAGGTGCTAGCCTTGAGCTGAAGAGCTGAGGGACAGCGCCCAGGCCCAATGAGAGAGAGAGAGAGAAATTATTAGACTTGTATTCAGGACATGAAGTAAGAAACCCAGGGTTTACTTTTGTTTTTTAAATAGAATAGCCATTTCTATTCACTGAAAACAATCTGTACCTAATAATAACAAAGCTGGTTAAGTTACTGTCCACTTCACTCACAGAGAGTCTTACAGATTGTTTTTTTTGGGGGGGGGGGGTCTGGTCGTGGGGCTTGAACTCTGGGCCTGGGCGTTGTCCCTCAGCTCTTCAGCTCAAGGCTAGCACTCTACCACTTGAGCCACAGCACCACTTCCGGCTTTTTTTTCTTTTTGCTTATGTGGTGCTGGGGAATGGAACCCAGAGCCTCAGGCATGCAAGGCAAGCGCTCTACCACTGAGCCACCTTCCCAACCCCCCGATTGTTATTTTAAACTCTGTAGCTCCTTTTCTGGGTTCCTTCAGCAAACGCAACATCTCTTGGAACTGAGGCTGCTCTCTGGGATGTGATTTTGAGATTTTCCCTAAGTCTAGCTTTATGTTCTCCCATGAGCTTTCTCTGATCACTCTAACTCCACTGATACTTAGTCTCATAAAATTAATTTTCTACAGAACCCAATTGACAATCATGAGCTGCTTTGGGACTGGAACCTTGATGCTACTGTCTTTCATAACTTTGTAATAAAATGCTAGTGCTTTAAGTGGTAGTATTTTTTCTAACTTCATCATTAGTCTTTGGAAGCAAGTCTTATGCCTCCACCTGTAATTCTTTATGTACTTCATAACTGCATGTATACTGCAGGATCTTGTTTAGGAAATATCTAGAGGAAATGAAGATGTGGGCATGTATCTAATTGGTTGGATGGTGTTTCTCTATGTTTTCATTGCACCTGACTTTGTCTTTTGCCTTTTATTATTGCCTTTTGTTTTTCTGGTGTCTTTGTCTAGCATACCAGTAGATGTTCAAAAAATACCTATACTGTCCTTATATGTATGGAAGAGCACAGAAATAGTTGGGTTTTTTCTTAATTCTTACCTGGATGAAACTGAAATTTTTAGAATTTTGGAACAGGGGATGGTTCTAAGGATGCTACTGTTTATAACTTTTACAAACAAGATTATTATTTTTTTAACAATATCAGTCATCAAGAGGTGCATTGGATTCCAGCTTAACTTGGTTTGTGGCAACTCTACCTATAATAGTTAGCAGGAAAGTTTTCTTATGTACATCCTAAACAGTATAATAGACTGTTGTTCTAAGAGACTGAATACAGCCCAGAATCCAAGAAAGAAATGTCTTCAATGGAAGCTCCAGCCAGTAGGGCCAGTTTCCACCTTCTGAGTTAATGGAGGGGTAATAGGAACAACCTCACAGCTACCCATCACAGCCCTACAGCTTAAATTCCTATGTACAACCCCTTCCTAGCTTAGAGAAGCAGAGGTTATAGAAGGAAGTTGAATATAAAATCATTTACAAGATGTACTCTTGTGTGTGTGTGTGAGTATGTGTGTGCTAGTACTGAAGCTTGAACTTAAGATCCATGCTCTCACTAGGCTTTCTTGCTTATGGTTAGTACTCTACCACTGAGCTGTGCCTCCAGTCTCACAGACTTTTCTGCCCAGGCTGCCTTCGAATTGCAACCCTCAGGTCTCAGCCTCCTGAGTAGCTAGGATTCTAGAAGTGAGCCAGCAGCACCAGGAGATATTATGTGCTCTTGAATTTACATCTATCTACGGCCTGATGCATTGAAGAAAGTCTAAGAGTGTCAGTGCAGCCCAGGAATGCCTGCAAGATCAGCTATCAGCTTGCATTCCAGAATTGGATGGTTGCCAAGCCGTAGAATCCTGTGTGTCTAACTAAATGATGTAGGAATACACACGGGCATGTATCAAGGTACATTTTAACCCTGTTAAAGGTACAGTTCTGTGATATTAAACACATTTACAATGTTGCACAGCTATCACCATCATCCATTTTGAAAGCTTTTAAAAGCTCCAACTAACAGTGTAGCCCATAAACAGCAGCCTGCCCCCTACCCCACTGCCATTAAAAAAATATTGACTGTGATGAAAGAAATCTCCACAAAACAAGAAATCTACCTTTTAAGGATATAGTTCAATACTGCCAATAATATGCACATTATTACTCAGCAGACTTCTAGGACTTTTCTAACAAGCAAAACTGAGACTGTAACTATTGAGCAATATTCTCAATATGGTTCTCCTCCTGCTGTTCCTTCCCTGTTTCTGTGCCTGACATTTTGTCCTTTAATTAAATCATATGATGCTTGTCTTTTTGTGGCTGCCTTATTAGTTCACAAAGCATGATGCCCTCAATATCCTCAAAATCCACTTGGAAACATATGGTAAGATTTCCTTCCTTTTCTAAGACTCGATATTATTTCATTGTATGTAGAGACCACATTTTTTTTCTCCCTTCATATACGGGTGTATATTTACCTTGTTTGTACCTCTTGATTATGAATAATGCTGCAATGAACATAGGCTGGCAAATATCTCCTCACTATTCTAATTTTACTTCCTGTGGACATACACTCAATAGTAGCATTGCCAGGTCACATGGTGGTTCTGTTTTTGGTCTGTCCCAGGAACTTTCACATTATTTTCCACAATGGTTGCCCTAATTTGCATCTCTCCCAGCACTGTAAAGGTGCTCTTGCTCCTACATTCTTGCCCATACTTCCTTTTTGCCTTAGCATCCATTCTAAATGGGATGAGGTGATATCTCAATTGTGGTTTTCATTTGCATTTCCCTGATGATTGATGCTGTGAAATATTTTTCATCTATCTATGGGCTATTTGTGTTTCTCCCTTGGAGAAATGTCTGTAGAAAGCCTTTGCCTATTTTTAATCTAGTTATTGACTTAGAGTTCCACTTGTACATTTCAAATGTTAACCTCCTGTTTGACATACAATTTTCAAATATTCTTCCATACAGTAGGTTGCCTTTTGACCCTGCTGATTGTTTCCTTCGCTATGATGCAGTCCCATTGTCTGTATTTGTTCTCAATCCTTGTGTTGTTCACATCATAGCCAAAAGAATATTAAGATTTTAAGGGAGCCTAACATGAGTGCTTGAACTTTTGGGTGATCATGTGAGCAAAAACAGGGTCAGAGGTAATATTTGGGATGGTGTAGAAAACTTTATTTGGTAAGATCTAGAGAAAGGAGATAGGTCACTGAGGCTATGTCTTTGGGTCTATACCTTGTCCCTAACACTTTCTTGTCTTCTATTTTCCATCTGCTTTGATGCATGATATACCACAGCCTCAAAACAATGAAACCAGATGACTATAAGCCAAAATTAATCCTTCCTTGCTTAAGTTGTTTATGTCAGGTGTTTTGTCATAGCAATAAAATGTCTGACTAATACAAACCATAAGGGAGAGAAAGGCAGAGACAAAGAGAGAGAAAAGTTAGAGAGAGAAGAGAGAGAGTGTATGTGTGAGAAAGAGAGGTTTCAAGGAAGAAAGAAAAAAACTGAAGTGGCTATATTCCTATCAGACACCATAGATTTCGAAGTTAATAACAGCACCAAGCCTAGAGTTATTTTAACATGCTAAAGAGGTCAATTCATCAAGAAGACATAACAATCCTAAATGTTTATACACCAAATAACAGAGCTTCAAACTATATAAAGCGAAAACTGGGGCATAAATCCACATTACATTTGGAGATTTCAATATCCCTCTCAATAATTTACTGAACAAGTAAGAAAAGAATCACTAAGGATATGAAAGACTTAAACAACACTGTGAACCAACCTGGCCTGATTTACATTTAAATGGAATGTTACAGAACATTCCACCCCACAATATCCAAACACAGAGTATACATTCTTCTCAAGAGCACATGAAACATTTACCAAAATAGACTATATTTGGGGGCATAAAAAAAAGACCCAATAAACCAAGAAAGACTCCAGTCATTCAACACAGGATCTCTGACCACAATGAAATTGAATAACAATCAAGTAGTAAAAGGGATAAATATAATCAAAGTACTTTACAGGCATAGGTGTATGCCATAATGAAGCCTCCTATTTCCTACATTATATATGCTAATAAAATACAAAAAAAGTCAAAGAGAAATATCTGGAAAAAGTTAGTAAATACTTGTTTACTAACTTATACATTTTTGCACAATCCTTATCTCAAAGGAAAAAAAAAGAAGAAATTTTTGTAAACAAAACCCAGTGCGCACCATGTTATACTTTGTGCAATGGGACTCTCTATGGTTGCAATTATAGCATCTTCTCCAGGATTCGTGCTGGATTTTTTTTTACCCTCTGTGCACCAGTATTATGAAGTATGGCTTTGGGAAGTGGTTACTGTGAGGCACTCACAAATGTGATAAACACCCCGGTGAAAGGGTTTTAGGCTGCAGAGATCAACTGTCTTCCAGTCTGTGCTCCACCCTGCGTGGACACAGAACTAAAGCAGCGTTTTGGATCTAGGGAACAGTGTTCACCATATACCAATGCTGGAACTTTGTCTTTGGATTTCCCTGCCTCCATAACTGTAGGAAATAAAGATATCATCTTTATAAATTATAGAATCTAGTGTATTTTCTTTTTTAATATATATTTTTACTGTAAAGATACTATACAAAGGGGTTACAGTCACATGAATAATGAGTGCACTTCCTATCAAGCATTGTTACCCACCTTCTTTGATTTTTAGGGTATTTTCTTACAGGAGCACAAATTGACTAAGGTAAGACCTAAGTGTAAAATTAAAAACCACAAAAATCTAGGGGAAAAACAAGCACATAAAAACTCCCAAGGAGAAAATCTTTAGGATCTTGGACTAATCAATTATAGAAAAAAATGACAAATTAGATTTGTTATAAAATAAAAGGAACTATATAGGAATAATAGGAATAAATTTCAAAATAATTACACAGAATGAATGAATCCAGCAGCATAAAGAGTACATACTGCACGATTCCACTTATATAAACTGTAAAAACTGTAAACATATCTGCAGAGATCAGTTGCCTGAAGAAAGGTAGGGGAGGGATGTGAGGCAAAGGATTTCAAGGAGAGGATGATTGAGTGCTAATTATCTTGATTGTGGTGATAAATTCATGGGTGCATACATATGTTAAGATGTATCAAGCACACTTGAAGAATGAGAGGTTTAATGATTGCCAATTACACATCAGTGAAGCTATTTAAAACCCTTTAAGTTCTTTCACTAAACCCATCTTACAGATGCAGAATTGGAGCTCCAGAGATGGAAATGCCATGTCCCAGATTTTACACTAGCGTCTGGCTGATGTACCACAATCAGAAGTCACTAAATATCACAATGCTTCCAGAAATGTATTGCCAGATCATTTCAGCATTGTGCAGACACTGTAGAGTTACTTACTCTAACCTGGATATATAGAATTGCCTAGTTCATACCTAGGTCAGATCTATATGAAACACATATACTTCCCTCCCCTACCACACGCAGATGATATAGTTTATTTTTGGTCCTAGGGCCATGATGAGCAAAATAATAGGAAATTGAATACAGTACAAGAGACAATGATGCAAACATGAGATGCAGAAGTTTAGTGCCAGTGCAACATACTGTAGTATTTTATATAAACCTTTTTTTGTTGTTATTGTTGGTCATGGGGCTTGAACTATGGGCCTGAGCACTGTCCCTCAGCTCTTCAGCTCAAGGCTAGCGCTCTACCACTTGAGCCACAGAGCCACTTCCAGTTTTCTGGTGGTTTATTGGAGATAAGAGTTTCATGGCCTTCCCTGCCCAGGCTGGCTTTAAACTGGGATCCTCAGATCTCAGCCTTCTGAGTAGCTAGGTTACAAGAGTGAGCCATTGGTACCTGACCTATATAAACCTTTTTATGAGTAGGAGCACACTGTGTTACAATAATAGTAAGGTATAATACAGGAAACACATAAACCAATTACATAGTCATTCATTACCATTATCATATATTGTACTATACAAAATTGCATGTATACAACTAGATACAGTAGTTTTTCCCCCACATGTACCTCTTGTATCACCACAAAGATGAAGAATGTGTTATGTTATGACCATGATGGTTATAATCTGATTACATAAGCAATAGGAGTTTTTAGCTCCATTATAACCTTCTAGGACATCCATTGCATATTTAGCCTATCGGTGGCCAAAACATATTTTCTGAGGCATGGCTGTATTTGAATTAATTCTTCCTGGCTATAAAGCTCATCTGTAAACTAGAATGTCTCCTTCTATTGTACAATGTTACCTCAGCATTCAGAAAGCGTATGCTGAGCTTGTATTTCACTAGAAAACTGAGGATTTCCCCACATGTACGATTCCAAGTTTGATCCCTCCGAACAAAACTGACAAAGTGCAAACCCATGAAATTACTCAGAGCCCAGTGCTGAGCTCACCACATTCCACGTTCTCAGCTTATTAGTCAGTCCTGTGTCTTGAAATGGTTTTCTATCCTGGATAACTTTCATATTTGGGTTTTATCCTTGTTTCTAACCTGTGCACTCCCCATACCTAAAAACAGAGAAAATCGCATCCCTCTATCGTAATAAATACTGAGGGTGAGAAACAGTCTCCACACAGAAACTAGGGAACTTTCTATAAGCATAAGTCACATAGGTGGGTAGTAAGAAGTCAAAGAAGTCAAAATGCGACATCTTCCTTAGCTTTCACAGCCCCCGCCCCCTTCTCTGTCTCCTGAGCTCCCTTCCGTACCCTGGACATACACTGGGGAGGGATGATTTCCACAAGCCCAGGTGTTGGCAAACACCAAGTACAGATAGTTTGCAGTGTATCTGAAAGTTTCCCTGAGCACAAAGACAAGCACACATCTCCTGATGGCTCAGAGGAAGAGCACTACTCCAAAAAACATCTGCTACAGGATTAAAAAAGGAATTTCTGGAAATATCCTGACATGTTCAATAGAATGTTAAAGAACTGGTTTCAAAAAAAAATAGGGATGAATAATAAAGACACAAAGCAAGAGAAATAGAAACAGAAGAACCAAAAACAAGATAAGATGTAGTGGGATCAATAGAGAAGAGAAATGAATCACACAGGGGAAAATTGTAAAGAAAGTTAAGAAAAAAAGAAAGGAAAATAAACTCTTTCATTGGGTCTGAGACATTGTCTTGCACCAGACTGAGAAATACACAATGACTAAGTATGTTGTGAAGTCATGGATGAAATCTTGGCACACAGAAATGACACCAGCAGGAAACTCAAGAAATATAAACAACGGGTGTTTCATTAATAAGTTTTCATCTTACAGTACACTAAATAATGTCCCTTGCACCTCAAAATATCTACCTCTGAATGTCTAAAATCTACTGTCACCTTCTAAGGCAAAAAGATCCTTGTAGGTGTAATTAAAATGTGGCTTTTATTTTTCTGGATTATGTAAGTGGGCTCAATAGAGTCACAAAGGATCTCACAGGTAGGAGACAAAACAGTCAAAGTCAGAGGAAGGATTTAGGACAATGGGAGCAGAAGTTGGAGCATTGTGCTTTGCAGAAGGAAATAGGGACCAAGAGACCAGGAAATCAGACTGTCTCTGCAAACTGGGGAGATGGAACTGAAGGAAGCATACTGTGATAATAAGGAAACAAGATTCATCACCTTGATTTTAGACCTAGGGCCTCCAGAATGCTACAAGAAAAAAAATTTAAATGGTGACAATTTGTTACCGCAGCAATAGAAACTAAAACAGATGGGTGGTGGTTTCAGAGGATAGCAAATGCACCCTGTTAACATAAAATGGTGACCTTTACCTGGAACTGAGTGAGAGCTTATGGGAAGTGTGTGAGCTTGTATGAGAAATGTGTGAGTTATTTCTGCAACTTTTCTATAAATGTAAACTAATCCAAACGTTTTTGTAAGAGTCTATTTTTATAAAAGCCTATTTTTGTAAAAGTCTTTCTTTGGGATCTTATGAGATAAAAATTGACTTTGTAAGCCAAGCTGGGCACTAGTGGCTCACACGATAATCCTAATTGTTCAGGAGGCTGAGATCTGAGGATAGTGATTCAACAGGAAAGTTTGTGAGACTCTAATCTCCACGTAACCACCAGAAAACCAGAAATGGCACTGTGGTTCAACTGGGAGAGTGTTCACCTTGAGCTGAAGTGCTGAGGGACAGCACGTAGGCCCAGAGTTCAAGCCCCACGACTGACAAAAGAAAAATTGACTTTGCAGAAGATTATTTAGAAGACAACCACGAATGCCTTGAAATAGAACAACAAAAAAAAGCTACCACCAACGTTACCGATACAGTGACCAGAGAAAAATCCTGATGTTAGCTGGATATCTGGGGTTTCCGAAGAGACAAGAAGACCAATTATGCTAAAAGAAAGCCATTTAGTATTGAAAAAACGAATTCTAAACTTATTCTGGATCTTTTAAATAACAGAAATAAAGGAAAATCCAGTTATTTCTTGCAGGAAAAAAAAACAACCAGGTTGCTCCAGGGATCACTAAACAAGCTGGGTCCTCATCACTCCACCGTTGCTCTAAAGGAGTCTACCTGCCATTGCTGAGTCTTCTGCCTCTTAGAGTTCAACATCCTGGCCAAAGCTTCTTGATACTGTGCTGGATATCAATCTCACTCTCTCTCCCAGAAGCTGAAAACCCAAATGGAAACATTAAACTGTAGGGAGTATTCAGTTAATCACTCCAATAACTTCATCCCAGAAAGATCTATGAAGCATCTATAATTATCTTGATTCCTGGCCTTCCTAAAGTTAACATTGCAACTCTTCCTCAATTCTGCCACATCTTTCAATAAATCCTGTCGGTCTTAAGTTTGTCAGTGGTATCCTCTTTTCCTTATATCCCCCCCCCCCAAAAAAAAACGCTTAATTTATGTATTTACAAAAGAAGTAAAGTCTCATACTGGCCTCAGAACTCTTTTTGTTGGTACTAAAACCAGAAGATAATGAGACAAGCTTACAGAGTTATAAAGGGTGGGAGTTTATTAAGCCATGATTTTAAATTCTTCGTAGTTTTCTTGGCAGATAGGTAAGTGCCCAGAAAATGTAACATCTATACATTTCTAGGAAAAAATTACTCGAAGACAGCATTACTATGCAGAATGAAAATCAGAATCTAAGAATGAGACACTTACAAATCCTGCAACTACTAAAAGAGAATTAAAATTTTAAATTGTAAATCTGGTTCAAGAGGAATTCAGGCATGTAGAACATTTCATAAAGAGCAGACATAGAGTTAAGATCTGCTAACAGGACCGCTGGAGGTGAAGCGCAGTAAAACAGTGCTCACTTAGCGTATACACAAGACTCTGAGTTCGATCCCAGTAACACCAAAATAATGACTACTCTGAAATTAATAAAGTAGCTGTACTAAAAATCATACAACAGGGAAAACTGTATTAACAAAGATTGCAAAAAAGAAAGAATAGAAGAAGGAACAATGTTCCCAAATTCAGTCCTGAGAGGCACATCAACATAACACCTGTTCATTTTTCATTCTGACAATTCAAGATGCACAAAGTTGGAAAAATGATTTTGAGAAGCTTGAAAGTATAATGTTACATAATTTCAGATGTAGTGGGCATATTGGAGAACATGGATAGAAACATCAAGTTGAGGGGAGTGATTTGAATGAAATTACCTTGGTAGCGTTACCTCCAAAGATCCATGCAACTTCCTGACCTTCCCATATAATATATAGATACTGTATCTCATAATATAATGTAATTGTTTTGGCTTTTGACCTTCCATGTAAATATAGCCCATATAATGAAAGTCATCAGGGAAAGAGATGCTATAGACACTATGGAAAACTGGATAGGCTGGGATAAATTAAGACCGAACTTTCAATTATGGAAATAAAAGTAAAACATATAATCTCTTTGATTAAGACACTGAGTTATAGAATAGCCTGCATAGTAAAGTTTTATGCTGAATATACTGTGCAGATTAACGTAGACAAAACTAACTAATAAAAATTAGAAGAAATGGGTAAAACATGAAAGGAAAAAATTTAAACAAGGACAGCCATGGCTTTAATATTTGATAAATCAATGCTTTTGTAACTGTTCATATAAGATGGGTGAAAATATCAACTGTTACTGCACAGGACATTCTTCAGTAACAATGATCCAAATTTCAGAAACTAATAACACAAGTTTATATTTTAAAGTGGGAGAAAAATGAGGGAAGGGGTAACAAGTTTGACAAGAAATGTACTTATAGTGGTGCTGTGGCTCAAGCGCTAGAGCGCTCGCCTTGAGCTGAAGAGCACAAGGACAGCGCCCAAGCCCAGAGTTCAAGCCCCACGACAAAAAAAAAAAAAAATGTACTTATTACATTACTTATGCAACTGTAAACCCTCAGTATATTACCTTGACAATTTAAAAAAATGTATAATCTGTCACCAATAAAAACTACAACAAAGTTCTAAGTGGTTCTCCTATCAAAGAGATAAGAAACAAGAAAGAAGTATATATTCAAGATACAAATGTATCGTATTTATTTGTTGTTCTCTTCATGGATACTTGGAAGAAGGTTTGGTAATGTTGGTAATGAGGTCATGTAGGCAGAGACTGGAGTGAGGCAGCCATGGGTGAGAATGGAAACCAAAGAAGAAAAAACTGTCAGGGAGCCGATTCTCCTCTCCTCTCTGGTGGACACATGATCCTTATCCTATAATACTGATTTCTGACTTCTGGGCTCTTATGGGTGGCTTCATGCAACACAGAAAAGAGAATAATTTTCTACATCATGAAGCCACAGAGTTGGTGGTAAATTTTTATAGCACACATGGGAATTAATGCAGTCCCTGAGAGTAAGATTATCAAAGTACGGACATGCATATATTTTGAAATTGAGTGTACAACCCAACAGTTTTCTTAAGATGATCATGGTGACCATAGAACCAGTTAACACTGCTGCAGCAACCAACTGAAGAGTTGTACCTGTCACATCATCAATAGATTATTAACACTAATCAAGTATTATTCCATTCCCTGGGTGACACTTTGCTAAGATCCAAGCTGCAACTTAGTGATGCTGTGCAGGCTGTTTCAGCATTTCTTCTACATCTTTCTGAGAGTATTATCTTTTGAGTGAGGATGCTAATTGGATTAATGTGATTGCAGTATCAGCCCTCTGAGAGTAGAGGAGCTATCCTGTGAGAAGTCAGGAATTGGGTAGGCACAGAACAGAGGGCTGCCAATCCAGAGTGAATCTAGTTCATCGCACTTGGTCAAAACTGAAATCAAAGGATTTGGCTTCTTTCACTTTGGAGGTAGAATATGTGTCATTAATACAAAAGGTGATCTCTGAGTTATTGAGGCTCAGAAATCTGGCAAGTTTGCCTTTTGAGGGGCACATTAAAATGATAGGTTTATATTTGGGAAGAACACTAAATAATCCAGGAAAAATACTTGGTGAAGGAAAGAAGAGCTTATGGAGTTGATTTTGTCCAAAAGCCATCCTTGTACTTCAGTAGATGCAAATCATCAGAGGGCAGTGTTAATACACAGACACTCAGTGATGAGTTCCCTTCCCTAAATCAATAAAATACCTTCACTGGAGGGAACTTAGACAAGGTATGCAGAGAGCATCTCAGGTGTCTCTGTACCACTCCTTTCTCTGCCCATCTTTCCCCCTTTGAACACTTTCACCCAGTGAGGGCTGTGGCTTGGTAGGCAGGGTCATCCCTACTCACCTCAGGGACACTGGTTTTCAAGTCCATATTGGTCAGATTGATTTTAGACCTCATTGTCTAGTAAGTTGAAAACTAAATCAAGAGCCATCAGCTGGAGGCCAGGGAAGGTAGAAACTGACGCTGGATGAGCAGAGGGAATTAGGAAATCCTCTTTATCCATTAAAATACTAGGCAGGACCAAAGGGGAAGAAAGAGGCATTTATACATAGCTGAAGAGAGCAGAGGATATTGTAAGATAAACCAGGGACTTCAGTAAATAATATCCAACTAGAAGGGTTCTTCCAGAAATTGAAAAATTTCTTTTTTCTTATACTGTAAACATATGTCTTGAGCTGATCCTGATTACTCTGAAGTTCTTAAGAAACCTAACAAAGAATTTTTGGACATTGCAACTTTTATGAGTAATTTGAACCATCAGGTGGGCCTTCCTGCAGTTCAGTACATAAAGATTAAAGTTCTAAACAAAGTAAACAAGTCATGAAGAGTATTCCTGATTTTCTGATCCAGCGTGTAGCTTCTTTGCCTTATTCTCAATATCTGACTTAAGAAGGAGTTTGGCTCCTCCCACTGATACCTTTAGACCGCGCCCCCCCCCCCCCCCCCAGCAGCCAGCCCAAATCTTCCCTGTGAATCTTCTTCCTATGCTGATCAAATTTCCATCGAAATGTTGGGTGGAATGTAAGGCCAGAAGCGAATCTGCTTGGCATCTTGTTACCTCTCTTCTGAGTGTAATATGGAAGGTTGCTAATTGCTTGATTTACTGTATCGTCACTCTGCCAAGAGCAATAAATAAAGTTAATTAATAGAGGGTAATTCCCTGCCAAGGAGGCTAGTAATTACTAAGAAATGGAAGAGAAAGTCTCTTCCATGTTTACAACTTTCCATCCTCCTTTTTTCAGTATTTTTAATCATTTTCTTTTGATTTGTTCACCTTGAACTTTCTGCAAAAGTATCTTGGGTTCCACCATTTGTTACTTTTCCTTCTCTCCTCCAAGACGGTTGGACACGTTGAGGAGTAGCTGAAACAATATTGTCTTCCATCCTCTGACAACCATGGAAGGGTGCTATGGTGTTATGGTGGACAATCATTCAAATGGGATTTCTGAATTCACCCAGTCTCTACCATTGGGAAGGTCCACCAGTACTAATTAATAGAGGAGCATGTCTTTCTCTGACCAATGAACCTTTGTTTTCCGCCCCTGCCAATCTTTTCTCCAAGTCAATACTTTTCTAGACAGAATGTAAAAGTTGTGTTCATTTGTGCTGTAATGGAAACAGAGAGGTCTTTGGTCTTAGACACAGGTACAAATACCTGAGAGCATTTAAAACTACATCCTAAACATTTTGCTCATCTAGAATAGGAATCAACATCTTTTCTGTAGACCTAAATTGGGATTAAATGGAATCATTGCTGAATAGCAATAGTTTCAGATCCTCTAGCCTACTCATTGCTTTATTTAAAACATAGCGTTTTTATGCTTTTTTTTCCAGTAGAATACTGGATAGTTTCAAGCTGTGTTTTCTTTTTCCTTCCTTCTAAATATAATGTGTCAGGAGGACTGAACTTTTGTGACATCTTATTGCTGATTTGATATTTTCTTCCTATAACCTTTCTTATTTGAACATTTTACATTGTTTCCTCCTTTATAGATATATACTTATAAAGATGCTTTAACTTCTTTCTATATTAAAAGTATGTGCGGGCCAGAAAATTTAAGGGAATATTGGAATTGGGATATGTGGTTTGTGGGGGGAGGGTGGTAGAAGAGGTAACACTAATCAAGACACATTAATTATAATCATAATTTGACATGTTTGATTGCGGCTCCCTTGTATAGATATTTGAATATAATTTTAAAAGGAACTAAAAAGAAAATAATGATACAAAAAAGAGTGTGAGGCACCCATACATCATGCATGCACACATAAAGTTGTAAACATACATAAGGTCTTGCAGTAGACTTGCCATTTCTTCACTCTTCCTTCTGTCTTAAACATGCACAACATAGTTTGTTCTGTAACTGTCTTGTCTCAACAGCCAAAGTCCCAAGAGAGCTTCAAGATATGAATGGATTGTAATTGTAAGAGGTTGTTGAATTGGATTTAATCATATATATTGGATATTTCCTTTATTTAAAACAACTATGTGATCTAATCTCCAAATTCAGACATACCTACTGAAAGTCTTAAGGAAATATGCTTTGTAGAGTTCAGGCTCTTTCCAATAAATGGCAGTGGCTGTTTTAACATATTTCCGTGTTCTATTTCCACACACACAAAAATAGAAATGCATTTTTCATCCATAACCAATATCTATGCTACTTTTGGCAAAGCAATCTGTAATCTATGAGTCACTTTTTAAAACTTCAGTTGTAGTGGGGCAATAATGACTATTTTTAAAGAAAAATGTAGGACATTTAGTCTCTGCTGCATTTCACAAATTATATAATGTATGCTCAGTAAAGGATTTGTATTACAGATCAAAATGCTTTGTATACATAAACTGCTTTGCTAAATGGCAAAACCATTTAATATATCCTAAAAAAATTAAGAAAAGTGAGAAAAGGGGTAGGCTGGGAAAGGGTGAATGAGAATGTTGAAAGGGGTGACATTCATCAAGATGCGCTGTGTACATAAACTGCTTTGGTGAATGGCAATCCCTTTGTACAGCTACTTAACAATAAAAAATATTCACAAAGCACCCTTGCTATATGTTATACTTGAACACTGCAGCATAGGGCTAGGAACTCTTGAATCTTTGACACTATGCATTTTGGGTTGTTGCCTACTGGCCTCTTTCCTATTTCCCTTAGCCCACAGGGTGAATTGTTTAGAGGTTTTCACTTGGTTATTACCTACCATAGCCAATCTCTTATTGAGGCTCAAATACTATAGTACATAACCTTTTGAGGCACATATAAACAAGCTAGATTTTTTTTCTTCTTTAGGAAACTGTAGCTATTGATGTAGAGGAAGGCTTCAGTCTGACAGTAGACACCTAGAAAATATAGGAAAAGTTTCTACCTAAATTATACACTCATTCAGATGTAATTTTACTTAGTTTTCCTATATAGCATGTCTTCTTGATCCTGGAGTTATGCAGGCTCACTGGAATGTATAGTTGTGTGGATCAGGGAATGCTTGGCTTATGATGGGCATATTACCAAGTGTCTCATGGGCTCCTATAGCAAGCCAAAACCCATTTCCCTAAAAGAAGGAGGGACATTATTTGCTGGAGGAAAACACACACACACACACACACACACACACACACACACACACACGAAATTGTTCCCAAAATCCTCAGTGCCAAACTTGACATTTCGCTCTTAAACCCTGGTGTTGAATCCCTAAAGCAGCCAAATCTATCTCTGACACTTTAATCTTGTTGGATCTATGGGGTTAGAATAACCAAGTAGCAATGCCGCTTACCACTCAAAGTTCATAACCTTGAGGAGGTCTAAGATTGTCATGAGATTGGGTGAGAACATTATACCCAAATAGCTTATATGTTATCTTCCAAATCCATAGATTCCCTCCTAGTATTGTGTGTCCCTCTTAAAGATAGAAGCAAAGATGACAGCGCGTTCCTCACATTGAGGGTTATCTCACAGGGCTCTGACTGCGGGTGGCAAGTCTCTGCATTATCATGTCATTTCTTCCCATTGCTCTGAGACACTTGTGTATTTTGAAGTTACATGCTTCCTTGCAGCTTAGTGTCGTCAATGTAGTGGACCACAATAATATTCTGGAGGAAGATTAGTAAGTTACCTGAGGACTGAATGATATTCAGCCAGAGTTACAACAATCCTGAGGAAGGACCCTAAGGGTATATTTCTATCCTTGCTACATGAAGTCAAACTTTTAATTTTTGTGCTGTTTTGTTTCTAATGTCTCATTGAAATACACATAAAAGTGTTTTTCCAGATGCACAGGATCCCACACTGTACGGAGATTGTGTTAATTTGCTCCAAAATGGAAACCCATCTGGATGAACAGCTCCTATTGGAGGCTGATTGAGCATTCACTAATTCACTGTCCTAGCCTCCACATTTTTATACTGGATAAACAGGGACTAAAGTAGGGACAAGACCTATACTAGTCAACTATTGCATCACTAACGCTGAATAATAAATTAGCCAAAAATGTTGGCTAATAGAAACACAGCTAGTAAAGCTGTAGGGTCAGGATACAGTCTAGCCTCAAGACACTTTAACTGAATTTCTTTAAATTTTCTGGGGCCAGTAGCTAGCTGGGTGAATTCTAGAAGCAGAGGGTGAAACCAAACCACACAAACATTGTCTATTGAACACATTCCACTAACTAAAGTCACATGGTCAAACCCAGAAAGAGTGATTTGGAGGTCTTATATTCTATCCTCAGGAAAACAGGACATGGTGAATACTTATTAAGTAATTAACCAGTCTATCTGACCACATCACCTTAACATACCACAAAATTTGATGCTGATACTATTTTTTTTGTGATTTCTGTAGGCTCATGGTATTGTTACTATTTAAAACATAGCAAATCTTTTCCAAATAATGATCTTTGCTCCATGAGACATCTGACAAGTGACTCAAGTTATAGGTATTTGGTCTAGGCAAAAAAGTGACTGTGGTAAATGTAGTCAGGAACTTGGTCTTGTAAGGCTATTTGCTCATTACAGGATCTTGAATTAAGGCTGGTCTGAAGAGATAGGGCTGTTTTTATTACTAAGTGATGCTTAGAAGGAACTGGGTGGTGTCAAAGCACTTTATGTGAATCTTTTCATATATCCATTGTAAGTTTTGAAGTGTCATTCTTTGCTAATAAATATCTCTGCTTTCATCTGAGAAATATAATGAAGCTTTGAATACTTGATACCAACAGGATGAAATTTTGAGCATGAGTTTGCTTGTCTCAGCCCTAAATATGGAAGGAGCTGGAGAATCTTCTGCTACATTTCCAGAAAATTCTTGTGTTTTTGTTTTGTGCTTTTTTTAACCACAGTTTAAGCTAAGAAATTGAGAGTTTCAACTATCATTGAAATGTTGAATCTGCAGGGTTGTAGTAACTAAGTAGCAATGCTCCTTGCACTGTAAGTCAAAGTTGTTAATGTTTAGAATAATCTAAGGTGGTCAATCAACCTATGAATGAGAGCAGTATTTCCAAATAACTTACATTTTATTTCCTAAAACCATAGATCCCTTCCAAGTATTATCTGTCTCAATGAAAAATAGGAGAAGCAACAAGACCTTAAAAATCTTGTTCTGACTGGGCTCCAGTGGCTCACACCTGTAATCCTAGATAGCTACTCAGGAGGCTGATATCTGAAGATCATGGTCCAAAGCTAGCTCAGCTGGGAAAGTCCTTAAGTCTTACCTCCAATTAACCACTAGAAAACCAGAAATGGTGCTGTGGCTCAAGGGATAGACTGCTGGCCTTGAGCTGAAGAGCTGAGGGACAGAGCCCAAGCCCAGAATTCGAGCCCCACAACTAACTAAAAAAACAGAACTCTTACTCTCCCAACATTGACTCAATTCTTGTGTCCTATGTTGTCTTCAATTAATGAATTAGTGGAGAAGACCATTGATAATAATTTGATAAGCAATACCACTGAAAACTACTGCTAGAATACTACTTGAAATTGGACTTGAATATTTATGACCTTTAAGATTATTGAAGCTGGATAATCAAATCCAGGCTCACTTTCTATGTTCCTGAGGTGCTGTTATCTTTGTCCTGATCCCAACTTCCTTGCCAATCACGGTTATTAATTGCAAGCAACAGAAAGCAGCCTTAGTTGTTTTAACAGAAGAATAAGTCATCAGAAAGAAATGGAGGTGGGTCACAGACTCTCCAGGTAGTCCACAGAACCAGAATTGGTAGTTCTGAAGGAAAGAACACAGCTCCAAATCAATTACCAAGTTGATCTAGGAAAAATTAATTACCAGCCTTCAGCACTAATGATTTGCCTTTAGTCTCAGAAACTGCCCTTAATTTGTCCCAGAAACTGGACATATGTCATAATGCCACTTTGCCCATGTTTTAGATGCCGCTGTTGCACCTCCTGCAACTGTCCCAGTTTTCACTAAAAAGATACTCCTTATACTACGCAGCATCTCTCTGCTGCCAATCACAGTGATTATGTGTGCCTGGTTAATGGCAGCAAGAAATGAATCTCTAGTTGAAAGGTAGACTAGAATAGTTAGAATAGAGTAGGTTTTGGTGAGAGGAAAATCCTGTAAGAAAATGGAGATTCCTTTTTTTTAATTGAAATGGTGTCACTTTTATTCCAGAAAGAGTAATAGAGTGGGTGGGTAAGATGGCACTATAATATAACCAGAAAGAGGGACACGATCACAGTATACTATACCCATGTTCAGAAGTATCACGATGCAACTGCTCACTATAAACTAGTAATAGGCCCCCCCACCAAAAAAGAGAAATTAAAAGGTTAATAGACATTTTCCAGCTAGTTATGGCATGCAATCTTTTAAGTAAGAAAATGGAGATTCTTGAATGGGGTTCAGTTGTGGTGTCAACAACAAATGCTTATTGCACTTACATGTTAGGTTTCTGAAGATGAAAGGCATTTTATCTGGTTCTGTGGCTTGCAGATGGCAGGGTATTTCCCCCAAAATATCTGTTTCTTTGCCTCTGTGTGTGTGTGTGTGTGTGTGTGTGTGTGAGAGAGAGAGAGAGAGAGAGAGAGAGAGAGAGAGAGAAAGGTGTTTAGAAATCTTTGTTTTCTCTCTCTCTCTCTCTCACACACACACACACACACCACTTTGCTGTTTCAGAATACATACCTTCATCTGGCACTTACAATGGGCTTGTTCCCAATGTTCTTCTTGTCTGGCTTTTAAAAGCCAAACAAAAAGAGACATCTCATCAACGGCAGACCAAACGCACCTGGTACTTTCCAGGCAGAGCTGCGCCTGGGAATCACCCAGGGGAGGAGACAAACCACAAAAGCCTGAGATTTGTAAATTGCAGAGTTGGAGGTTTGGCTGGTGATGATAGATCTCAATCAGGGATGAAGTATGGCTGGTGGGCACATGCCATGGTAGCCATATGCCAAGTGTTTCTGAGGCTCTGATAGCTCTCATTGACTCTGAGAGGTTCTGACGGCCGACAACAACTGATACAGACAAATTGGTGTAGAGAAAGGGGATGACAGTTCTTAATGACCCTATTGCAGGGCCTCTGGAACAGCCTCTAATCATCCGATCAGTGTGTAGGATGCCCATGCGAGATCGACCACATTGAGGCAACTCTCAGCTTCCAGAAGGATGGGGAATGGTGAGAGGCTCATTTGCAATAGTAGCAGGAGCATGAGAAGTGCAGATGAAGTGGGTGAGATAAGGAGAGTCAGAAGTAGAAGAGAATACCAGAAGCTGCCTACCATCCAAGACCGCAAGTCATTCAGTCTGTCATTGAGTTCACCCAGCCTGTGTGTGGGGTGGCTGTCAGCATGTTTCCCCCTATCCTGATCTAGGCTTGGTTGGATCAGTGTTTACTATGCCATATTGTCTCATGGTCAGGGAAGACATTGTGGCCATCCTCTTTCCTAAGAACACTGTGGGAATGTAGACGTTTGGGAGAGACTTCCTTCTCACGAGAGCGCTGACCCCATCATCCATCTAGAGCTGTTAACCTGACCTCTCTCTTCCACCTCCATTCCCTTCTCTTCCATTCTCTGCCACAATGTTCCATGAAGTCTCCATGCCTGGACCCCCATACAGGCCCCTGGGAGCCAGCAAGGGAGAGGACATTAACTCTGGGACCATGGAGGATCCAACTCTAGAAGGTTTTAACAGGGAATGTTTTGACATCCTGGAAGTTGCATTCACCAGCCAAATAGCATGTTCCAAAAGTTCCCAAATGCTTCACTATTGGCATTTACTCTGAAAAATTAAAATCCCTCAGGCCAGCCATTTTGATACTGGCCTTAACGACAATCAGAAATGGCATTCCATGAGGTTTGAACTCAACCATTTTTCTGTGCATTAGAATGTCTTTCTGCTATCTCTTCCTTACTTCTGTTTTTCCTTCTCCAATTCCTATTTCCTCTCTCCTCCTCATTTAACTCTTCCTCCTTACAGATCAAGCCTTTCCACTAACCAAGGCCAAGTTGTATGCAGCTGGATCTGGATGGGGACCTTATGAGTTCCAATCTGTTGCTTAGCACCAAGGTTGCTTGGATACATCTTTGTGACAACTGGCCTTTGCATTTGCCTTCCTATGTCTATCAGCCATGCAATGAGCATCTCTGATCAGAGAAGCACCTGGACACAATCAACGTTTGCAGACCTCTCCTGAATTACCTGGGAGGGGTTGAAGGTGGTCAGTTGTGTTAAAAGAAAAGGGATTTAAATGTTTAATGCTGAACACCAGGTAAGATTCAGCGGGGATGAAGAACCCACTATGGAGTTTGAAATGGAATGGAGTCTACTGAGAAACTCAAGGTCCTCTTGCCAGTACATGGATGAGTCTAGGGAAATACAGCCAGTATCTTTAAGAGTGATTTCTACTCTTCTTCCTTATGAATCGTCTCTTGTGCCTGAGTTGTATAATTAGTACAGTGTTGGGGAATGTGTACTTGCTGATGAATGTCTGTGAAAAATGAGAAGAGAGGAAATGATGTGAAAGGAAGAAGAAGGATCTCTATGTTTAAAGACACAAGGAAGAGAGAACACTTAGAGTTTGGAGGTCATTGTATACATACGACTCTTGTACCTTTTCTCCATCATGTCAGTTGAGGATGAAGAGAAATGAGAATGGACAAACTTGGACTATGCATAAAGCTACAGGGGCAGCCAGACCAAGAGAATCAGCTGATTCCATGGGATGGGAAGAACACAGAGAAAACAAAGGAATCATGTTCTGGAGGAAAGAAGGATGGAAGGAAGGAAGGAAGAAAGGAGGGAAGGAAGGAAGGAAGGAAGGAAGGAAGGAAAGAAATCAAAGGATGGTGCAGAGTAAAACAAAGGCTCAATATGGTAAGGTGCTTACAGGTTGATGGATCCATAAGGAAGAATGAGTGGAGGAAAAGGTGTCATCCAAGGTGGCTGGCAGGGGCAGGGGAGAAGGGGGGAGAGGGGTAAGCTGAGTTTATTTAAAGAGATAAACACAGATTTACCTTCAATACTTTGTAGAATTACTTCAACCTTCTTCTTTGTCAAAAGCAATGGATATTGTTGCCTTCTTCAAGCTACAGTGTCTTTACAGAACAGCCACTACTCTGTGTACAGACAATACAAAAGTCCCAGACACTGACACCCAGTCAGAAAGAAATGGCAGGATGGAATGAATGGCATGGCCGCACATGCATTACAGAAATGATGCATGAGCTCCCAGGTGTGAGAGATGGGGTGGGATGGGAAAAAAATGAGGTTGGTGATGGGAAACTAAATAAGAACTTACCTGGACTGTAGAGATGAGTAAAGGAGGTAGGATCACTTGATTTTAGATCTCCCATACTTTTTCTTGTATGATTCTAAGATGGTTCCTCACCAAGTGTCTAGTCGAGAAAATCAGCCATGAACTTCCATATAGCGTGGCCTTGGCATCTGCCCTCCTAGGCCTTTGTTTGCCCTTCTATTATCTAAGTTTGGAGATATAACCCCAAGGGTGAACTAAGTATGGCAGTGGAGGAAACAGAAATAGATTTTCCCCTCTTTGATATATATCCTTCTGACTGGGCAGTATCTAAATAGGTACTGGTGCCTATTTGTATCTGTCAGGCCATAGATCTATTCAAAGCCCACAAGGCTGAGCTTAAAAGGGGGAAATAATTTTCCCTAGGTAAAGGAACTCAAAAGAGCTAAGTTTAGCACTCAAGGTTTTAATACCAACCCCATTCTCCCAACTTGCAGTAAGTCTGGCTTCCAAGACCCTTGGTAATAGATGGGACTTAACTGAAATTCCTAGAAATAGTTTGTGTTTCAGTGGGTCTCAGTAACAGGAAAGGAATATGTGCAGATCCTCTCTAAATAAGTGTACTAGCAGCTTACCTGGAACTTTCTTTTCCAGCCAAATAGGGAAAAAATCTCTTTGGAACAAGAGACTTCTTGTTCTGTCTTAGGACCTTGCTAAGATCTGCTACTAGAATACCAGACTGAATAAAAACATTGCCAGAAACATTTTTTCTTCTAAGTCCCATCTAGGGCCTTACTTTTCCTGTTTAAAATGTCAAGAGGATGCATCATCTCAGGTACTTATTAAAAATGAGATTTCTAGTGTCCTCCCAAGGCATTTGCATCAAATGTCTGGGGCTGGGCCCAGAATCCCTTGTTTATAACAAGCTCTGTAATTCAGATAAACATCAAGATATACAAAGCATTCTAAGAGATGATCCCAGAATCTCCTTCCAGCTTCAAATGCTATGTGCAAGGCAGATGTGAGGAAATAGTCTACAGAGTCAGGACTGTACCCCTGTACCCTAGATCCCACGCCACTCCAAACCTTTCTTCTTAATACTTAAAAATATTGTAATTCTAAGCTGGGCACCGATGGCTGATGCCTGTAATTCCAGCTACTCAAGGAGCCAAAGGACTGAGGATTGAGGTTCAAAGCCAGCCTGGGCAAAAATGTCCTTCAGACTCTTATCTCTAATTAACCACTAAAAAAGCCAGAAGTGGAGCTGTGGCTCAAGTGGTAGAGTACCATTCTTGAGTAAGAATAGCTCAGAGACAGCGCCCAAGCTCTGAGTTCAAGCCTCATTACTGGAATACACACAAAAGATTCTAACTCTAGTTATATTATCACCTACTTTTGAGTAGTGTTACTCGCATTTAAAAGAATTTGTAAGTACTTTCTAGTTGGAATAGCTAAAATGAACTTATTTCTCAAGAGAAATAATTAGACATGGACCTGGGTGGTGAGCGAGTTGTGGTGCTCTAAGGTCTGTGGATGCAGGTAAGTCAGGCCAGGGTGTAGAGTCAAAGGTGCCTGAAGGCCTTTGATGTTGAGTTTGGGTGGAGTGGAAACTGGAGGCAGTAGTCTGGATGACTTATATGTTTGGTTGATTTCATATAGAAGTAGGTGAAAGATAAATAGATTTAAAGTTGAGAATTCCCTGAAGCACCATTTTCCCCCCTAAGTTTCTTATGTAATGGGAAAGTATTACTTTCCAGCATTGTGCCATCCCTTGTAAACCAAATTGTCTGAATCCATATTGTTCTTTGTGAGCATCTCTTCTTTGTTTCCCTGTACCCTTTGGCAAAGTTCTATATGAACGTTTCAGCTTGATTGTCAATGTGCAATAAACCATGGGTTGAGTTTCAAGCATAGCTAAGGGGCAGAGCTGCCCACCCCCAGCTGAGATCACAGTGGTGTCACACCATAATCAATGGAACGCTCCAGGAAGGTCAAGTCCAGTGGTCAGAGGCAAATGTGGATATCAAGTCATTATCTTCCAGGAATATTCAAATATTTTTGCTGTGGTGGTCATGAAGTCTATTGTCATTAATGATATATAAAAAATAGTGGCTTTTCCTGTCAGGAACTGAAGAGACCACTATCCCGTGCCACCAAGAGTAACATTTGCTGGATTTCCAGCTTGAAAGAAAACAATTTTGAAGCTGGTAGATTCAGCCTTTCCTGTGGCTTAATTCGCATGAGCAGGTGACTTGTCCAAGGCAATCTCAGACCACATGGGGACACCACGATGGGGGTGCCACGCCACTCTTCCTGTAACGTCCCCTGACCTTGCCCAAGAAGCTCTCCAGAGCTCTCCAGAGAAGACGAATCTGTTGGAAAAGAAAGACCAACCTCTCTGATAAAAAGCCAATGGCAGTTGGAGATGAAGGTGGTTGCGGCCCCCCCACCCCCGTCATGAGAGCCATCATGATGATCTGGACAATGTCCACCCATGTCCAAGTATGTATGGAGATGAGGAAACACCAGCCACAAGTGGCCACAGTGGATCACTGTCACCTGATGAGATTTGGTGGCTTGAGACAGCTGATTGCTGTTGCTATAAACTTCGATTCTGCCAATATTTTCTTCTTTTCCAGGGTATCTGGAACAGCAGAGCCAGCAAGAATGGGGGAACAAGGGGGATTCAATCAGATCATTCTTCTTTAGTGCTGAGAAGGTGGTTCTCCCCCACCCCTGAGGGTGGGAAATTCTGAGTCGACACAACCATGCCGATCACCTTTCATAGATTACACCATCCTCATTCTACTGTCAACCGCTGCCCATGATGGCATATGTGGGAATGTGTTCTCCTGTGTTTGTAAATAGAATGTGCATGTACAAGACCCCCTAACATGCACACATCTGTGCCAGCATGGCAGGAGCTTCTGGCTGCAATGGCAGGTGGCGGCCCTGCCATTCATACCTAATGAGGCACAGGAGCTTGCCTTCTGCTCAGGATGCCCTGCTGCCCTTCATCATTCACATTAGATGTCACAGGCTTTGGGCTTTATGACTTCTTCCTTCTGCATATTAAGTGGCTTCCTGCAGCAACCCTTCCAAGTCCTGTGTTGAGGAATGAGAGACCTAGAAAGGTCTTTCTCATGGTGCCAGAAAGCCCCTCACATTCTTCTTGTCTCAAAGTTGTGCATGTCATTGGACACAAAAACAAGGAAAAAAGAGGATCAGGGCTAACTTCTTACCACTCTATGCAGACCCACACCCAGGTGCTCGGACTCTGCCCTTGCTTGTTCTCCTAAGACCACCCAGGACTGCATACTCCCTGTAAACATCAGTAAGATTTATCAAAGGAGGCTCCATTCTGCTGATGGATAGGAGAGCCTCAATGTGTCTGCAAGACTGACATTACTTTCTGAAAGGCAGTGAAACACTTTTAAAATGGAAGCTGTCCATTGCTAATCTGAGATTAGCATCTGATTATGCAAAGTAGATTTCCCTTCCTCATCTCTCTCCCTCTCCCCTCTTTCTCTACTTCCTTTTCATTCTTTTTCTCCTGGGTCTACTTTCCCTTAACCTTTCATCTGGGTGCTCTCTATATTTGCCAGTGAGGGATGCTGGATACTCTATAATCTGAAATCCAGAAGTGATAAGAGGGTGCAGTTGCTATTTCAAATACAAAGAAGCATGGGAGAAGCACTGTCTTCAGCTGGCTGCTCTTCCTCACATTGGTGTGGCTGTCTCCTGTGTGACCTTACACCCTGGCTCTTACTGCTTACATCCTTGCTTCCTGGATGCCCAGCTGGCCCGCCCCTGCCTTTATCCCTGGCTGCTCTGTGCTCAACATGCTGGGGCCAGTGTCAGACGTGATTGAAAGGCTGGAAGTCTGCCTGCCAAAGAAGCCTTAGCCTCACCTTCCCATTTCCCTGTTCTCCTGGCCCAGCAGTCAGGTACGAAAACAACAGTGCCCTGGGTTTACACAGAGCTGCTCATCCAGGAAATCTCAAAACACTTTCGCCAGCCAGTCTGATTACACTCATTTTTTCTCGTGGAGGAAAAGTGTATTTTCTGAAAGGCAAGTTGATTGCAAAACACAGAAACTGCAGGATGGGCCCGGCTGCTCTCCAAGGGCAACC
The DNA here is from genome assembly GCF_019054845.1 of Dipodomys spectabilis. Taxonomy (NCBI): domain Eukaryota; kingdom Metazoa; phylum Chordata; class Mammalia; order Rodentia; family Heteromyidae; genus Dipodomys; species Dipodomys spectabilis. The sequence goes on from NW_024871057.1 coordinate 1,689,295, forward strand.
TGGGTCACCTCCTGCCAGTCCTGCCCTATCTGGTGGATGTGGGGAGTCAGACAGTGGAAAGTCCTAAGCCAAAGGGCTTTACAGGAGTCTAGCCCTGAGGCCACACAAAGAGGAAGGACAAGACTTCCCTGTACAGTAGTTCTTGTTTTGCTGGTGAAGTGAAAGATATTTATGAGACCTTACGAAGTCTGACGCTTCTATTCTCCCCATTCCAATTCAGTTAAACTCCATAATCCTAAAAGAGACATTTATCACCAGCGGCTCAGCATTTCACCTGATTGTTATTCTTCAGTGACTCCAGGCAGCCTAGGGAAAATGTCAGTCTTCCTTTTCCCTTTTATATTGGCATAAATACTCCTTTGATCACTTCCCTACTGCAGCTCTCCCATATAGGGAAGGAGGTCTGTGTAGTCTGGGTGAAGCCAAGGAATAAGCCAAAGAGAAGAAATGCGAGGAAGATGAGGGGGAACCAGAGAGAAAAGCAGCAGCTGCCAAAGGGGAGAGAAGAGAGGAAGAGAAATGAGCAAGGAAAGAAGCAGGAGGAGCAGAGGAGGAGAGGAGAGGAGGAAAATCTATTGTACTCGCAAGGATCACTCTTGATTCTATGCCAGGAGTTTTAGTCACTGAATTAATCTGCTGCAGCTACCATAACAAAGCACAACAGGCTGGGTGGCTGAAACAACTGAAATTCATCTTTTGCCATGCTGAAGGCTAAAAAATCCCAAGATGGTGTCAATAGTGTTGATTTCTCTTGAGGCCTCTCTCCTTGGTTTATAGATGGTGTCTTCTCTGTGTGTCCTACTTAAGTCTTCCATGGTGTGTATGTCCTAATTTTTATATAAGGACAACAGTCATATTGGATTAAGGCCCACACTAATGACCTCATTTTAATTTAATTATCTCATTAAAGGTCTTATTTGCACATACAGTCACATTCTGAAATATTGAGAGAGATTCTGCATACAAATTTAGAGAGGTTGCAAGCAGATACATTCTACTCCTTATAAAACCTGTCAGATATAAGAATTATCCCCATTTTAAAGATATGAAAACAACAGACATATACTAGTTATTGCAAATAAGGGAAACCATGGGACCTATGTTTCTTTGGGCCTGGCTTGCTTCAGTTAATATAATTTTTTCCAAGCCTTTCCATTTCCTAACAAGTGGGGCAATGTCATTCTTTCTGATGGAGGAATAGAATTCCATTGTGTATATATACTACATTTTCTTGATCCATTCATCTACTGAGGGGCATCTAGGTTGGTTCCATATTTAGCTGTGGCAAATAATGTTGCAACAAACATAGTTGTGCTGGTAGCTTTCGTGTGGTCTTGTTTGTGATCATTTGGGTAACTGCCCAAAAATGGGATTGCTGGGTCATAGGGGAGCTCTATGTGGAGTCTTTCAAGCAGAAAAGGTCAGATAAGTTGATGTTAGGTGAAATGCACCCCAAGATAAGGACTCAGTGGTTTTTGTTTCTTGCTATTGTTTTTAACATATTTATAAGGTGATTTTTTGTTGCTTTGTATGACCCTCCCCCATGGTATAATCTCTGTTTTCACTGAATTTGATGCTGGTATAATTTGGGGAGGGGAAGGGGAAAAGCAAATTGTTTCAATAGGGATACAGGTGGACCCACTGCAATAATGAAATGTACAACATGCTATGTTGAACTTTACAACTTGGGGGGGGGGGAGGAGGGGGATGGGAGGGCAGGGATAGGAAAGGGAAACAAAGGAGGAGGCAACAATGCTTGATAAGAAATGTACTCATTACCTTGCCCATGTAATTGTAACCCCTCTGTATTTTCACAATAAAAAAAAAAAACAGCAACATAAGCAAGATGCGGCAACAAGCTCAAAGTCATTCAGCCAATAGAGATGGAAAAAGCACCAGGCCAGCTGTGTCCAAGCTAAGCTCAGTGACTACATCATACTACCTGTGGATCCAAGAGAGATGGCCCACAGGTGATCAAGAAGGAACTTGACCTTAGAGCCATACCACTCCTAGCTTCCACAGCCACCCAATGACCATACACAGCATAGCATGTCTTCATTTCAGATTCCTCTATTGCAGACAACTGGTCTTCAAAATGCATGTAGGATATACAAAGTCATGGTGACAACAAACTATCCCTTTATTTCAGTCATTTCCTGTGGTGCACACGTGTGTTTGAGGGTAGAGGCAAAAATCAAAGACAGATATCTAGTTATTGCTTCTTCTTATAGCTTTCAGCATACACACACATTCCAAAACATGAAATCTGATTAAGATTAGTTGAGGTTGTGTGTAAAGACCATGATGACGTTTTGATTAGACACCATCTTGAACTGTATTTGTTTTGTTGCCCTCTAGAGGATGAATTATTGGAGATGAGTAATTTCTTCAACCTCTCCTTGTCTCCATAGGGCACAGCATTGTGCTGGCATGTAGTAGACATCTAGAAGAGTCTTGGAAAAGCTTGTGGAAAGAAGTCTTTATAGATCCACAAATAAACCTTCCAATTCAAATGCATAAATGATGGGATTAATAGCATTGCGGTGTTCTCTCTGCCAGAACAGCTTTTAGCTGCTGCGAAGAGGTGGGATGGCTCAGTTCCAAAAACTCTCCTTCAACTACTGGACTTTGGTTGTGTTGCAGTATTGGAGATTGAACTCAGAGCTTATCTAGACCATTCTACAGTCCCAGTCCTTTTGTTTTTAGCTTCCCCCCCCTCAAATAGTGTCTTATGCTTTTGCCCAGGTTGGCCTCAAACTGTGATTTTCTTACCTCTGCTTCTCGAGTATCTGGGATTAAAGGGTACACCCTCACGCCCAGTCCAAGTAGTGGACTACTAAAGATATGATTTCTCATGGAAGTGGCAGAAAGATGGACCTGGCTGCTCAAGTAAACTTCAAAAGGCTGCTAGTACCCTGTCTACCTGCATCTCTTTGACTTCAATGGAGAGGTGAAGAGGTCCACTCTGTCCATACTGAGGTCTTGGAAAGGGGGAAGAATAACAGGGGTCAACAATCCATCTGGTATCCCTCTTCAAATTTCCTAGCCAATTTTAAAGACTACTGTTCTGTCTTATTTGATCTTCTGCACTATTAAAAATGGTGGAGCCGGGCGCTGGTGGCTCACGCCTGTAATCCTAGCTACTCAGGAGGCTGAGATCTGAGGATCGCGGTTCAAAGCCAGCCCGGGCAGGAAAGACCGTGAGACTCCTATCTCCAATAAACCACCAGAAAACTGGAAGTGGCGCTGTAGCTCAAATGGTAGAGTGCTCGCCTTGAGCTGAAGAGCTGAGGGACAGCGCCCAGGCCCGGAGTTCAAGCCCCACAACCAACAACAAAAAAAAAAATGGTGGAAAACGATCAACTTCTTTTTTTTATTATTCTCCAACTGTATTTTACTCTTTTCATTTTATGAAATTTGTCTTTTTCACAGAATGACTGGTCACAGTTGTGCTTAAGACATCTATACTTGACCATAGACCTTAGAGGCTACTATACCCACTGATTTTTTTAAACTTTTTTATGTTAAGTATGAACATCTTCTTGATACTTCTTTAAATCACATCTCATTTATCTTCTTAGGAACTGCTCATGCTCATTTTAAATACTTTTAACACCTGTAATCAACCACAGAACTTGATAGAAGTAGAGGTATACTGGCTAATGATTAAGATGTGTACAGAGGAAAAGTAAACATTACTAAATATGAATGTAACCCTTATCAACACAAAAGTGGACAGTTTTTTTCTCAATAAAAAAGGCTATTCAAAAAAGGGACTCCTTTCATAAAGATTTGTCATTTTTAGGAATTTGAAAGGAACTTGAGTATAAGTTTTGTTTTTTACTTTGTATCTTAAGGACACCTTAGGAAAAATTAGTGTCTTACACCACAGAATGGCATTTGCAGAATGTAATATTATAATGACAGTACTGGGGTTGATTACTGCGGACTGTAAGACTCTTTGTGTATTAAATGGTTACATCTTAACAATGTATTTAGAATATTGGTCCAATAACATAAAAATAGAGGAAAAGCATCTGGAAATTTATCTCATTCAGTGTTCAGAGATAAAAAGGTTAACATTCTTTCCATTATTTCCCATAGGTAAGTCCTTGTTCACACTGAAATCTGATGATAACTACATTCTGGCATTTTTCCAAACTATTATATGAAGAGGATGCTGAAGGCCATCACTATACAGCACACTGCCACATATGGACTCTTTCGTTCACCAATTTTGGCGCACTTCCAAAATATTCCCAACAGTCCAGTTTTATTTCTGTCCAGGATGCTGGGTGCCATGGATCGGATGTAAGCACATGTACATATAAGCAGCAAGATTACAGTCAACAGACTCTGAAAGTTGAAAATGGCAGACATAGTGAGACCAGATAGCCCAGCTACCCGATCAACTTCTTTCATCTTTTGGAGGATGACACATCAAGAGAATGCATGCTAAGTCCATGATGCCATGACACAATTCACCTTGGAAATGAGGTGATTCCTGGAGCAGGGATTCAAGTCCTCAGCATCCATCTCAGAGAAGTCCTACCCATGCCATGCATGTATTCATAATGGCATCGTCTTGACCTTCTCCGCAAGATCATGTGGATCTATGTCCCAATCACTGGCTCTGACTCTCAGCCCAAGCTAAAGAGTGCAAACAGACTACAATATGATGCTTGCATTCTCTCCCCCTTCCTCCCACTCCCCAGTGTTTTGCTGCTCAGGTCTTTTAAAAACCTTTTAATTTAAAAGGAGCTCTGAGCTCAGTTCTGGGGCAAATATAATCACAAGGAGGCATGATGAAGTGGTTTCTTAAGTGGGTAGCCTGAGGCAGAGCCAAAGGGCAGCCAAGAGTCTGAAAGAGCTTCTAGAACAAACAATTTCAAGGGAATTGCAGGTTGGTGCAGTCTTAAATAGCTAAATCTCTCCCTATGCTTATTCCTACCCCCAAAGCACTGAGTGCCCAGGGGGTGGCAGGTTCTACCTTATCATTGGTGCTCTTTCCCTAACAGACATATCAGGGGTGGAGAGCGAGTGAGTAGGAATCAGATAGAATGACACAGAGATAAGGAGACACCTATATACAATGATAAAATCATAACCCATCTGTTTAGCTTCACATTTTTTTAAAGAGCCCACATTCTTACCTGAGGGTTTGATGTTCATATCGAATGAGATACAAATCAGACACATCATTGACCCAATAATAGGTGTCACACTCGTGGATCAGAGCAAACCTCTCAATCTACTCTTTTTCCATGTGAACTCGATGGAGCCACTCAATCTTTCACAGTAACCATTTTTCATCAAATAAAAGTGGGGTTAATGACCCTTGCCTCAAAGGGTTTCGGTGATGAATAACTGAGATGATGGACTTGTACTGGGGAGGCAACTTTGCAATAAGTTAGTTTCCCTTCTGACAGTGGGGATGATGGAAACAGACACTTCTATGGCTTCCCAGGGATGGAGTCACTGAAAGCCTAGAGGTAAGAGGGTCAGACTTCTGAAGGTTCAGCTTCCAAGCAAGCTGAACCACAGAGCCACAGGCTGAAAGCCTGAGGGATGCCTGCAAGGATACAGTTTCAAACCTTTTCAGGAAGCAGGAAGGGAGTGAGGAAAAGACATCTCACAATGGACTTCAATGGAGGACACTTGGATTTTTTTCAACAACCATTCTGAGACCAACCCTTGAGACAGAGTTGTTTGCCTTCCCCGCAAGGAAGCAAATCCCACTGGGAAGGAAGTAAATTTAACTAACAGGTGAACTGTAAAGCTGGAATATCTCCTGTGGAAAATGAGAAGGGTAAGATTTCTACCCTTTGCCACCTGGTTTAGCTTCTGACTGACCTTCACATCTGGACAATTTTTGTCTGTCATCCTTTGCTTTAACAATTATGCAACATTTTCAAGGCCTACTACAATCAGTTCCTCTACTACATTTTTAGGTGTGAAGAAGGCATTAAATTTGCCTGTCTGCTTTTCTTATGATCATAGTGTTTCATATATAGTAAACAAACAATTACAAATATCATGACTGAAAATGCAATCAACCAACCCCTGGTCCTGAAGAGGGTGCCATTTCTCCCTGAAGCTTATTTGTACCTTGTTTGGCTCAAAGCTGATTCAAAGCCCCAAGTGTCCAGTCGCTTAGTCTAGTGCTCCTAACAATCCATCCAACCACGCTTGCCCTGCTTTCGCGTTGCCATTGCTAAGTAGAACAATTTCCTGCTTTCCCATTTTAAAACATTGTTGTGTGCTATTTCAATTTCAAAAGTAAGGCACAAAGACAGTAATGAATCACTGGTCAACAAAAATTTTAAACCCTGTGGTGGAATTCCAACATCTTTTTTCTCTAGTAATTGATAAACAGTAATAGTTAAATAAAGATACAATCCCAAGTTACAGCCTTGACTAATTCTTTCACCTTGGAATCTCGTGAGAGTTATCATGTGTACAAAGTTTAGAGCGTATTTCTCTATGTGCTGACTCCAGAGAAGTGGACCCTGAAAACCTCAGGCCTCTCTCTTATTTTGTTTTAAATATTTTATTGAAGTAATAAAGGCCATCACATAAATCTGAAGGCAGAACAAAATGTTTTTGAAAACGCATAAAATAATATTGTTCTCAAAACCCTGATGTGCTCTTAGAAAAGGATCTCGCCCTTAATCCATTTCTCACTGGCACCCCAGCAGTGGGTAACAGCAAGGGAGAGTTTCAGAAAAGCACACATGACAGGGTAGAGAATGAAGCTGAGGGATCATCTCCAGAAAAAGGAGCCAGAGAAGAGCCACAGACAAGCAGCAACACATGGCAGAGAGCTGCTCATTGGACTTGGGTGTGTTCTGGGAATATAGGGACACTGCCCTTCAAGGAGTTGTTCATGAGTACATGAGAGAACCCTATTGACAGTGGCCACCATGCTGTCGTGATGTTTTCCTGCCGTGAAGGTTCCTGTAGTGAATTAAAGCTCTATGTTGACCAGGGAGCTTGGTTTTCCCAGTACTGGCACCTACAACCCCAGCCTCAGCCAGTTACTCTAAACCACACACCGCAGGCTACCTATAACTCTGTGTTGTACTCTGGTTCGCATGGGAATGTTTGCTTTCTAGGCTTCCAAACTCTCATTAATCCTCCCTAAGCCCCTTTCCTCCACCCCTGGCCTTCTGAATGACCTCATTCCCCAGAGCCTGGGACATTTAAAGTGCCTCCATCTTTCTCCCTTATCCCAGCCATTTCTAAGGAGAAGGGTCTGATCAATAAATTCACCATGAGATATAAAAGACTAATAAAGTTTAATAACTTGCCTCTCCCAGGAGTATTTGCATTTTAACAGGGGAATGGAAGCCAGAGCTAAAGGAATTAGGCTGAAATGGTACAATTTCAGGCACCATCGAGCAGCTGAGGGAGGCACTGGGAGAGAAGGAGGACTCCACAGCACCCTTGAGACAACCTCGCTGGAGGCTGCTGCTCCCACGTCAACCAGCAGCACGTCAAAAGGGAGACAGAACAAACACACCAGCGCCATAGACTCTTCCTACTGGTTCACTCCTGCTGGCTGGCTCATCTTACCGAGTGGTTTGCTCCTCCTCCTCTCCCCTGACTCACTCACATGCCTTCTGTTTCCATCTAAACTCACTGACCAGTCTCTCTAGTGGACTGGAGTCTATCTATGCTCACTGGCAGCTTCAATGTACCAGTAATGGCTTAGTGGTCAAGAGCATAGTGTTGAAGTCACTTTATCTGATTCCCCTGCAGGTTCTGTTCCTTGTATTTATGTGGCTCTCCTTCAGCTTACTTCTTGGCAAAATAACACTAATAATAGTGCCTACTTTTAAAGGTTAAATGAGAAGCTACATGCAAAGTCATACAAGAATTGCTTAGTAAATATTTGATGATATTATCATAATACTGGCATCTCTTGAGTCCAAGAGCCTATGGCCCAGTAGCAGAGATAAGCATGCAGGAAAATAACTTCCAAGTATGGAATTCTCTGGTAACCATAGAACAAATGTATGTTACTGAATTAAATTCTTACAAGAAGCAGGAGAGGGCAATGTCCGAAGTATAGCAAGTCACATACCAACAGAATAAAGGCAGGAAGCAGGATGAGAGTAGACAGCACAGGAGCTTGAATTTCACAGATAATCTGAGGTCTTCTTAAATGGTGACTTTATTTGTGACAACAGGGAAGATAAACGAGTCACACAGGGAGCCATGAAGTGGCCATTTGCAAACCATGGAGGTCAGACTTGAGGACTTTAATGGATGCAGTCAATGGAAGGAGGGCAGGGGCAGTGAGGTAGCACTCTTCTTATGAGCCTACAGCTGTCTCTGTCTCATTTTCTCTCATACTGCTTTGAACCATTGTTCCCCAAATACATTCATATTTCAAGACCTCGGGGCTGTGGAGTTCAAGATTAGTGAGCAAGAAAGTTGTCTCCATTGAAACTATTTTGAGACTTCGTTGGGTTCTCAGGCAGTCAGACTGCTTTCCCTCCTTTTATCCAGGCCTCGGCTTTTGCTTTTCACTCTACCTTCCTTTCATTTCCCAGCATCTCATTGCTGTGACTTTGGGACCAAAGAACGTATTTTTTCAAGTGTCACATAAAAATGGACACTCTTTTCTTTGTGTGTGCATGCTCCTTTCTTACTCTCAGTGCCCCCGACCCACCTCCTCAAACTTTTCTCTGGAACTGGAGGCAACGTCTGAAAGGGTGTGCCTCCATTCTTCCCAAGGGGCACAGAGACTCCCTTCGTGCTTTTCTGAGTCCTTGGGACAGTAAGGATTTGCAGAGCTGTGAGACAGGCATGAGGGCACCCCATGAGGTTTACATAACACAGGGGACTCTGAATTGGGTTTGAATTAGCAGTGTCCCCATTGCTTCTCCCAGCACAGTTCCTGGAGATGGATCCAGAGGGAGGAGAGATCCAGGTGGAGAGTAAAATGAGAAGACCTTGATATGCTTACAGGTTGCTCCCTGGAATAACCAGGTTTCTCGAAAAGGGACAAAAATCCAATGGGTTGCTTACACACATTCCACTACCCTGGGACCCACTACAGGGTATATTTGATTCCCAAATTCTAGCCCCTTAGTACCTTCACAGTGACACGAAGTGGTCATTTGCAAATGATGGAGAACTTCCTCAGAAAATGGAGGGTGAATAGAGTGGGAAAATGTCAACGACTTAACACCACCCATGACCTTTCAGGTAGGGACCAGAAATTACTTTCACAGCCTTTACCATGGACTGGTTACAATTGTAACCAATGGAGATATAAACCAATCACTCATCTGCCAGAGAATGGTATCCAGAATTATTCTTCCTGCAGTCGGCCGTGTTTCTTGGAAGAGACTCTCATACATTTGGTCGCTTAACCTAAATCTCTACCTTACTGGACTTATGCAATGCCCAGGGCTCAAAGCCCATTCTGTTTGTTATCTACTTGTTTGATAAACCAAGAAGTTCACTGACTGTTTTAAATAATGCTTCTCATGGAAACAAGGAAGCTACTTTAAAAATGGATTTGGCCTTATTTTCCATCACATCAGTTACTAAAACAAATCATCATCCTGTTGCCGCCTCCAGATTTTGTATAGATTCTTATAGATACTACTTAGAGCAAAAATAAAGACAATGTGTATCATCAGCCTGCCTCCCACCAACACAAGTAGTGTGTCCTACCTACCACAGGTAATTCTACCTGGGGCTCAGCCCAGCTCATTTGCATACCTTGCCAGCGTTTTGCCATGCCAGATGGGACTCAGGATTTCTCTGTGAGGCTTAGAAGAGGCAGGGAGAAGCTTGGAGATAGGATCCTCCCCCTCTTTCCTCCCCTTCAGATCAGCAGCAGCCTCTAGGAAGGGAACAGTAATGGAGTTTTTATTGCCTGTGCTTCATTGCATTTGATTCTAATGCCAGGAGGTTATTGTTGCGATTTTTTTCCAGGTCAATGCTAATTAACTTTATTAATGCATTTTGGTGTCAGGAAAGCAATAGAGTTGAGTTCTGCTCATATTTGTTTGGCCCTTCCCATCAAGTGGCATTAGACTTGACAAGTCTATTTAGAATCTTGAGCTGAGAGATACTGACCTTTCTGGATGGGCCAGAAAAATCAACATGAAATCCACCGGTCCAAGAGAAGGAAGGAGGGAGGGAGGAAAGGGAGAGAGGGAGGGAGGGAGGAAAGGGAGAGAGGGAGGGAGGGAGGGAGGGAGGAAGGAAGGAAGGAAGGAAGGAAGGGAGGGAGGAAAGGGAGGAAGGGAGGAAGGGAGGAAGAAAGGAAGGAAGGAAGGAAGGGAGGGAGGGAGGGAGGGAAGGGTGACCACACAAAAGAGGCAACTTCAGAAAGCCATATATGAAATGGAAGGAAAAACAGCAATGTGATCAAAGGAGCCTGAGTTCAAATTCCACCTCCACTCCATGTGTGTAATTTGTGCTTTTGGCCATTCACCGTGGTTTAAGTTTCTTTCATAAAAGACTTGCTTAGAACTGTTGTTAGATAAATATTCATGAGTATATCAAAATATAGTATATATTACATAACTGTTAAGTAATTTTCTTAATGTATGTTAGTTGAATTTTAATGGGATCACTGTATCTGAGATGCTGGCTTCTAGGTTCGTTCATTCTTTCCTTAAATAAGTACATGTTTACTGCCTACTATGTTCCAGGTGTAGCCATAACTGACAATCATCATAAACAAGAAGATCATAGATTTCAATAGACTCTCAGACTCAGAAAGATGTTAAATCCAGAATAATCTAACAACTACTTATTATCTTAGATTGTTACTGGACTTTACTTGTTACCTCACCAGGTAGACTTTTGTTATCATGGGACAGGGACCACATCTTACCACGCTTTGTGTCTTCTATCTTAAGGCTCTTATCTACATCTTCAATATAAATGCATAGAATGACTTCAACCAACCCCAGCTTAAGGGCACCATAGAAGTAGAGCTCCCAAAGAAGGGACTCAAGGGCTGGGAAGGTGGCTCAGTGGTAGAGTGCTTATATCACATGCATGAGTCCTTGAGTTCGACTCCTCAGCACCACATAAGCAGAAAAAGCTGGAAGTGGCACTGTGGCTCAAGTGGTAGAGCGCTAGCCTTGAGCTGAAGAGCTGAGGGACAGCGCCCAGGCCCAGAATTCAGGCCCCACAATCAACTGAAAGAGAAAGAAAAAAGAAGGGACTTGACCCTTTAAGAGTATGATTCCAGATCCTTCACTCAAAGTCCTCTCTTTGACATCTAGGCCTAGACCATTTCCATGGCATTAACCCACTGAAGTCCAGAAACAATCTTGCTAAATCCAGAAACAGTAGTGGGAAGCATGGAGATCAATTGACTCAATCAAGACTGAGGTCAAAGTTTACATTGTTTGTAAAGTTAAGATTCTTCCATATTGGAAGAGATTTCAGCTGTGAGATTTGGACATCTTTTGAGAAAGGTTAAAGAGAGGGATATGGTAAATGAATGTTAGGGATGTCCTGAGCTGAGTACAGAGGAGATTTTGCCAGCGGAGATCAGAATAGGTATCTATGACCAATGGAATGCAAGGACTAAAAAGAGTTCTAGGCTACTGTGCACTTTCTTTTAGGATGAAAAGGCAAGTACAAGGTTTCAGAGGGGTAGCAAACAGTTCTTTCACACAATAAATAAATAAATTTAAAAAACAATTCTTTCAGTGGGCACATTCTTTTTTTTTAATTGTGAAAATACTGTACAGAGGGGTTACAATTACATGGGCAAGATAATGAGTACATTTCTTATCAAGCATTGTAGCCTCCTCCTTTGTTTCCCCCTTCCCATACCATCCTCTCCCCACCCCGCCCACCCAACCTTCCTCCCCCCCCAACAAAGTTGTAAAGTTTGTTTTCGACATAACGACTTGTACATCTCATTGTTGCAATGGGTCCACCTGTATCCCTATTTAAACAACTTGTTTTTTCCCTTCCCCTCCACAAATTATACCAACATCAAAAACAGTAAAAGCAAGGGTTATACCGTGGGGGAGGGACATACAAAGGAACAAAGAAATAATCTTATAAATGTGTTAGAAACAATCGCATGAAAGAAAAACAAACATTTGAATACATATCTTAGGGTTCATTTCCCTAACATCAACTTAACTGACCTTTTCTGCTTGACTCAGACATATACTAGTTATTGCAAATAAGGGAAACCATGGGACCTATGTTTCTTTGGGCCTAGCTTACTTCACTTAACATAATTTTTTCCAAGTCTTTCCATTTCCTAACAAATGGGGCAATGTCATTCTTTCTGATGGAGGCATAGAATTCCATCTACTGAGGGGCATCTGGGTTGGTTCCATATCTTAGCTATGGTAAATAAGGCTGCAATAAACATAGTTGTGCTGGTAGCTTTAGTGTGGTCTTTTTTGTGATCATTTGGGTAAATGCCCAAAAGTGGGATTGTTGGGTCATAGGGGAGCTCTATGTGGAGTCTTTTGAGAAACCTCCATACTACTTTCCAAAGTGGTTGAACAAGTTTACACTCCCATCAACAATGCAGTAAGGTTCCCTTCTGTCCACATCCCCTCTAGCATCTGTTGTTATTAGAGTTCTTGATTATAGCCATTCTAACTGGAATGAGGTGGTATCTCAATGTTGTTTTGATTTGCATTTCTTTTAGTAGGCACATTCTTAATAATACACAGCATCTTTACTTTTTTCTCATATCCACACCCAATCCCAACAAACAACCTTATATCCCTTAAAGGCCACTTTATACAAACTTTCTCCAGTCCCAAGTTTATAGGACATGCTGTGGTCTAGTCACATAAACAGGTCCTGGGAAAGAAATAGTTACCAGGGCCAGCTGCCACCTTTTTTCCATTCACTGTTTCAGACAATTACATATAATGAAATAGTAATCAAAACTTTGCTGCAGTTTGACTGCTGACATGGGATGACTCATTGTGGTAATTCCTCTTCCAGCTCCAAGTGCTTCTTTAGATCAAAGATGAGATTAAACATCCTTGGTGGCAGTGACATGGAAACATTTGTGCAGCCGAGAACTAAAAGTTCTCAGAAGTGCTATGCTTGTTGACTTACCGGCCAGCAGTATGGGTTATGGGTTATGATCAGACAACCTCCATTCAAATCCCCTCTCTGCTTCCACTTGACCTAACTTTAGACAATTGGTTGTGTCTCCTTCCCTGCAAATCGGACATGGGAATAAAAGGTTACCTTACCAACTCTGGGAAGATTCAGTGCAGGGCTCTCTTGTATGCTGTGCATCTATGATTATTAACAAGGGATTATCTACCTGGGTCCAACATCTCTCTTTAAAAGGCTGGCTTTCTAATCATTTGGGTTTTGTTTTTATTTAAAGTGATTAAAGATTAGTTATCCTGAATTCTGTCAAAAAAAGTTAATGCAACATAGGGAGTCTTAGAATTTAACCTAAGAAGATTAAAAGATTGAAATCCAGGCTGGACACATCAGTGCATACCCAGAACCTCAGCTTATGTGAGAGAAAGAGATGGAAAGATGTGGTTCAAGGTCAGCTTGAAATATACAAGAACCTGTCTCAGTAGATAAGCTGGGGGTTGGAGGTGGGTAGTACACACGTGTAATTCCACACACAGGCAATCAGAGGTATGAAGATTCAGATCTTGTGTCAGTTTCAGGCTAAAATGCCTAAAAGTCTATCTGAAAAAAAAAAGATCTTGCTAGCTATGTTCTTTGACATGCAGAAGCTCTACAGTTTCATGCAATCCCATTTGTCCAAACCTTTGATTTGTTGTGTTTCTGGGTCTTTATTAAGAAAATTTTGGTCTGGGCTAAGGAGACCTAGAGTTTTTCCTATTCCTTCATGTTGAAAACAAACTTTACAACTTTGGGGTTGGGAGAAGGAGGGAAGGGATGGTAGGAAAAAATTCAAAGGAGAGGGTAACAATGTGTGATAGGAAATGTACTCATTACCTTACTCATGTAACTGTAATCCCTCTGTACAGTATCTTTACACTAAAAATATGTATATTAAATATAAAAGAAAAAAGTCCCCCTAAAAAAGAAAGAAAGAACAACAAGTTTGGGACAAGGCTCAATGGTAGAATGCCTGCCTAACAAGCTCTAGGCTCTGAGTACAAATCCCACTTTCACCAAAACAAAAGCAGATTGACATCCTATGAATGTGAATGAAAATCCCTAATATTTTAATAGTAATTTTACTTTTAGACAACTTCCCACGAGGAAAGGCAAGGGTTAACGCTCTGAATTCCCAATCTGACTGCAACCAGGTTCCCTCAAATAAACAGAACTAATACAGTGTTTGATCAGGCTTCCAGAGCAATTCTGACTCCAAGTGAGTGCTTCTCTCGAACCCCAGATGTTCTGCAGCTGTGGTGTTACAGCCCCCACCCACCTCCTGCCATAAGCAACCACCAGGCTGGACCCTCAGACACATACCAGCTACTGTGGGTTTCAGACAAATCGCAGCATGTAGCAGACTAAGTCCTTCTTCGAATTCTGCAAGTATTGCTCTGCCACACATGGCCTTTTTTGTTTCCATATGTTGGGTTACATTCTTAGAAGTGGAATTTCTGCTTAAGAATATGTTTAAGGCTCTTGATAAAAAAAACAAAAACAAAAAAACAAAAAAAACTGCCGGGCGTCGGTGGCTCACACCTGTAATCCTAGCTACTCAGAAGGCTGAGATCTGAGGATCATGGTTCAAAGCCAGCCCAGGCAGGAAAGTCTGTGAGACTCTTATCTCCAATAAACCACTAGAAAACCGGAAGTGGCACTGTGGCTCAAGCGGTAGAGGTGAAGAACACAGGAACAGTGCCCAAGCCCAGAGTTCAAGCCCCACAACCGACCAAAAGAAAAAAAAACCTATCTCAATTATCTCAATTGCTTCCCTTATCCAATAGTATACAAAACTGTCTACCTGTCTCTCTTATTCCCTCACCAGCACTAAGGACCATTGAAATATTTATGAGTGGAAGAGGATAGAAAGAGACTCAACCCAGAGGTATACCCATGCTGGCATAGTGCTCTACTATTGACCTACATGTAAATGGAGTCTTGCTATATAGCCCAGGATGGCCTCACATTCTCTATCTTCCTTCTTCTGCCTTCAAGTATTAGGATTATGAGCATGTGTCACAATAACATCTAACCATCTTAATTAGTAAATTAGTAGGTAGGCCATCTGTCATACGTGTGACTTTCTACAACTCCAGAAGGTAAATATAGAAGTGAACAAATCCTCTTGACACTGAACACCAAGACATCACCGATGGAGAGCATTGTTCTAGATTTAGACTTTTAGACTGGATTGTAATTTAGTGGCATACACATTATTCTCCTGGATTATATAGTTGGGAATATACATATAACTGGGCTAAAGACAGCAGAACATATTCTACTTAGTTATCCCTGGGAAAGTTGAAACAAAGATAATAATTTTGAGTTTTTCTGACTTTGGCTCTTTCTGGACATATCTAAATACAAGAAACCTTGACTAACCTGAACGTGAAGAGATGTATTTTTCTTTTTCTTTTTTTGGCATGATTCTATCCTTTATTTACAATTGATAAAATTTGAGGCCCACAAATTAAATAACCTATACACAAGGTCACACTAGAAGCAAAACTTCAGCTAGAACCCTGATGTCCAAACTCCCAGAACAAATCTCCTGCTACTAAAGGCCCATCTTCTAATTAATCAAATGTTTATTTTAAGGCTTAATATATGCCAATAAAGTACTTACACCATGACCAGTAATATTTGACTGTGATCATATTGCAAATATTAACTGGTTTCAGCCTCATAGGAGACCTATGGATAGGTCCAGTTGTAAAAATAGGTGAACTGAGGGACTTCTTAGTGTAGATCCCTGACCCAAGGTCACCTTGCCAACAAGATGGAGAGCTGGAGGTTGAGATAGGTGGTCCAGCTCTATATCCAACATATTCTAAAAGCATCAGTAGCCTTTGCCTAACAAATTTTGTTTTAGTATAAGGCCTTATTGGAACACTTTAAATATTTTAATGTGCACTCCAATTAGTGAATTTGTAAGAATAGAATTTCCCTGGGGTGATTTAAGGGGTCTACAAGAATCTTGAGATTATTCCAGTGAGTCCCTGATCTCAATTTATAGCCTGCACACTGGTCAACAGGCTCAGGAACCTGGGCAACATGTGTCCTGAGCCAAGACCCCAGTCCATCCTGAACCTCCACAAATTGTTTTGCTTTTTTTTTTTTAATGTTTTTCCATTGTGCACTAGATTGGGGCTATGAATTTGGTTTTGAGAAGAGCAAGAGGTTTTGAAGACAAGCACACACCCTCAAATCTTTGTTCACAACTTTTTGAAAAGACCCTTGCTTTTCTCATCTGCAAAATAGTTTGTTTCAATTATAATGGTTAAAGAAATGATGACCTGTAATCACCTAGGTCAAGGATTAGCAAACATTTTCTGTAATGGGTCAAAGAAGTGCTGAAAATCAAAAGGTAAAACTAAAGATATTAGGTAGGTACTTATACCTGAATATGTTATTGAAAAAATTGCAATACAATAACATAATCAAAACAGCAATGACCTTTGTATACCATTTTCTTAATAATATACCTATAGTAAGAAAGGGGAATTATTTTGAGAGAGTATTGCACAACCTTTAATAGGGATTGTAAATTGGTTTTTTCATGTCACAAATCAATTACAAGTGTTCACCTATAAACTATTATCTTAGCTCACAAGCTGTACACGATGAGGTCAAGGAACAGATTTGGCCCTCACGCTGTAGTTTGCTGCATAAGGACCCAAACCAGCTCACGATAGGTATCTGTTCCCCCTCCCTAATCGAGGCACATCCTTTCCAGTGGAGTATGGCTTCAGTGATGTTGTAAGATGCCCTCTACCAAGACCCATACATAGCTCCAGTACTCCATGATAAAAGCAGAAGCAGCAAAGATGTCCAAGTATCTGTATCCAAAATATAGAAATGTGGGGGTTTTGATCCTACAAAAATGATCATAGTGAGGGGGAATTATATTGCAGAAAAAAATGGAAAGAAGGGCAAATAGTTTTAAAATAAACATTTGTTGCAAAAGTTCTTGGAAAAGTACATACTGGATAAGAGAGAGTATATATAAAGAACTCTTGACAGCCAATAACAAGAAAACAATTAACTTAAAACTGGGTAAAGAATCTGAATAGATACTTAAGCAAACAAGATGTACAAATGACAAAAACACTTGAAAAGGTCCTTGATAACATAAATAATTAGGACAACATAAATGAAAATCTCAGAGAGATTCTAGTGCATACATGTTAGAAGAGCTAATTTAAAAAAAAAAAAAACCATAAAAAAATGCAAGAAACTAATAAGACCAAACGTTTTGAAGATTCAGAAAGCGAACGGTCTCATAACTTGCTAGTAAGATTAGAAAATGATACAATCATTGTGGAGATTTCCAATAAAGTTAAACACAAGACAATATAGTAAACACTTCATTTACTCAAGATAATTGAGAACCTATACTTACATAAACATTTATACATTACACTTACAGTGGCTTTATTCACAAATGCCTCAAACCAGAAGCTACCCAATGTTCATACACCAGTAAATGGATAAACTCTGCTGAATCCACATAACTGAAACAGTACTTAGTAATTAAAAATCAAACAAACTATGGATACATGCAATAACATAGATGCAAATGCAAATATGTTTTGCTAAGAAAAGGAAGCCAGACTCCACATGCCAAATACTGTGGGAGTCCATTCATAGGGCTTTCTGGGAAAAGAAATAACAGGGACAGAAAACAGATCAGTAGTTGCCAGACCCTAGACTTGGAAGATAAATTGCTAACAAAGGGGAGGCAGACATAGTCTAGATCTTGACCTATGGAGGTGCTTATCTGATTGTATATATTTGTGCTAACCCATAGAATTATGCAAACAACATGACAGCTTTTATTGTGTGTAAGTTTATCCCTAATCAACTTGACTTTAGAATAGCATTCATCAGATCATGAAGGTCCCTGGAGGGCCTGTACATGCTCAAGTATTAAACAGGCTCTTTAGAAATAGTGAAAGGTGCATTGGGCCATGTTCACCTGCAGAATGAAATCCATTGCTCTAAACATTCTTTTTCTTTTCTTTTTATATTTTAATATATTTGTTGTTTTTATATAAAGGTGATGTGTAGAGGGGTTACAGTTATGTATGTCAAATAAAAAGTGCATTTCTTTTTTAACAATATCATCCCTTCCCTCATTCTCTCCAAGTTTTTCCCTCCCATCCCTACCCACAAGTTGTATTAGTTCATTTTCAATACAGTGTTTAGTGAGAACCACTGCTTCATTTGTTCACCCTGTGTCCTTCCACTTCTGTCCCTCTCTCCCCTCCTAAAGACAGATAAATGAACAAATAAGACAAAAGGAAATTTTAAAAAATGTAACAAAGAAAAAAATAACCTCTTATTTCCATCTCCTGGAATTCATTTCAATAAATAGTATTTTATCTAGTGAGATACACACAGCTCTTGTGCCTAAGATTATCCTTTTTGGACTTACCCTGTGTGAATGCCTAGAGACTTGTATAATTTATCATGTCCCAATGCACTTTTTTTTCTTTTACTATCCACTGTTTAATTGTAGAATTATAGACACATTCTAGTTACCAAAAATGAGGGAGACCATGAAACCTATGTTTCTCTGGGTCTGGCTTGTATTGCTTACTATAATGTATTCTAAGTCTGTCCATTTCCTCACAAGTGGTACAATATCAGATTAGCAGAATTAGCAGGATTTACAAAGGGCATCTTCGGCTCTTGTCTTCTTTCTCTCTCCTCTCTATGATTCCTTCCTAGCTGGTCCTCAGCCCCAACCCTTTAGAACAATCCAGCCTTCCTGTGCTCACTTCTACCTGTTACTTCAACCCTTGCTAGGGATGGATTACCTAAAAGAAGGTACTCCCAGATTTTGGAGGAGTAGGATAAGCTGGAGGCTAAACAAGCTCTCACATAGAAAGCAGCTTTAATGTTCCAGTGAACAGTCCTAGGCTAGAGCATCACACCAAGTGTGCCATCACAGTACAGAGAGTTTGGCCAGAGTGGGAAAATCCAAGCAAGGAGACAGATCTTGCCAGTAGCTGCAGCTAGGGCGGCAGTGGTGGCAGCGACTGTAGCCGCCATACCTACAGAGTGAGTCCAGGACAAAGGTACCAGATGTGGCAGGTAAGCAGATTCTACTCAACACCAGCAAGAAGTGACAAGGAGCAGATTTCTTCATCCTGCAGATCACAGACCAGAGACCGCCCAGGAACCAAGACTTTGGCATGATTAGAACCCTGACATCCTCACTCCTTCTCAGGAAGCAGAGGAGGGAAGGCCACTCCCTGACACTTGAGATCTCCATCTTTGATACTGACAAAGGCTGGGCTGAACAGCTAGCTCCAACTCAGGCCTTGGAAGAATACAAAAGAGTCATTTAGCAGGTCACAGGAACTTGACCTGACCTGCCAGGCTCAGCTCCACCCAGAGGAAAGTCACCCCGCCCACACAGAGGGAGCTCTGCCCCTCTGTGACTTTCTTCACTGGGTAAACAGAGCCAGAGGCTGCCCCTCCCTACAGCAGCCTAGACAAACAATTGAAATTCAGTAAATGTAAACCCTGAAAATGGCTCCAGGTTGGGCTCTGTGAGTGTCTCAGGAGCTAGTCCCTCAGAGAAAAGCTACTGTTTGCTGAAAGGCCTCAACCCTACCCAGAACCTAGTCTCATTACAGCATCTCCAACTAGAGGAAATCACCATCTCACTCCTTTGTGATACTCAAAGCGGATCTCCCTCCCACTGAAGTAGGCTGGAAGGAGGATCACAAAATCTTCTGCCTGCTCAAACTGACTTAAGGATCCAATCAAACCAGAAGAAAACCAAACACCACAAGCAGACCAGAGACTCCATCAAAGAGACTGGTTATGGACACAGGGGAGATACAGGACCTTCCGATTCCCCTCACCCCCTCCCAAAAAAATCAAAGAACTCTTTTTTGTACCTTTTTAAAATTTTTTTTTAAATGATTTCTATTAATCTTTTTTTCTCTCTAATTTTTATTTTAGGTGTACATGTGTGTGTGTGTGTGTGTGTGTGTGTGTGTGTGTGTGTGTGTGTGTGTGCTTTTAAAAAAATCTCTTTTGACCTTTTGGTCCTTTCTTTTATTCTTTGCATTTTATTCTTTCTTTCTTTTTTGTATGATTTAATTGCTGTTCTGCTCATCCCCAGATATATACCCATCATCGATTATTAAACCTTATCCCCCATTACTCAATTCACAATCTCTTAGGCTTAACTTTGATAGTAGTATTATCTCTTTATACCTATATAATTTTCAAGTAACTAATTTTAAGAATTTATATTTTTTAGTTTTTCATGTCTCCTTTCTATCCCTCCCCTCCTCTCACCCTATCCTTTTCTTCTCTCAATATCATTTCTTTATACTTACACAATTTTTGTGTTTCACTTTATAAATTTAAATTTTTGTTTTTCCATTTTTTCTTTTTTTTTTAAATCTCTCCCCTATCATCCAGTCCAATCCATTTCCCTCTCTGAGATTACAACTTGGGTAAATTCATTATCCTTTTACCTCTCCACATCCTTGTAATACTATTTTCCCCCACTTTCTGCTTAAACCTAATAATTTCTGGTTTGTCAAATTCTTCTTTGCTCTTCTTAGCCCATTAATCCATAGTTGTTTGATGCTGAATAGATTATATCTGTTGAACTAGATTGTATCTGTAGCCATTTTGACTGTGCAACTACAGATCTCTGGTTGATGCTTATCTTAAAATAGAGTTCTAGCACAAAATTAGTGTTGCTTTCATACCAAATGGGCAGAACACACCAGAAAACCACAAGAAAAATGGCAAGTCTGGGTATCTCAACTCCTACTCAAGATAATCAGGTGACAGAAGAGTTAATGGATAATCCAGAGGAGAGTTCCCAAAAAGCTCTACAAAGACTACTGGTAAACATGGTGAATAAAAAGATTGAAAACCTGCAAAGGAATCAGTGTGAGCATGAGAGGGAGAGAGAGGAGGCAAACCAAAGATTAATACAGGAATTGCGTGAGCAGGTTGAGAACAGTCAAAGAAATAAAGGAATTGCATGAATGTGAGGAAGCTAATCAAAGAGTAATACAGGAATTGTGAGAGTGGGATGAGAATAGACAAAATCAATAGAGGCATTCATGGAATCTATAAACAGACAGCTGAAAGAATTCAGGGGGACCACAAAGGGAATGCTGAATGGATCCCTACAGAAGGAATGGGAGTCCAAGGAAACTATAACCAATCAACTAAGTGATCAGAGAATAAACACTGAACAAATTAAGGAAGTAAAGAAGTTTATACAAGATCTAAAACAAAGCTCCAACGAAGAATTTGAAGCCATCAAGCCAACCAATTGGAAGGAACAGAAATAAAAAACAAAGTAGAAAGTCTTGACAGTAAGTTAGACCATGCAGAAGATCAAATCTCAGGGATTAAAGACAGCCTAGATATTAGAACATACAACTATCCAAGGCAAATCCAAAAAATATGATAGATCTATTCAACATTTGGAAGACACCATCAGAACGTCTAATCTGAGGATAATGGGTGTAGAGAAGCACCTAGTGACAGAAGTTAATGGTCTAGGAAATTTGTATAACAGGATCCTAGCAGAGAACTTCCCAAACATGCAAACAGATAGGCCTATTCAGATGCAAGAAGCTTTTAGAACCCCAAATAGACCAGACCAGTACAGGACATCCCACCGTCACATTATAATCAGCACAGGATCAATTCAGACCAAGTAAAAGATCCTTAAAGATGTCAAGGAGGAAAGATCAATCACCTATAAAGGGAAACCCATTAGAATCACCTCAGATTTCTCAGCAGAGACAAAGCAAGAAGAGCCTGGAATGATGTATATCATGCCCTAAAGACAAACAACTATCAACCAAGAATATTGTACCCAGCTAAACTCTCCTTCATAACCAAAGGTCAAATAAAAACCTTCCATAGCAAAGAAAAACTGAAACAATATATCTCCACCAAACCAGCCCTACAAAAGATACTTAAACATGTCCTACACATAGAAAACCAACAGGACCACAATAAAGGCCAAGAAACCACACCCAAACTGAGAATGCAAGAACCATAGGAAGAACCCAGTTGTCCTAGCCCCCAAGAAGGTGGATTAAATGGCATGAACTGACAAATACCTCTCAGTCCTAACTCTCAACATTAACGGACTTAACTCTCCAATTATGCGACATACACTGTCTAGTTGGATTAAAAAGCAAGATCCTTCTATCTGCTCCCTTCAGGAGTCACACTTTGCCCATAAAAACAAACAAATTTTGAAAGTGAAAGGCTGGAACAAAATCTACCAAGCAAACAGCCCCCATAAACAGGCGGGAGTTGCAATCCTAATATCAGATAAAATGGACTTCAAATTAAAATTAGTGAGAAGAGTTAAAGAAGGTCGCTACATACTAATTAAGGGATCTCTCCTTCAGGAGGCTATTACAATTCTAAATATTTGCCAAACAATGGAGCACCCAAATTTATCCAAGAAACACTACTTTCCTTCAAATCTCACATAGATCCAAAGACATTAATTGTTGGGGGCTTTAACACACCACTATCCCCACTAGATAGATCACCTCAACAAAAACTCAACAGAGAAACTGCAGATCTAAACAACTGCATCGAACAACTACATTTAACAACATCTATCGAATATTTTACCCATTAGCACTAGAATACATGTTTTTCTCAGCAGCACATGGAATATTTTCCAAAATAGACCACATTTTAGGTCACAAAGCAAACTTGTCCAAATTCAGAAACATTGAAGTTATACCTTGCATTCTCTCAGACCACAAGGGAATAAAATTAGAACTCAATACCAAAGACCACCAAAGAAAGTCCTGTAACATATGGAGTCTGAACAACACACTGTTGGATCACCAGTGGGTCATTAGAAACGATTAGAAACGAAATGTTCATGATATTCAACAAAAATGAACACACAAATTCCCAGCTCCTCTGGGACACAGCAAAGGCAGTACTCAGATGCAAGTTTATAGCTGTGAGCTCCTACATCAACAATTTGGAGAGATCTAAAACCAACAATTTAATGAGACATCAGAACCTCCTTGAAAAAGAGCAGCAAGATAAACCCCAATCCAGTATATGAAAATAAATAATTAAAATTAAATCAGAATTAAATGAATTAGAATCCAAAAAACCCATGGAGAGAATCAACAAAACAAAGAGTTGGTTCTTCGAAAAAATTAAAAAATTTGACAGACTCTTAGCAAATCTTATCAGAAAAAGAAGAGAACATACCCAAATAAATAAACTCAGAGATGATAATGGAAAGACCACCACAGAAACAACCAAGATTCAGACCATTATAAGGGAATACTTCTCAAACCTTTATGCTAATAAGTTTGAGAACTTGGCAGAAATGGACCTTTTCCTAGCAAATATCGACATGCTGAAACTAAACCAAGATGAGTTAAACCATCTTAACAGGCCTATATCAAGTATTGAAATAGAAACAGCAATAAGAGACCACTCATCTAAGAAAAGTCCAGGACCAGATGGATTTCAAGTGGAATTCTACAAGGCCTTCAAAGCAGAGCTTACACCAATACCCCTCCAACTCTTCAATGAAATTGAAAGAGAAAGTTCACTACCGAACTCATTCTATGAAGCCATCATAACCCTCATCCCAAAACCAGGCAGGAACTCATCAAAGAAAGAGAACTATAGACCCATTTCTTTGATGAACATTGATGCAAACCTTCTCAACAAAATTTTGGCCAATCGACTTCTACAATTCATCCAAAAAATCATACACCATGATCAAACAAGACTCATTTCAGGGATCCAAAGCTGGTTGAATATACACAAATCAATTAATATAATTCATCACATAAACAAGAGCAAGGATAAGAACCACATGGTTATCTTAATAGATGCAGAAAAAGCATTTGACAAGATCCAGCACCCCTTTATGATGAAGGTTCTGGAAAAACTAGGAATCCAGAGAACATTCCTCAATACAATAAAGGCTGTATATGACAAACCTTCAGCCAGCATTATACTTAATGGTGAAAAACTAAAGCCATTTCCTCTTAGGAACAAGACAAGGATGTCCACTCTCTCCACTTCTCTTCAATTTAGTATTAGAATGCCTAGCTACAGCAATAAGACAAGATGCAGGGGCTGGGAAGGTGGCTCACTGATAGAGAGCTTGCCTTGGATGCATAAGGCCCTGGGTTTGATTCCTCAGTACCACATAAGCAAAAAGAAAAAAGCCGGAAGTGGTGCTGTGGCTCAAGTTGTAGAGCGCTAGCCTTGAGTTAAAGAGCTGAGGGACATTGCCCAGGTCCAGAGTTCAGGCCCCACGACCGGACCCCCCGCCCCCCAAAAAAAAGACAAGATGCAAAGATAAAAGGGCTTCAAATATGGAAACAAGAAGTGAAACTCTCCCTCTTTGCAGATGACATGATCTTGTATTTAAAGAATACCATGGATTCCACTCTCAAATTACTCAAGCTGATTCAAAACTTTGGCAAAGTAGCAGGGTATAAAATTAACCCTCAAAAATCAATGGCTTTTCTGTATGCCAACAATGAGAAAAGTGTGGCTGAAATTAGGAAAGCAACTCCATTCATAATAGCCCCACAAAAAATAAAATACCTAGGAATTAACCAAAGAAGTGAAGGACCTCTATGATGAAAACTTTAAAAACCTGAAAAAGGAAATCAAAATGGACTTAGAAAGTGGCAAAACCTCCCATGCTCCTGGATTGGAAGGATCAACATTGTGAAAATGGCAATACTTCCCAAGGCTATTTACAAATTCAATGAGATACCTATCAATATTCCAACCTCATTCTTCAAGGAAATAGAAGAGGCAATCCAAAAATTCATATGGAACAATAAAAGACCCCAAACAGCCAAAATGATCCTTAACAGAAAGAACAGTGCTGGAGGAATATCAATACCAAATTTCAAACTCTACTACAAAGCCATAGTAATCAAAACAGCTTGGTACTGGTACAAGGACAGACCTCAGGACCAATGGAATAGAATTGAAAACCCAGAAATGAACACCCATAGACCTATAGCCATTTAATCTTCAATGAGGGAGCTAAAAAATAGAATGGAAGAAAGACAGCCTCTTCAGTAAATGGCGCTGGCAAAATTGGTTAATCACTTGTAGAAAACTAAAGCTAGATCCTTATATATCACCTGCACCAGAATCAACTCCAAATGGATCAGACCTCGGAGTCAAAGCAGACACTCTGAAAACATTATAGGAAGGAATAGGAGAAACACTAGGTCTCCATGGCACAGGCTGAAATTTTCTCAATAGAGACACAGAAACACAACAAATCAAAGAAAGGTTGGACAAATGGCATTGCATGAAACTGCAAGACTTCTGCATGGCAAAGGACATAGCTAGCAAGATCAATAGAAAGCCCATGGATTGGGAGATCTTCACTACCCATACAATGGACAAGGGTCTCATATCTAAAATATACTTGGAACTCAAAAAGTTAAATCCCCCAACAACAAATCTTCAAATAAGTGGGCTAAAAATTTAAAGAGAAATTTCTCTGAAGAGGAATGATAGATGGCCAATAGACACATGAAGAAATGCTCAAACTCCCTAGCCATAAAAGAAATGCAAATCAAAACAACCTCAAGCCAGTTAGAATGGCTATAATCAAGAACTCTAATAACAACAGATGCTGGAGGGGATGTGGACAGAAGAGAACCATACTGCATTGTTGGTGGGAGTGTAAATTTGTTCAAGCACTTTGGAAAGCAGTATGAAGGTTACTCAAAAGACTCCACATAGCGCTCCCCTATGACCCAGCAATCCCACTTTTGGGCATTTACCCAAATGATCACAAACAAGACCATACTAAAGCTACCAGCACAACTATGTTTATTGCAGCATTCTTTACCATAGCTAAGATATGGAACCAACCCAGATGCCCCTCAGTAGATGAATGGATCAAGAAAAGATGGTATATACACACAATGGAATTCTATGCCTCCATCAGAAAGAATGACATTGCCCCATTTGTTAGGAAATGGAAAGACTTGGAAAAAATTATATTAAGTGAAGTAAGCCAGGCCCAAAGAAACGTAGGTCCCATGGTTTCCCTTATTTGCAATAACTATTATATGTCTGAGTCCAGCAGAAAAGGTCAGATAAGTTGATGTTAGGTAAAATGAACCCCAAGATAAGGACTCAAATGTTTTTCCTTTCTTGCTATTGTTTCTAACATATTTATAAGATATTTCTTTGTTGCTTTGTATGTCCCTCCCCCACGGTATAACCCCTGTTTTCACTGTATTTGATGTTGGCATAATTTGTGGAGGAGAAGGGAAAAAACAAATCGTTTAAATAGTGATACAGGTGGACCCATTGCAACAACGAGATGTACAAGACGTTATGTGGAAAAACAAGCTTTATGGTAAGGGGAAACAAAGGAGGAGGCAACAATGCTTGATAAGAAATGTACTCACAAGATCAATAGAAAGCCCACGGATTGGGAGAAGATCTTTACTAGCCATACAACGGACAAGGGTCTCATATCTAAAATATACTTGGAACTCAAAAAATTAAACCACCCAACAACAAATCCTCAAAGAAACAACTGCCCAATAAATAAGTGGGCTAAAGACTTAAAGAGAAACTTCTCTGAAGAAGAAAGAAGGATGGCCAATAGACACATGAAGAAATGTTCAACATCCCTAAGCCATAAAAGAAATGCAAATCAAAACAACATTGAGATATCACCTCACTCCAGTTAGAACGGCAAAAATCAAGAACTCTAACAACAGCAGATGCTGGAGGGGATGTGGACAGAAAGGAACCTTACTTCATTGTTGGTGGGAATGTAAACTTGTTCAACCACTTTGGAAAGCAGTATGGAGGTTCCTCAAAAGACTTCACATAGAGCTCCCCTATGAGCCAGCAATCCCACTTTTGGGCATCTACCCTAATGTTTACAAACAAGACCACACTAAAGCTACCAGCACAACTATGTTTATTGCAGCATTATTTACCATAGCTAAGATATGGAACCAACCCAGATGCCCCTCAGTAGATGAATGGATCAAGAAAATGTGGTATATATACACAATGGAATTCTATGCCTCCATCAGAAAGAATGACATTGCCCCATTTGTTAGGAAATGGAAAAACTTGGAAAAAATTATATTAAGTGAAGTAAGCCAGGCCCAAAGAAACGTAGGTCCCATGGTTTCCCTTATTTGTAATATCTAGTATATGTATGAGTCAAGCGGAAAAGGTCAGATAATGTGATGTCAGGAAAATGAACCCTTAGATGTGTATTTTAATGTTTTTTTCTTTCATGCATGTGTTTCTAACACATTTATAAGATTATCTCTTTGTTGCTTTGTATGTCCCTCCCCCACAGTATAACCCCTGCTTTCACTATATTAAATGTCAGTATAACTTGTGGAGGAGATGGGGAAAAACCAGTTGTTTAAGGATACAGGTGGACCTGTTGCAACAATGAGAAGTACAAGTTGTCATGTCCAAAACGAGCTTTACAACGTTGGTGCGGGGGGGGGGGGGGGTGGGGGAAGGGGGAAGGGGGGGAAGGAGAAGGATTGGGATTAGGGGGGGAGGGGGAGGCTGGGAAGGGATGTGAAGGGTAAACAAAGGAGGAGGCTGCAATGCTTGGTAAGAAATGTACGCATTATCCTGCCCATGTAACTGTAACTCCTCTGTACAGTATGTTCACAAATAAAATTAAATTAAATTAAAAAAAAAAAAAAAGAAATGTACTCATTACCTTGCCCATGTAATTGTAACCCCTCCGTATGGTATTTTCACAATAAAACAAATAATACATAGATAAATAAATAAATAAATAAATGAAGGTGCTCCCGTAGTTTCCCACACATCAACTAGGACCATAGTACAGATCCACGGTGCTTTCTCTGGCTAAGATGGGAAATATAAATAGGAAGAAACCATTGCATAGGATTAAAGAAAGCATAAAATGTTCTCTGTCTAGGTCAAGTTTAATTCAAAGAAGCCAGTTTGTATTTGGGCCACATTTGGCCTATCTGGAATTATCTGAATGAAGGTCAATAAACATCTGTTTCCAATTGAATTACTGGCGGAGAACCAAGCCAGCAGGGTTTCCTCTCTGAGACTAGCAGCCCTTCAAGCAGAGGCCTAGGTACAGCAGGCTGACCTTGAGCTGTCATGCCAGCCATGAACATCCTACCTTCTTAGAAAAGCTGGAGAAAGTATCCTGAGCTTGGAAATCCAGCCTTACAAACTTGGCCCAGTTGATCACTGAGAGTGTTTCAGATTCAGGGTGAGTCTTCTTAACTTTGTAGGGTAAGTCACTCCAAGGAATCCCTTAACTGAGACTGGTGAGAAGTTCATGGTGGACTAAGCTCCCAAGGCTGTGACCACACAGTAGATAGGATCCTGGGCCTTGTGCAGTTGTGTTCATACCCTGTCTCTGCCTCCTGCAACCCCTATCACCACAGGCCCACTCATAAAACTCTGTTCCCCAGTTTCACCAGTTCTAAAATTATAATACTAGTAACACCTACCTCAACAAGTTCTTTTGAGCCAGTCACCAATGGCTCATGTAGTAATCCTAGCTACTCAGGAGGCTGAGACTTGAAGGATCCCAGTTCAAAGCCAATCCTGGGCAGAAAATGGCGATTTCAGTTCCCATTAACCAGCAAAAGTGCTGGATTGGAGGAGTGACTGGAGTAATAGAGTTCTAGCAGCTAATAAGCAAGAAAGCCAAGCAAGTGTGCAAGGCCTTGAGTTCAAGCCCCAGTGCCAGTACCAAAAAAGAAGTTGTTTTGAGAATTAAGGAAGAACAACAGAAGAAAAATTTCTCTAATGACTGTTTTTGTCACATAATAGACACTCAATAAAGTGCTTTGGGCTGGGTGCTGTAGTTCAAGCCTATAACCATAGCTACTTGGGAGGTGGAGATCAGGAGGATTCCAGGTCGCCCAAAGCATAAAACTTCACAAGATTCCAGCTCCATCAATGGCTACTCATGGTAGCACACTCCCATCATCCCAGCAATGACAGGAAGCACCAATAGGAGGATTGCAGTCCAGGCTAGGCTTGGGAAGCCTTGAGTTCAAACCTCAGTACTAGCAAAAGCAGAAGAGCTCTTATGGCTAATTTAAGATTCAAAGCCCACAGGGCTCAGCACATACACTTTAGATGCAGCATTTGTTAGCTTAACATATCTAAAATCAAACTCTTAAAATTTCCCTCCCCTAGCTCCTTTTCTACTTCATCTCATGCCAGGAAATGGGACCACTTCCCTAATAAGCTGTTTTGGCCAGGCTTTTTGAATTTTACTCTGTCTTTATTCCTCAGAACAAGTTCCTCTCCATGTCCCTCACCATTGCCTTAGACCATGGCAATATCCTTCCAACTCATGTGTGGATATTTCCTAGAGATAGTATCAAATGAGAAGGGCCTTTTGGCAACATTGACTCAATTTCCCGTTGTATCTTTATTAAAGTAAAACTACAGGGACTCTGTTCCAACCTCATCTGCCCAGTTTTCCCTTTTTTCACATGCTCTGACTACACAGCATTCCTTTCATCTCCAATCATGCCTACCCTTCCCGCATGCCCATGTGCCTGTCATTCACTCCACGTAGAAACTGGTTTTCCTGGACCTTCAGGACTGACTTCTTTTTTGCTGTTGTTGCCAGTCTTGGGGCTTTAACTCAGGGCCTGGGCGCTGTCCAGGAGTGTTTTTGTTCAAGGCTCGCATTCTACCACTTTGGTCACAGCTCCAATTCTGGCTTTTTGGTAGCTAATTGGTGATAAGAGTCTCATAGAGTTTCCTGCTGGGTCTGGCTTAGAATTGTGATCCCCAGATCTCAGCCTCTTGAGTAGCTAGGATTAGAACATGAGCTGCCAACACCTGGCAACTTACTCCAGTATCGGCTCATTTGCTATTTCTTCAGAAAGAGGCTTCTTGATACATGTACATACAGGAGTAACACAAAGTGTGATTATTCTACATATGGGAAGCCAGTTTGTTCCCTTCTTAGCAATACTCACTTTTAATTCAATTATTTCTTAATATGTTTATTTATTCTTTAAAAGCATCTACTCTGTTTAACTTGCCAGACATAACCCAGTGTATATGCTATAGCATGTGTTCATCAGTAAGTATTGGATAGGGATGGGTGAACAAATGCATTTCCAAAGTCAGCCTTACTGTAATACCCACATTATCATGCTCTTGTGATTAGCTAACTTCTGGGTCTGGTGGCCCAATCCTGAACACCAACTACCTCTTACAATCCCTCCAGGGTACCTGTGTCCTTTATACAATTTACTTTGCAATATCACAGTGCTCTTGGGCAGTTATGCAATTGTACCCTAATGAACAATGTAAAGTTGACTTACTCTTTTTATTACTGTATAAGCAAAAGGAGGAAAAAGGGAAACAATCTAAAGATATTTATGGCTTATGAAGTGACAATAAACCCAGGGTTCTCCCATTCAAATCATTCATTCATCGTTGTCTCCAAAGGGCAACAGTAAAAATTGGTTCCCAGTCATTAATAACACCAAGTGGAGTCTTTAGGGCTATTAGACAGAGACATCTGACTGGGAAAGTTCAACAGAAGAAAGGAAACAGCTTACCACAACAGATTGGAATGTCTGGAGATGGGGTGAAGCAGAAATGGAAATTCAGGTTCCTCTAAGTGGAGGAAGACGTGACTGAAGTGGGCCTTTCTCAGTTCCGATGGGCATAGTATGGTAGACACATGTCGGCTCTTCAGTGTTGCCAATTTGGTTCGTGTTTCTTCTCTTTACCTCTCTCCAACTTGTTAATTCTCTCTCCACCTCTACAAAGCCAGCTCCAAGCAGGAAGGCAGGCTTCCTTGTCATTGTGCCTCACAGTGTCCTCTGCACAATCTCCTCAGTAAACCCTTCTTGAAGTCATTGGAAATGCCCAGGACTGGAGACGTCAGAGATACAGGTTCATAACTGGGCAAACCATCACATCTTCTGCAATGCGGGTCCTCAGGAACAGCTGAGTGTCTGCTCCCTATCAGATGACGATGGAATCCAGAAGCTGATTAGAACATCCCTGACCACTTGGATCTAACCAAGGACTTCGAAGTAAAGATAAACTGGACTCAGGCATCTCAGTATCTGTAGGAGATTGGTTTCAGACCCTTCCCTGGGGATGTTAAAATCCACAGGTGCTCAAGACCTTTATATGAAATGGCACAGAAATTGCTTGTAACCTATGTTCATCCTCCTATATATCATGACGCGATTATTCATAATACCCAATAAAATGTAAATGCTATGTAAATGTTTATGAGTCTGTAGTGTTCCATTCAGGTACAACCGCCATGGTAAACCTAACTATGTAGCACACAAATGAGACATGAGGCCAACACTGCTCAAATGATGAGTGTGGGGGAGGGCTGGGGATGAGTGCAGAGCTGGGAGGCCTCTACGGAGTGAGGTCATAGCTCACCGCATTCCTGTGAAGTCAGCAGAGGGTTTGGCAAGCAACAAGTTCAACACTTAAAATTTGGAACTTTGTGCAACGTTTGGCTTCTAGATAGCTTTGATCCGTGGTTGGCTGAATCTGCAGGCGAGGAACTCACAGATTCAAGGCTGATTGTACAATTCTTGGCATGGTGGGATGTCTAAGAAGGAAAGAGTAGGGCTACATACATAGCCACAAAGGAAGTATCACTGAAAAGTTTCAGACAGAGGCCAATAAAGCCCAGCAAATTTTTAAAGGAAGTCGCAGATAGGGCTGAGCTTGCACATCTTTAAGGTAATGTGGGGGCTGGTGGGACTGTGAATGCAGTAACAGGTTGAGGGCCAGGAGACATCAGCAGACTTCGCTGAGTGGATGGCAAAGAGTGAAAATCTAAAGAGCCAGCCCAGGGAGGCAGGGTTTGGTGATGAAGCCACAGCCTGGTTTCGACCACCAGGTGCTGGGGAAAAAATTGCATTTGAAATCTTGCTGTCATTTTAGTTTTCTCATATATTCAAGCAAGGAAAGTGGACCTGGGGCTCTCTCGTGGCCTCTCTCAGCTCTGATTTCCTCAGTCAATGTGGAATCTGTGTAAATTCTTCCAGCACTGTCTGGATAAACTTACCCAGGTGTAAAATAGGTAAGAGAGAATGTGACTAGTTCCATGGACCTGCTTCCACGTACAATCTGACCTGCAGAGCAGGCTGTGAGAGCTGTGGCAGAGTGAGCTAAGGGTCAGGAAATACATCTATTACATCATAACTACATGACATGGGATAGCCACCTAGCTTTATTAGCTTTTCACCTGCAGAATCAGGATCCCAATGGAGCCTTGTCTCCCAAAGTTGAACACATTTGGTAGGGCAGCATGTCTAGAAGGCTATTTCTGAAAAGCCAGCAGAGAGCCGATGCCCAGAAAGAATCCATTGTGCAATACAGAGCGTTTCAGATGCTGTTCTGTCCCTGAGTGACAGCGATCACAATAGCATTGGCTCATGGTGCACCTCTGGGCCAGCACAGGGTGTTGACTACTCCCTCCGTGCCCCCAAAGTTCAGGCCACAGAAGCAGCTCCCTCATTAATAGTGTGGTATTGTTCTTTTCCACTCTACTAACGCTATTGTTGCCAGCGATACTGTAGATCTCCCACTCGGGGAGCCTGCTGTCTGGTAGGCTCCTGCACAAAAGCTGGAGACAGTGATTAACAGACACCCAGGATGCCGGCCAGCCTTCTGAGGTAGGTGCTCCCCTCTCCGGATGAATATGCATGGGCGGCTGGGGCTGACTTGAAACCAGCCAGGAGCAAGGGAGCACAGTGGGTCGGCTCAACCTGAGCTGAGAGCAGTGGCAGGCAGGCTGGTCACTGGGGAGCTGTGACAACCCCTGCTCTGCAGTGGCTCTCATCAGCAGTGCCATCAGCCCTCCTGTCACAGGAGAAGACAGGCTGGCAAATGTGAACATAAATACATCCCCCTCTCGTCTCAACCCGGCGCCCTGAGGCGCTATTAGAGACTTCAAATTACTATTCCAGTAACACAGGCGAGGGGCTGGGGCTGGAAGAGGCCGTATTTGTGGCGTTAGGGACTGGGCTGGGAGTCTATCCTGTGTCTTCAGAGATGCAGGAGGGGCGCCTCGGTACCGTCTCTGTCCCTTTTCTTGTCTCTTTTGACCCCCTGCCTCAGCTGCAGGCAAAGAAACACCCAGCCATCGCTGCATGACACCAGAGATCCAGAAAAGTTCTCTGACCAAAGCTGACCTCAGTCTGACCACATACCTGGCCCTCTCTCTGAAGGAAATGAGTTCTCTATTCCTGTCTGCATCTTAGACTAGATGGAACACAAGAATAACTGGAACTAGAATTAGAATGGTACTTCCTGGCCTGGGAGGAATGCTTATTTTTATGAAATGAATGCATGTTCAGTAATAGGCTGGTAGTGTGTGGTGTCTGGATAAAGCAGAGCATCTCACACCCTTGTAAAAGAACTAGCTCTCTAGAAGGAATCATCTGGTTTGCTACAGCCAACAGCCATTGTGTCTAGGTCAACAGTCAATGTCTATGGAGTTGTTTTGCTGTTCAGCAATTGCACAGTCTGTAGGCCTACCTATTGCTTCCTAGCACCTACTTCCTTCCATGGAAGGAGAGGGATGTTTGTTCTGAGACATTTTATGGGTTCAGTGCATTAGTAACAAATCTCTACATAGCCTCCCCACTCTGAATTCTTCATGCTTAGAGATCAAGTTCTTAAGAAGGGACAGCCCCAGGACAAGGGTACTCACAGCCAGATTCAAACCATCCTGGCCAGTGATCAGCTAATGATAA
Source organism: Dipodomys spectabilis (assembly GCF_019054845.1). NCBI lineage: Eukaryota > Metazoa > Chordata > Mammalia > Rodentia > Heteromyidae > Dipodomys > Dipodomys spectabilis. The sequence goes on from NW_024871057.1 coordinate 1,723,218, forward strand.
CCTGGCTCTCTTGACTCTCTTTGTGATAGTAGCTACTGTTCACACCTTCTCCCCCTGAACCAAATTCCAGCCATTTGGAAATAAAGCAGACCAAGACTGATAGAGGAAAGACAAAGAACAGTGATTTGATATTTCTTTTTAATTTAAATCACTGATGCTTCAATTTGATTAAAAAGATCAAGAAGTAGAAACTCTTTCAGCGACACGTGGGCCATGAGTAGGGGTGGGGCACAAGAGTCAAGAGAGGAGGAGTGAGCAAGCGCTGTCATTACATTCAGTGCACGTTATATAAAAATCACACTTCATGTTGGAGGGTAGTAAAGCATAACTTTAAAAAAAATCAAATTACTTTAAAATCCAAAGCATCCATCTAACTGGGCTTTTCCTAAACCTGAGTAGCAGACCCTACATAAGGAAGACTTGGCGTTCTAGATATACTGGTTTAATCAGCAAGGATTCCATCACAACATGCTTAGCTGTGCTGGGCTAACAAGTGGTCCCTATGAGCCACTCAACACAATCAGCATCCATTCTTCCTCCACCCTTGTGTCCAGTGAGGGCTGGCTGTGGGATGCTACCGACCCTGGTCCCTCAGGAACCCAGGCTACTAGAGCTTTCCTGTCATTGGGGGCTCACGAGATCACTGCAACAGGGGAGGCATCTAGGCAAGCTGGGCTCTAGGTCTCAGCACTTCCACCCACAAGGAGACAAACATAATCTCTTCTCCTCACACATTATCTGTCCAAGAGAATGCCATGGACATAACTTCCCCTATGCCCATAAATACAAAGAACCAGAAATAACTGGTTAATAAAATCAGTGGCTACTACATGTATCAAGACCGATAGGTATCAAGACCAACATACATGACATACAGAAAAAATGGCAAAAGACAAGATTCCATCATTCATGAGCTGAGCTGTGTGACCCTTGCTCTCACCATTTTAATTGCTAGTGGGTAATGCATGGAGAACCAAATGAAGCCATGCAAAGAAAAAATAATGCAACATGTTTTCTGAGTTTGGGTTGTCAGAGATCTATAAAAGGATACAGAAACACGTCAGATTTTCCTGGGACCACTGCAATAAGAAACCATCTAATTGATTTGTTCATAAGCTCACAGGCCAGGGCAGAAGTGCCTGACCCCTGCAAGCTTCTAAATGCCAGGAAAAGAAAAGGCAAGTCTCTACTTGAGCTACTGAAGGAAAACCACCATGATTCTCCTTTTCCCCTCAATTCCCCCATACCCCCGCCCTTTTCTGGCTTTCCATTCTGTGGCATTCACAAACTATGCACATCACGTCTCTAGGCCATGTTCTGTGAAAGAACATCTGTCATTGCCAGCAGCCCTCGGAGAGTCTGGCACTTAGAGCCCTCCTCTGCCACTCAGACATGGCTCCAAAAGGGAGGGGACCTGGGAGGTTGCCTGAAAAAGACTCATAACAGACTTGGCCTCAAGTATGAGGTGGTGAATGCAGGCAGAAACAGCCCAGTTTTGTTCTGCTGCTCTCCAGAAAGGAGACCTGTCCCAATCACAGCCTTGTGCTCTGCTCATCTTGGCTAGGAGCTCTTCTGGACTTTGTAGTTACAACATCTCTCTAACCCGCTGTGCCCAGACCCAATGCCAGGGATCTCTGTGGCCATTGCAAAACTGTGGGAGATGAGGAAGGAGAGTAGACATGGATGCTAAAGGCATATCCAAGAATGATAGTACCATCTCATAGCCTGGATCCATGCCACCACCCTGTGCTCTCAAGTTGACTAACAGAGTAAGCATTCCTCTTTGGGGGGAGATTCCATTTACTCTTCAAAATAAAATTATGCAACAGAATCCTCAGAGCCATTCCTATCTCTGGATGCATTTCTTCAAGATGTGGGTGCAAGCAGAATTTTGCTAATCTGAACATCCTAAATCCCAAATATTCCAAAGATTGAAACTTTGCAGGGGGGTGCCTAAATTAATGCTATAAGTGGAAAATTCCACACAGTAAATCTTTGTTTCATGCACAAAATTATTAAAATTATGGAACAAAATTGTAAGGTCCGCTCCTGGATGGTGAGCAACCTCCTCCCACTTGTGACTAAGTCTCCGCCTAGTACCTGCGTTACTAGGCAACTGGCACACTGTATCCACTGAGGTCACATCTGGATCCAATGTGACCACACCTTTCTCCCACCTGGTCCCATCTCCCTTTATGTGGCCATACCTTCTCCTGCCCCTACCCTAGATAGGGCATGGTCCAGAGCCAGATTCCCTCTTTTCTAGCTGAGTGGAGTGCCAACCTCGCCTGGTGCCAGCCAGTCCACTGAATAAACCTATCCTTTACCAGAATACCACGTGTGGTGGTGGTGTTACTCAGCAGCCTCTTTAAATTCTTAACAAAAATTACTTTCAGGTTATGTGGTTAATTGTAAAGGAAACATAAACGACTTTCAAGTGTAGACTTGTATTCCCCCAGATATTTCATTATGTCTATGAGGGTATTTCAACCCCTCATCAAAATCCAAAGTCCAATATTCCTTTACACCAGGAATATTCCACCTTGTCCTCTTGTTTACTTTCCCCGATACCATGCAAATCATCTTGTCAGTTTTCCTTCTCTCGGATGAGTGTGGTTGAAGTAAAAATGAGTACTCTAAAAGATATGGCAGGCAATGTTCAAAGTTTAGAAGTAGGGAAGCTGTTTGAACAGATAAAGGTCTATGTAGGGTGGGTCATATCTGCAGTTCAGATAAGAAAAGGACTTCCCAAGACTCGGGGTTGCTGATGAACCCTCTGAAAAGGTGCCTCACAGATGCTTGTACAGGCCCAGAAAATCCAAGCAACATGAAAATGCTGACAAGATCTAGTCTAGTCCTACACACAAGGAAAGAGAAACTAAGGCCTTGGAAGGGCAACTGATCACTGATGTTGGTAGATCCAGCCCTAAGTCTAAACCCAAAGGTCATAGACATAGATCCCTCTGGGAGGGCCCTTAGGGTCTGGAAGAAAATACAGAAGAGGGGGTGATACTCAAGACTCAATAATTTCCTCTCCTGCTTTTGGAAGAGGGGGAAAGGTCCTACCACAGCAGCTTGATGTGTCCCAGCCCTAGGAAGAAAACACTTCACCCAGAGTCCAATGGGCCTGGTCTCCATGGATGCGTTTCCAAGCTGCCTCTGAGAGAGTCTATGGTAGCAAGAGAGGGGTCTTCAGTGGTTGACCAGCCAGGCTCCTGATCTCATTAATTCTGGCAGCTGGTGATGGGAACAAGTTAAAAAACTGGATCCAGACTGAACGAGGATTTCAGGGCTGCATTTAACCTAATTGGGCTAGGAAACCAGAGGTACAAAAAGCCAGGCTTGCCACCCCGTTTTGTTCCTCTCCTCGCTTTGAAGTCTCGCCTTGTCGACTTTTTAAACATGAGATGCAGGCATTTACTGCTCATATTTAATGTGTAACACAGGAGATCAAAGAGCAGATAGAGACAGAAAACATCAGGCAATAATTAAGGATTATTCCGAGAGCTCAGCTAGCTCGCCTCCCTCCCTGTGCCCAGCCCTGCTCATTCCTCAGCCCTTTCATCTTCTCAACCTCCACTTTTCCACTATCTCTTCACTCATCTCTCTTCCCCTTCTGCCTAGACATCACACTCTCCCTCTCCCTCTGTCTCTCTCTGTCTGTCTGTCTGTCTCTCTCTCTCTCTCTCTCCTCTGTCACTGTCTGTCTGTCTGTCTGTCTCTGTCGTGGGGCTTGAACTCTGGGCCTAGGTGCTGACCCTCAGCTCTTCAGCTCAAGGTCAGTGCTCTACCACTTAAGCCACAGAGCCACTTCTGGTTTTCTGGTGGTTAATTGGAGCTAAGAGTCTCACGGACTTTCCTGCCTGGGCTGGCTTTGAACTGCAATCCTCAGATCTCAGCCTCCTGAGTAGCTAGGATTACAGGCATGAGTCACCAGTGCCGAGTCCCTCTTTATCTCTTTCACTCCTTCCATGTCTTATCCCTTCTACAACTCCTTCCTCCTTACTTCTTTCCCTATCTCCTTTCATGGACAGTTTGTCTTTATTTCCTCGTTTGTCCTTTTTTCCTTCTTTTCTCTCCTCCTCTCCCTCTCCCTTCTCTCTCCCCTTGCATTCCCTGTTTCTGCCAACTACAGTAACCATGACAACAGGTCTTCATGACAATTGCCAGCCAAGGCAGCACTGGAGCCTCTTCCCACCAATGTCTCCAGTGCTCATTTGCGCACTTGCAATCTTCTTTCAGAGTCTTAGGGCAGGCATTTATCCTGTCTCCATCTTTTTTTTTGGGTGGGGGGTCCAGTCGTGGGGCCTGAACTCTGGGCCTGGTCGCTGTCCCTCAGCTCTTTAGCTCAAGGCTAGCACTCTACCACTTGAGCCACAGCGCCACTTCCGGCTTTTTTCTTTTTGCTTATGTGGTGCTGAGGAATCGAACCCAGGGCCTCGAGCATGCAAGGCAAGCGCTCTACCACTGGGCCACCTTCCCAGCCCCTGTCTCCGTCTTTTTAAGGTCACAAAAAATAAACTCTGTAGCCAAGGAAAGAAGAATGGGAGATTGTGAAAGAAGAGCAAGGGAGCCTGAAGCCCTTGCTTCCTCTATTGAGACACAGGGGATGCTTAGCCTCTGGGAAGAAACTGAGAATGCTGGATAATGGGACCATACACAGAATCCTGCCACCCATCCTGGTGGACTCATCAGAAAGGAGCCATGTCCTCCAGGTTAGAAGATAAGATGTGGGGAGAGGTTAGAGTAGCTAGGGCAAGTGAATTAAGCATAACTCCATACTCCCTTGTCTGTTCCTAAGGTGTGGAACATCTAGTCATTGAAACTTAAGTGAAGGTATTTCCTAGGCTGAGGTGGGAAGGTATTTTTTCACCACATATGTACTGGGCATCTTCTTCATGTGAATCCAAAGCAGGTAGCGGCCAATGAGATACATTAATGACACCATCCTACACTAAAGAAAAGGTACAGATTCTTCTCAGGCATCAGGCAATAATCCCTGAGATGTTTAAGTCCAAGCTATTCAATTTAAAATTTAAAAATAAAAGACTCAGAGACACAATTAATTTCCTCCTCAAATAGGAAAGAAAGTACTAAGATGGCAAGATCACTTGGAAAGGCTCTGGGGGGTCAGAGCTTTTGCCTTGCCTTGGCTCTGAAGGCTGAGGGAGGTTGGAGGAGGCAAAGTTTGAGAGGTTGGCCCACACAGCCTGGAACAATCACTTAGCCACACCATGAAAGGACTTGAATGCCAGGCTAATTAGTTCAGACTTTATCTGGGTGTTTTCAGGGAAATCAGTGAAGACAGATTGCAGCTACTTACCTCCATATTAAGAAGTCTGAGACGTGCACAATTCATTTTATAAAAGGTGAATGTCACTAGGAGATGCCAATAGAAACACTTGAGCACAGGAACGGAGGGTTTGCTGTGTGTGTATGTGATGGTTTCATACCACAAAGGAGGGAGCCTGCTGCTCTGTTTATGTCACCCCCCACGCTTGCTCCAACTTAACATCACCCCCAGCTTTGCCTCAATCGTATAGCCCTTTAGTCAATCAGCCTGCCAGCAGCACATCTCCTGACTTCCTGCCTACTGTTACCCAGTGCTCTGCATTGTGTGTGGTTTGGGGATGAAAAGAAGTTAATTTTCCTTTCCCAGAGAGAAAAATAAGGAGGTTGACGCTGAATACTCTAACGGTGTAAAGGGCCTATAGTATCTTGTTCGCAAAGAAGACAATCAGCATGTTATATAAATTTCAATCACAAAGCAAACAGAGATGAAATGAGGTCAATACAACTTCTCTGAAGGGCTGGGTAATACCACAGAAAGGAAGCATTAGTAGGAAATGGTGAAGAGGCCTGGCTTTGCTGCCTGCTGGCCATGGACCATCATCTGTCAGGGGTGCATTGAGAAAGTAAGCCTCAACATGAGTTCTGGTAGGAACAAACCACACCTCAGCCAGAGCAATGGATTTGGTTCCTTTCTCTGGGATTATAGATGTCCACACTCCCCTCACATCCTCAGGAATAGGGCTCGCAGCCTGAGCAGCCAAAGCTGCTTCCAGAAGCTCTTGTTTACTTTTCCAGCAGTGTCTCCTGCTCACGGCTGCTCCTCTAAAGTGTCAACAGGGAGCAATGTCTCAGGTGTACTTGATTCTGTCGCTCCTGCAGCTATTAATGCACTTTCGTGTGATGACATATTTCCTTGGTGTCTTAAGTGCTATCATCAAAACTCTGCTTGTAACAGAAAGATTCCCTGGCTGCTCTTAAAAGCATAACTCTCAGCATCCATCCATGGAGACATTCAATGGGCTGTCAGAGAAGAGCGCTGTATTAGCAAGGATGGAAACACACATAGATACTCTGCAAATCAATAGATTAAATCAATAAACCACAGGATTCCTAGGTTTGCAACCCTGTCCCTCCATTTTGTCCAATATGAGTATGTTTAAGTATCTTTCTTTGGCTCAGTTGAAATCTCTAGCTATTATTGTGAATAATTGCTATTGTAGTTTGAACTCATGAAGAGCGGAACATTAAGGTGTCAATAAATGCAGAATATTTCTCTTGTTTTACTTTATCTATGTAAATGTTTATATGTGCTTATTACTTATTTGTTTTGTAGTGCCATACTACCAACATTTCATTTCACTCTTGCTGGCCAAATTTGCATCCTCTCAGACAAATTCAAACACTCTTTCTTTCACCAAGACGGCTCTGTTCTCATTGGACCTTTCCATCATGAATTGCCATTGTGTTCATCATCTGTTCACACATTTGGCTCCAAATTATTTGAACATTAACAGATAGAACTTCAAACACAATAAGGACCTTTTAGTTGAGGAAACATTTTGAGATTTTTACAAGAGTATTCTTGGTTGTCATAAATGATTCCTACAGAGCAATTTGAGCATGTGCTGGAAAGAGAACAGGGTGCTTGAATTTCTTCACTTCTAGGGACAGTTCTGCACAACAAAGAATTGTCTTATAACAGAAACAAAGACTCCCTCAAGATACTCTGGGATTTCCCATAGGGCAGACGTGTTCTGTGAGCTTTCTTAACTCCCATTGTATGTTACAACTTCAGGCATTATTTTGACACCGTATCAGCTCACTTGTAAATGTATAATTCTTTCTAATTTTCTCAATTTCTTCAGCCTGTACTTTCAACTGGTATATTGTCTTTGCTTCAAGTAGAGTTATTTTTTTCTTTCTCCTTTCATATACAAGTAAGTCTGGCTTGCTAATGGTTACTCTTCATGCATTTACATTCTAGAATATATGTGTAGATACTTCTTACGCAGGCTGCTTGTGTTCTTACGTCTTCTAAATCCTAATGTATTCATTGTAAGCAAATGCAACTATCTGATTAGTTCATTATATTTTCCAGCCGGGCTATATCCAAAAATTTGCATATTGAGCTACACATTATTTATTTAAAATACTTACTTTTCTATGCCTCTACATTATATTTAGGGCATTGCACTGATTTTTATTATGAATCCAAGTATAATATCTGCAAATTTCATTTGGGTTTGGTAAATGAGACATTACAAATTATTTATTATAAAAGGAAATATTAAGTACAATAAGTTTGGGAATCAATGATCTATTACAATACTTCATTTTACAGAGAAAGAAAGTGAGGTAAGGAGAGTTTAAATGGTCCAGTCACTAACTGGCTGATCTGGAATTAAAACTCCAAGCTGACTTGCAATCGAGTTCTCTTATTTTGCTCTGTAATTTTAGTTGAATGCTGCGTAGTAGTAATTTCTGTAGTAGGATTATGCTCACAATCTCCTTGAGAACAGAGCTATTTTGTACAATCCTTTTTCTGTAATCATCACAGTGACTAATAAAGCACTAGACACCTATAGTAGTTACTTAATACTTAATGTATCAGATAGATTGCATTGAATTGCATTGCCTTGAAATGAAATGATTGGAACGGAATATTTAAGTGTTAATGCTGTATGGCAAATGGTGTCTTTCCCTGTGAAACAATCAGAGACATCAACTGTGATCCCAGAAAGCCTCAGCTGGCACAACCATGTGAGGCTATTCTTTGTCTTCTCCCTTGCTGGTTGCTAGGCTTTTATCACAGAGTATTTTCCCCACCCTTACCCCTAGAGCTGTTGACCTTCTTTTCCTACCCATTTTTCATCACTGGTTGTCCTCTACACGCCATATCCTTTGGGATGTAGACTGAATCAGGGCTGGTATAGCTGCTCCATATATTTCAGTTAAAAATACGCTAAAAATGAAGCTTTTTTGTTTTCAAAGCTTTTCAGGTTCTGAATCTTTCCAAATTTTTAAGGAAGTTGGTGTATGCTTGTTTAGTGGTACAGTAGCTAATTCTATATGTCAGTGACACTGGCAACAAAACACTGACTTCAGAACGAGACTCCAAAAGTAGACAAATTGCTCCATCTTCCCAGAGGTGTTCATGTGTACCCATAAGCAGGAAGACGGAGAAGACAGATCTGATTCAGGCGCCCAAACAGAAAATGAGTGCCAAGGGGTTAGAAGACTCATGCAAGAATAGTAAGATGTATGTGTATGACAGTGGGATAATGGAGATTGTGAGCAGACAGCATGCCCTACAGGGGAGTCATTATTTGGGATAATGATTTTAAAACATGCATCATGGCTCAAGACACTACCTAGAGACACTACCTACCAATCCTTCTTTCCTATGTAGCATTCAACTACACACATTTACACACACACACACACACACACACACACACACACACACACACGTATACCTCACCTACCACAACCAACAATGAAAACAATACTATCAACACAAACAATGACAACAACACATACTTCTGCTTTCCCCCCACCCCCAATCCTGGGGTTTGAACTCTGGGCCTGAGCACTGTCCCTGGGCTCCTTTTGCTTGAGGCACTCTACCACCTTGAGCCATAGCACTACCTCTGGCTTTTTCTGTGACTAATTGGAGATAAGAGTCTCATGGACTTTTCTGTCAGAGTTGGCTTTGAACTGCAATCCTCAGATCTCAGCTTCCTGAGTAGTTAGGGTTACAGATGTGATCCAGCAGCATCCAGCTACTCTTGCTTTTTTATTTAGATCTTTCAAACTTATATGTTCATCACTTTCAGCCTAATTACCAAAAGAAAACATGTTTCTAAAAGTTACCACAGGACCAAGGATACACGGAAACTGAAATGAACAACAGAAAATGGTTCAAGCATTCTGGACTTTCCAAATCTCCAAAGGCTAGGAGTATGGCAGATGGCTGAATCCAGATTCACAAGGTATAGACAAGAGTGGGTCATACTTGATGCCAAAAGGAATTTACTATTTACCATGCCTGTCAGCCTAGCTGTACAATAGTGAGAGGTCTCCCATATGTCTGAAAGTTAGTGGCTCACTTGTAAGTCAGAGGCAAATCTCCAGAATTCTAACAGAAGATACAATGCTTACTATATCCTCAAGATACCAGAAGCCAGTTATGAACAGAAGTAAACTGAAGTTGCAATAAGCCATCCTGATTCTGCTTAATACTATCAGGATTGAGTTAACTTTTACTTTCATTTTATAGCAGATAAACAGAAAATCACCCTTCTAGAAGAAAATATTATTTATTTCTGTATCTACTGTTCTTTTGTGTGACATAAGAACACAAAAAGACAAGAAAATGCAAGCCAAAGCTAAGACAGGAAAATATAGTAGAGAAATCAGAGATGACTTAGATATTGGAATTATCAGATAGATATCTTAAAACAATTATGAAGAAAATTTATAGTCTAGTAGAATGATAATCACATGTATGCAGAAAGGAGAAACTTTAGCAGAGGCATGAAAATGCTCTGAAACATAAAAGAAATGTGAAAAAAAACAAAAAATTAAAGTGTTATAAATTATTTATTAAACTAGCAGGTATCAGAACAAAAAAGAAAAGGTGAGTTAATCGAAAGACACATCAAAGCAAAGTATCCAAAATTAAACACATGGCAAAATGGGTAAATGAAAACAAAGGAAATTATTCTAGACCCTTTGTATAATATCAAATATTTTCATATCCAAGTAATTATAGTCCTAAAGGAGAGGAGGGAGGGACCAGCAGAAATAGTTGAGGAATTAATGGTTAATCCACTGTTGAAGGGATCAACTCAAAAATCAGGCATACTATAATCAGTCTACGTAAAAGGTAAAACAATCAAGCAAATCAAACCAATACTAAAACATCATCTCTAAAATTAATCAATGAAAATAAGGAAATAATACATACCAGATAACCCTGATGAAGTGACAACTGACTTTTCTCCATAAATTGACATGACTAAGGGATTTGGGCACGATAGAAGATGACTCTGTGAAAGAGAAAAGTGAGGAAAACAAAGGACAAGCTATATTTCAAAGAGAAAGAATAGGAGCATCAGGAATCACAAAAGACATGACAGAGCAACTGAAAAACATGACAAGGAAAGTTGGAAACAATCCAGAGCTCCAAACCTAGCTCTCTGGGAAAGAAAGAGCTGAAGCCAATGCCTTCAAGTAAGGCCTGGCACACTAGTGACAATGGATTGAGCCTACATCCTGCAGGTTATATGATATCCCAAGCCTCCTTCCCTCACACAATGTGGTGAACAGCTGGGCAAAATCCAACAGCATTGAGAAAAGCCTGAAAACTTCAACAACAGGGGACTTGGGAAGTGAAGAGGACAGTGGTCAGTAGCCCTACTCACTGTGGGAAGGAATGAATTTCATTGCTTGAGGATCACTGAAGAAATATAGACATAAGCATGTGGCTAGTGGATTACTGGCTTCAGAATTTCCTACTGCGTGTGTTTTGCTGTGAAACAGAACTGAGAGTGCTGAGCCCAGGCACAGTGGGTCACTTTGATTCCCTTAGTCTTCTCTCCCAGTGGATGATTAAGTATTGGGCAGCATTGAGACTGGCAGAATGTCACATTCTCATAGTTCTCCCTCCAGTGCAGAATTCTAACATATTAGGGGGACACTTCATATGCCTGATTCCCTTTGGTACACAAACTGCTAAACTTTTGGAGAAGGTTTCCTGATTGAAAAGTTCTACAGCTCATTGAACCATCACTGGCTCTTTGAACACACAGAAGGAAAGTTTCTAAATTGAATTTAGTCTTGAAGCTGGCAAGTGACCTTTGATCAGATGGCCCCCTCAGTCTGAAACAGCAACAGCCTGAAGAGCAGGAAGAAGAGACACTTCTGAAAGACACTTATCTGAAAGGAGCTGAGGATCAAGCCCAGTGCCCTGAGCATGTGAGTGAATGACTATTAAATTATATACCCGAACAAAAGAAATGTACATATCACCCAGTGTGGAAGAAATAACTGTACTGTCAAAGCTCATAGAACTCATAAATGTTTTAGAACACAATAGACAACTTACCCCATGAAAGTTAAAATGTGTTTATGACTTTAACCAAGCATCACTATCCTTTGAAATTTGGGAAATTACATAATCACTTAATCACAATAAAGAATTTTAATAAATAAATAAATTATATACCCAGGTCAGGAGTCAAAAACTGCACCTGAAACCCACCATTACCCAGTCCTACCTGAACACTGGGAACTTCCCAGCTGAAAAAGATAGGTGATTCAATCCTCCCATCTCCAACTTGGCCTCAGATGTACAAATCCCAACAGAAAAAGAAGAAAAAAGAATGAGGTCAGATGACAGTTTTTCTGGAACTTAACTTTAATAATAGTGAAGTGGATAAATCTCAAAGAATTCAATCAAAAGGATGATTGTAGGAATTATTTGTGACATGTAAAAACACCAATAAACATCTGCATGAATTCAAAGAACACAGAAACAGACAGCTATTAAACTAAGAGTTAGTAGCATAATTGTAGGATGTGAAGTAGAAATTCTATGAAAACATAGCAATACCAATAGAAATTAAATCCTAACAAAAATTGAATTGAAATTCTGGAAAATGAAAGGCTAACAGTAGGTCAAATAAAAGCACAGTTGAAACCTTCATCAATAGACTGGATCAAATGAAAAACACTGCATCAGAGTTTGAAGAAAGGATAGATGAATTCAAAAATTCAGATAAAGACAAAAATGAGAAAGTACCAATGGAACATTCAAGTGTGCTGGGATACAATTGAGAAGCCAGATCTATTCATGATGAGCATAAAAAGAAGTAGCTAAATTCATAGAACTCAATAAAATAATAGTAGGAAATTTCCCAAATCTTGAGAAAGAGATGTCATTTAAGTACAGGATGCTTTTGCAAACAAACCCTAAAAAACAAGACTAAAAAAATACCCTTCTCCATGTCATATTACAGTTAAATGGTTAAGTATACTGAACAAGAAAATACTATTAAAAGAGAATTCCCCAAGTCTCATATACAGGCAATCCCATGAGAATAACAGCATATTTCTCAACAAAATCTTTAAAAGCATAGTGGTCATGGAAAGATGTAGTTCGAGGCCTGTAAGAAAAATAACTGCCAGCTTTCCAAGATGGAAGTTAATTGCTATGGGTACCTGCATTAAAACAAATCACAGAAGTTTCCAATAAATGACTTCAGATAAAACAAGCTCTGAGAAAAACAAGTAAAACCAAACAATCAGTAGACAGACATGATGAAGATTTGAACAAATGTTAATGAATAGAGACTAAAATAAGGGTATACAGCATCAATAAAACAAAAATTTGGTTCTTTGAAAAGACAAGCCAAACTAAACTGAAGAAAGATGGGGAAGATACAGATGAGTAAAATTAAAGATGAAAAGGGAGAGTCACCGTGCACCAGTGGCTCACGCCTGTAATCCTAGCTACTCAGGAGGCTGAGATATGAGGATCATGATTCAAAGCCAGCCCAGGCAGGAAAGTCCATCAGACTCTTATCTCCAATAAACCACTAGAAGACCGGAAGTGGCACTGTGGCTCAAGTGGTAGAGCGCTTGCCTTGAACTGAAGAGCTGAGGGACAGCGCCCAAGACCAGAGTTCAAGCCCCATGACTGACAAAAACAAAAACAAAAAAACAAAAAACAAAAAAAAAGGGAGAGTCATAATAAACACCAATAAAATTTAGAGAATTATTAAGAAATGCTTTGAAATATATTCTAATAAACTGGAAAATTTAGAAGAAATGGATTAATTTCTATATGCACCTGTCCTACCAAAATTGAACCCATTGGATACAAATAAACAGATCTATAATGTGTAGTGATAGCTGTAATAAAGTCTTCTTATAAAGCAAAAACAGAGTGAATAGCTGGATTCTTTGCCAAATTCTATGAGATTTCTTAACTATTCCATAAAATAGAAAGGTAAAAGCTACTACCAAATGTACTTTTATGAAGACTTGGTGCCAAAACCAGATAAAACATCACCAACAAAACAAAATCTTAGAGCAATTTCCTTGCTGAACATAATGTAAAAATTCTCAGTAAAATACTTGCAAATTGAATTCAACAGCACATTAAAAATACCATATACCATGACCAAGTTCATTTCATTCTAGAGATGCAAGAATGGCTCAACATACACAAATCAATAAGTGTAATTAAGGACATAAACGGAGTCAAAGATAAAAATCACACAATCATCATAATAGATGCAGAAATTGCCAATTGTAAAATTCAACATTCATTTATAATGAAAGCTCTGAAAAAAACTAGGAAAATAAGGAACATATTTCAACAAAATGACAGCTATAGATAGCAAACCTATAGTAAACATTGTATGAGAAAAACTAGAACCATTTTCTTTTCTTTCTTTCCCACTTATTCAATGCAATGCTTGAATTCTTAACAGCAATAATTCTACAAAATAAAAGGAATATGAATGTGAAATGGAAAAGTCAGAATATTCCTATTTGCAGATGGTTTTAGCCTGTACTTGTATGACTCTGAAGACTCAATTAAAAAAAGCTAAGGGGAAAAACAAATCATTTAAATAGGGATACAGGTGGACCCATTGCAATAATGAGATGTACAAGTTGTTATGTCTAAAATGAACTTTTCAACTTTGGTGGGGGTGGTGGGGGGTCGTGGGGAGGATGGGAAGGGATGGGAAGGGGAAACAAAGGAGGCTACAATGCTTGATAAGAAATGTATTCATTATCTTGCCCATGTAATTGTAACCCCTCTGTACAGTATTTTCACAATAAAAAAAAAAACTAGATCACATAAATACTCAGAAAAAAAATCAGTATAAAAATCAGCATACAAAATCAGTAATTTTTCAGTGTGTCAGTTACTAATAGATTGAGAGAGAAATTGGGGAAAGCAATCTCCTTTAACATAGCCTTAAATTTAAAGAAAAACCCTTGAAATTAATTTATCTGAAAAGATGAAAGACATCTATGGTGAATGTTATAAAACACTAAAGAAGATTCTAGAAGATGGAAAGATTCCCCATGTTCTTGAATCCAAATTAGTTTACAAAAATGAGTCTACTACTGAAAGCAATCTACAGATTCAAGGCATATGAAAGCGGACATTTCTGTTAGTAACACTAATGTTTTATTTCCCTCGGTGGTCCCAATAAAATAATGAAATTCTAGAGAGGAGTTCCTCAACTATGCGTCACCATTGTTATCACAAGTGGATTTTCAATCATACATAGCATGACACAGAAGAAAGAGTGATGTGTAGTCAGGTAGTCCAGAGTTTAAATTTTGGCGCTCTGTACAGTATCCATGTTCATATTACTTAAACTTTCTGAGCTCAATTTTCTCATTTCTAAAGTAAACTCAGTCATTCCAATTCACATCATCATAGATAGAATTTGCTCAAACAAATTAAGGGAGAATGAAGCTCAGTGCCAGGTATCACTGTAGCAAACCAAGAAATGCCAATCCCCCAGTCTCCTTCATGCTCCAAGTGTACTTGGCAACCAAAATAATCTAATTGGATTCTATATTTATTGATTGACACGTCTGGAATTGTTTCATTGCTGCCTTCATCTAAAAGTCAGAAATAAGAAAGTAAAGAGAAAATTTAACATGATTCAGGACTTAAAGGGCCATGTTCGAAGGAGACATTAAAAGAAACACAGTGACTTAGGAATACATTTTTCTGTAGAAGCTTTCTAAGTTCTCTAGTACTTGGAAGTGATTCTAAGAAGATTCATACAATTTTGTAAGCCTTGCAACATGCAAAGAAGAGAATACCCTGGCAGTATGATGCAGCATCTGCAGAGTTGCACAGTGTCTTCTAAGGGGCAGGAGAGGGCTTATAGAGAAGCCAGGCATCTTGTTTCTGAGCCCCTCTTCTACCACATGCTAACTGTATGCTCTCAAAATCCTTCATGCTTCTGAGCTTCAGTTATGTCCAGTATTAAAAGAAAATCCATCTTGTGAGATCTGGTGACTAATACCCATATTTTTCCAAAGGTTGGTCAGTCAAAGGTAGGAAATAACATCTTCTGTCCACAGAGCCCAGACCCCACTATTCCTTTTTGGGTTACTTGTACTTAAAGCCACCTACCTGCACCACGGACTGTTTTCTACTGGTGATGTGTAGTTGGTAGCATACCAATTAAGGGTTAATAGATACGCTCTATTTTGGAGCTCCCATAACCAACTGGGATTCAGAGGACTGTAATAGGTAGCATTATTCTGAGGCCCAAGGATCCACTGAACTTTCTTAACCCAAAGACACAGACTTCTTTCTCGGCAGATGAAGGTTAATATCAACTCCAAAGGAATATCCCGGTGTGTTAAAATAAATCTGAAAAATCTTCCCCGGAAGTCAAGAGAGACTCAGTTGAATTTTCTGCATCTCAGCTACAGAAGTGACAAGTGTGGGCTGAGCATCTGACATTCTGGAGGTAGGAGTGGGAAGCCAGGGGCAGGACTCACCCAGCAAGGCCTGGAATTTACTAGGTCCCCCATCACCTTCCAGATCCATCAGCTCAAACTGATGAATAAGAAAAGTCTAGATTTTAGAGAGAGGAGAAGTAGGTGAGCTGCGAGGAGGACAGTCTGGGGTAGCATTGTACAGGGCAAGATGCTGTTTGGGAAGTGAGCTTATTATTACATCATAAGAGAACTAGAATGCATGTGAGATGGGGCGAGGCACCTAGCAATTCTGACACTCTACCTTGGTCTTACTGCAGTAGATGATAGATAAGAGAGTCACCAGCAGCCAGAAGCAGGTTGGTTAAGATGAAAAGCATCCATATATCCAGGGCTGCACCATCAGCCATGTATGATTAAAAACTGACTTCCCACTTCCTCAACGCAGGCAGCTGTGTTAACCAAGGACAGCTAAGATTACTGGGTACATCGGTAGAGCTGGCAAAGCCCTAGACATTGAATCCAGAAGAAAGCCCATAGATCCTATGGGCTGGGCTGAGAGGAACGCCAAGAGAGATAGAATCATCCATGTTGGAAGGAGATAATGAAATATGACTTCTTCTACAGACCTCATCTTCCACTCCTGGAATTCTCAGATATCACAATTACAGGGGATTACGAAGAGAAACAGATCAGTAGCAGTCTGCAGAGAACAAAAGACTTCTTGAAATTCTCACAGGGAAGATACACTGGTACTGGAACTCCAAAATCAGCGTTCTTTGTGACCCATGTGATCTACATGGACATCATTCCTAGACTGGTCTCTACATTCCTGTGGCCAGGCCTGGCGGCCTTGATGGGAATCTCAGTGACTAAAGTAAATTTCCCACATGCTTTGATTTCTACTTTGTTGTCGCATGATCTGTGAGGATATGGAATACAAAGGTCAATTGAAAAAGGCTTAAAAAGGATTCCTGATTTCTGACCTGGTTTTGTTTGCCCATATCCTCATTGCCAGGCATGAATGGCCTGTTGCAACTTCGCACACATCAGTCTTGAGCCCCCTGCATTGTTAGTGGTCGAACTTGTTACTATAGCAGAGAAGCTTTTGTTGTGTCATGCTTTTCCTGTGCCTAGGCACTTGGTCTCTCTGGCTATAAACATAAAAGGACATTAGAGACCTTGGTATATATTATATTCCTACCTCAAATACCACCTCACACAGCCTCAGAAGATCTTTCTTGCTGAACGAACAGATGACTCACTTCAAAACTGCTCTACCTAGACTGACTCAGTTGAGGTGATCCTAGAGCAGGTTTGGCTTTTCAGGGTTGCAGTTGTGAACATATGTCCTCAGAGAGTCCCTAAGCATCTGATTCAATGAATGCCACTTCCATCTATGTAAGAGCCCATTTCATTCCTATTTCCTTAACGGATAATTAGAATTACCTACGCAGTAATTACCTACCTAGTATTTTTTTTTTTTTTTTGCCAATCCTGGGGCTTGAACTCGGGTCCTGGGCACTGTCCTTGAACCTCCTTGTGCTCAAGACTAGCATCTACCACTTAAGCCTCAGCAGTGTTTCTGATTTTTGAGTGGTTAATTGAAGATCAGAGTCTCGCAGGGACTTTTTTGCACTGGCTGGCTTTGAACTGCGATCCTCAGATCTCAATCTCCTGAGTAGCTAGGCTTGCAGGCATGAGCCACTGACACCTGGCTTATCTAGTAATTTTGAATAGCCTTTTTTGTGGCAGGTTTTGAACTAAACACTGATAGGTATTACTCCTCACAGAGCTACCCTGAGTGGCCACCACCTGCTCTATGGAAAGGAAAGACAAGAATGCAGAGTCACTTACCCAGGATCTCACCACATTTAAGGAAGGGGCACTGCAGGTCTGTGTGGAGGTTACACCATGAGCTCAAGCCCTCTGTTTGCAGAGAATTAGGTTCCTTCCACTGGCCTCAAGTACTCTCTCTTGACCAATTGTTCTCCACCTATCCCTCCACCAATCCCTCCCATCAATATCCATTATGAGGATGGCTTCTGATAGCCAAAAGGAGGAATGCATCGCAGAACTTGTGTCTGAGAACCTGGATTCCCCTGCCTGCAACCCATGTCTGCTCTTCTTCGTATCCTGCCATCACTACCCTTAGTCACCAAATTGCTCTGTCAACAGCTCCTACAGCTCAGTAGACACCCCAACTTAGCGTCTTCCCTTTTATTCCTAGGCAATTGCTATTTATTTTTGTTCTAAATCATATGGAGATTATAAAAGCAGATCTCTGGCTGATATTTATGCAAAATACTACTGGTCTTCAGCAAAAACGGTGGTGGCAGGGGGTGGGAGAGGGGGTGAGAAGATGAGAAAGACCCATCACTGTAAGAGGTAATTTCTGCTGGGCTGTCGGAAAGTCAGAAGGCTGCATCACTCATTGCTTACACATTCAAATCTGACCTCGATTATTGGGCAAATGGAAGAGAAAATAATTAGTTTTTTTAATGGCTCAAAAATATACCAAAAAATTGGATGGGGGGCAATGGTGATTGTTCAAATCAGCAGGTTTGGGAGTTTAATTTCTTTGTATTCATTAAGTTTCACGATCTCTGACATGCTTCATTATAATTCAGTGGCCCAGCTGGAGGAGCGCTATTACCGAGTTACGAAAATGATAAATTAGTGGGACAAAGGTTATTTGTTTCTTGAACAGCTGTTTGAAAATTCTGAGCATGAATTTCTCTATCTAAAGGCCAAAAGGTGAAGATATTTGTTTTCCTGTTAAGACAGTATTAAGAAGAGGAAATGGAATGTTTTCCCCAAAGCCTCATGACAATGTCACTGAGCAGGTAAGCCTTCTCTTAGCCCTGAGCCCCACCTCTAAGATTGATGACACTGGGAAGAGAGCTGGCCTGAGCTTGATATCTCCTAGCCTCAGGATTCCTGAGAGTTATTGATGAGAAGAGAAAGTGGGAAGTCCCTTTGCCCATATTTCATTGTACCCTTAAAGTACACAACACAGTACAACAGAAAGTCTGTGGACAGGGATCCAATGCCATCCCATTACTGCTGCCTTGTATTGACACATCATTTAGTATCCCTGGAGTTGTCCCTCTGTTCACTAGGAGTAATATTTTGCAAGACTGTTGTCATGAATTCAGTCTTTCATGTGGTGTGTTTATACGCCTATATTTATGTAGCCCCACACAGTGTTCTGATTCCTTGTAGAGTGCTCAAGACCTGCATTGGATTTCTAGCTTCACAGGGCTGGGCCTTGAGCTTTCCTCATGCCTGACTGAAGTCTGTGGATAGCATTAGGCTATATTCTCCAAAACATTACCTGCTAAAGTCATGTCCATTTTTAATAACATTTCATGTGGAACGGAAGAGAGATTTTTATAGCAAACAAAACAGCAGAGCTGTGGTTAAAACAATCACATCACACATTTCTAAGGATACCCAGCAATGTCTTGGAGATAGGTGCCCAGCCTTCTCAGTTTCTTTTTCCAATGTTTCCTTTCATTATCTCATATCTCTCCTTCAGAAAAGAAACTCTAAAGTCTCTTCTATTATACAATTCCATTGGCCTTGGATTTCGCCTTCGTAGTCTACTAAGAGAGCACTAAAATTAATTTAGGAAGACCTCACTGTGCTCCTCACATGCCCTTAAAGCATCTTCTACTTGCTCATGGTTTGTCAGAAGAGTCAACATGACATATATCCCTAAAGGGAGGGTGGTACAGCCGGGGACGCTGGTAACAGAACAGAAACGAAGAAAATGTGCTTTCCTTTGGGAGTCGCCATACCCACCAGGCAGGTTGAGGGGCTCAAACTTCAGAACTGTTTGCAGATGGCAGACATCTGCACAACACATTGGTCTCTGGGATGTGGAGACAACACCCCCAAAATAGGGATGGAATTGTTCCAGCGAGAGAGCAGCAACTGCTCAGGGACCAACAGCCTCTGGGCAGAAATGGCTCCAGGCTTAGGGTATAGGCATCACTAAGAGAATACATATCGAAAATGAACCAGTTCCTTGAGTGTCAAAACCAAACAAAATTACTTGGAGACTCCCTCCATTGAGAAGAAAGCTTGTTTACTGGTGTGAATAAATCCCCAAAGGAAGATTAAGCTAGAAATTAAACATTCATAAATTCCCATTTTTTTCTTCCAAAGACTGTTTTACCCTGCAAAAGCCATTTGTGAGCATTTCATTTCACCTTAATCTCACAGCATTTCTGTGAATTATATAGTATTCACTGTTGCTGTTTTCCAGATGAAAGAGGTTTAGAGACTGACTCCCCAAGGACTGACACTCAGGAAGATACCCGGAGCCCAGACTGTCTCCACCAACTGGGGCCTGTTCTAGCTCTCTAATATTCTATGATGAATTGGCACAAGAGGAGCAGCTGAGAACCACACCTACTGATTGTCTCGTGGTTCCATAGGTCAGAGTCCTGGAGGGCTGGCTGCGTTCCCTACTGGGCATGCCAAGGCCAACATCAAGATGTCAACTGAACTGAATTTTTCTTCCCAAATCTGTTTAGTTGGTTGGCAGAATTTGCTTCCCTGGTGTTCTAGGACTGAAGTCTCCAGTCTTTACTGCCTATCAACAGAAAGGGTATCTCTCAACTCCTTAAGACTGCTCTTCCTTTTTCAGAGCCTGTGAGGGCTAAGGTAACTCCCAATTCTTAGGAGGATACTCTTGTCTTTTAAAAGACAAGAAAGCTCAGGCCTACCAGGACAATGTCCATACTGTATGGTCAAATGACTAGGGAGCCTTGAATTCCACCTACAAAGCCCACTCATAGCAGCACCTAAATGAGCTTGTTCATTTTGGGGTGGAACGAGCCATAGGTTGAATTCTGCCCACCACAATGCTTCCTGAGCTTTCCTTGAGAATTGCCTAGAATGCTAATGACAGCAGTGTTTGGACTTATCCCTAGAGATTCTGATTCCCTAGTGTGTGGTTGAGCTCAAACATCCTTATACTTAGCCTCCCCTCCCTGAGACTGATATGGGGAATTCTGGGACTATATTTTGAGATGTATTGTTCTGACTTGGCTAGACCAAAGGCAATTCTGTAAACCTGTCTACCAGGCCTCTTGGAATGTTATATGTATTAATCCACTTCATTTTCACAACAAACATATACTATCACTAGTTCAATTGTAGGCAAGAGAGGTTCAGTACCTTGCCTAATTTATACAGCTAGTAAAGTCACTGAAATTCAAAGTTGAGCAGATGGGTTCCAAAATTCCCTGTTCCTGGTCTTTGTGCTTTACTGTAAGTTCAAACATACATCTAAGCAAGCAGAAAGTGCTAAAGACGACCTCACCAGACCATTCAGGTGTTCTGGCATCTGCATGGGTGGGTATGGAGGAGGCTACCACAGTATAAGAAGAAAATAGTTCCTCAAACCATCTCGACATTTCAGCTCGGCCACCTGTCCATCCTTGAAAACTATTGCACTCACCATTATCATTTCATTTAAAAACATTTATAGTTATTATATAGGTGATGTAGAGAGGGCTCACAGTTGCATCACTGATGTGGAGTACATTTCTTTTTGGACAATATCACCTCTCCCCTCCATCATCATTTCTAATGGTTGCTTCCTTCATCTTCTTGGAATGACCACCAAACTTTGGGCTGAAAAGTGACTATAGAAAAGAAAATGGTACAGAAGTTGCTTCCTACTGTAGCTATATTTCCCCGAGTCAAAGATGGTAAGTTTCAGAGATATCCATTCGGAGCACATAGCAGGAATTCATGATCACGTGCCTACACTTGAATGACACTTACTCCACAGGGTACTGAAGAGCATTAGCCCTGTCTCATGGCACATGACTTAGGCTCATTATTCTAGTTTACTTGCTGATATGCTCCAGTTCTTTCGGTTACAACATCAAAGTACTGATCAGCTTTCAAAGCCCCAGCCATGATGCTCAATGTCTGGTCTTAGATACACTGATTTTTTTTAAATCAATTGTGGAGCTTGAACTCTGGGCCTAGGCGCTGTCTCTGGGCTCTTCAGCTCCAGGCTAGCTCTACCACTTGAGCCACAGTACCACTTCTAGGTTTCTGGTGGTTAATTGGAGGTAAGTCTCACATTCTTTCCTGCCTGGGCTGACTTTGAACCACGATCCTAAGAGCTCAACCTCCTGAGATAGGCGTAAGCCATCAGTGCCTGGCAATACACTGATTTTTGACTCCCAGCTGAAATCTTCAGTGACCCAGACCTGAAGCAAAAGTGACTGATTCTTGGGTGTGACATCCAGCTAAAGGACCTGAGGAAGACTAAGGAAGTCTAAGGACACTGCCTTCCTGATTGTTCGCCCCCAGTCACCACATGTGTCCGCTTTGTAGGTGGTCTGCCAAGCTTTCTGCCAGGTTACCCATATCAAAAACCCTGAATGGTTTTAAATCCATCAGGATGTGATAAATGATCTGCTATATCACAGTCTCTGCGGGACACATCCTTCAAGAGGCAAGCTCTGCCACCAAATAATAATTAAAAGGGAATCACAAGCATTATTTATGTCTCCTGAAGAATATGAAAGGAAATCTAATTCATAAGCCACAGGAACTCTTTTCAAAGCTGTCTTTCACTCACTCAATTTTCTTACATCCCGTGGCTGCAACGGAGTCTTTCACATACATAGAACCCCCTAGAATCTCAAGAGTGCCAGCTAGGTAGCCTCTCCTCCCTCTCCCTGTTCTTCTCTCTCCTTGTTCTTGCCCTGTTCTCTCTCTTCTTTTTCCCTCCTCCCTCCATTCCTACTACTCTTCCTTCTTGTCTTCTTCCCACTCCTTTTATTCTCTGTCTTTTTCCTTTCCTCTTTTATTCTCTTCCATCTCAGCTCCTTAGCTGAAGGTCTACCTTACCTAACTCCTTTTTTTCCTCTCTCCAGCCAAGTCTCCCTTTGTCTGTCATAATAGATCTAGGAATTTGCCAAAGGAGATGTGTTTCTTGGAAAGATGAATGACTAGAGGTGTTGGGCATGCTTCCCCAAAGAGTAGCAACTTCTGCTTGGCAAGAGTGCTTGAGACAGGATCAGAGCGCAGTAGGATGAGGTAGATACTGCCGATCATGGAAAGACATGTGGACTTATAAAGATCAGAACTGAACACATGGCATCTTTCCTTCCTCTTCCCTAGATCAACCCTGAATAAAAATGTGCTTCTCGGGCTGGGAAAGTGGCTCAGTGGTAGAGCTCTTGCCTTGCATGCATGAGGCCCTGGGTTCCATTCCTCAGCACCACATAAGCAAAAAGAAAAAAAGCCGGAAGTGGTACTGTGGCTCAAGTGGTAGAGCGCTAGCCTTGAGCTGAAGAGCTGAGGGACACACCCAAGCCCAGAGTTCAGGCCCCATGACCGGACCCAAAAAAAAATATGCTTCTCAGCTGGGCACCAGTAGCTCACACCTGCAATCCTAGCTATTCAGGAGGCTAAGATCTGAGGATCACAGTTCAAAGCCAGCAGGGGCAGGGAGGCTCATCTCCAATTAACCACTAGAAAACCAGAAGTGGAGCTGCGGCTCAAGTGGTAGAGTGCTAGCCTTAATTGAAGAGCTCAGGGATAGCACCCAGGCCTCCCTAGAGTTCAAGACCCATAAGCAACATTAAAAAAAATGTACTTCTCTTGGCAAGGACATGGTAAGCAAGAGTCTCTAGTAGTCCTTGCTAACATCACAGACACACAAGGCATTTACTCTCACAGGTCCTGAGCCAAGGTTGAAGAAGTTCTAGGCTGCCACACTGCTTCATTACCACAGAGAATGAGCTCTGCCCATGTTGTGCCCTCCTTGCTTCAGTTCAGGCTGCATGGAGCTATGTTGGGACTCTGTTCTAGAAGGCAGGTGAGCAGCCAGCACTTACAACTCTAAGAGCTCTGCCCTGAAAACAAACCAGAAGACCTGAGCCATCCACCTCACCCACAAGCCCCGAGAAGCTCAATATCTGTGTCATGACCTATAAAGAAACCCAGAACACCACCAGGTGGCTCAACTTGAAGTCCCAGAGGCATCTACTCACCCACACTGGAGCCCAGGCAATGGCTTCCACATTTGCTATTCAACTCAATTCTAATAATTTCTTCGTGGAATGGCTCTGGTCTGGAAAAGATTTTTAATCCACATTAAAATGGAAGACACTGAGGCTCAATTGAGAGAGGCAACCATTCATCCAGACTTAATAAGTGGCTATATCCTAGCTTTAGCATTCAGACTCCAAGTCATAAACACAGAATTTCATATCTGAAATAGGTGTTGTAAATTATTATATCCAATGCCTTTGGTTTTCTTGTGAGGAACTCTCAAATGCTTAGAAGGAAAATAAGAATTGTGTTTGTACTTTCAAACATCTAAGAACCCACTCTAGACAACAAAAGATATGAAAAATTAACACCCCTTGGAAAGAAATATCTGAAAACACTTCGTCTTTTGTTTCCATTAGAGCAAACACAGTCACTGAGGAAAGGAACTTTTGTACATTTTCATGCTTTATATTGATTTAAAATGTGCCAACAAACATAAATAAACTAATAAAATCATGGCATGGCATGCGACAATTCCTAAAGATCCTAACTCTCAATCCTACTTCATTTTTTTTCTGAAATACTCAAACAGGACTAATGTCACTCACCTGCCTTCTCATGCATGCCTGGATTTGGTGCTCATGAACCTTGTCCCCAGACCTAAAAGCATAAGCAGGTCTATGTAATAGAATACAAGTTTGGTCAAGGGTCAAGGGTCAAAATATAATCACTGAAAGAAACAGAAGCTAATTCCTCCATAGAACAAGCATGCCAAAATTGACATGACAGTTCTTGAGGTTTGTGACCTAGGGAGGTAATACATTGCTCTGGGTGGCCTGTAACTATGTCTTCTTGCGCATCCACCTTCAACTATTACTGTTCTTTGTGGCATAATATAAACTCCCACCAACAGTTCTACATCCCAGAAAAGAGACAGGAAAGTATAGAAAACGGGAAAGTTTTCCCATTCTCTTTAACCTCACATACTCAGAAGTTTCCTCCCCCACCACTTCTGTTCATTTCCAATTGGATCAAACGTAGTTGCTAAATGAGGGAAAAAAGTAGCTGTAAGCTGAGCATCCACTGGTCCAACTAAAACATTAAATCCTATTGCTGTAGAGAGGGCCCTTGCTAATGACAAATCTAGGCTGCCCAGATGTGTGTGCAGAGCTCTCTGACCACATTGCTTATGGATCCTGGTCTCTGGGTTGAGATGAATAGACTCCAACTCTTGTTTCCACAGCTGAGATCTATAAAACCTTTCCAGGTAGAAAAACACCTGCATGTGAAGCATCTCACCATGTATCATATTGTATTGTGGCTTCTATACCAAATAACTAGAATAGAAAATAAGAGTTACAGGAGGAGAGAAAGCCAATTGGCTTCTCTGAGAATTAAAATGTGCAGAATTCAGTGTCAAGAGAGGTGGGAGTTTGGTGAAGAGATCTTTGTTATAACCCAGACAAAGGTGATGAGGACTTAAACAAATGAAATGACTGGAGGAACGCAAAGAATGGGAGAATTGGCAAAAAGTTCAGCACAGATCCAAGGGGAAATGGATGCTAATATTGGTTAAGTCATACTCCTGCCTGTGGTGGCCAACAGTCAAAAGTGGATTTCTGTGGGGATGGGCCTAAAGGAAATATGTGTGACTACATGCCAGAGTTAAGAGAAGAAAGTGAGACATCAACAGAGCAAATCCAAAGGCATAATGTTATGGAGAAGAATAGGAAGCAGGAATGAAGTCTATAGCAAAATTCTTCGTTAACGTCCACAAAAGCTGGGTGCCAGTGGCTCACGCCTGTAATCCTAGCTACTCAGGAGGCTGAGATCTGAGAAACACAGTTCAAAGTCAGCCTGGGTAGGAAAGTCCGTGAGACACTTATCTCCAGTAAACTACTTGAAAACTGGAAGTGTCGCTATGGCTCAAGCAGTAGAGCACTCACCTTGAGCTAAAGAGCACAGGGACAGCGCCCAGGACCAGAGTTCAAGCCCCACAACCAAAAATAAAAAAATAAAAAGAATGTCCACACATGCATAACTAAAAGGTATTTAGCATATAGAGCAGGTCTGGACTGCCAAAGGGGAAGAATTGAGGATCGGGTATGGAATGGGGTAAAATAAATGAGGTAAGGACCTTGTGTTGAATGATACAGAAGTGCCGAGGACTCAGGCACCTGACTGACTTCAATTCTATGATCCCAAAAGACAGAGAAATAATAATTACCTATGTGCATCTGTAAATTCATGCAAACACTACAAAAAAGACAAGCAGTTTTTCGTATGGCTTTATGAAGAATTTCCTACCTGCAAATGAAGGTAGAGAGGAGAAAAAAAGAACAGCGAGTTTTGGCACCTAGTCACTGGCCCATGTCTGCTGTCTTTCTCTCACTTCAGATCTACAGACATCTGTCTTGCTCAGTGACCACATTGTGAGGAGACAGTCTTTGGAAACAGATGGATGTGTTTGTGAGTCACTTCTTTCTTTCCACACATTAGGGCAGCTCACAGAAATGTTTTGAGTCTCAGTTTTCTTCTCTTTAAAAGAAAAAAAAGTTATACTTTTTTCTCATGGTGGCCCCATGACTTGCATGAGTGGATCAAAATAGAAGTAAAAGACAATTGTTATATATTCTCACCCACTGAAACAGTGGACTTCATCAACATATCACATAGGGTAGCTTCCAGTAAAAACTAAAAAGGGAAAGAGAGAGGGGGATGGAGGGTGGCAGGGGAAGAAGTACCAAATTATAGCTGCACACAGACAAATATGTTCTAATGTTCTACCAAGGAACTATAGTTCACAATAATTTATCATGCATTTCATAAAGAACTAGAAGAAACGAGTTTAAAGTGTCACAGCATAACTATATGACAAAATAGTTGTCATAAAAAGGAAAATGCTAGTTATCCTAATTTGATCATTATACATTGTAAACATGTACCAAATTATCACTCTATATCCCACAAACATGCACAATAATTGTGCCTATAAAAAGAGATGATGGATGGATGGATGGATGGATAGATAGATAGATAGATAGATAGATAGATAGATAGATAGATAGATAGATAGATAGATAGATAGATAGATAGATAGATAGAGACAATGTGAGAAGAGCCTCACATAGTTTCACATAGTACTTGACTTGGTAAATACCACATCCTTCTCTGATTGCTCTGGACTAATGGTCCCCATTTTGGCCAATGGCCTGGGTGGCCACTCACAGTAGTAGTAGCAACGTTTTGTATAATACAGACGCAGCCTCAGCTTGGCACTGGACGACCCTGCTTTCCTGGAGGAAAAGGGGCAGAAGCTGCATGTTGAGAGCATCTCTCATCCTCTTGGCCGCTCAGAGAGCAGCATCCAGGCCTGGCCCCATGTCCACGGCCTAACGAAAAGCTACTCAGAGAGACTGGGCTCTCTTACACCCAACTTCACTGCACATTTTCATCTTTTTTATGTGTTTGGGATGTTACACTAATTGTGATGGATGTTCTCTTTGTGCTTACGCTGAGGGGCGGATGATGAAGCCATAATGTAAGGTAATATGTCTATTAAAGATTTAAAATAACCCGCCTGCTGGATGATTCCTCACTCCACTGGCAGATTCAAGCTCCTTGGGAAGTTGCTGGTGCTAAATTAGAGGCAGAGATAAGGTGGGAGGGAAGAAGGGGGCTCAAGAAATATTCTCCAACTTCTGGGGTCCTGTCAAATGGTTCTTCTACCTTGTCTTCATTTAATTAAGAAGCATGTGTTGAGAGCCTATACCAGGCTTGAACATTGGCTCTGCGTACACAATGGGCATGGTCAGTGACTTGGGGGGGATCTCTCAATTTAGGAGACTTAGTGTACAACATACAAGTACTTATACAATCATGAATTGTCTTTATCTCTGATGCCCAGATCTGTATTAGAGTCCTGAACTGTAGGGATTTAATGAAAAACGGCTCTTGGGGATGTCTACCCCTCACTTTCCAGAGAATGACAAAACAGATGACCAGGACCAGGTGCTATCCTCTCTATGTTGATTTCTGGCAAAACAGGAATCTCTAGAGGTAGCTGGAACTGTAGTATGTCTCCGTCCTCTGGTCTCTATGTCATTCAAAACAAGCAGTACAGGTTACATTTAGCTTAGCCTAAACCTCTGGGTCAT
Source organism: Dipodomys spectabilis (assembly GCF_019054845.1). Lineage (NCBI taxonomy): Eukaryota > Metazoa > Chordata > Mammalia > Rodentia > Heteromyidae > Dipodomys > Dipodomys spectabilis. The sequence continues at coordinate 1,751,189 of NW_024871057.1, forward strand.
GTGGCCCCCCGTGATGAGGATTGTGGGAGAAGTCCCACAGCCTAGATAGTAATGTCACCTCTACCATCACGCACCGTTCTTCTTCTAAGCTCCATATCATCTTCCTTTGACCTGACATAACAGTTTAGCTTCTATAGTCTATCCTCTACTATACCCTTCAGTGCTACCCTGCCCCTGATTTTTTTCTTCTGTCTCTGCCTGCTCATTCTTATGGAGTACTCCTTTCTTTACTCAGACCCCTGTCTGTAGTGCCTGCCTCTCAAATCTTAATTGAACTTCCAGTTAGGTATGAGGAATGAATGAAGATAAATGTTAGAACTATCATTAACTATCATTAGCAAAATTACCATCCTCAGTCAGAAATGGATCAGATATAATCTCATGTCACACACTTTGACAGATTTATGTGTTTGCGAAGGAAATCAATAGAACACTTGGGCATGGCCCATTACAAGTCCTGACTGACTACCCCCCTGCCATGCAGCCAACAGATTATGAAGCGGTATAGTAGCTTGAGTCCCAAGAATGCAGCCCCATTAAAAAGAAATAGTATTGAAGGATGATGGATAGCTCAGAACAGAGTTAAAGTATTCTCTAAAAGAAAATTTCATTTGCCATTATAGTAAAGGAATTATACTTTACATATATTGAGTACTTGTTATGACATAATGATAGCTCATTATATGCAACATTGTATTTGAGCTTCAGAAAAAAAAAAATCCACGACATTATTAGCTGCATATGCACATGGATGCTGGGAAAATTCCATCCTAACCAACATTCCATTCCAGCAAACAGAATAACTAAAATCTAGCCCAACAGAGTAACCAAAATGTTTCAATACAGCGGGAAAGTGTTAAGAAGAATTTACCACATTGCTCCATGATGATCAGAACTGCCCACCCTGAGATCAGGTGCTATGTCACAATGACTATGATAACCTATCTAGAAAGGCACAGAAATATCTAGAAAGAAGGGTGGGGCTATGAAGGACAAAGAAATAAAACACCAGAAAACACACCTCGAGGGTCAGAATTTTTTTTACATGTGTTCTACACTGTGGAATACCTTGGTGACAACATGGATTCTAGTTTTCCCAAAGACCTTAACGACAATATTCCAAAAGAACAGAATGGGATTAAAAGAGTGAGCGCAGAACTTGGGTAACTGAAGGCTCAAAACAGTACCATTACAGTGCTAATAATTAGAGCAGCCCAAACCAGAACAGTTATGCCTGAGGTTTTAATTAAAATCTTGAGAGTCTTTAGCGAATATAAAGGGAGGGGAAAGGGGGATCAAATGATTAGAGATGAAGCGATAGATATCAGAGGCAGACAAACAGTACAACATATGGAGACAAAGGGTTTCTGAGATAGAGAAATAAAAAATACCAGGCAAGAATTACTCAAAGACATTTTAAAGCTAAATTTGCCTAAAGAATTGAAAGGGGGATCCATTTTAAAAGCACCCCCATTCACAAGAAACTCTTATTCATAGTGGACCCAGGAGATACAGTCTGCTGCTGTTGTTAAAACTGAAACATAAAGGGAAACAGACATAAAAGCAAGCCTTTCCCCAAAAGGGAAAGCCAAGCTGTTGTCTAGCTTCTCTCGTAGAACATCTCCAACGCAGAAAATAAAGGTGCACTGCCTCTAAATCCTGAGGGAAGGTCGTCAGCATAACCTTACAAAACGTAAAATTTCTATCACCCTCTGAAGTCCAGCACCCATTCCACTTCTATCATGTAGGATTCCCTAGGCACACAACACTTTCCAGCCTTTCTCTTTATTACATTCGTGCCTGTCTTTTGTTGAGCTGCCCTATAAGCTCTGAGCTTCTATTACCTAGAATACACACACACACACACACACACACACATTTAGAGCTGAGGACATAGTTTGCTTTATTTAGTATGATGGAAATGCTCATGAAACGAAGATCCCAGACACATAAGAGAAACCCTTGTGATTGGCTGCAATTGAAATCTTGCTTTTCCCATTCTCTCTTATCTTGTTATCACTCCTCCCATCTTTCTTCCTTCCTAGAAGGGGGGAGAGGGGCAGGAGAATCTAGAAAGAAATGTTCTCATTGGTTATTTTGTTTGGGTTGTATACAAAGGAATCATGATTCAAAAAGTTTATGTGTCTTGGACAGTAAGATAACAGGCAAGTTTAAAGCCAAACTGGGATGAAAACGTTGATCTCTTTATTCCTTCCAAAGAATATATTATGTCAGATTCTGGGGAAACTCAGCATACTTTCCTGCTAGAGACCACCAGATGAGTCCATTGTAAAGACTGAGGTCAATATATTACCCAAATATTTCTATGAGTTTGTGACCTGCATGACCTGCCATGGCTGTAGATGTTCAAATAGCCAGAGACCTCTGTTGAAGGGCCATGACCTTGAGTACCTTCACAGTACCTTGGAAAATTTCAGGCTATTCTCTAGCAGCACAACTTCCTCAAAAGTCCATATCCAGTGGATAGTGTCTGGAATATCAGAGAATCCTTAAGGAATGGCTGAGTGTTGTGGTGCTTACATACTATCCCAGCTACATAGGAGGCTGAGATGAGAAGGATCATGCTTCCAGGCCAAATTAAAAATCTGTGAGCCCCATCTCAGTGAAAGGACCTGGGAGTGGTGGCAAGTGCCATCATGCCAGTGATGACAGGAAATGTGAAATAGGTAGACTGTGGTAGGAAAAATCCAGAATCCAGAGAAATAGGAGACGTTTTGGAGAATGACTGTAGACCAACATGCATACACAGCTGCAGGGAGAGATAGTAGGGATGTTTTCTGGCTTGTTTGGGGTGGAGGCAGGGTTATAGGATAGACTCCTGAACTGATTTTTCCCTTTTGTAACAGCAACCTAATATTTCCATCCAGATCTTCAAAAGCTACTCTGGATTCATGTCCCTTCTCCTAAATATTCAGTCCAGCTCAATAAACATGTTCTCAGTGCCTATTTTGTACCATGGATGCACCAGCAAAAGAAAACGAGGACTGGAAGAAGAGTTGTGGTCCAACAGAGAAGTGTGAGATTGATGGAGGTGGGATGAGGTAGTGGATGGAGGCTACAGAACCTGCCCTTGTAAGAGACTTAGATTATAATTATATACTTGCATACATACATGCACACATGTATGTGTATTTATAATCTGTATAAGTTTATATGTGTAAGTGTACATGCTTATGTATATATATATATATATATATATATTATATACACACACATTGGGTCTATGGACAGAGCACTATAACCCATGCATAAATGAAGCTTATCCAACACATCTGTTTCCATAAGGCATAGTTGAGCCTTGCACTTAGGAACTCTAACAGCCCTTCAGTTCTCTGCTCAGAGACCATTTAAACCAGCAAAATCACCAGTAGAAAACACAGAAGTACAAACAACACGGCACTAAAGAGACTCTGCAGAGGACACTCAGAGCATGAGAACTTAAAGAGGAAGGCAGAAGGCCCCCTTGGCTACCTAGCCAAAAGTGTTTGTGTTAGACTATTTTTCATCACTCTGTGTATTGTATATGAATTTCTTCCAAAATGGAGTATGGATTTGGGGGCTACAAATAAACTTTATCAAGTAACAATTTCTAAATGCAAAGTCCATGAATAATGTATTCTCTGAGCATTTATTATTTTTCAGGCAATCTTCTAGATACTGAAGTATAACCATGAACCAAAGAAGAAAAAAAAGAACTTCTTTTATAGATCATGTATTTATGGAGGGGGACAGGAAATAAATATAGTAAGTATGTGAGTTGTTTTAGAATATAAGCAGGACCCTAGCCATAAAAGAAATGCAAATCAAAACAACATTGAGATATCACCTCACTCCAGTTAGAACGGCAAAAATCAAGAACTCTAACAACAACAGATGCTGGAGGGGATGTGGACAGAAAGGAACCTTACTTCATTGTTGGTGGAATTGTAAACTTGTTCAACCACTTTGGAAAGCAGTATGGAGGTTCCTCAAAAGACTTCACATAGAACTCCCCTATGACCCAGCAATCCCACTTTTGGGCATTTACCCTAATGTTTACAAACAAGACCACACTAAAGCTACCAGCACAACAATGTTTATTGCAGCATTATTTACCATAGCTAAGATATGGAACCAACCCAGATGCCCCTCAGTAGATGAATGGATCAAGAAAATGTGCTATATATACACAATGGAATTCTATGCCTCCATCAGAAAGAATGACATTTCCCCATTTGTTAGGAAATGGAAAGGCTTGGAAAAAATTATATTAAGTGAAGTAAGCCAGGCCTAAAGAAACATAGGTCCCATGGTTTCCCTTATTTGCAATATCTAGTATATGTATGAGTCAAGCGGAAAAGGTCAGATAATGTGATGTTAGGAAAATGAATCCTTAAATATGTATTTTAATGTTTTTTTTCTTTCATGCATGTGTTTCTAACGCATTTATAAGATTATTTCTTTGTTGCTTTGTATGTCCCTCCCCCACAGTGTAACCCCCGCTTTCACTATATTTGATGTCAGTATAACTTGTGGAGGAGATGGGGACAAACAAGTCATTTAAGGATTCAGGTGGACCTGTTGCAACAATGAGAAGTACAAAATGTCATGTCAAAAATGAGCTTTACAATGTCGGTGTGGGGGGGGGGGGAGGGAGAAAGGATTGGGGGGGGGAGGGGGGAGGCTGGGAAGGGAGGTGAAGGGTAAACAAAGGAGGAGGCTGCAATGCTTGGTAAGAAATGTATGCATTATCCTGCCCATGTAATTGTAACCCCTCTGTACAGTATGTTCTCAAATAAAATAAAATTAAATTAAAAAAAAAAAAGATAGATGAGAAAATGCAAAAAAAAAAAAAAAAGAATATAAGCAGGATACAGAGGATTCAACTTTTTTTTTTTTTTTTGGTCCGGTCATCGGGCCTGAACTCTGGGCCTGGGCGCTGTCCCTCAGCTCTTCAGTTCAAGGCTAGCGCTCTACCACTTGAGCCACAGCATCACTTCCAGCTTTTTTTTCCTGCTTATGTGGAGCTGAGGAATCGAACCCAGGGCCTCATGCATGCAAGGCAAGTGCTCTACCACTGAGTCACCTTCCCAGCCCCAAATTCAACCTTTTCTTTTCTTTTTTTCCCCTAATGTTAGAGACCAAACCCAGAGCAAGGCAAGTACTTTACCACAGAAGATCATGGACTGAAGTCAGCCTGGGAAAAATTCCAGTTAGAAAATTACTAATGCAAGCTGGGTGCCAGTGGAAGACACTTGTAATCCTAGCTACTCAGGATGCTGAGATCTAAGAATCTCAGTTCAAAGCTAGCCCAGGCAGGAAAGTCTGTGACTCTTATTTCCAATTAACCATCAGAAAACCAGAGGTGGAGCTGTGGCTCAAAGTGATAGAGCACTAGCCTTGAGCAAAATTGCTCAGGGACTGAATCTAGGCCCTGATTCAAGCCTCAAGACCCACACACAGAAAAAGAAAAAGCAAAGATCATTAATGCAAAGAAAGGGTAGGAGGTGTGACTCAAGTGATATAACACTTGTCTATCAAGATCAAGGCCACAAGTTCATTTTTCATTGTGTATGTGTTCAACCTTCATTGTGTGAATGTGTGTGTGTATGTGTGTGTGTGTGTGTGTGTACTATCACTTGACAGTTTGATTAGGTTCTTCAGCTTGTCTGAAAGCAATAATTGGAAATACTGTGAATTAAAGAGGGGCATGGAGTGAGTGTGATTTTTTTCTTTACTTTTCAGTGTTTTTCTTTTAAATTGATTTATTAGAACCATTCAATTTCTCCATATCTAAGAATATCAAAAAGTCCTTACCAAAACTTAAGAGGTGAATCCTAATTATCCCCACTGTTTTTCAAATTCAAGGCATTTTTTTCTACACAAAATATCCAGATAGAATTGGAAAAATCAAAAAGGTTACTTTCAATATCTTTTTTTAACAACAGGGTTTTTCACAAAATAAACTTCATTTGCCTCATGGCATCCTGTGCTATAGCTGTAGTAGAGAGAGGCCTGTCATGTACTCCAATTAACAATGTCAGTCACGGCTGTCACACAAACAGCTGGATCAGAATCCTTGTCATAAATGTCTTACCTCATTTTTCAATTCAAATACATGGATTAATATCCATCTCAGGAATATTATTAAAAACTACTGAGTAATGTGTTACGGAACTTGTTCTTTCTAGAGACAGAATACTAAAAGCAGTTAAACTGAGATCAAATTAATATAGAACTGTCATCCATTTTTGTAATTCACAAATCCATAAGTATATATAGCATATACAGCTTTCTTACATTTGAATTTGAAATAATGCAATGAAATTTGAAGCAAAAAAATGTGTTATTTATGAATCAACAAGTGTAAAAATCCTGGCAGTCTTTGGCTAAATGTGAACACAGGCATGGGTTGAATTAGTCTCTCAAGCTTATGTAAATCATTAAATAAGGATTATAGGTATAATTACAGAAATGGCCAGGTGTGTGGGTACATGGCTATAATCCCAGTAATCTCATCTACAAGGAAGGTAGACACTAGGAGTACCCAGCTTGAGGCCAGCCCCAGGAAAAAAGTACAAGACTATCTGATAAAGCAAAACCAGTTTGGGGTATGGCTCATGTTGGTGACATGCCTAAAAATAATGAGCTCTTGTGTTTAAACCCAGTACAAAAAAAATAATAAAATAATAAATACATAAATAATAATAAATAAAATAATACAAAAGCTATTCATTTTTTGAGACACTGTGCTCAAATTTTCCCACAAACATAGTCAAAGAGTAAGTATATATTCATTAAAACAAACAAACAAATTGGTGTCACAGGCATATGTTACTGTGGTTTTAATTAATCTGAGTTAGAAAATATTAAGCATTTCATAAGAAGCAAGCTGAGAATTGACTGACATAAATATTGCACGACACTATTTGATAAAATAGGATCTAACTAAATTATGGAATATCATACACTGGATTTAAATGCAATCAGGGAAAGCTTTATCTGCATGCTGTATCCTTTGCTACTCCTCAAAATCATTCCTGTTACATTTAATAGAATCTGTGTCTCTAACCTACACTGTCTTAGCTGTGCCAAAATGCTTTTCTTCCTAGATAATGACACTTCCCCAGAAAGAGTGTTGAGAAGAACTGAACATAATTGCTTGTGATTAAATTGTGGGGGAAAGGGCCATTTTTAGCATTCAATATTTCTTACCAATTCTCTTTTTGATTTGCCCCCAGCATATTCTCTGACAACAGCAAAAGCATCCTTGACCATAGTCAGGTCTTGGGAGAGCAGATCCTTGAGCAGAACTACCCTCACTCCCACCCTCCCCAACAGGGCTCACACATGCTTTTTCTACATCCAAGCCTTGTCCCTAGAAGAAATATGCAGGCAACCAGTAAAGACAGGAGGCCACCCAGTGAGTTTGTAGCATTCTGTCTAATAAGGGAGAATTGGCTTCCAAGAGGCATTTACACTGGTACACTGGACCAGGATACCAGAGGAGCAGGTGAGGAAGAGGGGGCAGTTTGCAGGTTGTCCTGCATCTCACTGAAGAGAGATTGGGAAACTTTTAAGATACGGTACTCCGTGGATGGGAGTATAGGCAGGACACATCCGTGCTGGGAAAACCATGAGGAGAGAGACTCTCTGACCAAATGCCACGCATGCCCTACACCACAGCCTCATCTCTTCTCTTCAAAAAGTGGGCAAAGAAATTGTTTATGTCAAAGAAGAAGATCAGGGGAGAGGGACACTGTTGCTTTGGGGATCCCTAGTGGTAACAAAAGGTCCCTAGCTAGCCTGCTGGTCTTTGAAGGTAGACTAAAAAAGAAGAAGACAGGATACAGGGCAAAAAAGGGAGAAGGAAAGAAAAAAAAAACATCATATAGGAGAAAAAACAAAGGATGGAATTAAAAGTTCCATGTCAGCCTCCCAACTCCTCCCCGCCTCTGTTCAATCTCTGAGTAGTAGATACCGGAATCAATAAGATTGCAAAGGAAATGAAGAAGGGGTTCATTACAATCAAGAACTCCACAGGGAAAGTGAGCTGTTTCAAGGTTTCTTCACATGGGGTCCCAGGTATCTTGTTGCTTCCATAGAAATGTTAACTCTAGCAGAATGGGATACCGAAGGGTGGTTTTGTTTTGGTTCACTTTGACCAAACAAACCAACATAAAATGTACACCCTTTATAATGATCCTGTTTAATCATGAAAATGATGTGTCCTTTATCAGGAGGGCATCAATACACCACAGTCAGCACCTGCTCCCATCCTGATACCTGAGACTTCCTTTCTATTATCATGGGGAAAGAGGCTGACCAAAGTGCCAATGTGTCATAGAGAGCCTTTGGCATCACCTCAAGTCCCTGCAGCTCACAGAAGGGACATGGTCTGATTTAACTGTGCTCCCCAAGAGTTCCTGTGCTGGAAAGATATTTACCTAATCCTTATGTTAATAGCATTTGGAGCCAGTGCCTTTGGAGGTAAGGAGGAGCAAGGAGGTGTCTGGGCCATGTACCCAGTACATGGGTACTTACTGGGCTCCAGTAAGCCAATGGCCACCATGATATATTCATAGCCTCTATGTTATTCTGATGCACATGTGAGGGTCAATGTGCCTTTTCACAGAAGGACTGATAAGGATGTACATGTGTTACCATGTGTTCATGTCTGTAAGATGGCATGTCAGCACATATACAACATGTACACATGTGTGTATATGGTATACATTTATATATATTATGCCTGTGTATCTTTATATTCCTGTGTAGCCATGTGGGTTCTTATGTCATGTTGTATATGTGCATCTATGTATACATGCATGCATGATTGTGTTCACAAATGTCTGCTTGTGTGTGCTGAAGATGAACAGACCTCACCTGATACCTACTTATCTGGATCTGCTTATCAAGGTTGTTATTAGATAGATAATTATATCTGTGCCTGAGAACAAAGCAGCTCCAGTTCCATGCTTGGTAATCCCTCTCCTACTGTGAAGATTTGGATGGTCTCCTTCATATCAACTCATTGAATAGCCAATCCTGGGCCCTGCACAGGCCAGACCGGGCATAGCCTAGCTCTCATTCTGTATACTTGTGTTTCCTGCCATAACAGCTGTTCTTCAGGAAGAGGAATGGAAGCTTCTCCTTCCTGTTCTCCAACCCTTCTTCTCAGACTCAGCCTGGTTCTTTCCCATGCACATGTCATTTACAGATGCTACTTGTGAAGGCAAGTATGGGGTTCTGTAGACTTGTTCCACCTGCCTGTCCTGTTGAACCAGAAATGCATGTGCAGCAACAGGTCAGAACTTGTCTATGGCTATCTTCTCAGTAAGAGGGTAAAAGGACTTTAAGAGAAGACTTTAAGAAAATCTACTGTTAATCTTCTCACAATACCCACTCCCCTTACCTTCAGTGCAGAAACTAAGGCCTCAAAACTATGTAAGGTTGAAATGTGTACAAGGAAAGAATAATAAATGCATGAGGTGACAGACATGCAAATTCTCTGGTGTGACCATTATGCAATTCATAAAAACATCTAAACATTGACATGTGTCCGAGTTTGAGGTTAATTAAAAACAAAATAAAGCAAGATGAAGAGATGTATGGTAGAGTCTTGCGGGTGGTAAAGGAGAAGGAAATGGCAGGGCTGACACACAAGGGAAGAGCGTTTGGGCTTTACGTGCACTCCCAGTGTAACTAGGCTTTTAAAGCAAACCTGAAGCACCGAAGCTAGTGCTTCTCAACACATTCATTCAGATAGGCTTTGGTTTCCAAACACTTCTGTTCTGGGAGGAGGTAGAGCTAGCTGGCTGCCGAAGCCATCCTAGACCACTCAAGGGAAAATGGGGTGCATAACATGGGACCTACAGATCGGAGTCTTGACTGTACCATCCATCAAGAAAGGTACCTGGTAAAATGCAAGTTCTCAGGTTCACCTCCAGAAACGGAGGGTTCAAGAAGCCAGTTAAACCAGGAGAAAGGAAAATGTAAGAGGGGCAATGGCTTGAATTAAATTAAATGGCTTGAATAAAATCCCCAAATATCTGAGGGACAACTCGGCCTGTTGAAGTGTCAGCAATCTCATTGAGTGATTTGAATACAGTACACAGAACATACTCTGAGAAATACTGCCTTCCTGCAGAGAAAGCATTCAGGTGGGGCTGGAGGAGGCTGAGTCAGGACTGCAAACAGCTCACAAGGACTCACTCCAGGGTTAGGGATGGGTGGAGTAAGAATCTGCGCAGACTTGGGATCCTTTGGCAGGAGAAGCTGCAGGGCTTGGTGAGGCTCCTCCATCGGCACAAGAGGTGGCCATAAACCTTGCTCCTGGCAGCCACTTGCCACACGATCATGATTTTAGTGGTGGCTCCACTCTGAGACTCAGTTCAATACATCTGGAAAGTCAGAAGGCTGGTGCTCACATTGGGGATTGTATCCTCAGACATCCCTTCCCTCTTGTACTCTCTTGTATCCTGGTTTAATTCCTCTCCCGGCCCCCACCTCTGTCTGGACTCCTGGGAGTGGAGAGAATAGAGAAACAACCTTGGACTCATTTCCTCTACTGATGAGCTCTTTCTACACTGTGCGGTCCCAAGTGAAACAGATGTGAGCAGCTTTGTGGGTGGCCTTGAACTCACAGATGCCTGAGAAAAGCCCATCGGGAGCTAAAAGGCTGATTCACAGGATAAAGTCAAATCAGGGAAAACAACACTTCAGCTGGAACTTTCTTCATTCATTAAACTGATCAGCTCCCAGCCCCACCCCAGCACAAAAGAATTAGCATTGTGGTAAATGGAAAGACACCACAAGGCCCAAATCAACCTTCACTCTGCAGATGTATGTCTTTTTGATTATAGCCTCATTTTTCTCATCTCAGTCCAAAATGACTAGATGGTGGTGGGTAGGTCATTTGTAACTGCTAACACCTCCAAATTGATTCCTTTATATCTTACATACATTCATTTATAAAGCTCTCGACATAAGACTTCATATGAGAAAGAGACAGAAACAGATTGAAGCAGGCAGAGATAGAAATAGAGAGACATATAGAAAGGGTAAAAGGCAAAACAAAAATAGCAATGAGTAAAAGAAAAAGAAGTTCTGCTATGCACAATAAAGACCACACAGCCCTGAACAACTGGGAGTGGTACACTTGAGCTTTGAAGGAGAAACATGAATGAAAATGAGATCATTTACAATGTGATTAGATTCAGATGTTACTGAGCGCACCCTCCAAGAGCTAGTGGCTTCTTTAAACGCCCACTTTTGTCAAGCACCTGTCGCAAGCCATCGATATGTGTGTGAGGGTCTATGCATGACCCAGTAGGTGCGGCACAGTCGTCCTGCACTCTCAGTCCTCACAAATTCCACCAGGATAAAACACCAATGCAAATACAAAATGTCATGTCAAAAATGAGCTTTACAATGTCGGTGTGGGGGGGGGAGGGGGGAAGGATTGGGTGGGGGGAGGGGGGAGGCTGGGAAGGGAGGTGAAGTGTAAACAAAGGAGGAGGCTGCAATGCTTGGTAAGAAATGTATGCATTATCCTGCCCATGTAATTGTAACCCCTCTGTACAGTATGTTCTCAAATAAAATAAAATTAAATTTAAAAAAAAGCACCAATGCATCTGCATGGGCATACACATGTTAGGAGAGATGATGTGCATTTTTAAGCCAAGGAATCCAGTCATTCTTTCTCTAAAGCGCTTTACCTCCCAAGATGTGCAACCATGAGAGGGCATTCAAACCTGACATGGACTCTTATCATTCTCAATGATTCTGTCTTCTAATGAAACACAGTGATTGGTAAACACAAACACAGAAGATACCCAGAAATGGAGATTCCCCACACTGTTTAACTCATCAGAGGAGTTTGGGGAGGAAGGCTGAATGTCTTCTGCATCATATTGGATGATGGGTCTGGGAAATCTCTGAAGTTGGAACAGCTTAAAGGTATGTCTAACCATGCTGAGACAAGCTAGGATATATTGACGAGACTTTCAATATGGCCCTTCTCTGGCTAGAGCTGTTCACATCGTATCTAAACCAAAGGATGGATACATATCTCCTGGATACATATCACCCTTGCTACAGCAGAAGAGAAAGAGAAGGGAGTCCAATCCATAGGTAATTTGATAAACTAATATTTACTAGCAATTCACAACTATTTGCACCTGCATGACATTAAGCATTCTGCTACAGTGGTAAGCAGGGATTTTTTTCCCTGCCCGTTCACTTAATTTTTTAATATATAATTGTGTTGTTATTATTAAGTTATTATACAGAGGGGTTATGAGCACAATTCTTTTTGGACAATGACCCCTTTCTTTGCTTTCCTTTCCCCAGCTTTCCCCTTCCCATCCGTGATCACAAGTTGCACAGTTCATTTTCCACACAGTGTAGACTGATCCCTTACCTTTTGTGAGAAAATCCTAATCACCCAGAGGTCAGTTGGTTTCAAGTTCTTTCATGGTGCAGACAAATGATATACACCAGAGAATCCATAAGTTATATGTCTTACAGCCTGAAGTAAGAATCCACAGAGAAAATATATCATTTCATTTTTCAGAAAGTGAATATACTCCCATATAGGGTGAGGCAAAATAATTCCTACAATTACAGGCTTTATAAATTCCAAGGAAATTGGAACAGAAAAGCAACCCACTTCTCTTACCTGCAATCAGAAGCTAAATACAGTTCTGCGTTGCTTTTCAATTGTCTAACTACATAGACATTTTCTCACTGGAGGTATTTGAACAAACATGTATGCACACACTGATTTCTCCACTCCTCATTTGAGTACTTTCGTACTTGCTGTGAGTGTGTCTGTCTTTCATTAGATTATCAAGTCCTTAAGAGTGATGGAGTACATTTTAGTTGTAATACCAGCCACTGTTGTCAGGTCTAGGAAACAAAGTGATTTAGGAAAGGAAGCACCTAGACCCTAGTCCTGGCTCTCTCCTCTCTTGGTTAGGTGACATTGGACAATGTTTTTAATTTTAAACTCTGGGGGTTTCAATATTCTTCCCCACACAAGTTTCTTGTATAGATCAACTCTACCATTCCTTCAACTCCTACAATGTGCTAACCACTTTATGTCTACCCTTCCTATTCACCACAAGGACACAGGGAAGAATCTGTACTTGGCAAATGAGGATTCTGAGTATCAGAAGGTTAAAGAACTTGCCAAGGAGATACAGAAATAGTAAGTGACTGAGTAAGAATTGCCTGACTCTAAAAGTTCTCAATCTCATCTCTACTCTCCAAAATCTAAAGTCTTCTTCTGGGCTAAACATTTCCATGGTCTCATGCTTTTCTAATCTCAGGATCCCTCAGAGACCTGCCACCTCCACTGACAGGAAATAAAAGGCAACTTGACACAGCAGGAAGTTCAAATGTTAAAAGGGCAAAGCTGGCTCTCTGAGATTTCAGAAGGAATTTGGCTTTTCCCAATAGAGGCTATAATATGAACACCATAATCCCCCCTTCCCCCCCGCCTTATTGCCTCCCATCTCTAGTTCACATAACCTTTCTGGATTTTACCAGGGAATTTGAAGCTGGCCCAAATCCCCAACTCAACATTTGTATTCATTTAGGAGAAGATGACGGAGGCTAAAATTTATTGCTCCCAATGCATTTAAATCTTAATCAGCATCTGGAGATAAAGTCGTGCTAGCCAGACACATGCAGATGTAACAAGCTTGGGGCACACACACACATACATTCCCACAGTAGATTGAAATAAGAGTTGTAGTCTGAAAATATTCTAACTTTTTAATTTACTTTTTCTATTATGGTGACCATCTGAAACAAAAATTAAAACAAATGGTCCAACACATGGTAGTCATTCGGTATTATGGCACACGAACAGAATTGTTTGCAATCAAGACGTTGTAGGAAATACGGACATGTGGAGTTGTTCTAATGTGGGAGAATTTCTTTCTCTGTGACCTTATTGTGCCTCTTTGTCAGGTTCAGGAACCAAAGAGGGCATTCCAAGGGCAGAGTTTTCTCTGTCTTGGACCACCCATGGGATGAGGTTGTGAGTATACTGAAGACTTCTGTTCTGCAATTGGGGATCTAACTTAAGAAGTAAATTTTTGTTGTTGTTGTTGTTGTTGTTGTTTTAGTTGGTCATGGGGCTTGGGCACCATCCCTGTGCTCTTCAGCTCAAGGTGAGTGCTCTACCTACCTCTTGAGCCACAGCACCAATTCCAGGTTTCTAGTGGTTAATTGGAGATAAGGTCTCACAGACTTTTCTGCCAATGCTGGCTTTGAACTGTGATCCTCAGATCTCAACCTCCTCAGTAGCTAGGATTACAGCGTGAGCCACTGGCACCTGGCTTATTTATTTATTTATTTATTTATTTATTTATTTATTTATTATTGTGAGAATACCGTACACAGGAATTACAATCACATGGGCAAGATAACGAGTACATTTCTTATCAAGCATTGTTGCCTCCTTGTTGTTTCCCCTTCCCATCCTTTCCCATCCGGCTAATTTTTTTCTTCCTCTTGAAAACTGATTTGGTAAGCCCAGGATTATTTTTTGTCAATTCTTCCAAAAAAAAGAAGTAGTCTTTCTATATGAGTGGGTAATTAATGAAAGCAAAATTAAAAATGCAAAAACCAAATAATGAAAAGAAAAGAGCTGGGTGCTGGTGGCTCGTGCCTAAAATCCTAACTACTCAGAAAGCTGAGGTCTGAGAATGGTGGTTCAAAGCTAGCCCAGACAGGAAAGTCCAGTGAGACTCCTCCTGTCTTCAATGAACTACCAAAAAGCTGAAGGTGGAGCTCTGGCTCAACTGGTAGAGCACTAGCCTTAAGAACACACACACACACACACACACACACACACACACACACACAGGAATGAAATGGTTGCAAAACAATACAAATAAAGTGGCATTATACCATTCACCTGTATTTAAAATGATTAAGATGGAAAATCTTATATCTATTTCAACACAACATAAACCTTGTGAAAAAGAAACAGGAGCCATCCAAACACCAAATTCCATGGTATATCAGGGGATGGAGTGAGATTTGGGGAGAATGTATTTCGAAAGGACTTCACAGAGGATTTGCAGGTGGAAGTGAGGGCCATCCCAGAAACACATAGGCAAAAAAATAGAAAACTAAACCACATGGAAGAAATACAGAGTCCTAGCCATAAACTATTGGCTCACAACTGTAATCCTAGCTACTCAGGAGGCTGAGAGCTGAGGACTGAGATTCAAAGCAAGTCTGAGCAGGAAAGTTTGTGAGACTCTGATCTCCAATTAACTACCAGAAAACCGGAAATGGAGCCATGGCTCAATGTGGTAGAGCACTAGTCTGGAGCTGAATTGCTCAGGGACACCTCCCAGGCCCTAAGTTCAAGCCCCACAAACCACAGGAAAGAGAGAGAGAGAGAGAATATGAGTCCTAACATATGGAACAGAGGTGTGAAGTTGGAAAATAATGCAAAAATTACCTTAGGGTGGAGATATAAAAACAAAGTAGCCAACCTTGAATATCGACTGGCAGAGTCACTGAACCCAAAATCAACTCACAGAGGAAGAGAGGAAAGGAAGGATGGAAGGAAGGAAGGATGGAAGGAAGGAAGCAAGCAAGCAAGCAAGCAAGCAAGGAAGGAAGGAAGGAAAGAAGGAAGGAAGGAAGGAAGGAAGGAAGGAAGGAAGGAAGGAAGGAAGGAAGGAAGGAAGGAAGGAAGGAAGGAAGGAAGGAAGGAAGGAAGGAAGGGTACTAATTTGAAGTTTCTGTATCTCACTTAAACTCCAATCAACTGCAGCAATTATTTAGAGCACAGATCAACAGAAGAATTACTAAAGGAAAGAGTATTGTATCACAGATATTGGCTAGAATTGCCAGTGCGTGTTGATTAAAAAAAAAAAAATTGACCAACTTTCAATCAATGCTGTTTGTAAGTTCTCTATAGACAATGTATCTCATTGCTTCCTCCATCAAGATAAAAACCACAGCCACTGCCTCCCTGCCCCTGACATGCCTCTCCAGGGGAAGTCAATTAGATGCTGTAGAAGAAGGGTGCAGTCATATCAGCACCCTACTCCCATCAGGCGAAGCAGCTCTGCTACATTGTTGCCTTTGACAAAGCTCCACTTGCCAAAGTAGTTACTTCTTTTTGTAGTTACTTCTACTTGAAGTTCTATCAATTCATTTAACTTACCGAATGAATACTTTCCTGGCTAATTCTTGGGCTAATAGCTAGAGCAAGAAAACACACATAGCAAGTTTATCCATTTATGCTTCAATTTTCAAAGCTAATGGTTTATTTAACTAGGAAGTTATTTCTTGATTACAACCCACTAATAGGCTGAGGTCGTGTTTGAATTTCATAAATTGAATTTCACAAAGCTTGCATTTCAAAACAATATGTCAAGTTCAACACCTTCTTACATAAGGCTTTCTAATCAAGACATAAAGAAGCTTTTATTTGTAAATAAAGCTGCAATCAGCCTTCTTAGGAAAAAAGCAACTTGAGATATTCCTTCTGCAGTATTTTGCTCAGGTTTGAGGCATTGAGGGCTAGAGATACAGACAGAATAATATAAAGGTCTCTGTTCGCCGAGTTAGAAATGCAGAAGATGAAGTATATAGAGACAAATCAACTACAGTCATCATCACTATCTTGCCAGCAGGATATCTATTTAACACCTTTAAGAACTCTTCATTTTATCTTAAAGCAGCACCTAGATCTCTGTCCCAGCCCCAAGAAAGCCCAGGAACTTCTCTGGCCTTACTGGGCTGGGCAATGTGGTAAGTTCTAAAGATATGGCAATGATACAGACAAGATCCATATCCTCTAGATATATCAGTTGTTGTGGAATTAAAATGCATAAGGCTGAGTCTACCAGTGGTTATTAGCAAAGAGAAGTTGTTAGGAAAGATCAAGGGGATGAAAGTGAGGAGAGGAGACAGAGACTTCAACAGATTCGATCAGACTTTAATCACCGCTGCCGAGGGCACCAAGTACCATCAAGCAGAGTTGGAGGTCCAAGGGGCACAGAGGAAGGGGGGCGTCCGGGATCTAATACAGCAAAATGAGGAAGCTATTCATTGTGAAATCCGGCAGCTACCACAGATGGTCTCTCCAGGGACAATTTGCACTTTCAGAAAGGGCCAGGGTAGGGGTGAGGATTTTCTGAGAGCTGGCCCCAGGAGGGTGGAGGTCAGTGGAACATGAAGGCAGCATTGGGTTATGAGAGCAAAGCTGATTCCCATCAGAAGCTATAGGCTATAACTGAACTATAGCAAGATTTGATTCATACTGGGGCTGGAACACAGAACGCCTTCTCAAAAGAATCTGCGTTAAAGCAGAGATATGAAGCTTGAGTCTAGCCAGGAGGAAAATCATAGTAGAAGGAAAAAGAATAACAAATGCCTAAATGGGGAGAGAAAGACGTATCTGGAGACATACAGAAATTCCACCATGAATGGAGATGGAGATGAAGAGCAGGCAAACAGTGCTAGGTGACTCTAACAGTAAAGCTGACAATGGAAGTCACACTTGCTTTGGTCTTGAGTGGCAAGTAAACTTTTGTTAGTGTGACAAGGGAGAGAGATAGCTTGAAACTGAAAGAGGTCTGTATGTATAGAAGGGTGTGTGTGTGTGTGTGTGTGCATGTGCATGTGTGTGTGCGTGTGTGTGTGCGTGTGTGTGTGCGTGTGTGTGTGTGTGTGTGTGTGTGTGTGTGTGTCAGAAGCCTGACCTGTTTTGGTAATAGCAGGTGGCTTGCTATCTATGCAATGTTTTAGTCAACCAGTAAGGAGGACTCTAAAATGTATACATTCTGAAATCCACCCTGGAGGTAGTACACAGTGTAGATTTTAACCTGTTTGAAGGGTCTGTTGCAATAAGTAGTAAGGAGATGAAGCCTGAAACTGTGGTGCAGATGAAAGGAAGAGATGGTGTTAGAGAACTCTTTAAGAACTGAAAGAGAAGCCACACACCTGTGGCTCACACCTGTAATCCCGGTTACTCGGGAAGCTGAGATCTGTGGATTACAGTTCAAAGCCAGCCTGAGCAAGAAAGTCAGTGAGACACTTATCTCCAGTGAACCACCTAGAAAACCAAATGTGGCACCGTGGCTCACAGTGGTAGAGCATTAACCTTGGAGCAAAAATACTCAGAGATAATGCCCAGACTCACCCCAGGACCAGTACAAGATGAAAAAAAGGAAAGAACTGAAGGAGGAGTTGTCAACCTAATGACTCACTCATTGGTTGCCAGGGATGAGGTGGGAAATAAGGATAACACAAATTTGGGGCTTGAGTGGTAGAGATGACACAAGAGTCTTTGGTCAGCACATATACTGGAGGAGAACATTTGGGGAATTAAATGTATTTAATTTGAGTTGTGTAGGGCTGTTTTATACTGGGGCTGTTTAGGATAGGAGGGTGGGTTACGATAGGCTATTGGGTGAACTGGACTGGAGTAAAGGAGCTAGCTCTTTACAGAGAAGGTGACAGTCATAAAGGGGAAAAGTATAATTTTCTAGGAAACATAAAGGGCATGGAAGGCACAAAATTTTTAAGAGAAGACTCAGAAAGCATTCTTTTAAGTGAGGAAGGAGAAGAGCAGAAGCATATGTGAGCTACAATAGAAATGGCAAAGTGAGAAACATTTCATCATAGAAAATGTCATCTATGGGTTCAAATTGCAACACAAGAAAGGAGAGTTTGACAATTAAGGAGGAGGCTAAGAGGACCTTTGCCATGCCTCTTTCAGAGCTCAGGGGACCAAGGTCTGTAGAAAATGACAGCAATTAATCAGATCGAAGCCTGAGTGAAGAAAAGGAAACTGTAGGTAGAGCCTACAATATCAGAACTTCAGATTTCAGAGGGTGTATCAATGTACAGGCATGAGAAGGAGTTGTTTGGGGCCTTGGGTATCAATCACTGATTTTAAAAGGTCTGGAAACTACTAACAGAGGCATAGAAGTCACTCAATACATTTAGACAGGTGTCATCACCATTGAAGAATATGAAGGATTAAACCCAAATGTTGGTGGAATTCAGTGGCAAAAGAAAAAAAATAGGACAGATGGTGACTGAAAGTATGCATCTCTAGAGATGGGTTTAGCAGATGGGTGCAGGGTTGCAGCTCTGGCAGCAGTAGGGATAAATGATTGGGAGGTTAATGATGTCTCCTATTTTGTGACTGAGGATGGGGTGAATAAGTTCCACTTGAGAGGCTGAAGGAATACTGCGGCCAGAAGAATATCTGATTTTTGTTTTAGATGAGACGGAAAACAATTTAAATGTATTTTTAATTGAAAATATTTTGAATAAAAAAGAAAAGAGTCAAAGCAGAAAGAGTTTAGCTAGTTCACACAGATGTGAGCCAAAGGAGAAGAAATGAAGAATAACACAGGAAGGTCCAAAGGAAATGTTCTCTTGGTCAGGGACCACCTCTCTCGACCCCCAAGGAAAAGAGCAGAAATGAGGGAATAAACACACAGGTATAGATTTAATTCACACTCTAAGATGGAAATCCGGCATAAATCATTGTATTGCCGGAAGCTGGTGAACTTTCCAGATGTGTAACTGGTAGCCTGATTTCTGCAATTATCCTTAATCTGTGCAGAAGGTGAGCCTAAGGACTGGTTCATACCTCTGCTAAGTGTTGGTCCTTACATGCAGCGAAACCTGTGTTTTTGTTATTGATTCACCACATCCTTGCAGATAATTTACATGCAGCTAATGTGGGCATAGATCTGCCCATCCCTGAATTGAGCTCAACTCCATAAGCAAACATGGTTTTTATATTCAGGCTTAACTCATGTGAACATCTTCCCCAGATGTGAGTTTGCATAGTCAAGTTGAGTGGCAAAATTACTAGAAAATTATAGACAGAATGAACACAGCTTCAAGATTTTGGCCAACAAATGTGACTGCAACCACAATATCCTTTCCCTGTGTTGAACCTAAATAAAAAGATATTTTGACATTTTAGTGAGCTGCTCTCATCTTTAAAAATAACACTAATCTGAATATTTTTCTCTATTCTCTCAACATTGGGTAAGTTCCATTTCTCTTTCTGATTTTATTAGCTGCCAGAGTGCAAAGGGAAAAAAAAAAAACAACAACCTTTCATTTTCCTCTCAAAACCACCCACTTGGTATCTTTTATGCTTGGGCAATCCACATGCTGATCACTTCTTTAGTTTGGCTGCCTCATTAAGGAACATAGAGAGGGACTCAGAGCCTCATCTCTCAAAGGGAGAATCAGAGCAGCCACAAGGAAGATGGCTTCCAACCCTCTTCAAAGCAGTCCTTCCATAGTGGCTGAATCACAACCAACATGTCAGATCTGCTGGGATTTCCTCAGAGACAGCACATGAAGACTTCAAGTGAGAAAGAATGGATAAGCAGAGCCTCATTACTGTCATCATTTGCAAGCTTGGTCTCTTCCCTGCTGCCCTAATGGAGTATGAAATGGGAGACCCTGCACCCCCTGTTTATGACAGTTTCCCTGGGTCCCCATCACATTCAATGCTCCTGTCTTGAGCCAGTGGGAGCAGAAACCTTTGCTCGGTGGTCACAGCTAACAGTTGAGAAGATAAGAAGGCAGTGGAGAGCCCCTCCCTGGCTTACTACCTAGATGTATCTTCGATTTTGTGCGGGACATTATCGCAGACGCTAGAATTCATCCTGCTGAGAAGGGCCTTCAGACCTATTGAAACTGTCATGATGCCTAAAATTATCACAGGGTAGAGGCATTGGAGTTCCCTCAGCTTAAAAGCAAATAAGTTATCCCTGCAACCTTAGAAGGATGACATGAGCTTCAAATTGGATAGCATTTTATTATTAAGGTGAAAGAGATACAGCCCAGGTGCTGTGACAAGACCTTGAATAACATTGTTTTCTTGAGGACATTGTTCACAGTGGAAGTACACCGAGTGAAACACAATTCAGTCCAGTTCCTAACTGTGAGATCTTTGGCTGGTTATTTTACCTTTTTGAGACTCTGTTTTTTTTTAGTCAAGTAATAGAAATAAAGGGCAGTAAATGAAGTAAAACAAGATATGTCAAACACCTAGAAAGGTTATGTTTTACAGAACACCTCTGTTTTTTTTAGACTATCTCTCGTTTTCCAGGAAGATTAGGGAGAAAATGAGATTTAGGGTGTACATTTGTTAGGATGAAAGAGGAAGCCAGGCACTAGGATGAAGGTCACTCTACATGAGAAGCATCTCAAAAGAACACGTCAGGATGGAAACTGATTGCTGTACAAAATGATAAGAGAGAATGGATAGCAGTAGAGACGAGAGTTAACATGAAAGTTACAAAAAATTAATTATATCACTTGGGTCTGAGTCCTGACTCTTTGCTTTCTTTTTTTGGGTGGCCTAGGATCACTTCATCCATACAAGAGAAATAATGAGAGTATTCGCTGCATAGGTAGAGTGATCAAATACTTCCATCATTTAAACAAGGACGTTGTTCAGAGTTAATTGGGACACTATTGAAACAAGAGTTTAAAAAAATGCTTTTAGGGAAACAGAAATACCCTACTTATGGGGTCAGCACTGGCATTATGCTTTGAGCAATGACTGTCATGATTTGTGATTTTCTCTACAAATATTGCTGGAATTTTTTTCTAATGGCTTTCCCTTGTTCAAGCCACTAAAACTTTCTAAGTCAGTTTGCTCATTGTAAAAGGGTGGTACAATAGCATCTGTCAAATGGAATTTTGTTATAAGTATTTAATGGCACAAGTCTGAAGTCTAGAGGATATGACAAAGTAGTAGAGTGTCTGACTAACAAGTGTAAGGCCCTGAATTCAAATGTCAAAATGAAAGGAATATAATTACATCATAGGTATTGTGAGATAATTCCTCAAGAACTAGCACATAGTAAATGCTCGATAAAATTAAATGTTATTAACTGGGAGAGAATGACGGAGGAGTGACACTGTTCCAAAGGAAATATACCCATTACCTGATTTATGTAACTGCAGCCCCTTTACATATCACCTTTACAATAAGATTTAAACATTTAAAAAATTAAATGTTATTGCTTAGATGATTGAGAATGAGACAAGAAGGATAGGAGACTTATAAATCTTCTGAATTACTCAGCCTTGGTCAGTGTGGAGCTGATATTTCCCACATTTCTTAAGTGTTCTTGACATTAAAAGAAACTTAAAAGGGAATTAATATATTTATTTATTTATTTGTATTTTTATTATATCTTGTTTGTATCTTTAATAGATTTTATCATGACATTTTCATGCATGCATATAATGTATTTTGGTCATATTTACTTAAAGGGGAATTCATATAAACTTTTACTGTAGCTAATAGTAGTGACTATAATGTAATAAAAGGAGAATTGATTTTAAAGTAAAAAAATTATTCCTGTTTCAGTCCTGGATTCATAGATAATAGCCATACTGGAGATGTAGCTTAAACAGTATTGCTGCTGCCTAGCAAACATAAATCCCCAAGATAAAACCCCAGTACCACCTACAAAAACCTCACAATTACTATCTGCAGACCTTGCAGAGGCCTATAATCTGTATTAGGCATGCTATGCTGGCTAATGAAGCACTTCCAATCTTGTTGTTATGCCTACTAGGCAAGAAAAATGAGCAATAATGTAACATGTCATCTCCTTCCAGGTCCCCAAAAGATAGTTCCTACTAACAGCATCTTTCCAACTGGTTCTGATGGCCAGGTCATGTATTCTGAGCAAATGATGCAGAGCTCTGTGGTAGGAGGTGTTTCCTTGCTGTCATGTTCATTGGCTCGCCAAACTAGTTCTCTTTTCTCTCTACCTTCTTTCATTCACTCCATGGGTCTACACCACCGTCCCCTCCCCAGACTCATTCCCATTTTCAGAATGCCAACAAAACTACTTCCTTGCAGTGCAAATATTAGCAGATCTAAAATTCACACTTCAATTATGATTAGGTCTGGATTAAGTTTGTTGTAGGTGATGAGAAGACCATTTCCCAGTTTCCATTATTAGTCAGACTATTCCTCATTCCTCTCATACTCTCTAGCATACAAATCTTGGGTACACACCACACACACACACACACACACACACACACACACACACACACACACACATTCAGAAGCCTTAAACAACAAAACAGTAATCAGGGACATAAGGGATTTCTATGTATAGATGATTATTAATAGGGTTTCTGATTAGGAAAAGGCTATGCATACATTGCACACTGTGTGCGGACCCCTGTTTTGCCTCCCTCTTTCCCCATGGGTCACTGTGACTCCAACAAGCAAAAGACATTGCTTCTATGTAATGTTAGAAAATTTCTTTCTAGGGATGCAACTCATTGACAGAGTGTTTGCTTCGCAAGCATAAGGTCCTAACTTCAATTCCCAGCACCACACAAAGAGAAAAGAAAAGAAACATCCTTTCTTTTGAATGAAGTGGTAGACCATCCTTTCTGGAAATAAATGCTATATGATCTTAGGGCTATAATTCTTAGTTTAACTGAATGAGAACAGAGATAAATAGTTATCTACGTATGTTTTGAAGTAATTTGCATTTTTCTTAAAAGTCAATTTTGCTTGTATATCATTGCGTTATAATCTAAAACCCTAGTTTTAATAGTTGGCTATCAAAGTACCCGTGAACAAAACAGAAGATTCTTTTAAATACCACACCCAAATTTTAACTCACTGTTAAAATTCACTCACTGTTCACCCAGACAACAGGAAACCAATGAGTTTCTTACAGCCCAGGCAAGACTGTAAAGCCACAACTGTGTGGCTGGCAGAAGAATAACCTGCCCCAGCAGGCCACCTTCTAGAGTGCACATTGGTTAACAGAACCTCTGGAGACAGAAAATTAGCCTGTCGGGCTGGGATGTAGATCAGTGGCAAAGCACTTGCCTAGCAAGTGCAGCATCCTGGGTTTGATCCCCAGTACCAAAAAAGAAAAGACACACACACACACACACACACACACACACACACACACACACACACACACACACACACACAGTTAAAAAAAGAAAAAGAAAATTAGCCTGTCAACCTTTCAGCACCCTGGACAGCTCATCAATGCCAAGGTGGAGCATCAGGAGCTTTAAACCCAGTGCTCTAATGGCATCTTTGGGATGAGGAACCTCTGAAGATACATTGTGGAGAAACATAAAACAACATCCTTAGTGCTCACAGGAGGTGCATTTAAACAAGCTACAGTATCTTCTTTGTCATTTAGTAAAGCCACATAGAACTTAGTACCAAGTATCCCAACCTACCATATTTTTAATCAGAATAAACAAGTGGGGGCGGGGGAGAATGAACAAATTAGAGAAGGTCTTATAAAGGTCCAGCTTTGTTGAAATATAAAAAACAATACTTCTAGAAATGGACTGCTAAGGAGTAGTGAAACTTAGGTAGAGCTTAAGTTTTGAGATAAGGGCTTTCTATTATAATACAGAATAAATATGTATGCTTAAAAAGCATTAATTTGAAGCCAGGTGCCCTTGGCTCATGCCTGTAATCCTAGCTACTCAGGAAGCTGAGATCTGAGGATCACGGTTCAAAGCCAGCTCAGGCAGGAAAGTCCGTGAAACTCTTATCTCTAATAAACCACCAGAAACTGGAAGTGGCACTGTAGCTCAAGTGGTAGAGTGCTAGCCTTGACCTGATGAGGGACAGTGCTCAGGCCCAGAGGTCAAGTCCCACGACTGACAAAAAAAGCATTAATTTGAATGCAATAAAGGCATTTAAAATTTTTGTAGAGTCAAGAAAACATTTGGGGGGATTGGGGGGTCAGGGGGAGGCTGGGAAGGGATGTGAAGGGTAAACAAAGGAGGAGGCTGCAATGCTTGATAAGAAATGTATTCATTATCTTGCCCATGTGATTGTAACCCCTCTGTACAGTATGTTCACAAAAAATAAAAATAAAAAAAAGAAAACATTTAGTTAGTGAATAGCTTTCCACACTACCTTCATTTTTTTCTTAGACACATACATGTAGGCACATGTATACACAAGCATGCACATACATTCTTGCATTTGTGAAATCACACACTGACCTCAAGAGTCTTTCTAGGTCTCTTTCATGGCTCCCTCCCTCTCTCTCTCTCTCTCCCTCTCTCCCTCTCTCTCTCTCTCTCTCCTTTTTTGTGTGTCTCTCTCTCATCTTGCTTTTGTCCCAGTTTAGTTTTCTTTTTAAATTTTATTTATTAAATTTTATTTGATTTTAAAGATGCTGTACAGGGGGTTACAGTTACATGAGTAAGGTAATGAGTACAATTAATTTTCTAACTCAAAGAATCTCTCAGCTGTACAGACAAAATCATGAAGGAAGGTAATGACACATAGATTTTGAGAATACACTCCAAGGCAATATTGCTGATAGTCAGAAGGTCATCGTAGTTGAAACTGGTGAACTGAGGCTGGAAAGAGTTTTAGAAGAACTGATTGATACCTCTGCAAGGCATGAATCTTAGCTCTGAGAATACATCGGTGGCCACGTCAGAGAAGAATCTGGCTAGTTTGAAGTTTTGATTCTCACAGGAGAGACAAATAAATGAGTCAGCGAAATAGAGAATATATTCTTGAAGCTAATACATTCCAGTAAAATATTTTTTGAATAATGGGATTAAATTACCTGAAAGGGGGGGAGTTTAGAATACCTTGAATAGAGGAGCGGGAAGGCCTTTCTAAAGAGACAACTGTTCATTCTAGGTGTCATTCATGCCAGTCACAAGAGTAATTGAAGGCAGAGGTATATTATCCATATTCTTGAGAAATCCTGTTATCCATTCATCACTGAACAAGGAAAGAAGTTCTTAAATCATGCAAGTGAATATGAATATTTTCTTGCTTAGTGGGGATGGCAAGTATGTTAAGGCAAAAGTAGCTAATGTATCAGACAAATCCCAAGACTTTAGTGGTTTAAAGTGACACAAGTTTATTTTTATTGTGAATAAAAGGCAGAGAATAAGAAAGAGTAATAGGACTGGTGAATGTGACCAAATCAAAGTGTGTTGTATGGATGGATACAATTAATATGCACTAATTAAAATTTGAAAAGTACATTGCTTTGTTCAACTGAATCTGAATCCAGTCAGCAGCAAGCAGGGGCTGGATGACTGGAGGTCGTTTGGGCCACAGTCAAATCCCCTGGCAGAGGGACATAGGACCACATGAAAGGTAGTTGGGTCATCCAAGTAACTCATCCCCTCCCTTTAGCTGCAATTCAGCCACACAGCCACACCTTGTGGCAAAGAAGAGTAGCAAAGTCTAGCTATGTGCTTAAAAGGAAAGAGAAAATGGGCTTAGTGAATGCCTGTCTGCCTATGCTAAGTCACAGTGAAGCAGAAGGAAACATGACCTTGCACTTTGAAGAAGTCATCTACATTCACAGACCAGATCACAGCCCAATGAATATGCAGTTCACTAATGTATGGAAAGCATATAAAAATTTTCAGATAATAGCAATTGGAAAAAAATCATGAGAATCATATTTTGATAAACGTTCATGCATTAAACATTTGATTGTCATGACCTTTTATGCTTGTTACGTAGGCTAAGCAATGGTATTATTTCTATTTAAGAAAAAAGAACAGAGAAGTAAAGCATTTTTAGAACTGAAACACTCTAACATATTTAATCCAAATCTATCATCTCGTAGTTGAGAAAGCCATCATCTCAATAGGCAGAGATGCAGTTTACTACAGGGCCTGTAGTCTGCAAGGGGCACAAGGGACAGTCTCTGGGAACCAGTATGTCAATTATTGTCGTAGGCCTTCAAGGGAGCCTTTGACTATGCTGCTAGAGATTGTGCATATCTAGGGGTAGTTCTCAAAAGACAAAATGCAGATGCCTAGTGAATACATGAAAAGAGGTTCAACATTTTTATCCATCAAGAAAATGCAAATCAAAATGACAGAGATTCCTTCTCATGGCTATCATCAAAAACCGAACAGTAACCAGTGATGCCAGGGATGTTGAGATAAAGGGACTCTCATACACTTCTGGTAAGAATGTAAATTAATCTAGCCACTATGGAAATCAGTAAGGAGGACCTTCAAAACACTAAGAACAGAACTAACATATGATTCAGCTATATGACTTCTGGACATACATCTAGGAATTCAAATAAGCAGACAATAGAGATAACAGTACAGTCATGTTTATATCAGCACTAGTCACAAGAGCCAAGATGGGGAATCAGGCTGGGTGCACTACAATGGATGAAGTGATCAAGAAAACATGGCATATTTTCACAATGAAGTAATATTCAGTCATAAAGAAAAATGAAATGTCATATTCAGAAAAAAATGGATAGAGCTGAGGGTCATCATTTTAAGCATAGTAAGCTGGACTGTAAAAGACAATTATTACTGGTATATATACACAATGGAATTCTATGCCTCCATCAGAAAGAATGACATTTCCCCATTTGTTAGGAAATGGAAAGGCTTGGAAAAAATTATATTAAGTGAAGTAAGCCAAGCCCAAAGAAACATAGGTCCCATGGTTTCCCTTATTTGCAATATCTAGTATATGTATGAGTCAAGCAGGAAAGGTCAGATAATGTGATGTTAGGAAAATGAACCCTTAGATATGTATTTAAATTTTTTTCTTTCATGCATTTGTTTCTAA
Source organism: Dipodomys spectabilis (assembly GCF_019054845.1). Lineage (NCBI taxonomy): Eukaryota > Metazoa > Chordata > Mammalia > Rodentia > Heteromyidae > Dipodomys > Dipodomys spectabilis. The sequence continues at coordinate 1,778,823 of NW_024871057.1, forward strand.
CGCATTTATAAGATTATTTCTTTGTTGCTTTGTATGTCCCTCCCCCACAGTATAACCCCTGCTTTCACTATATTTGATGTCAGTATAACTTGTGGAGGAGATGGGGAAAAACAAGTCGTTTAAGGATACAAGTGGACCCGTTGCAACTACGAGAAGTACAAGTTGTCATGTCAAAAACGAACTTTACAACTTTGGTGTGGAGGGGGGGGGAGGATTAAGTGGGGGGGCGGGGGGAGGCTGGGAAGGGATGTGAAGGGTAAACAAAGGAGGAGGCTGCAGTGCTTGATAAGAAATGTACTCATTATCTTGCCCATGTAATTGTATCCCCTCTGTACAGTATGTTCACAAAATTAAAATTAAAAAAGGCAATTATTACATGTCTCTTCTCATATGTAGAATCTATGAACAAAGACATAGATATAGAAGGGGTCAATTTGGGAAAGGAAATGTGTTCAGTGGGAGAGAAGAGGTGAGACAAAGAGAAGAATGTGGAGCATCTATAATAATGTAAGAAAATGCCATAACCAAATTTTTGTCTCTACCCAGTTACTATATACTAATAAAAAATTTGAAAGTACAGCTAATATAAACAGAAAATCACAATTGAAAATGAAATAATTAAACCTCAGAAAAATGCAGACATCTGATTTCTACAGAAGACTGTTATACATTTAAACATATGGACAATATCACAAAGTCAAATATAGTTTTACCATACAATTAGGTAGGTCATGTAATTGTTTGAAAATGTTATACAACTCTATTAACAAATTTTCTTGGTTTTAAGTACTTGTTTATTTTATGAATTTATTGCTGACTACAAATGCCAAAAGGAGAAGGGTTGAGAATGCAGTCAAGAATTCAATATATATTCTACAAATTGAAGAAAGGTCGGGGAAGGGTTAGGCTGGGAGGGTAGGTTGAGAACATCGAGAGGGGCGATATTGATCAAGATGCACTGCATTCATAAACTGCATGTACAATTGCTTCAAGATAATAAAATAAAAACTATCAATGCTGTTTTGTTTGAAATGAAAATTATAAAAGTCATGAAGGAAATCCTAAAACCTTCTGAAATATTAATAGGCTGAGATGAGTAATATTAACACTTAACATACATCTTTGCAACCTTTTGCATTCACAGGCATGAACAAAAGTAAACATGTATAGATACACAGATATTATGAAACTCCCTTTGTTGTTAATGTAGCTATTATATTTATTAAAATTATCATTTTAATGGTGGGCATAATATGCAGAAATACAGATGGATAGTAAATATGAGAATAAGATATCAGGCTGTAATAACAAAGTAGGGAAATAGAAAATAGAAACAGGAAGTTTAAAAAATGCTGACTTATAAGACAGGACCAAGAGACATTATTACATTTTTATACTTTTCGCTTTATGGAGAAAACCAAATGCATTGATTTTTTTTTCTTCAGCTTATAAGTTACCATTTGAAAGGCTTTTAACTGCATGTCATGACCAATCAGTGGTTAAGAAAAATATCAACTTATAGAGTACACATCAGCATTTTTCTCAGAATTGGATAGAAAATATAGACTGCATCACATACAGTTAATAATGAGGGTAAATTTTATTTTATGGATCATTTTTTATTGTATACCTGTAGAGAGATACACACACAGAAGTATTCATAATTTAAAAGCTTCTCTATTCGAGGAATAACAGAGAATATAAATACACTTCACTGGAAGATATAGAGAATGAAAGATGAGCAAGGCCCCTTTGCAGACTACCACCTCTCTGTTCAGTGTAAAATATTCACATTCCTCAAACCACATCTGGGTTGGCCTTGTTTCCCACATTCTATGCTTCCTCCTACTAGTGTTCACATGGTCTTTATGTGGTCTGTCCTTCATAGGTTCGTGAGCTTGATACCTGTCCACACTGTGGCAGTGGGAAAAGTGATAGAACTATTAAGAGGTAAAGCCTAATAGGAGATAATTGGGCCATTGTAGGTACCATCCCTGGAAGGGATTCATGTGGATCTCTTAGTTTCTGTGACAGTGTGTTGTTAGGAAAGGAGTGAATCCGATCTGTGATTCCCTCTTCTGTTGCCTGATTTGTCCTGATGAAATCTTCCTCTCCCACTTGCTCCCACAATGACCTCACCTGTCCTGTTGTAATGTAGCCCGTGCCTACACTGATGGAACCAACCAATCTTAGACTCTTGTCTTATAAACTATCCAGCTTCAGTGTTTTGTGATAGCAACACGAAACAGACCAATGAAAATGCTATGATGCTAGAACTCTCTCCTAGGCGGTGCACCTATAGATACTAGGCTGCTTCCTGGACAATTTTTTGTCTGCTCAGCAAGATCTCTTCTCTCCTGAACCCCCCACCCTCCTTCGAAGACTCTTCACTCAGAGTTCTCCACCTCCAGCCACCACTTACCCAAAAGGTGGTCATACTGACTTTTAAAGTCTTTGCCCAACCCCCTATGAGACTCTGAAAGGAAGACCTGCTTGAAGATAGATGTTCTAGGAATTGCTTGTTGACCACAGACTGCACCATAATGCTACTGCCGCCACCTGGTGGCTTGCAGGTCAGTGTCTTGTATTCCTGTATCAGTTAAGGGTTGACTACCAGCTTTGGTCAGGAAAGGTTTTGTATAATATTTTAGATGAGGAGATGAGTCTTTCCTTTCTCTGAGAGGCTCAGACTTCCTCAGAAGAGTCACTGTAAGGACTTAGCCACCAGTCCTAGTAGCAGGCAATGGATACACCTTGCAGCCCTGGCAGGGGGAGATTGGGACAAAACACACCTAATTTTGAATTTAGAATGGCCTCTGCTTTCCATCTTTAATGGCTTCTCCTGGTCCAGATTCTCGTTGGTTCTCATCATCTCTCAATCAATTAGAGCCCCTTCTCTGTTTCCTTGATTAAATTTGTGTGTGTTTGTGTGTGTTTGTGTTTGTGTGTGTGTGTGTGTGTGTGTGTGTGTTCTATATACTATTTCTAGCCCTGCATCTAGCTACTGTCTTCTTTTTAGTTTAATTTTACATAAGTAAGGTAATAGTACATTTCTTGTCAAATATTGTTACTCCCTCCCTGGTTTTCTCCCACTTTCTCTCTCCCCAGTTCCATCCAATTTGTAAAATTCATGTCCCACATAGGGTCTTGTGAGTATCACTGTTGCATTGATTCATCCTTTGTCTTTTGTCTCACCATTTTGTTATTCTCCTTCCCTTCCCCAAATCAGAAAAACATATATACAAGACACAGGGTACCAAAATCAAAAGCAGGGACAACAGAGGATAAACCAAAGGAAAAAAATGAAAGAAACACAGTACATTAAAAAAAACTTGTTTCTATATCTTGGAGTTCATTTCAATTAGTATCTTTATATATGCTCATCTGTACCTAGCTATGGAGCTATTGTGATCACCTGCTAGGACTATCCTAGGCATATACTGATTATTACAAATGAGGGAAGCCATGGAGCTTATGTTTCTTTGGGTCTGATTTTCTCCACTTACTATGATTTTTTCCAAGTCTTTCCATTTCCTTATGAATGGAGTGATGCCATTCTTTCTGATGGAAGTGTAGAATTCCATTGTGTATATATACCATATTTTTTGATCCATTCATCTACTGAGGGGTATCTGGGTTGGTTCCATATCTTAGCTATGGTAAGCAATGCTATGGTAAACAATGGTAAACATAATTGTGCTGGTAGCTTTAGTGTGACCTTGTTTAGGATAGTTTGAGTAAAGGCCCAGTAGTGAGATTAAGGAGCCTCCATACTGCTTTCCAGAGTGGTTGAACCAGTTACATTCCCACCAACAGTGTAACGATGTTCCCTTTTGGCCACATCTCCGCCAGCAGCTGTTATTATTTGTGTTCTTGATAAAGGCAATTCAAACTGGGCTGAAGTGGAACCTCAATGTACTTTTGATTGCACTTCTTTTATGGCCAGAGATGTTGAACATTTCTTTATGAGTCTATTGGCTGTTCTTGTTTCCTCTCCTGAGAAGTCCCTTTCTAGTTCTTTAACCCACTTATTAATGGAGTGGTTGTTTCTTTGAGAATTTGTTATGGGGGGGTTAATTTTTTGAGCTCTAGATATATTTTTGAGATTAGGACCTCGCCTGTATATAGCTAATAAAGGTCTTCTCCAAATCTGTGATAATTACTGCCTTCTAGCACCTAAGCTAACCATGTAAGATTCTTCGTGTTCCTTAATCCTATCAAATACTTTCACCAAGATCTTTTACTTGGAAAGATTTCCCTACTAGGAATTTTTTGTGTTGCACTTAACAAATGCTTACCTATATTCCAAGTCAACTGTCAGCTCCTCTTTGTACTTTTTGCTTATTCATAGCTGTTTACACAGAAATAACTAGTCATTTGATTTCCTGTTTGTACTTTATATGTTCATTGATTACACAGTTCAACTCAGTAACCAATAACTCTATTACAATGAATGATCCTAGATCAGGAATTGAAAATTATTGATTTCTATATCTATGTTGCAAAACACAATGACTCAGAGCAGGGGCCCAACAAATGAACGAATATAACTCAACTATGAGTATAATAAGTACTAAGTGTCAGAGATAAAAATCAAAGTATTTGTGGATGAAAATTCTAAGTTGAGTAGAAATTTAGACACTAATATATGATTTCCCACTATCCCCCAAATGCTATCCATCTATTAAATGTAAACTTGGCTGGTCTATTGAACAACTTGTTAATTCCCTCAGTGATCTATTCATTTTCTGACCTTCTAGAAAATTTCGCATTTCTATCACCTTGTTTTTTTTTCCTATTTCAATGCCTTGTAGTAAATTTCAATTATTCTGCCTGTGATTCCACAAAAGTTGACTGCAATTTTATGAAATGCACAGAGTACCATGATGAACACTGACTGAGAGTGGACGAAATTATTTCTGAATTGCTGATGGCAGGAAAAACCTGATTCTGGAGGCTGTGGAATTTGGAAGAAACGTTGAAACCAGAAGACAATTTGTACAGAAGGTCACTCATTGTCTTCAATTACTACCCCCTGCCCTATGACATGACCGCATGCCATCCAGTGGAATGAGAGCTCACGAAGCCATCTGATTTGAGTGAGAAGTTGCAGGTGACATTCTTATTGAATAATAGAGCTTCCAGCCCCCAGAAATGCTATCCTGACTACACGGCCTATTTACAAAGTGAAGACACGGGGAAGTCCTCAGTTGAAGTAAAAGGAAGAGAGGGTAAGCTAATTCAGCAAACTAAAATAGCATTGCACCCTGAGATCCAAATTGATTTCTTTTGTCTCTCATATGAGTCTGCATCCTAGCCCTGCAGTGTAGAAGCCCTGAGATCAATAAGACATGAGTTCCCTATTAAAGACAACATAAAACACATATTTTTGAGGCAGGGTGGGAGACAATGTCTGGTGCTCACAGGAGTGAAAGATTGATGGAGACTGACATAAACAAGGTCTTTTTCTGTTTCATCCACACCCTCCCTCCGTGCTATGGTCATAATACCCATCACCTGTGGTCTAAGGGGAAAGCCTGAATTGGCTTGCTGAAGAAAGAATGTAAATGTACAGTTTGTTTCTTGCAAAGGCGGTGTTTAATAATTAGGAGTGTCCCATTTGCTTTCTCCTGCTTTCATTGGATGTTCAGCTTGCCTTTGAACATATGAGCGTGGGACATTCTGCTTCCTTCATCCTTAGCTAACCTAGATTTGGACTGCTGAGCCTACCTGGCTAGGCTTTCATTGGGAAGCATCTAAAGTTAGAAACACCACTCAGCATGTGGCTCCAGCTGAGTATGTTCTTGTTGCAAGATGCATGTAACTTTAATCTCCATGTATGAAGTCCAGGAACAACTTTAATTGCTGATAAGATAACTAGGAAACAGCAGTTCTATGAGCAGATAGAAAAGTTCATCTAGTATTCCCAGCCCTCAGTACTGTGTCCAAGAAAGCATTGTTGAATGCATGATGAGATTTCATATTTGTATACATATATACGTACACACATGTATGTGTGTATCACTATATATATATAAAACAATGAATGGATAGAAAGATAAACTTGATATCTATAGGACAATGAAAGATCAAGATTAAACAATGATATTGTTAACATCGAGTAATACCCAAACCGCTGGATTTGCAGCAGATCTAATTAAAAACAAGAACTAATTAATTAAATCTTATGATAGTTATGCTCTGAAATCTCTACATGTATAATTTTTAAGTTGCACAATGTTAGAGTACTCCAGAAAACAAGGAACAGTTTTAGAGCAAACCTCTCATGTTATGGATGGAAAAAAGAAGACCAAAAGTAAGAACTAATGATGGTATGTCATACCATCATTGTAAAACCAGGACTTGGACTCATCTCTGTAATCTCAAGCCACTGCTTTGTCCTTGCATAATATTCTAAACTTCTTATATAAATACAATTGTGTAAGTATTTGTTAAAATAAAGTCTCTGCTTCTTATAAGCTTATACAAATTTCTCACTAAGAGACTTATATGCTGTGTGTTTTGTGTGTGTGTTTATTTGATTTCCATTGAAAATAGTTATGCATGCTTTATTTTGGGAAAAATAAAGCAAAAATGAAAAGGAAATAATGTAGAAATCAATCATCATCCAAGTATCCAAACTTAATCACTATTTAAAAATGACATGACTCTTTTCCACATTTTTGTAATATGCACATTTTGCATAGTTATATATATATATATATACCAATAACTGACTGTATATTTAGCTTTTGACATTTAAATTATGCCACCAAACTTTCACATTTTTTCAAATGTCTGTTACTTTATATTTTTAATCAGTTATAAATTTATCAAACAAGTATTTGCTCAAGATTGTGTACTGCCAAAAAATACAGATTAACAAAGAAATTAAGTAAATAATTACAATGGAATAAGGCAAGTATAACATACTAAAACAAGTTACAGTGACTATTTCTGGAATTTCCATGTTTTTATGTTGTAATCTGTAGGTGCCATTTTGTTTGCTGTGCAACTTTCTGTTAAAGGAATTTACCTGGTTGCAAAGACATTATTTACTTATTGAACATTTCAATCATGTATGGTTTTTAAAAGTATATGCATATGTCTATATCTATAGCATTATAGTAAATATGTTTATGCATATTTTTATGTGTTTCATAGCATAGGTGCTAAGTTTGAAGAGTGCCAATGAACATTTTAAGATTCGCGATACAGTCAGTTAAATTGCTTTATAAGAAGCTTAATGACAATTCCCAATGCCACCTACAATGTATTGGAGTGGTGCTTTGTCTTGACTAATCTCAATATAGTACAAAGAGTTCTATGGATATATCAAAAACATACACAAGGTCTTTTCAAGTGGAAGGAGTGGAAAACATCCAAACCCAAGAAACAATTGCTAATGACGCATTTTTAGGACCACAAAGTCGAGCGGATAAGTATCTAAGCAGAGAAATATTTTATAAGCACAATTTGAAAGGCTTTTCATATATTGCTTTTTGCATGGATGGAAATTTATGAAGTTATTGAACTTTTCTAAAGATTTTTTTTCTTTTCGGTCACAAAACAAACGGATTGAAGAGCCACTTAGATAAAATATCAGTGGGGGGAAATGAACAATCATAACTTGTCAGGCAGAATTATATATTTTTTAGGGGGGGGGTCCGGTCATGGGACCTGAACTCTGGGCCTGGGCGCTGTCCCTCAGCTCAAGGCTAGCACTCTACCACTTGAGCCACAGCGCCGTTTCTAGCTTTTTTCTTTTTGCTTATGTGGTGCTGAGGAATCCAACCCAGGGCCTCACGCATGCAAGGCAAGCGCTCTACCGCTGAGCCACCTTCCCAGCCCCCAGAATTATATTTTCGAGGGATAAGGGAAACTCCGTGTTTCCAGCCACATGGGATGCCCAATAAGACCTGCCTTCTTTGACCTCACTTATGTCAAGAAAGCTCCTCCTCAGGAAATGGTTGGGAATGTCACTCCGTTTGTCCTGGGCCCCTCCCTCTCCACTGACATCTGTGCTTCTCATTCATCCTCCCTGGAGCACTCACTCCCCTCGACCTCTCTGACCTTCATCTGAGACAGCTCCCCTGAAGATTCATTAGCAACAAAGAGCCCTAGGACAAAAGGCCCTAGAGAAAGAACCTTATCCATCCACAGTGGTGCCCAGGCAGCCCACGTGGTTTAAGCTGTGGCTCAGCCCCATTTTCTACATATGGTAGAAATTTCCTACGTATGTTTTGCGTGTACATTGAAAAAAGAGGCATGTAGACTTTATCTAAATTCGATCATGGACATTAACAACAGGTAAGTGAGTGTTTCTTTCTACTATGTATTTTATGGAGATACAATACACTGGTGTTGCTTAGGTCTTCTCTTAGCAAAAATTAAGTGAGCTACTAGCCATACAACGGACAAGGGTCTCATATCTAAAATATACTTGGAACTCAAAAAATTAAACCCCCCAACAACAAATCCTCAAAGAAACAACTGCCCAATAAGTAAGTGGGCGAAAGACTTAAAGAGAAACTTCTCTGAAGAAGAAAGAAGGATGGCCAATAGACACATGAAGAAATGTTCAACATCCCTAGCCATAAAAGAAATGCAAATCAAAACAACATTGAGATATCACCTCACTCCAGTTAGAACGGCAAAAATCAAGAACTCTAACAACAACAGATGCTGAAGGGGATGTGGACAGAAAGGAACCTTTCTTCATTGTTGGTGGGAATGTAAACTTGTTCAACCACTTTGGAAAGCAGTATGGAGGTTCCTCAAAAGACTTCACATAGAACTCCCCTATGACCCAGCAATCCCACTTTTGGGCATTTACCCAAATGTTTACAAACAAGACCACACTAAAGCTACCAGCACAACTATGTTTATTGCAGCATTATTTACCATAGCTAAGATATGGAACCAACCCAGATGCCCCTCAGTAGATGAATGGATCAAGAAAATGTGCTATATATACACAATGGAATTCTATGCCTCCATCAGAAAGAATGACATTTCCCCATTTGTTAGGAAATGGAAAAGTTTGGAAAAAATTATATTAAGTGAAGTAAGCCAGGCCCAAAGAAACATAGGTCCCATGGTTTCCCTTATTTGCAATATCTAGTATATGTATGAGTCAAGCGGAAAAGGTCAGATAATGTGATGTTAGGAAAACGAACCCTTAAATATGTATTTTAATGTTTTTTTTCTTTCATGCATGTGTTTCTAACACATTTATAAGATTATTTCTTTGTTGCTTTGTATGTCCCTCCCCCACAGTGTAACCCCCGCTTTCACTATATTTGATGTCAGTATAACTTGTGGAGGAGATGAGGACAAACAAGTCATTTAAGGATTCAGGTGGACCTGTTGCAACAATGAGAAGTACAAAATGTCATGTCAAAAATGAGCTTTACAATGTCGGTGTGGGGGGGGGAAGGATTGGGTGGGGGGGAGGGGGGAGGCTGGGAAGGGAGGTGAAGGGTAAACAAAGGAGGAGGCTGCAATGCTTGGTAAAAAAATGTATGCATTATCCTGCCCATGTAATTGTAACTCCTCTGTACAGTATGTTCTCAAATAAAATAAAATAAAATTTTAAAAAAAATTAAGTGAGCTAGGTGTAGCAACTCACACTTGTGATCTTAGCTACTTGGACAGCTAAGAATGGGGAGATAAAGGTTCAAGGTCAGCCTGGGGAAAAGTTCACAAGATCTCCATTTCAACAGGAAATGTATGTGTCTGCCAGCTCAGTTACAGTGAAAATATAAATAGGAGGATCGTGATGCAGAGAGATATGGACAAAAGGCAAGACCCTATCTCAAAACTGAGTATAGCTAAAGGACCAAAGGCAGGGCTTAAGTGGTAAAATACTTGCCTAGCAAGCCCTGAGTTCAAACCTCAGTACCAATAAACAAACAAAATTGATTGTTCCTCCCAAGCTACCAACAGGAATCTTCCTCATTCTGTAATGCTAAGACTAACATGGCATATGCTCAAAGTATCCTTAATCTTAACTCCTGGGAGGAGCCTGTCTCCTCTGCTGTCAGTCAGGGACGGCACTCGAACTGGTGAATAAATGGTGTTCAACAGTGAGCATGAGATCAAGGAAAGACTATGTATGGATATCTCTGGAGCTGCTGGATCCTGATAATCAGCTTCTGATTTCTCCTAAGCCTCTATTTCATCTCAGTCCACATCTGGAAAGAAATTCCTGAGCAACATCTCAGCCACCCGTTTGCAGAACTCCAAATGATAGGAGATCCTGCTGAATCTCCATGTGGAAGCTAGCCTTCAGATCGGCCTGTTTTCTAATTAGTCCTGGCTTATTCTTGCTTCTGTGTTCTCTGTGCTAGCAGCAGTGCTGCATTCAAAATGGAAAAGAAATCTCCTGATCTTTGAAAACATTAAAGGAAGCAGGAATCAAAGAACCAACATCTGAGCTAGTGCTCAGGCCAAGTATTCTACTGATCTGTCTAACTGAAGAAGGGAAGGAACACCAATATGCTGAAAGGAAAGGGCTCTGGGGAGGTATGCTACAGATCCCACAGCGAAGGCATTCCCTAAGAGGGAAGACGAGAAGCAGAAGAGGCAACCAAGGCATACAGAGGAAATACTTAAGAGTTTAAAGTTTCAGGAAAAGTACTACAGAAATAGCCCTTCCCAAATTCTCCATTCCAGGCCTCTGCAGCCCTGCCCCAGGACTGCGCTTTAACAAGCCATCTTCATGGCTAAGGGAGCCACACTCAACCACAAGGATTGGAAAGAGTGTCAGGAGTTTCAGTGGAAGAATTTGTTGCTATCATATCTACTCGTGTTTTCCTGTTCCCCTTTGCAATGGTCTGCAGAAAGGAAAAAAAAAAAAGCTAGGGCTTTACTTTGCTTCTTTCACCTTCCCAAAGACCACAATTCTCTTCTCAAAACCAAGCACTACATCTACTTTGCTTTCAGGTCTGCCAAAAGCTAATTTGCAAGCTTGGTCCAGAGCTGTAGCTCATGTGTATCTCAGATGTATAGGTTCAGAGCTATAGTTCACCGTGTCTTACAGGGACCTTCTTGCTATGGCTCTGGCCAAACTCATATTCTCTCATTCATCTCTAGGTTTCGACACAAGGTGACATGGTTGTCTCTAGTTATTCCTTTTCCTGACTCAGGGTAAAGGGATATGTTGAGATTTCCCACATTCTCCTGCCCCTGGGGTGTATAGACTGGAAGTGTAACTGTAATGGAACAATGGTGGGTGAACACTAACACCTGGCCCAGCATCAGCGTGGTGGTGGATCAGTCTTTCTCCTTATGTCTGACATGAATGAGAGTCACACCAAAATCAAAGTCAGCATGCCAGCACCTCCAATGTCCTGTGACTCTGAAAAACACTATCATAGCCAGGCAGCAGCAACAGTCCACAAAGTGGGCTTTTCTTTTAAATATGGATCCAAGCTACAAGACCCTGGGACAAGTTGCAAACTGATACCTCTGGATGACATAAGCATGCAAGCATACCCACAGGCACACATACATCTCTAGGACCATGACTGTGTGTGGAGTTCAAACCACAGCTACACAGAATAGTATCATCACCCTACATACATGGGTTCTACGTCCACAAATCAACTACCTGGGAACTAAGAATATTTGGGGAAAGAAATGCATCTGAACTAAAGATGTAGAAATTATTTATTGTTAATATTCCCTAAATAATGTGGTACAACAACTATTTGCATAACATTTATCTTGTATTAGTAAATATAAGTGATCTAGAATGATTTATGCGAGGGACTTGACTATTCACACTTTGGGGTAGCTGCAAAAGTGTGTGAAACCAAGCCCCCATGAATATCAGGGGCTGTCTCTGTGGCGTGTGTGTATGTTTGCACTTGGATATGTGTACACACCAAGGAAGGCATTCAAAAATGTGGAATCCCTAGATACAGATCAGAAATGAAGGCCAGGATTCTGAGAGCTGTGTTATCTGAACAAAGCTTTCTTCATTTAACTTTTGTCTCTCCAAACTATGTGTTGAGTATGACATGTAAGGCTTGCTGCTAGCCTTAGAGCATATATACATTTGAGCCTTAAGAAATACTAAAAAAAACAAAAAAAAAAAGCGAAGAACTCTAAATCAAATACCCCCCTCCATAACCATGGTAGGCATTGATAAAGATCTCATTAATACTCTTTCTGCTAATCTGTGAGAATTAACAAATACAACTCTATCCTGCTATGGAACACTCCCCTCCTCCAGGGCTCAACTAAAAGCTCAGAAGGAAGACTCAGGGAAGCCTAGTTAAACGTAGCTTTGAAACCAAGCCTTGGGTAGCATCTCTAATAAGTCCTCTCAGGCTTAATGGGGCTTTGCGATGATTCCCCATTCCAAACTCCTCTATATGTTTTACCATTTACTTCCTATAATTCCCTCTAGTAGATAATCAGGGTATCACATTCAAAGTCACTTAAGTTTGAACAGCTTTCCCGGTGCCCTCTGAGTGCTTAAATGTTTCATATGTGCTATGCCTGTGCAGCTCTGAGAACTCACTGCTCCAGTATTGGTTGGCAAAGACTCAAATGCAAAAAAGGCTCTTTCCCCTTGGGGAGGTTCTCCTAAGGAAATTCAAACATTGCCCTCAGGGACCAACACGGTGACCAAACGTGCCCTCCTCTCTGCCTTTGTAACATCACAAACCTTGCCCCCCACCCCCGAGGAGTTTTCTGTGACTAGAAAGGATTTATCCCATAGTTGACTGAAACATATTCTTAGGGTTTTCCTTTGTAGCTAAAGAAATTCAGTACAACTTCTGGTGGTGCTGGATTCAATCCTGCCCTCTGAGAAGGCCTGGGGAAGGTTCTAGGTGACTAGTGAGCTTCCAGAAAGCTTCTTCACCCAGACTCAGTGCCTCTGAGGGAGGTGTGGGAATGCAAGGATTGCTAGAAGGAGATTTCACAGCTGGAGGACCCAGGGGAAAATCCACGGGATCATCTGTGCATTTGGTCCAAGAGCGCAATGCCGTCGTGGTCGGCGGTGGCTTGAACACATGACTGCTTTGTGCTGCAGGAAGGGGGGATGAACAGCTCTCAGATGCGCTCTTGACTGTGAGCTGCAGTACTCTCCATGGCTCCTGGCTTTCACTCTGCCAGTCTGAGGAGAGGTAAGACTAACCCCAGATCCTCATGTAGTTGCTTTCCTCTAGGACTGCTCTCACTCTCACGTGCTGGATAGTCTGGCACAAAATATTCTCAGGGTTCTGAAGACTGGAAATCCAAATCCAAGGTGTCAACGGGGCTGTGTCTTCAAGGGGGTTGTGCTTCAGAGCACTGTTTAGGTCTCTCCCCCACCTTCTAGTGAGCCTTAGTGTTCCTGACCACCTTCCACAGCCCACTAAAAAGTCTGTACCTTACTATGTCCACAATAGCACGGCAGTCTCTTTCAATGTGGCAGCATCGGCCAGACCTCTACCTCCGTTGTCACGTTGTCCCTATTTTGCCTCCATGTCTATATGGTCCCTCCTTCCTCCTATAAAAGGCCATGCGAATCCAGCATGACTTTATCTCAACTAGCTACTTTTGCAACAAACCTATCTGCAAGTAAGCTCACATTCTGAAGATTCAGGGGATTTTGTGGGAGGGCGCTGTTAAATCCGTGGCCCCTGGCTTTGAACTCACGGCTCTTGGTGGGTGCTGATTGTGCCAGGAGCTCTCCCCACAAAGTCAGGACTCTGTCCCACTTCCTTTCTTGGCTCTCTCTCTCTAAGTTGTTTTCTGCCATTGCAGACCCTGCCATCGCCCTTTGAAGAGGCAAGACTTTGCCTTGACCACCAAAACACATGCAATCTTGGTGTGCAATTCAAAGCAGACCTATGATTAAACAATGAACCAAATCTGTAGGTGAATGTCAGACTCTTCTAACCCAAATGATGAAATGGATGAAGTTTATTCTCAGAATGCCTGGAGTTAGGTGCTCCTTTCTATCCCATGAGTCCCAGAACTTTCAGACACATTTGGATGGTGTTCAGTCCTTCTTCTGTTACTCTGGCCTCCTCCTTTCAAAGTGTCCTGCAGGATGCAGGGAGGAGACGAAAGTTATTTGACACATTATACCACACCAGAACCTTTAACAGAGAGTCTTGAAACCACAACCCCATAAGGCAATTGATCTTGACAATTTAGTTCATGCTAGAGATATGAGATTTGGATAAGGAGTCTCTGCCTCCAATCCTGGTCCAGTCTCTCTGCATACCACCAAGGCCAGCTCAGCTTTGGAGCATGCATGGCTCAGGTGCACTCATTGCGTTTTTGGTCTGCTGTCCTGCCTACACATCTATTTGTCCAAACTAACTTTTTCTACTTATTTCTACTTCATGCTACCTTGTAACAGCTCCCTCATCTGACCTTCCATTCCTGTATCTCATCTCCCCTTTATTTCCCAAGCCCTTGGGAAACATTCATTTCATCTGCTTTTTAGGATCTAAAACTGCCTATTGGCTATTTCTACCTTGCATTCCCTAGGACAGCATTTTTTAATTCAATTCATCAGGAGCAAGGTCAATATATTTGGGATATCTGACCTTTAAAAATCACTTTAGAGAGTGAGTTGCTTTTTTTCTCCCTCAGAGATTTCATGATGTATGGCTCATTGTTTTTATTCACTGTTCCTTCCGATCAATTCACCTACAAGAACCGGTGATGGAAAATTTCAAGAATTATAGTTTTTTAGGAGCCACTGAACAAAAAGTCAGTAAAGCAGGCCAGAGACCCTCTCTCTCAAATCCATTTCTATAGTATTTCACTCAGTAGGACCTGGTTTGCTCTTTCCTAGCCTGCTTCCAAGGCTTTTGTCCTAAACAATGGAAAAACCATATAGGTGAGCCCCAAGTTGGAGAAGAAGATACAAGATTTTCCTCCAAGAACCAACCTGCAGCTGTGTGTACGTGGCACAGAAGCTCTCAGCTCTGCTAAAACAATGATGTAATTCTGAGCTGGGTTCTGGAGCCCTTCACAGTCTAGTCCAACACAGCTGCACTCTTGCAAGGCATGTACACAAGGTAGCTTTACAGGGCCTTCCACATTCAAGAGGAAAGCCTGGGTGCCTCTGCTATTCTCTCTGATAAGTGACTGAGCAAAATTGTTTTCATCCCTTTCAAGCATGCTTGGTCTGGTACTCTTCCATACATCTAAAGAAGACAAAGTTCTGGAATGTGTTTTTCTCAGCTGGATAACTCTTTAATCTTACTATCTGGTGCTGCTTTTACAAGAGAGGGATGGAGGAATACCACAAGCCAGGATATCATAAAGACACTTGCACATCCATGTTCATTGCCACACTATTCACAACAGCCAAGATACGGAAACAGCCCAGATGCCCTGCAATAGATGATTGGATCGGAAAAAAAAAAGTGGTACGTATACACAACAGAATTTACACAGCTGTAAAAAAGAATCACATTATGTCATTTGCAGGGAAATGTATGGACCTGCAACAAATCACGCTAAGTGAGGCAAGCCAAGGCTTGGGGAGGCAAAGGATGCATGTTTGCTCTCATATGCAGAATACACTGGAGCTGGGAGCCCGTGGTTCACGCCTGTCATCCTAGCTACTCAGGAGGCTGAGATCCGAGGATCACAGTTCAAAGCCAGCCCAGGCAGGAAAAGTCCATGAAACTCTTATCTCCAATAAACCACCAAAAAACAGGAAGTGGCGCTGTGGCTCAAGTGGTAGAGCACTCTCCTTGAGCTGAAGAGCTGAGGGACAGAGCCCAGGCCCAGAGTTCAAGCCCCACGACCAACCAAATAAAGAAGAAAATAAGTAAATACAATAAAATACACTGGGACATGATAAATTATACAGGACTCTAGGCATACACAGTGAGATCAAAAGAGGATACTCCTAGGATAGGAACAAAAATATGCAATGCCTATGTACTTCTTTATACTTATGTAAAATTTTATATATGTACATATATATATATATATATATATATATATAGAGAGAGAGAGAGAGAGAGAGAGAGAGAGAAATTCCAAGATACAGAAAGAAGTTTCTTTTATGATGTTTTTGTTTTCTTTTCTTTCTGTATGGTGTATTCACGTGTCTATCTTTGGGATTGTGGGGGGCATAAAATTGAAGGAGAAAGAGTGGAAAGGGCAGCAATGACTGTGTTGAATGTGAACTATATAACTTGTGCATGGAGACAGGCAGGAGGGACTAGGGGAAGGTGAGGGAAAGGACAGCACTGTATGAAAGGAAAGTACTCATCACCTGACGTACATAACGGCAGTCGCTCTGTACCTCACCTTTATAATAAAAACAAATTTAAACAAAAAAGAAGGATGCAGAATGTTACATCCATCCTGATTTTTAAGGACAACAGGGCCACACGTCGGCCACTCATCGGTTCTGACACTTCCCAGGCATGCCATTGTTGAAAACTTGGGTTCTCACCCACTTGCTACAGAGGACTCCCTTCTTTGATATAGCTGCTTAAGGTAGAATGAATACAGAATTTATCCTCCCCACCAGGACACTTGAGAGTAAAAAAGGCTAATTATAACACTAGAAACACAAGCATTCACTAGAACTGTACCAGGAAAACAGGGACACTCAACGCTAGATTCATTGGGACATTCAAACGCCAAAACCCCAAGCACTTGAATTAGAGACTAAAGAGTAAGGTGACCTGGTCCCAGAACACCTTTTCCATCATGCTTCCTGTTTTAAGGGCAAGACTTCTCCATTTGGAATCCTAACCAGCTGACATGGGAAATCACTCAGCATCAAAGAGCAACATGAGAACACCATATGCCCCTGTTGATAGCCAAAGACTGGCAACAGGGTGCAAAGAACTTAGGACTTAATCTGGATTTGAGTAACTAGAGACATGAAGATGTAATGATATAAAGAAGAAAAAAGTCCAGGGATACTTAATAATCTAGGAGAAAAAAATGAAGCACAAACCCAGCCTTACACGGGAAAGAACTTACTGAACATAGAAAAGCAGGCCAATCTATGAGGTGCCTACACATGAGACAAACACAGTAGAAAAGAATAAAAATTATGTGTTCTGGGTCATACAGACATTAAATACTAACTCCACACTTCCTCGGCTATGACTCCTGTAGGACTGTGTGCCTAGGTTTCCTCAGTCTTTATAGTGGAAATAGTGAGCGTAATCTTTTTATTAAAGGTTGTTGTGTTGGTTTTATGACTAATATATACAATGTACTTGGAGTTGTTAGAGGTAATTGGGAATCATTAAAGATTCTCTGAAGGTAAATAGCTAAAGGAAAGTACTCAAGGAAGATAATCATTGTTGCAGGTTTGGATGGATAGAGAAGAAGCAGAGTGAGAAGAAAGGAAATGGCTAAGAGGCTGTTACACCATGTATAGGATATTATGCAATAGAGTCAATGTTGAGGCTGTACTAGTTATATAGATTAAACCAGGTCTTACCTGGAAGTAGAATAATGGGACTGTGTTTGGTATTTGCTAAGGGAAGGAATTCAAAGGCAGAGCTATATTCTATATACTATAGAATATTTAACCTAGTTTGCCCTTCTTGTCAGAAAACTTGGCCTTCCAAACCATTGTACCAAGGAAATTAATGAGCTTGCAAGCCTAAGAAGAGAATGGAAAGTACTGTGAACTGATTTTTGTGTTGAAATCCTAAAACTCCAAATTCACAATATTAACAAATAGTGCCTTTTAGAGCTGACTGAGTAGCTCAAGAAGTAAAGACCCTTCAAAGTAAGTAAAAAACTTGACTTCAAATCTCAAAACCACCAAAAAGAGAGGGAAGAGAGAGACAGAGACAGAGACAGACAGACAGACAGAGAGAGAGAGAGAGAGAGAGAGAGAGAGAGAGAGAGAAACAGGGCCCATAAAAGTTGATTAGGTAATTATAGCAAAGGATTCTGAAATGGGATTAGGGCCCTTATATAAAAGAGACTTCAGAAAGTTCCTTTGTCATTCCATCATGTGAAGACATAGAAAGAATACAATATCTATGAATCAGAGTTCAAGCCCTTGTCAGACATCAAACCTGCTAGCTACTTTATCATGGGTGTTTCAGTCTCCAGAACTGTGAGCAATAAATTTCGATTGTTTATGAACTATCCAGTCTACCCTAGTTTGATATAAACAACTAAACTGACAGATACAGTCAAATACTGGCGATGCCTGTATGCTTTGGAGTAAGGTGCTCAACTGGAGGGAATGCCTTCAGATGGCGATTGGAAGGCATAGAAATTGGCCATCCAGAACCAAAAGCTAAGTTTCTGGAAACCCTTTCAGATGAATGTTTCTCTAATAAATATCCATGTGTATCGTTTTCAAGCAGAGAAAGAAGAGTGACAAGGAGAAGAAATTGTTGGAGTGAACTTGTGTCTACCACTCCATCTTTCTCAGGGCTCTCGCTCCATCCATGATGAATATATTGTACCTTGCTTCTGGACCATGCCTTTCAAGTTCTCCTTTTTCCCCTCTGTATTTACTTAGGAGATATATCTTTATATTTGAGGGTTAATTAAGTTACTGTCTCTTCAAGAAAGCTTTCCATTGTAGACAGGCTATTCTTCGCTTGTCCTCATCCCACATCTGTTTTCTGATCTTTTGCCCTGGTCTATGCCCTGGTGGCAGGCCTCTGGAGAATGCCTTTGATCATTGACTTTCATTTGGATCTTGCCCCAATGGAAGGTAGTGACAGGAGATTGGATGGTAGCAGTCAGAATGAGGCTGGTGTGTTTATTGCTTATTTCTTCCCTCCTTTAGCCTTTCATATATGGCACTAGCTGTATCTCTCCAGGCTGCACTCATCACTGATAGCACCTAGTCTCTGTTTCTAGTTCTTATGAGCTCTGATAATACCATTTTCCTTTCTCGACCTTTAAGCTTTTAACATATTACCATGATCTCTGGACAATTTGTGCTTGAGCACTCAGAGAACCAAAGAAAGGAAGAAAGAAAGACAGGAGGAAGGAAAGAAGGAAGGAAGGAAGGAAGGGAGGGAGGGAGGGAGGGAGGGAGGGAGGGAGGAAGGAAGGAAGGGAAAGAAAGAAAGAAGAAAGAGAGAGAGGGAGGGAGGGAAAGGAAGGAAGGAAGGAAGGAAGGAAGGAAGGAAGGAAGGAAGGAAGGAAGGAAGGAAGGAAGGAAGGAAGGAAGGAAGGAAGGGAGGGAGGGAGGGAGGGAGGGAGGGAGGGAGGGAGGGAGGGAGGGAGAGAAACAGATCATTCAGTTGGACCATATCCTATCAACTTTGATATAAACTGTTATTCTGCAGAGACCCTAAACTCAGATTCCCCTTTTTGTACCCTCCTTTTTGTTATTGTAGCAACACCCTCCATTTATACAATCATGGTAGTTAAGACAAGGTATTATTATGGATAGTTTACTTGTCCATCTCATTTCTAGATTATTAGCTCTTTAAAGACAATTTTTATTACTATGTCTAGCACAAGACATTTGAAAAATATTCACATCTACTCATTCTGTCTTACAATTTCTGAATTAATGCTGAACGCCTTTCTTATAAACAGCTACAGGGGGAAAGTAGTGATATAACAAAAATTCAATAACTCTAATACAAATATAAAATTGCATATATTTTTATATTGCAAAGTGTTTTCACATCTGTAGGCTTGTCACGATCATTTTATTTTTAAAACACTACATGCAGCTAAATAATAAAATCAGTTGTTGAGAAGTCTGTAAGTTAATGAAGTTCAGTGTTCAAGGGATGCTCCCAAATACTAGCCCTTGGGTTCAAATGCTGTTGTCCTTCTATCCAGTTCTAGAACTTCTCATAGTATCTAAACTCTCTTTGCTGTTAGCTCACTAAATAAATTGATATGTGTAAAGCTCTAGAATGAGGTCACACACACATACTGTATGTGTATATACATACATATACTGTATATATGTATATATATATGATATATATGGATACATATTGTATATATGCATATATAGAGAGGGAGAATGAGAGTAAATGACCACTGAACTCTACTTTCTTATTCTTATTTTGATACTCTCATAAATGTGTCCAAGGAAATTCTTCTCAGCTTTTCAACATGAATAGGTTTTTATTTCTTTTCATCACAGGAAGGAAAACAATGAATGTTCTCCAACCAAGAAGACTTGAGTTAAAGTCTTATAAACACTACAATCCCTAGAGTTCATGTTTTCTCCACACTTCACTATCAGGCAAATATTCATTCAACTAACATTATGAAGTCCATCCTTTATGATTGGCCTTTTAACATGTGTTTTGTCTTCTCCATTGTAAGCAACACAAAGGTAAGGTGATATATGGCAGAAGACTGTTCCAAGTTTCAGGGTCTTCCTTTTAGTAGACATAAGTAAGCCAGGTAACTTTTCTCATAGTGTCTTCCTCTGGGGGTGGGGAAAAGCTTATAAGAATAATATCTTTCCATTAGTTTGAGGTAAAGATTGATTTGGTGTACAGATGGCATATATAGCAATCCAAAAGCAGCGTTCAGGTCTTCTTCTTCCTAATTGAGAAGACCAAATAAAGGAAGAGGCCGGGATCACATGGCCCTACAGAGTCCTGTGCCATTTACCTCAATCAACACAAGTTCCAGAACATTCTCATAGTGAATATGCCATGTCTCAACTTCCTTGTCTCTGCCTCTTGAAAAGAGAAAGAGCAAAAGAAAGAAATCTAGACAAACTTTGATCACTTTAGCTCCCAGATTGTAGCCCATTGCCTGTCACCTTCCTGAAATTCTTAACACTTCATCAAAGAAAGTGCAGAGAACTGAACAGTGGAGAGTGTGTGTGTGTGTGTGTGTGTGTGTGTGTGTGTGGTATCAGTTCATAACCATATCCACACATGTCCACTGTGGTAAGCTGGGCCAAACAGAATGAGGAGAAGGTGCATTGTGGGATGATCATCAAGGAATAGAGACCCTAAGTAAGTTAAAGTGGGGGTCCATGTTGAATAAATCTATGCAAGATGTTGAGCCTGACTCCGCTGAAAGGGGAGCTGTGCAGGAGTTCAACTTAGTATGAGATATTGGAGCCTTAGAGGGAAAGATGGACAAATGAAAAGCATATGCTACATGAAAGCATGTATTAAGAAGACCATAGCCCATTTTTATGATACTTAAATATTAACCTGAGGGCATTTTAAAGAAACCCAAAGTGAAGGGCATGCTACAAGACAAACAGGATGCTGGTGATCTCAATGGCAATCAGGGAAGAAAGAGGAACTATTTAAGGTAGAAAAACACTAAAGCAACACACATATGTGCATGGCACACCCTCCTGTCACAGATGCACAGCTGCAGCAACTGCAGTGAATCTGAGGATTAAGTGATGATTGAGCTCCAGAACAATGCTCATGTGTGTTAAGAGTAATACATCCATGTCTGTAGAAACCCTAACTAAAGAATTTAGAAGTAGAAGGGCATAAATCCACAACTTCTCTAACGCGATTCAACAAAAGCTAATTCTTGTTATTGCATTTGCAACATTTCTGTACATTTGAGATCATTTCAAAGCTTAAGAAATGTATGTTAAAAAATAATCAATATCTACAACTATAGTCACAAATTCTATCCCTGAGTAGTGTTTTTTTTTCCCTCTTCACGATCACAGTATATCTTAAAGGGTTGATTCCCTTCTTTTATTCTACAGTGCTGGCATCTGCTGATGCTGTGTTTTTAATTTTACACCCTGTGCAGACTATTTTAAATCAGAGAAGAAGGCCAAGAAAACAAAGTAGGAGTGAAATAATACACTTCAGTGCTCTTTATGGATTCCAAGGGCCCTGAAAATGCAAACACTTATTATGGTGACCTCCCCCAACTTTGCCCATAACTGAAGGTGTCATGGCTACTTAAGAATCTGGCTCAGTAATTGCTACCATAAACTATGTACTTCAGCCTCGCCAGGAAATAGTTGGCTCTGGCTGCCAGAAAGATTCACAGGAACACTCACCAGGCACCATCTGTGGATCAGTCTCTAGACAAATGTCCCATATTAGGGCAGAAATCTCGATCCTCTGAAAACAACTACTAAGCTGTTGTCTCCAAAGTGACCAGGAATCTGTGGCACAAAGACTGGCCTTAGATTAGATGCAAACACCAAACATCTCATAATCCATCCCCTCTCCTAAACCTTTTGAGCTTCTGTAGCTAAATGCCAAAGATCAGTCTGCTTATGAACAACAGAAATATATTGCTCATAGTTATGGAGGTTTGAAGCTCAAGATCAAGGCATCAGGAGACAGTGTTTGATGAGGGCCTATTGCTCATGTACAGCAGTACCTTCTTACTGTGCTCTCACATCACAGAATGGGTGAGGGCTTTCTCTCTGTGGCCTCTTGAAGTCTCCTTAAGAACACTAACTTCATTCTATCTGTGTGGGCTCAGCAGCTATGACCTAATTGTTTCCCAAAGTCTCCAACTCCTAATATCATCACCTGAAGGACTAGGACTTCAGCATGTAAATTTGAAAGGAACACAAATGTTCAGAATATCATACTCTAAATGTATTTCTTTTTATCTGTAGAGAAACGTGATGATCCTCAGCTTCTGTTGCTTCAATAACAAGGTCAGAGAAAGGTACAAGAGGAGGCAGAGCAGAACTTTGTGGCTTGGAACCTTTTTAACAGAAGAACAATTTGGCTTCAGTATTCAGAAGACAATCTGGAAATGACAGAAATGGAGCACTTAAATGAAACATCTTTAAGTCATTCCCTTAAGCACAGTCTTTGGGCTCATTGTTAGTTACTTCAACTTGAATTAAATAACAAATAAAATATGATCTTGAGTTTCTGCTCTTGATATGCCCAGTCTGAAGCCACAGGGGATTCACAGATATCCGAAGAGAGCACTTGGAACAGACAGGTTATTGTTATGGAGTCGAACAGAAATGGGCTCATATCCCAGCGCTATCAATAACCTATCAAATTAAGCAATATCTTAATCCTCATGAATATATATTTCTCCAACTATAAAACTTGGATTCCACTATATACTTATATACTATATACTTAGTATATAATAAGTATATAGTATATATAAGTATATAGTATATAGTATATAGTATATACTATATACTTAGTATATAGATTTGCAGTATATAGAGTTGACATCAAATAAAACACTTGACAGAACAACTGAATTAGAAGGGGCATTCAGCATTAGGGGCTATTATTATTACTGCTATTATATTCCTTTGTTAAGACTAGGGAAAGCTTGCTGTGGTAACAAACTGCTAACTCTGTCTTAATTTCATAAAGGCTTATATCTCCTTCATTCTACATGTGATGAGAATGAGGCCTCCTTCTCCTATGATGTAGTTGTGCCACCTGGGATATAGTCTCCAAAGTTGTTGTAGCAGAGAAAGACATTGTAGGCCTCCTCAGTGTACCTGTGTTAAAAGACACCAACCAGGTGCAGCCTCCCAAGGAAAGAGGAAAAGGTAAGTGGACCCACAGCTTCCAAAGTAAGCAAAATCAGGATTCATGACACAATGAAACCAATAAACCAAAAAAAAAAATCTACTGACTTAAGGACCTTAAGTATCAGAGCAAAGACCTAAGTTTATAAAAAGCCATGGAAGACAGATGAGAATCAAAATCACCAAAACAGAGAGAGTCTGGTCTGGGTGCACAGAAGACAGCATTCTTCAGGATAGGAGCAAGAGGATTTCATGGCCGAAAAAGTATCTGAGTTCCATGCTGAAAAAAACCTATGTAGGAATAGAATATAGAATCAAGGACAGGAGGGCACTCCAAAATGTAAAATGGGTGCAATCTAGACCTTCCCTTACCCAGTCACACAACTCACAATGTTTCTAAGTGGAACTTAATTTTTCGGTAGAAATCAGCAATGTCCACACAATTTCATCAACCACTAGCAAGAGGTGAGGAGAGGTGAAATGATGCTGACCGAGCTAACAGACTGGGTTGAAGACAGTATGAAGCAAGCTGCTCTCACATGCTATCATGGCGTCTCTTGTGGTCAGGAGATAACTGGGGAGTTCTGTATGTTATCTGTGATTTGGCAAATAATTCATTTTGGATTCATCTGCCTCCCTTTCTGACTTATTTACCACACATGAAGACTACTTATCGGTATTCACTTGGCTGACAGTTTGCTCTAGATGTCCCAAAAGAGCTTCACCGAGATGTCTATCACTCTCGCAGGAACGGACAGGAGAGCTGAGCTCGGCTCGGACTGCCACCCTGGGTGGAGTGCCCATTTTGACCTTTCTAGCGTGACTACCTGGAGGTAATCAGACTCTTAGGTGGTGGCTTAGGACGCTGAGAACCAGGTTTAACTCCCATGAGCCAATTGAAGGTTGCACGGTCTTTCCTGACTTATGAGTCTTGGAAGTTCTACCACATCAATTCGCTGTGCCCTCTGGGTTAGAGCAAACCACTGCATTTAGCTCAGAATCAAGGGGATCCTACTTAGACCCTGTTGATGAAAAGAGTCAAAATTGTGCAGCCATCTTTAATCAGCCACATGCACTTCACTTTTTAAAATGTTTGGGGTTTAGGAGTTCAAACTCAAGACCTCCCATTTGCTAGGCCAGTGCTCTTGTGCTTGAGCCATGACTCCACATAAGCTTTTAAATGCTTGGAAATAGAGAGATATTTTTAAAGCTACAATACAACATGATTCCTGAGCCTTCCCTCGTTATAGTGCATTGTGCTAGGAAAGAGGATAACATTGCTATGTCCCATTGAAGCATCCTGGGAGATAATAGTATGTGCAGATGCTCCACTGCCACCAAGCATACCATCACGGTTCCAAACAGCAGTGTAGATCCAGTCAAGTCACATGTTATCTCTACAGTGCAGAGGAAAACCTCTTCCTGCCATGACTGTATCAATAGAAGATGAATCCAATAGATGGTGAAAGCCTTGAAAAATATGGAATGCTATAACTAGGTTCTGCATTAGGCCCAGTCATGCAATCTGTTCCTGGGAAACCAGTTGTCTGCTTGGGAAAATAAAAATTTGCTGGTGCATACGTGCGCACGTGCACGTGCATGTGCATGCACACAGACATAGACACACACACACAGTGTGTTCACATCATGTGAACAAGAATGGGCTACAAGGCTCCGATTATAAACATGGCAGGAAGGAGATGAGCCCCGTATGAACCATGGGGGAAAGATTGTCACTGTATCAGATTGCAAAGGGATGACAGATTTGCAGCAGCAGAGGAACTCTGAGTCGGCCTTCTTAACATGCTCACACATGCTGTTATGTGGGTTCAGGATGATGCTACATTTGTGACTAGCTTAGCTAGGCTAAGGGTTCCCCCGGGCTGTGCCCATTGCTCTGCTCATCATTACCTAATTATCATCATACCCAGCAACATCACAAAAAGTGTGCCGTGGCTGCATGCTGCCTTCCTGCTTCAGGACTCCATGCCCCCTTGGCTTTGCTGCATTTGCAGCAGGCTTCACCCAGCAAGCTCTGGAACCTCTCCTCCAGTCTTCTTTTTGATCTCTCACAGCTGCTTCTGAGTGACAGCTTCTAGTGATATCGTCACCTTTGTCTAGCACTGGAGGATCTCAGTGCTTGGGAACCAGCTGCTAAGAGAGTTTTGCTGCGGCTGCCTGGTGGCCAAGTCCCCCCAGAAGGCTCTGGATTGGGCTAGAAGCCATTTGACTCTGTTTTAAAAGGAATACAGGGAAAGGCAAGTGACTGAGGGTCACCGCTTCAGGTTCTTCTACAAGGTTATCTCAGTCCATGGCAACTGGAAGTGCACATCGCAGTTTCTTAGAGGACCTGTGTTCATGAACCAGGCAGAAACTCCCAATTTGCCATCCGAGATGAAGTAACAAATACTCTGAGAGGAAGCAAAGTGTCTCTCAAGTTGCACAACTGCAAGTGGGAGAAATGAGAGCCCAGAACCTAATCCTTGCTCTGCTCACTATGGTGAGTTTTTGTTCTGTTCTTAGCCATCTCCGCCAAGTTTGAACTCCATGTTGAATACAGCCTTCCCCTTAAGTGTCCTATTATTCTGCACCATATTTCTCACCAGTCCTCATCTCAAATGCATTTAATATGCCAGCCCATCCATGCTGAGCCAGGCACTGACAGGGTCCCTATGAAGACTGGCACATTCTCTCGAGGTTTCTTCTCTTCTTACACTGAGGCTGCCTTCTGTGTGCACTTGGTGAGGGCATGCTGGGCTGATCACCTTAAGTCTTCCTGGAGAGCCATGTACCTTTGACCCTGAGGTGTTCCTTCGAAGAGGACACAAGTGTATTTCTGACAGCCACCACAAGTGAGTTACTCCTGGTGGCTTCTGATACCCACAATCCATCTGTATCTTTTTTGGATACCATCTACTTGAACGTTTTCAAAGCAAACCTTCCACCTGCTTGAACATCACCACCATGCTCTTTACCACTGACTAGGGGGGTCTCTCTATGTAGGTGCGGGTTATTCTCTGACATTTAGTTGCATGTCTGAAGATTTCTCCTTATGGTCTGAACTCATGTTGAAGTTGGATCCTCATTGTGAAGTCTTAAGACGCGCTTTAAGGCAAGAAATACTTTCAAGGTTGAAAGAGGCTTTAAGAAGGATTAATAGTTTCCTCATAGTTCCCAGAAGACTGAAATGGTTACCTGAAGAATGAGCTGTGACAACATTAATCTGCACTTCCTCTCCATCTCTCTGTGTTGTTCTGCACACATTCACTTCCTTTTTTCATTTTACCTCCCAGAACCGAACCTTGGCACCTTGCTTTGGGACCTCCATGACTGTGAGGTTTTTATTCTTTATAAACTTCCTAGCCTCAGGTATTCTGTGACCACAACACAAAATAGACTGAGCAACTGGCTAAGTTGTTGTCTCTTCCTAGCATGATGGAATTGAAGTTTCAGACTAATGCCATTTTCCTGCCTGCCCAACGTATTGATTGCTATCCAATCAGTGGATGAAAATTGGAGACAAAGTTACTACCATTTTATTATCTAAGAGTGGTCATACAGTAAAAAAAAAAAAAAAAAATAGCAAAGAATGAGCTAAGCAAAGAATGAGGAAGGAGCAGAGTTCCACAATCAGCCCAAGCTAAAGTGAGTCTTGAGGTGGGGATACTTGGATGGTACCTTGAATTACTTTTTCTCTTTTGAATTTGTTTCTTTAGCTATAAAATGATGGGTTCATCTGTAACTATGTGGCATGGTTTTTATGCATAGTAATGGTAACAGATGGTAATTATTGCCTTGTAGAATAAGCATTCACCTGATGGACTACAGACTTATGAAGCATTATGTCTGATAGACAAGTACCTATTTGGAAGCATAGCAGGGACCATGGAAGGAGATCTCAAGGCCCAGCCCCAAGTCAACAGCAATTGCCAACTGATCCAACAACAGTTTTTCCCAGTTCCAACCCAGATTTCTCCCCTCCAAGTTCCTCAAGGATTCTCTCCTCACCTGTCCTCACTGGAATTCAGCAAAGAGAATGCCATCGTCCTCATTTTACAAGTGCCAGCAGAATCATCCCAAGTAACTAACTGGAGGCAGACTTGCCCAAGTTCAATGCTGCCATGAACAGAAAGAACCAACCAGTGAAAGTCCTGAATGGCAGAATTCCTCCCAAACAGAGTCACTTCACCTAGCCTCCGACCCCCTCATTGATGCCATACCATAGGAACTGCAAAAGTGAGTCCAGCCCAGTCACATGCCCAACTCAGTGAGATCTTTGGCTGTGTTTGTCTCTCAACAATGAAGGTCAGAGCTAGAGTCCCATCTCCTGTAGTAGCCGGCACAGTACTGACACTCCCTGGGTATTTACTGGAATGAACCTGAATTAAGATTCTGCATCTCAGGTCTTGGGGTTGGAGAAGCATTGAGGCTTCCAGATCTCAGCTCTTCAGTGGAGACTCAGCTCCATCTTCAGAGTTCCTTAGGCACAGGGAAGTGGAAGCTTCCTCTCAATGCTTATTAACTTCAGTACATCTAATTATCTTCTGTTCAGTTGGGTAAGTTTGAATCGCCTGACCTCCCTCCATCACTTTCAGGGTTTTAAACGATTGACAGCTCCAATTAGCTCTAATTAGAAAGGATTAAACCCATCCATCAGGCGAGTTTTATAGATACAGCTTATGTGTCTTATATCTTCACTGAGTTGGGGAGGCACCCCCACAGCATCTCTCTAGGTTTTCTGCTCTCCTTTTATCTTTAAAAGGGACCCAAGAGACCCAGGCCGAGGGAGTGGCAGATAAAGTACCTCTTGCTCATTGGCTGGGCCAATGCAGTGAGGTGAGTTTGGCAACTGATAACAGAAGAAGAAAAAAAAAAGAAGAAGAAGCTGAATCCTAACTACCAAACAATTCAAGAAATGTGTGGGGAAAAGAAAAAAAGAAAGAAAGAAACAAGGTGGAAGCTGTAATCCCTATTGCAGAGATTCGCTCGGAACTCAAGCATAATGAATCTGGCTCCAGTGCATTATTCTGCTTTTGTTTACCTAAGTTTGACAATGCATATTTATGCAAATCAACAGTGGGCCTGTGTTGGCTGTTCATTAATTAGCATACGAGTCCTCCAGTGTTAGCCTGGCTTCCCTTAATTTGATAAGTGGTGATTTTCCCCCTTCGAAGTTTTTAATGTGGGTCTTTAGATTCCACCTAAGTGGAAGGGCCTGAGAGACTGGCCTCCCACAGGGAACCAGGGCACCCCTGAAAAGAAACCAAGGCATTCAGGCCACAGGTCTGGGAGCGCCTTAGAAACAAGAGCTGGGAGGTCTATGGAGAGATCCTGAAAGCTGGTTTTGCAGCCAGGATTAAGGTCCTGCCTCGTATTTAGTGTTTGGAAAGACAGCTGCTCATTTAGCTAGCACAAAGGCCTAATTAAAAAAAAAAATCCTGGAGCAGTGTGTGATTTTTATCTTCACAATCATTGAATTAGCAACATCAACTCATTGTAACAATACACAAGCCCCAGTTCTCAGAAAGCTGGCTAGAAATGGCTGAGCTGGGATTCCTAGTACAGCAGCTTTCCTGTTCTCCTCGCTGGATATCCAAAAGACCAGGAATAGCATCCATACTAAGGGGTGGAGGAAGAGTCCCATCCCCACCTGTTAGAGGAACGGCAGCTTTGCCAAGAAGAAGAAATAATAGTGCGCTGAGAGGGCAGAGCCTGGCTGGGATTGGGGAGGGGGGTGGGCAGGAGTGCAGCTCAGGGCAAAGCTGTTGGCTGAAGGCAGAGGTCTGGTTTGGAGGCGGGAGGCGGGGAGTGGGGGGGTTAGTCTGTAATCCTGGTGAGTAGATACTGCCAGTTTATAGGAGTCATAGAAGCATTCCCTGGACATCTGTGTCCTCTGCAGATGCACATTTGTGCCAGGCCCTGGGAAGTCTGGGCTGCTCTGTTGTATTGTCACGCCTGACCCCCATCTACCCTACTCTTTTTTTAGACCCTCGGTCTTACCTGCCTGAGACCAGTCTCACACCTACACACTCACACCCTCCTTCTGACCTTCCTCCCACTCTGCTATTCTGAGCACAGAAACCTGGCTCAGCCCCACAGCTGACCGCCCCCTTCTGAGCCCACCCTGCCCCCTCTGGCCTCTCTCCAATCCTTGTGTTATTAAGGCATCCATCCTGTATAAATCTCACCGAAGGAACACAGCCATGTTGCTGTTTTTAGCCACAACCAGGAGGAAAGATGAAGAAAGCACAGAAAACCTTATCCTTGGGAACTGCAGGAGTCCTGCAAAGGGTGAGAGGAGAGGGGATCCAAACCTGATACCCTCACTCTCCTTTCTCTGGGCTACTCTGGGCTGGTACATTTCCGTCAGAACGATGACTTGGGAAGCTACAGACCTCATTTTGAATGATAATCATTGACCCAGCAATAGAATGGAAATGGGTTGCTGATGTTAAATGAAGCCCTATCCTTCGGCTGGGAGGCTGTGGGAAGTGCCACTATTTTGTCTTGTTCTTGTTTATAGTATGATCACTTAATTACAGAAGGAGGCAGAGCAGGAATCAATACAGTCCTACCCCATGGCAAGGCTAGGTTAGATCCACCTCTCTGCATGCACTACCCCACGCCAATCAAACCAACATCCTAGCCCAGCATCCTGGAGCAGGGAGAGGCAATGCTCTGCTTGTTAGCAGAGCAGCAGTTGACACCTGCATCCCTCTTACCTCCCAGTACCCACAATGCAAGGTGTCTACTGGTCCAACCAAAGGCAGCCAGGTTGGGATCAACCCTTTACATTTCTAAGTGTGAAACTGCTACCCAGAGAAAGAGAGAGGGAGGAGAGAGGGAGAAGGGAAAGAAAGAAAGAGAAGGAGAGAAGCATCCCTGAGCCCTAATGCTTAGCTAGCACAAAAGTTTGGATGGAGCCCCTATTATATGCAGGATACTGAAGCTGGTATGCTCTGAAAATTTGAGTTGGGAATTCAAACAACAAAACCCAGAAATACCTATGATCATAATCTTGCTGTGAAGATGTTTATAACCAAGATAAGCTGTGGTTACATGGATGAAAAGCCAGGCTTGGAATCCTTGTGTGCCTCTAGCTCTGAACCTGGAGCCAAAGTCATACTAGGTATGATGAATCCTCACAGCAATCTAGAGGTGCTAACCACCCAGGTCCCACGGCTCCCATACCCTTACAATCCTCTTAGGTCCATCCCAGCATTTATGTCAGGTATAGGAGAACAGGGGCCATAGTTCCTACCATCACAGATGCTGAAACTGAGCTGGGACAGCTGAACAGTTATGGGTGCTGTTAATGATCAGAGGGTCAAATTGGCTGCCCAGCAAGTAAGTTCTAGAAGTGGGACTAGACACCCTCATGCTGGCCATCCTGCAGGAGATGTCTTCAGGAGTCAGGTGTCTCACAGCTGTCCCTGGCTCTTCCTCACAAATGTTCCCCTACATTTGAGTGTGACTAATTTGGATAACTTCTTGTTGCTCACATCAACCCTGCTCCTTCCTGTTGCTCTCTGAGACAACTGGGTTAGAGCAGACCCCTAGGCTCCAAGTGGCTTCCCTGGTCACATGCCCACCCCAACTGTCCCGTAATTCTAATCCATCTCAACCTTGCTTTTTCCTTGGACTCTCTGATAGCTCCATACTTGTCTTCTGTATCCATGTTCTCAAAGAAGTCAAAACTTTCTTTGAATTATTGCTTTAAACTCTGCACAAATCAGGATTTTTACCATGAACGTCACATTTCTATCTGATCTGAGACCTTAGATCATCCCACAACCCTTTCCCCAAGTCAACGTCAACCCAACCTTTTTTTTTCATTTCTAATGAAATGAGTCCAAGTCCCATCCTCTTGGCCTCCTCTTAGTCTCAAATACTCTTGGCTCCATTCTTGCATACTCTGGTTTATTTCTAACCACTTCTCCATTCTTAGCTTTAAAAATCTCACTTCTTCATCCTCCGTGTCCTTGCACTGTACTCTTATGGGACCCGACAATTCCATTCCAATATATATAATAACTCTCTTAATGATAATCTTGTTTATTCTTCCTCCCTTAGGAGGCAATAAGCCCTACAGAAGCATTACCAATTTCACCTGTATAACCAGTGTCTGTTACAGTCGGTGAGAAAGATTGATGAATAAATGAACATTACACTTTTTAAATCATGGAAATAAATTCGTCTTTACAAAAAGATACCCCAAAGCAAAGGAGTACTGTGATAATAGAAAACATTTTAGTAAGACCTACTACATGCCACATACTGTTCTAAGCCAGCAGGTAGTTAGTTCTGTGTTGATCCAAGGGGCTGAATTAGAAAGAATGATCAACTGAATACAGGGCAGTAGAATGTAACCAGGTATAATAGGAACATTTAAGATAGGCAGATAATGTCCAGCTGCCTCAGAGAGGAGTTGTCAAGTAAAGACTGGAAATGAATGGGACTCCGCAGAAGAGAGACAAACAATAAGTGGCCACATTGTCTGGGACACGTGATGGAGATGCACATCTTGCACACTTGGTGCATTCCCATGTATTGTGTTGAATGGTGACTAACTCTTACAGTACCGGGGCTGTGGTTCTCAATTGCCAATGAAAAGACATCATTACTATTAATGAGGCAGTGTCTTTGAAATCTTTTTCAGGAAGCAGAGTCTGAATTTTTTTAAAAAAATAATAATTAAATGCTAAGACAGGTGAGTGGATTCATTCTCCAACAATTTGTAAGAGGCTAAAGGTTCCTGGTTAACTTGGATCCAATCAGAAACTCAATTAACCAGAACAAACATTTCCCTAGAATTTCAGCTAATACACTTGTTCACTCAGACCCTTCGTCTCCTCCTCTCTTCTAGCCACTTTGTCAGAGAGTGGTTAAATTCTGTATCAATTTGCATGGTTGTTTACAAAACACATCAGAGACTTGGGAGGTAAAGAAAAAAAATCTAGTGAGTCTACTAGCCTGATGTTCCTCTGCTTCTAAAGTAATCTTGAAGGTAGGAGGAGGGAGTCAGGGGAAAGAAAAAGAAATAAAAAAGAAAGTAAGAAAAAAAATGAAGGGGCTGGTGGGAGAGGCCTAAACACTGCAATTTTCCAACCATTTTCTTCCAAATTGTCTGCAATTTCCCGGTGGCCCAGGCTCCAAATTGCAAGTGAATGCTGCAGTAGCAATCCTGGCAGGAGCACCAGAACTGTCCGGGTAATAACAGCCAGACTTACAACAGAGCATGCAGGCTCACGCCCTGCAGAGCCAGAGTTCTTGTTTAAAGCAGGGTGGCTGAGGAAGCCATCTCTCCTCTGGCTTCTAGAAACAGCCCTCCTCTGGGTGCACAGCAACTTGAGTTGGAGGCCTCCTTCATATCTCACACACTGCCTTCCTCTCTTCCTAGGCTTAACAGGGGAGAGAACTAAGGCCCATAGATGTAGTCACTTCCCTGATGACACAGAGCTAACTTCTGTAGCAATGAAGCTGAGACATGGGGCAGTCGGTATCTTTTCTTCCTCTGTCTTATTTTCTCTGAGCAACATGGGAAAGAACTGGAGGGAAGAAACTCTCCTCTTAGCCAAAGCACCCTACTTATCCATGTGGGAATAAAAGGAGGAAAAATAGGACGTAAAATCTAGAAGATGCCACATGCTTCTGATCAACTCCATGACCCAAGGGAAAAAATATCCATCCGTAAGTGAGAAAATAAAAAGTCACATACCTAATGAGATGTAAATATCTTGAACTATTGTAAGTTCATTAAAATTCATAATGAAGCTGATAATTAAACACATAAATACACAATGTGGCAGGCATTAAATCTAATTATTGCACCTCTGAAAATCAATTTGTGTGCATGCAGGCACTAATGTGTGGTTGTCATTAATTACTGATGGCAGGATCAATATTCAGCTGCATCTTGGCTGCCCGGGCATCCTATCTGAAGAATGGGTCTCCTCTACACTCTTGGTGATTCTGAGTTCTCTGTTACAAGCTCTGTGGAGAATTTGTTCCAAGCTGTGGTTTGGAAGACCCGTCTCCTCCACCACGGAGTCCTAACCCTAACTGCTCGTAAATCTTACGATTTCCATGTGTGGCATCTGGGAACCATGTTAATGTCACCTGATGTGCTCCAATCTCTACCCTGCCAGCTGCTACCTGTGAGATTTCAGGTGTGTTACATAATCCCCAATCTATTTCCTCATCACCGATGAGAGGATCAATCAGGACAGCGTCAGAGAGCATCCAGAACACACAAGACACAGAGCAGCATTTTATCAGCCAGTCTCTAGGGGAAAGTGAAGTTTTGCTCGTAATCATACTATCTCTATGAACTGGAAGTTCTGACTGTTATCCTTGTTTGGCTCACCATCCTTTCCCGATTGCTGAGCGGGTGGGGAATCCACAACAAAACGATCTCATAAAAAGTTTCTGTGCAAACTGAAAAGTCAGCTCGCAAGTGAAGATGGACTAGTTTATTCTGCTAAGGGAGGGGAGAGGGGCATCTCAGGGGTCCCGGTCAGGGTGACTTCCTTTCTGATTTCTGGGACATCCAAGGGGACCATGGCTACTTCCTGACTCCACGCACTCCCTTCTGGGAAAGCAGCCTTGAACCTGTCCTGTGTGAGCCCTTTGTGCCTGGATAAGATGTGCAGTTTCCTCCCTTAAAAGACTTCACAAGACCTGAAGAGACAATTCAGACCCTAAACATAGCTTTGAAATATTTTCTGGCAGAGAACTCACTTTCAAGTTGAGACAGAAACCCAAACCATCCATGGGGCAGAAAGGTGTACTCATTCACACTTGGGTGTAAATGACTGCTCCTAGAGCTTGGAGGACTAAGGAAGCTCAGAGAGATGAACAAGACTTCAAAGAGGTAGCTGGAGGGCTCAAAACCTAACCTGCCAGCTTCGTAGTTTTGCCTGGATAACTTTCAGCAGGTGTCTACTTGAGCCACTCTAGGCTCTACCCTGGGTACACTACTCCTTAAATAGACCAGAAGTAAATATTCTCCCCTGCCCATCCTTCCCAACTGCTCCTCCTACATCTACGCCTGTCTGGTGGACCAGGCTTCCCAGGGTGTGGCTGCCGGAGGACTCACGTCCCAGCTAACAAGCAATGGTGTACTCAGAGCACTTGATACTGCACTGCGATCAAATTGGCTTTCCTGAAGAACCCAGAGATTAATGAAGCCTCCCACTGCCTCCCCATCACCCCCTGCCTGAGAAAACGCTGGCTTGATTGTTCACTTCAGGAGAGGAAAATGAGAAAGACATAGCATCACACCGAGCTAAAGCACTGGTCGTAAATCATCCCCTCCGGATGCTGCTCACTGGGGCTGCACACGCCCTGGAGGACCAGAGCTCGGGCTGACACATTGTTGCCTGCCCTGGCTCCAGCCTAAAGACTCCCCCAGCACAGTCTTTTCCTTTTGGTGGAATATATTTGCCTACTGGGCGAGGCTGGGGCTTGGCGTAGGGAGGGATTGTCTTCCCAGGGCTGTTAGACAATTATCGCAATGTGCTCAGCTCTGTGAGCAATGTCAGAACCTCTCTATTTTTCTTGCTACCTGTTCACGGCTTGTTGCAGCTTATGCATCAAGAAGAGTTTCCCGTTTTAATTGATACCAAGGGGCTCTTGCTCTTGTAAAGAGATTCAGGACTGGTGTTGTTCACGAAAGAATAGAATTAGAAGGCGGGGCTGTGATCTGGCTAATTATGTCCAGCTCAAGAAAGAGAGTAAGTGAAGAGTTTCTCATCCGAGACCTTTTGCAGATTGCTAAATTAGAAGGATGTCTTGTGCTGATAAACAGGTTGGAGCCAGACAATGGAGTACAGGTACCTGAAGTCAAGGCTGGGCCACTAGGGCAGATCAGGGCATTTAACTTCCATCTAGGAGCTCCCTGGGAGGGGGCGGAGAAGCAGACAGAGAAAGAGTAAGTGGACCCCCAACTTCCTTCCCACATCTCCTAAAAGCAAGAGTCTTAAGTCATAAAAACATAGATGAATCTAGAGGACAGCCTGCTGAGCACAGCCCTGTGCAGGACAGGCGACTCATAATTCCTTTGGGATGAGGTACCTAACAGAGACCAGCTCAGCCCACACACAATGGGCTGTCATCCCAGTCATTCTGGAGATTAGGAGAGCTGCACTTAAATACCAGCCAATCTCAATCAATAAACTGGAGGTGGTAGAGCATGCCTGTCATTCCAACCGCAGTGAAGGCAGAAATAGGAGGATTATGATCCAAACCAGCCTGGAGAAAAATCACAAGACCCTATTCAAAAAAAAACTGGAGGTTAAAAAAAGGAAACAAAGATTCAAACTCATAAACCAAGAGCAAAATACAATGGTGGCTGTCAGACGAAGACATAGAAGTTGCTCTCAAGCAGCACAAAGTCTCGGTTATGTGAGCCAGGTGCAGTGGTACATTCTTGTAGTCCCAGCTACTTGGGAGGCAACAAGATCACTGCCAGTCTGAACAACATAGTGAGATGGATTTAAAAATGGAAAATTTTAAAAATGACTTATTTAAAATTAAAAAATAAAATTTAATTAGCTAACTAATAATTTTCAGGCAGATATGTTGAATAGATATTGGGAATTTATTGAGCAACAGCACGTCTATATTAATCATACTGAATTGTATACTTAATACTTTGTTTTAAAAGCATAGGTTATATAAAACTTCCTATTATGGTAAATTTTAAAATTCTTAGAGCCAAGTGGTGGTGACTCACCCCTGTAATGCAAGCAACTCAGGAGGTTGAGATCTGAGGATGATAGTGCAAAGCCAGCCCAGAAAGGCAAGTCTGTGCAACTCTTAATCTTCAATTAAGCACAAAGCCAGAAGTGGAACTGTGTCTCAAGTAGTAGAGTATTATCTTTGAGCAACAGCTCAGGGACAGCACTCAGGCCCTGAGTTCCAGCCCCACAGCGACACCACAACACAACAAAACAAAACAAAAAAATTCTTGAAGGGAAGAAAAACAAGTCAGCAAATTTTGCCATAGTGAGTGTGGCCACATGACCTGTTTTTATGAGAGTTTTTAATGATTGGAAGAAAAGCACAAAGGAGACTACTAAATATTATTTCATGATATGAGAGTTATGTGAAATTCACATTTCCATGCTAGGTGTCAAATTTTATGAAATGGGTATTATTTCCACACTGCAGCTAAGCACAATAGAGTAGTTAGAACAGAAACTGTGGCCCTTAAAGCTGATAATATTTCCTGTCTGGCCTTTTGCTAACCACATTCATTGAGGAGCTCAGGGTAGTTGTAAAGTTCAGACACTGCTTTGATCCTGGGGTTAAGAGGTCTGGGTTTGAAACTCATTTCTAACTTTGGAGAGGAAAATCGCATACCTCTCTGAGCATTAGCCTCCTTGTTTATAAAGTAGAAATAAACAAGATGCATTTTGTGGATGTTGTTTTGAAATGTAAATGCAATACATGGAAGAAATAACTTAGTGCAATGCTTGAGATAGAGTAGATAATAAATAACAGAATGAGCCAAAGAATAAAATTCATGTACAGCCATTATCAAAAGCTTGCACAAGATTCAATCTTTCAAGATTCAATTTTCATTCCCTGTCTTCAATTAAGCTTTCAGTCTTCCCAACCAACCTTGCCTGTATGACCATCCATTTCTCCAAATATCTGTCATGTCCACCAAACTTTTGTTCTTCTTTTCAGGCCACTCTACTCCTTGATGAGAGTTTCCACTGGCATCAAATTCATCGTCTCCTCCAGGCTATCAGGTCTCACGTGACACATCTCTGTTGTCTAGAAACTGGTGGAGAAGTAACATGAATGGCTTATGGTGTGGCATGCTGGCAAGTAGTACTTCAGGATTCCACACCAATACTTCAGGATTTCCTACAGTGCTAGAATTCTCAGCAAAGGCATCACCAGGGAGATGTGTTTGGAGCTAAGCTTGAGAGCATTCTAAGCTGTGAGGGTGATATGAAAACAGAGGTGTAGAGTCTTGTTTCGGGAATGGAACAGTTAAGCTGGGGTACAAGATGGGAGCTGGAGAGTTGGGATGCTTGAGGTTACAAACGGGAGCCGTGCTCAAACTAGACTAAGCCTAAGAAAAGCACATGATGCCACCTAACTAACTAGAAACCCTGAAATCAGTGTTTAGGCGCTGTAGGATTTAGCTGCTGTTTTTCGGCAATTCTCTTCAGTTCTACTTTATCTCTGGTTAGGAGCTGGTTTTAAGACTTGCACAGGGTGCTGGGAAGGTGGCTCAGTGGTGGAGCACTTGCCTTGCATGCATGATGCCCTGGGTTCGATTCCCCAGCACCACATAATTAGAAAAAGCTGGAAGTGGCGCTGTGGGTCAAGTGGTAGCCTTGAGCAAGCCTTAGCTGAAGAGCTGAGGGACAGCGCCCAGGCCCAGAGTTCAGGCCCCACTACCGACACACACACACATAAAAGGTTTGCACAGGGTGTCAAGGTGGTTGCTTGTATCCTCTGAAACTAATATCTTCCCTGCCTTGCTCACATCAGCAGAGGTGGAGGAAGGGGGGAAAATATTGTTACCCCTGGAATGAAAGCACTTTTTCTACATTCTGATTAGGCCAAACTAGGTCACGGTGATTGGGAGCCAATCACAACATGGCATTCTGAACCAGTCTCTAACAAGAGCTGGTAGTGGGGCTAGGATGACTAATAAGGCTCCACCCAGGACCTGGATTCCTCCAATCACAGGTTGCTTGAAGCAGAGATGGATTCCTGAATAAAACTAGGATGTTGCTGGAAAGGAAGAAGAAAGGAGAACTCCATGCTGAGTGTGTTTCAATGTCCTCCATGGACAATAAATGCCTGCAAAAAATGCGTTGGAATGCAGTTTCAGATAACAGCAAATACCAAGCCCAAACTTTCAGATGGTATCTTACACACACACACACACACACACACACACACACACACACACACACACACACACACGGGTTTCTAAGATTGCTCCTTGCCACCATCAGTTCATACCCGGGCTTATAATACCCTGAACAAACCTACACACCTGGGAAAGGCTGATTCAAAACATTAGGAACAGAGGAGACAAAAATAAGTTGCTATAACCCAGATTTCACTTTGACTCTATACAGCATAGACAAAAAAAAAAAAGTCCAAAAAGGGCTTCACTCAGCAACCTTGTTATTGACCCAAAAGGTAGCTTCAGTCTTTTAATTACTACTGCCTAGAAAAGTAACCCCCTCCCGTCCACCCCTGCTTCCTCTCTACAGGAGCTTACTGAGAATAGCAGACTCTCTGCTTTTAAAAAGAAAAGATGACAGAAATATTCTTGGTGCTTGGGTTAAGTAATTAAGATCTGCTGTGGGAACACTGAGGAGCCCCATAAAATGGCTGCGTGGCTTGGCAAATGAATTACTTAGTGTTTAATTACTAAAAATTACTATCAATTACTAAATGCTACTGCAAATTACTTGCAGAATAGACACATTTGTTTGTGGCTATTAATGATTTCAATTACTCCTCATAGGTAATTGGTTTCTACATACAGACGGGCACCAACTGTCGAATAAGAGCTCAGAGATAGATAGTACTCTTCTACTTGCTGCTTCTTTTAGCTCAAAGCTGAAATGTGAAAATAAACACTGCAACCACCTTTCTGTTTTTTTTTTCTTCCCCCGGGTTTCTCTGCTATTGCTTCCCTTAGTTCTCTTAGGACTACAAGAGAATCTTGAAGACTCTGCTCCACTGTGTAGAGGCCCCAAGAAGTTAGTGGTGTCTAAAAATCACACAACTCACTAACACTACAATATAAACCAGCATCACAAGGGTCTTGCTCAACAAAATAGGCAAGTCACAAAACACCACAGTTGGTATGAGCCCATTTCTCTAAAATGTCCGGAACTGAAAATATAGAAATAGAAAGTAAATTAACAGCTGCCTGAGCCTGGACAGTGAGGGAAGAGTCAGGACAGGAAGAGGGTTAGAGGAGTAAAGACTGATTGCTAGATTTATTTGGGGAATAACAGCAATGTTCGAAAGCGAGAATATATCGATTGTGGTACAACTCTTGGAATATTCTAAAAACTCAACTGAATTATATAGATTTTCATGAGTGAACTTCATTGTGTGTAAATTATATCTCAATAAAGCTGTCAAAGTTAGTTGGGAGTTGTGGGTTTTGTTCTATTTTTTCCTTTCCTTTCCTTTTTTTTTTTGACATTGTCATACTGTGTAACCTGGGCTGGCACTGAATTCCCAATCTTCTGCCTCAGCCTCCTCAATGCTGGAATTGCAGGCATGAGCCACCACACCTGACAACACGGCTGCTTTAAGTCATATGATTAGATGGTAAGAGCTGCTCCAGACTCCTGCTTTGTTGCTTTGTTGCTTTTTCCAGGGAACTACCCTGCTCCAATATATACTAGCCTTGAAAAAGGAGCTGCTAAGACTCATCATTGAAATTGTGCCTTTATTTATGAAGGGCTCATTTCTAGCTATTTGTATATTATTAAGCAGGCATAAACTATGTTCATTAATGTAACATAAAATGCAACCATAAAATGCACTTAATAACAGAAAAGCAAATAAAACAATGGCTTCACTTGGGCTCCTGGGTAACACATGTGACAAGGAGTTGCCATCTGGTGGCTTATTTGGGGTAGGGATCCTAGGGGAGTAAGATGAAGGGAAGGAGAAGAACAAGAGATGTAAAAGAGAAAAGAACTAATCCCAGGGGTATGTTATGATTTGACTTAATATTTGTGAGTAAGCAGAGCACAATCCAGCTAGGGACTCGGAGGAGTTGTATATACCATGCTTCAGGATGATCTGAGAAAGACACAGGAAAACACCTGTGCATGGTCTCTGGGCCCACTGGTCAAGGATTTCCTGAGGTATCACTTGCCTCCTTCTTGGGAGAATTGCAGACAGTGTGCAGCCCGCAGCATCCCACAAGGCAGAGATAGAAACGCCCCAAAACAGAAACAGATAAGCCAAGAAGCTCTGGTAGGCTCTTATTGTACCCCACAGGGTACATGCTACACCTGCTGCTGTAGCAACGGCCACAGCCAACCAGGAAATCAAGAGGAAGTGACATGGAGGGTCAGATAGCCCACGTGTGGCCTGTTATCCTAGAGACACTCCACCGACAACTCCACAGAGTTGGAAGTGCAGGACTAGACTCCAAAATAGAATAGTATTCAACCATGTCTGCAAGATTCCAGAGTTATAGTCAAACTCTAGATTTCCAGCACTTTTGGTGAAGGTTACATTGGTCATAGGGTCCTGCTCATGCTTCTTCAGAAATGAGTGCTTCTATCCTCTTCCCACTCCCCTTTCTACAGGATCCTTAAACCATTGTTGGACTAATCTTATTCCCTGGAGGTTGTTGTTTAAATGAGTCAATTCCATACCAATCTAGTATTTAACTCACCTGCTGCACCTGTGACTCCATTTATTCTCTATCTTCTGCCTAGAATGTCCTCCTCTGTCTCCTCATTTCCCTTTATTGACAGTGGTGAATACTTAGATCTAAAGGTATTGTGGATTTGCTATATTTTCTGCTCTCTTGTAAGAATTCTACACATCCTATCTGGTTTAATCCACACAAGCCATCTAGGGAAGCGCTATGATTCATCCCGTAGGACAGGATCCTGTGCCGCCCTGGAGGTGCAGTGACTTCTTCAAGATCACACAACTAGTTAAAAAAATCGTGTGAATGTAAATCCTAATAATCTGACTGCAGGCTCTGCAAGCTTACCACACTACTGCACTGCCCCATAGGTGCCAGGAGGAAGTAACTGAATGCCGAAGCAAAATTGAGTGCATAGATTTTTTTCACAAGATTCAGTAAGTCTAGCATGATATTATGGCACATGTCAGAGTACCAACCACAGTTCCCATCCCCTTAGCTCTTTGGGTAATGGAGGGGGAAGGAAACGTTAATGTAGAAAGCGACAGGAGCTGCTTAGCCCTTGAGGAGTTGCATGAAGTAGATAAACTCCCCAGAAGTCATTGCAGGTGTGGGGAGAGGAGGTGGAGGGGGAGAGTGGGTGAGAGACAACAGCAAAAATGAGAAAAGTACAGCAGGAGCCTGAGATAAGATTCAAGCACAGCTCAGACTCTAACTTTCCAGTGATTTTCCTCCAGTAGCTCAGAGTTGTTTTACACTTGGGTGCATGGGGTCAGCTGCCCCAATCCTGTATCCAACTCACAAACCAAACTTACAGGCTCAGGTGTAGGATCTGTCAAGACTATCACCCCCAGCTGACATCCTCAGACATCCTCATCCTCAGCCGGTCAGGCCGGCTTGGCAAGTGTCCCAGCTGCTTTCCCTTCAGACAGACCTGCCTGCTCCGAAAGCTGTTCTCACCCTAATGATCTCACATACTTCTGGGGAACAATCTCTTTTAAAATGAGGCTGGCCATAGATCCTGCATTGGGAATACTTATTGGTTTCCAAAATCTTCTCCAATGCACCTCCCAAAAGGACCTGTAAGTCTTGATTACACAGACCTACCATATTATTTTCAAGCCAAAAAGATTTGCAGGAATTCTTCTGAAATATACCTTAATATCACATAAATTTTCCTATGCTGACTTATATGAGTCAAAACATGGCAGAAATAACAAGGCAATTTGACCATCAAAGTTGTCTCTGAGCCTTGGAAATTTTACAGAGATCAGTCTCCAGCAATGATGGCTCACGTTTACCCATCCTACATGGATCTAGATCACACCTCACACCTTGTTCCAGCCTCTGGACTTTCTACAGCCCCCCACCACAATCCTAAAATAAAGTGCCAGTGAGAGCCCCATTTTGTGAACAAATAAACTGAGTCATATACTGATTAAATTAGAACTATCTTCCACATGTTGATTCCTGGATTCAGATTAAGAGAAAACTATGTGAATGGGGGAAAAAAGATGATAAACTCAGTAAGGGAGAGAAAACACAGAGAAAACAGTCTTCAGAAAGTGAGTGGCAATGAGGACAAAGTGAGCAGTTGGGAGAGCATGAGGTGCAGGACAATTGAAGAAGTTTGGTCCAGGGTGGTAGACATTGAGTTGAGGAGCAGAAGTAAGGCAAGGGAAGGGGCGCTGTCGAATTGATGGCTCTGGCAGGTGGCACACATGGCGGACTGTCATAGAAACCAGGACCAGAGGACCTGGGCATCTGGATGAGAAGTAGTAACAAGAAAGCAGGTCAAGCCTCCTTGACTGTCTTGACTGTCTCCTCTCCCTCATCCCCCGCTCCCTACAGTGGCCTGCGTCTGGTATACCTGTCTCTCCCTCACCTCCCCACACACACACCCAACGGTGGCCTGCATCTGTGCATACCTGTCTGTGTCTCATGTAGCTTGTAAGCATCCTCGGCACTGTCTTTCCTACCTCTCTGAGCTTTGGCCAGTCACACATTGCACACTTCCTGCTCCCAGCAGACTCTGTTGGGCTGTAAATAGCCTATTTGAAAAGTAATTGCATGTTTGGGGCTGGAGCTTGCCATTTGTAATTGTTCTTTCTTTCCCCAGCCATTTCCTCTCTTCCTGTTTCCCCAGTTTGTTTCTCAGGAAAGGAACCCAAGAGTCTCCTAGGCAAGTGACTAGAGGAGATAATGAGGCCCACTGGGTCACACAATTCAGCAGAACTCAGCTGGCCAGGGAACCACTCTGCACAGACTACCTATACTGCCTGAAGCAACAGGACAGAAACAACAGAATGGACTCACTCCCTGCTAGCCA
This sequence comes from Dipodomys spectabilis, assembly GCF_019054845.1. NCBI lineage: Eukaryota > Metazoa > Chordata > Mammalia > Rodentia > Heteromyidae > Dipodomys > Dipodomys spectabilis. Next base: position 1,821,957 of record NW_024871057.1, read on the forward strand.
ATCCTCTGAGCACAATGGACTGGCTATAAGGCATCTACCTAGGTCCAGGGCAAATGGATGCATCCCTACTCTAGCATGTGTAGCAGCAGAAGCTAGCTGTCTAATGAAGTCTATCTGTAACCTCCTTCCAAGCCCTGTTCCCTGCAGTCCTTCAGGCATTGAATAATCAGAATTTATTTGTTGAATACCTACTGTGTGCAAGGCCTCATGCTGACACAGTTCCCTTGAAAAGTTAGGCAAAGTTGAGAGGCACAGACTGCTGTTTACCCCAGGATTTCTATATCTTGCACCAGTGGCTCCATAGTCTCCTCCTCTACTGGACTGGTCCCACACAGAGACAGATCAGCAGCAGCAAAAAGAGTTCTGATGGTGCCTTGTAATTTCCAAATGTTTGATGTCAGATTCCAACCGTTGACACCAAAGTTTTATGACACTGCTGGAACGCGCTCTAGCTGGAAGTGAAGAGCTGCTGTATCATTGGAGCAGCCTCCAAACAATGACTGACAGGAACCAGTCTCTTACCTCCCAGGCAGTATAACTTTGTGTTGTGAATTCTACACTGGTTTCCTGACTTCCTAGCAAAAGCATGTCCCAGTTGTCGATGGTGTAAACTTAGTTGAAAACACAGTCCTTTATTGAACTTCTTCCTTTTACCGTCTGCTTCTGGTTTCCCTGCCAGTTCTGCTGACAGCTTCTTCAAGTAAAATACTGGCTCCAGTTTCCTCTTCTCAGAGTCTGCTTTTTGAGGAAGCCACGTTAAGTCAGGTTGTGCCAGAGGTGGTATTAGGAAAGAGATCTTCAGAATAAGATTCCGAAATTATCCCTTTCTGGCCAGATGGTAAAGATTCCATTACTGTAACAAGGCACATCATGGATGTATAAAATTCTACACCCTATGAAAGTGTTTAAAGAAGACTTTACCTTCTGCTGGTAGATAAGAGACTGCTGAAAATTTAGCTCACAATCTGATTTCTAAATGTCACAAACATGCTTAAGTACATAGCTCTGGTAATTTTCCACTGCTTGAGTCAGAAAGAAGGGGTTTCAGACACCTGGAATCGAGACATCTGGGTGGTTGCATTTGAGTGTCATATGAATCAAACCTGATGAGTGGCAAATACCAAGAACTCTGGATACCTTGGAAAGAGATCCGCATGCATCAGTGATTTGGAGGAAACCCTGGAAAGATCAGAAGCCTATTGCGTCATCTAGCACCTTAGGGGACTCCTGGGCTATAGCGTGACACACCACCTTCTTCAAGGCCCAGTATTTCATAGACTTCTTTGGATTCTTAATGACACTCTTCAGGGCAGTTTTAAGTGATACCCAAGTATAAGTGGTTCTAATGCTTGACTTACATGGTTCTTAGATTTCGTGTTTTTTAAAATAGATATATATGGTTTGGCTACCCTGAATATCCTTTTCTGGATGTTCTATGACATTTCCAGAAAACCTAAACTGCAGCATGTAAGACAGATCCCCTAGGGTTCTGGAGCAAGTGCTGTCTCTGCCAAAGCAGTAGTCATCATCCTTTTTAAAGGATCTCCTAAGAAGTAAGCTCCCTGGTCATGGACTCTCAGTGATTCTGTTACTATATGTGCCAAAGATAAGCTGGACATTTTCAGCCATTAAGTTAAACACTCGACTAGGCATGGCAGCGATCCATTCTACAATGGCTGACCCCAGATGCAGTGGACCTTTTGTTCATCTCCTACCTCTGGCTCCCTCAACTAACTGGAAAGCATAATATCCACACTGGGTTCATGGAAAGGTCAGCTTGCTATCTCTCTCTGAGTATGAAAAAAACAGGACTGCTGCTATAAAACAGACCCCCTCAGGAATAGTTGAGGGGATAGTGGTGGTGGAAAAATCCCACCAGTGGGCAGAAGTTAAAATAGTAAACTTTTGAATAATGGGCAAAGCAGTCTGAGGTAGAGGCTAGACTGTACGCATTCTCCTAAGCAGTGGCATATGGATCCCAGGGTTTTTTTCATGGCCAGAAAAGAACTATTCTGAATGGTCAGAAACAAAGAGGCCTGGAAAAAAATTCAATTGGCTCACCAGAGTTCCTGTTCTTGAGGGTGGATATGGAGTATACGAAGAAAGGGACCTCATCTCAGGAGACAAAAAAAGCAGGTAACTAGGAGTGCTCACCCAGCACACGCATGCTGGCCCCAGTTCTAAGTCACTAGGTCATTTGTCTAAGGGGCACATGAGCAGAGATGGGAACGATGAATGGCTCATGAACACACTCTGGTCACAAAGCCTGATAGTTACTTCCGTGATAAATGTCCAACCTGCAAGTAATGGAGTTGATACTGTCTGATAGAATGTCCTTCAAGGACACCTCATGTGACTGTGGTAAGACTCTGGATCTCTTGTGACCTGAAGAACAGTGACTCCAGACAGATGTCCTTCATGTATACTTGGACATTGCATCCCTTTCCTGTCCACAGAAACCTGAAAACACCACTGTAAAAGCATTTGCAAAGCATCTGATAAAGAAAAACAAAAACAGAACACAGAACACATAGCATCCCCTCAGACCAAGAGAGCCACTTAAGGATAAAGACAGTTTGGCAATGTACACAAGACCCTGGGAAAAATAGACTGTGAGCTAACTACGTTCATCAGAGCTCCCATCGCTGTGATGCAAACCCAAGAACAACTTGAAGGAAAGGATTTATTTTGCTCAGTTTCAGAGGTGTTAGATGTGACAGCAAGGAGGATGAGGTAGAGCAACTGACCTCATGGCAGCCAGGAAGCAAAAAGAAATCCTCTATCTCCTTCCCCTCCCCCCCCCCCATTTATTCTGTCAGGCCTCCGCTTATAGGATGGTATTGTCTACAGTCAAGGAAAATCTTCCCCTCACCCTCACCCCTTCACTGTATCTGGAATGAATTATTCCTGCAAACACCCTCACAGACACATTTAGAGATGTGCTTTGCTAATCTCCTCAACAATAAACCATTAAGATTAATCTAGCCAAAAGTGATATTGAGATTCTACACAGAAGATAGCCTATTAAGGTGACAGGCAGTTCCTTCTGCTGCTCTATCCACATCCAGAGACAGGACAGACCCACAGCCTGACCCACAGACAGACCCACAGGACTGACCCTGCTGCTGTACCTCACCAGTGTGAACCTGAAACCCAGGGCAAGTGTGTTTGGCCATCCCTGCATCAGATGGAATGGCTTACATTTGAAGGAGGCTGGGAGAGCAAATATGCCTCTACCTCCCACCAAGACTCAATAAGATACGAAATTCCTTGAATGTAGGGAGTGGAACTAGAAGATTAATCAAAATAAATGGCAAATGTCTAACACACATCTCCCTTTAAATGTACAACAACTCCACTGTTAGTTGTTATAAATTCCCCTAAACCTCCCTCCATTTCCTCATCTATAAAGTAGGATGGATGACTATTTCAAGGTCACAGAGAAAAATGATACAGAAGGATTCAAACATCACAGCATGATGTTACAAGATACAGATAGAATACAGCGGTTTCTTTTTTTTTATTTTCTTTTTTTTTTTGTCTGTCGTGGGGCTTGAACTCTGGGCCTGGGCGCTGTCCCTCAGCTCTTCAGCTCAAGGCGAGCGCTCTACCACGAATACAGCGGTTTCTATAGAAAAAAATTAATATATCCATCATTGCATGTAGTGACCCATTACCTCCAACCCTTTGTAAGAGCAACTATATATAATCTAACAAAAATCCTGAATATATCCAGGTGTCAATGGTCCATGCCTATAATCCTAGATACTCAGAAGGCTGAGATCTGAATATTATAGCTTGAAGCCAGCCCTGGGAAAGAAGTCTTATAAGACTCTTATCTCCAATTAATCACCAAAAAGTGGATGTGTGGCTCAAATGGTAGAGTGCTAACCTTAAGCAAAACAACTCAAGAATAGCACCTAGACCCTAGGTTCAAGCCCAGTGCGTGTGTGCACTCGTATGCGTGCACACACACACACACACACACACACACACACACACACACACCACTGAATACAGTATACTATTATGAAATGCTACCCTCAAATTGTGCATTCAATCTCTCAACCTATTCATCCTAAATATTTGCTGCTTTGTATCCGCTGGCCTAGGCCTTTGCTTTTCTACTCCAACCCTGGGTACTAGTGTTTTCTTCTCCTCCATTAATCTGCTTTTTCTAATTTTTTACATTAAATTAGACCTTGGATTATTTTTCCTTTGGCTTATTTTTTACCAAGCATATACCCTCTGTGTTATTCCATTGTTAGCTCTGCCTTCATACAGTCACTTTGATTTTCCTTTCCATTGAGGTTTCCTTCCCCCTATTCTTTTATTTTCTTTATTTATTTTTTGCCAACCCAAGGGCTTGAATTTGGCCTGGGCACTGTCCCTGAGCTTCTTTTTGCTCAAGGCTAGCACTCTACCACTTGAGCCACAGCACCACTTCTTTTCTGAGTAGTTGATTGCAGATACGAGTCTCACAGACTTTTCTGCCCAGGCTGACTTCCAATTGTGATCCTCAGATCTCAGCCTTCTGAGTAGCTGTGATTACAGGCGTGAGCCACCAGTGCTTGGCTACCTCAGTTCTTTTGCAAACACTGTGCTGGCCCTGATGACACACATCCTAATAGTCTCTGTGTTGATACAGAATAAATGATACAAGACTCCTCACACAGATGCTAATCACAGAGGGCCTTTGTCTCCTTGAAAGTTGAGGTTGCAGAAGAGCTCTGAGTCTGAGGTGCTAAGGCCATACACAGGTACTTGGGCTTCTTTATGGGGTCCTCTGCCCCATGATACTTTGTGAGACTATATCCTTGCTACTTCCTTGCTACTTACTCATAAGGTCTGCAGTATGTAAGCTCTATGGGAAAGGTTCATATAACTGGGAGTGTATTTATGGCAGCCCATACTCTTTCCTAGGAAAATATTGATTTTCTAACAACAGAATGACTGTAGAGCCATTAAATCAGACTAGTCTATCATAAACTCCAGTATTAACCAAAGAGTACCTTTACGTTTCCTTTTATTCTCGCGTGAGAAATGGGGAGTCAATGTGTCCAAATATGCAGGATATGGCCGAAGCTTGTATTTATTAGAGCTGAGAAAACGACCACCATCACCACCCCCTTACCAGATAATTAACTAATCTGATCTTATTTTAAAGACTGATTGATGGAAATGAGGAAAGCTGGGTTGTATACAAAAAAAAATGCAAGAGCTCCTTGGAGTTGCGAGGCTGGCACTGGCAGGGAGGTTAAGGGGAGGGAGTGGATTATGCGGCACTGGGAGCTTGCCCTTCCGTCCCTGACCGACTAGAGGATACGGGGGCTCATTATCCGCCTGTTAAAGTCTTAGTTAGAAGAACAGTCAGAGAGGTGAGGATTTCTTTTTTTCCTTTTTTGGGAAGATCTCTATCTTTCTTCTTTATTGATTGCTTGCTTTTCATTTTATATCCTTTCTCCCCTGCCTGAAATGAGAAAAATGAGCCCTTGCCATGGGCTTTAAACTTTACACCCAGACAATATCTCCCCCTTATCTAATGCCAGGCAAGAAGCTTCAGCCCAGAGGACCCTGGGTAATGCTACAACAGATTATGTCATAAAATGAAGAGATAAGCAAAAGAACCAATCTAAAAGACGCTGCAGAAATTTACCTTCCCCCTGCCTTCCTCTCCCCTCCAGAAGAAGGCTTTAAATCAATCTGTCTTTGCCATAAATTCTCTTTCTAAAATTTGATAACAAATGCAATATTTTCCTTGGAGATTGGGTTCTAACAAGATGGAGGTTAGGGGGTGGAGAGCATGCAGGGTTTAGCAAAGTAATAAAATGCCATGATTGATCCTGGTCAGTGGGGTTGCTTGGAATTACCGCTATTTTTGGCTGGTAAGCATAATCCAGCTAAGTCATAAATTTTGTTTCTTCCAGTAGACAGTCAGGCCTGTATCGATCTCGATTTGTTGTTCTGTTCTCGTGTAATTGCTCCCTGTGATTAAGACTCCAGATGTAGAAGGAATTGTGGCCAGGCTGGGAACGGAAAGGAAATAACTACAGGGCTGGGGTTCATTCTGCCACCCCCAGATTGCATCCTGGACACTGGAAGAAGGGAAATACTAGCTCTGAGGGCACAGAGGTTCCTGGAGCCAGGCTGGCTGGGAGCTCAATCAATCTGTGGGATTGAGGCTCCTGCCTCTGCAATCAGCCCTCCTCCCATGGCTGCCTGAGGCCCACATCTCACTGGGCTTGACTACATGCTGTGCATTTACAGTGAGATTCCTTGAACACACATACAATGTGGGCCTTCTTGATGTATCTGCTGCCCTCAGTGGTAATCTTGTCATCCTAGCCACAGGCAAGAACACTTACACCTAGCCTAGTTATAATCTGTTCCAATATATACCAGGCAGAGGCACTCCTCAAGCCCAAATTGGAGCCTAGAAGAGAACCATTGAACAGAGTTAGGACTACTAATCAATCCCAGAATTTAAAGTTTGAGTGCTGAAGCTCACTAGCTCTGAAATAGAAACTCACAGCCATCACTGACACAAGCATTCCTGCTCCTCTCCACCCACTAGGCTGGGTAACTTGGAGCAAGAAACCTGGCCTTCCTGAACTTCAATCTCCTCTTTGTACATCAGGGATAAGAATGTCATTGGCCCCGTGCAGTTTTTGTGAAAATTTCAATGAGAAAGTATTTGGTATAAAAATATTTATTGTTATTGTTGTTGTTGGGTTGTTCTGAGTCGTGCAATTCATAGTACACACAAAAGCCTATGGCACTGAGATATTCTGAACCTTCTAAGCACGGGAAGCCTTTATAGTGCAAAGGAATATATGTTTGGATAGCCTGGAGTGTCTTATCCAAGCCCTGGGAAACTCATTTAAAATAAGGTTATGTGCCTTTAAATAGGAACTCAAATAGGTTCCTGGCTCGGCACTGCCAAGCATTGGTTCAACTTTATTTAGTTCCTGAGCTTCTCAGAGATGGGAATGGGAATTCCTCACACCACCATGAACTCAGGGCAATCACAGGTAAATCATTTGAATGTGATCCACCTGTCTAGTGCTAGAGCTATTCGACTATACACATTAAAGAAAATATTTCTCAAACCTAGAGTTATTCTGCTGCTTCCTTCCCCTTCCTGGACTTGGTATTTGACTGAGCTTTGAAGCCATGTGACCTGTAGGCCTCCCTTCCCTCCCCCTCCCCATACCGCCGGGGCCTGAGGTAAGGGCACCATGCTTGGGACTGGAGTTCATCTCAGTTCAATAACTAAAGGAGGTCCTGGGCTCTGTGTCCTACCCCCCCCCATCACCACCCACTGCCCCTGACCCAAGGCCCAGCTCACCTCCACAGCCCCAGCTCCAAAAAGACCTGCCTTCAGCTATAGGATGTAAGAATGGTTATGTCACAGCATTCTGTTCCAAACCTGACTTTATACCTCTTGACACTTATAGCAAATTACTGAAACTCTCCATGCCTCAGATTCCTCTTCTATCAAATGTGGATGGCAGTGCCTCCACTTAGTTGATGTGATCACCAAATGTATATTTAAAGTGCCAAGAGTTCCAAAAAAGAGTGGGTCCTCCCTATAATTTCAACATTCAGGAAGCTGAGGCAGAAAGATAATGAGTTCAAGGCCAGTCTGAGCCACATCGGAAAGAACTTGTAAACCATAAAATGAATTGAATAAAGCTGAGAACTTGGTGGTCCTCAATTAGGGCTAGATGATATAATTCTTATGATTATTATTATGACTCTTATCCCTTAGTGAAAACCTAACTCATCATTTGTTCTATAAACCCTAACTGAAGTTCATGTGCCAAGTACTATGCTATTAGGAATTCATAGATGAATTAAATCAGCTCCCCATTTCTTGATGGCAGCTGTGACTGGATCATAATGAAATACACTCAATGTTCCGCTAACACTACCAATAGAATAAAAATGTGGGAGACCATGGAGACTGTGGTCAGTTCTCGAGGATTTGAGCTTACTGGGCACAACCGTTTGGAATGTGCTGCCATAGTCTATGTGGGCTGCTGTTACAGGACACCACGCATGGTGTTCAAACCATGACACTGTATCTTCTCACAGCCCAGAAGTCCAAGAACAAGATGCGAGACAGAGCTGGACGTTAAAGGTCCTTACAACATCAGTGCTACAGAGTTCAGTAGATAGTGAAATTTAGCAAGTCTCTCAAACTTGGCAAATCATGACAAAACCTATGGCTTTTAAGAATCACTTGATAAGCAGTGCAAATGATGGAAGATCAAAGGCATTTGCTGTCATCCAGGAAAAAGAAGAGAATAGCCTACATGAAGGAGGGTAGAGAAGGCCCCAAAGTAGAGACAATGATAAGGGAACTCATCCTGGGCAACCCAGTGCAATGCATTCACTGAATTGACAAAGGGAAGGGATGTGTCTGGGGAAAGAGATACCAACCGTTTGGGAGATGTGATGATTGAAACAGAGATTTAGGGAAAGAGATGTGAACTTGAGATTAAAGAGTTAGCCAGGGGCAGGCAACAGAAGAATCCTTGAAGATGTGCAGGACCACAGAAAAGAGGGCCAACGTATCCCAGTTAAAGGGAGTGGGGAACACATTCGGAAGAAGAAGAGGAAGGGCGGTGATGTAGAAACCTTAAAGAATGCCCAGAGATATCACAAAAAGTACAAGGACGAAGTAGCATCAGAGAAACAGGAGAATGGAGAGGTTTAGGATGACCACAACTGTAACCTGAGTGAAGACTGCATTTTGAATGAGGAGAAGCCTTTGACTTGGACAAGGAACAGGTCCTCAGGGTGTTGGCAGACGTGGGAAAGGAAGTCAGACCACGACAAATTAAGGGGAAGATGGGATTAGGAAAGACAAGGAGGAAAGAAAGAAGGCTTTTTCAGGAATGTGGATAAGTAAATAAGAATTCCCACTTTTTGCCTCTCCCAATGATCCCAAATTTATCATAAACTATATGTTCCAACTGACCTTTTGTCAGGTGACATTTAAAAAAAAAAGATTTAGAAGAACTATTCTTTCAGATAAACATTGGGTTGTTTCTTACTGCCATGCATAGGTAGGGGCTGGTGGAAAAGAGAGTATGGAAAAAGCATTGGAATTTCACGAAATGAAAATACTGAGCATTAGAAAAGGGCCTCTTCCTCATTTTTTCCCTCATCTTCTTTCCCTTGGAGATTATGTAGCAGAGTAGTTCCCAAACTAGGGTAGTTTACACAGGACATTCGAAGAAAATACCTCCTTTCTCAAATCTTTCCTTTGTTACAGATTCCCCAGAAAACCCTTAGGGAAGGTGGTGCAGCAAGATCAGTAGAGGGCTGACACTTAGGGCTCTACCCCCATAAATGGGTTGCTGCATTATTCACAGCAGTGGGCTAATGATTTCTTGTCAGTCTCCACGCTCATTTGAAGAGGCACAAAGTCTCTTACCAGATACTGGCCTATGCTCTGGACTTCTTAGCCTCCAGAAATCATCAGAAAATAAACATCTATTTTTTTAATAAATTGAGGAAGGAGGAAGAGGAGATGAAGGAAGAGGAGGAGGAAGAAGGAAGGAAGGAAGGAAGGAAGGAAGGAAGGAAGGAAGGAAGGAAGGAAGGAAGGAAGGAAGGAAAGAAGGAAGGAAGGAAGGAAGGAAGGAAGGAAGGAAGGAAGGAAGGAAGGAAGGAAGGAAGGAAGGAAGGAAGGAAGGAAGGAAGGAAGGAAGGAAGGAAGGAAGGAAGGAAGGAAGGAAGGGGAAGAGAAGAAGAATATTTACTAATAAAATAGGACTCTGTGGAAGAATAGCAGCAATGCCCCTGGAGCACAGGCTTTCAGAGACCCCATCAGACCGTCAGGATCCTTTCTCAGGACCTCAGTCTTCTCAGAATGCAAACCCACTCCACGTAGCAGTGGTAAGCAGGTAGATCCCAAGAACATCAGGTGAGGAAAGTCCCAGGCATGATCCTCTCTCTCATCTGTTGGCCTCCCACTCTTTCGTTTGTTCCTGTTGCCAGCCCTAAGCTGCCACTCTGCTCCCTGGACCCCCTCCACTCCAGCTCAGTACAGAATTAGGAGCCCTGGACCACTCCCTCCCTGGGTGTAATGAACTCTAGTGACTGGGGGAGTCTTGCTCTTCACACCCTCATTCTCAAGAGGAAGCCTCTAGTTTTAAGAATAAGGAGGTGCTAGGTTCCCCAGTTCTGGTCAGACTCCTTGCAAGCAAAGACTGGGCCTGATTTGGTTTGATTTTTTTTTTTTGCCACCTTCCCAAGAAGTATAATCATTTCATCAAACAAGTATTATGTTATGGTGATAGCTTAGTACAGTTTCTCGCTAGGAGGCACAGTTGGTTTCCATATCCGCACCCACAGATTCAACCAATCCTAGATCAAAATTATTTGGATCAAATAAAGGATGTGTACTTGAACATATGCATTATTTTTATTGCACATAGCATTTACATTGCACTTGGACACTGTATGTAATCTAGAGATGATCTAGAGTGTGCAGGGGAGATATTAGTGGGTTATATGCAAATATTATATCATTTTCTATGAGGTTTTTGAGCATCAGTGGATTTGGGTACCCATGAGGAGTCCTGGAACCACTTCTGTGGCCACCCAGGGATAGCTATTAATCAGTTCAATTAATGAGATTTTCATCTGTGCCTTATAAAACTATAACCTTAATATTATTGAACTATGAAACAACTGGCTTCCCATAAGAGCTGAGATGTGTTGTGTTTTGGCCCTCCAGGGGTAATATGCCTGTTAGAATACCTCCCATCTAAGTGGGAGAATAAGAGTTCCATGAACACCTGGGTCACAAAAGTTACCCCAGGTCACATAATTCACCCCAGATGGGTCCATTCTACTTCCCATAGCCCCTAAGCCTTGCCAGATGTAGTTCCCCTACTGTTGCCAGAGTGTGGCAGGAGGCAGAGTGGATGTTTTGCACCTGGTCCTCCAGTTGGCTGCTCCTATTCAGGTCAGCCTGGTCCAGGCAGCACCACAGAAAAAGGCAACATGGCCGCCTCTCTCCAATTTGAAGGCAACCATGCTGTCTTATTTTGTGGCTGAGCATTCTCAGTGAGAGGCAGTAAGAGTCTGTAGACACACCCCAGCTCAAGGTCAAACTGGGCGTTTAGAGGAAGGTACAAATCCAAGCATGCCCTGGATTTTGCTCAAAATCAACTCACGATAGGCATTTACCTCAGAGATATAAACATTGTGGTCGCACAAAAGCCTGTACATAAATGCTCACAGCAACTTTGTGCATAATAGTCAAAAACTGGAAATAAGCCAAATGTCCTTCAACGGCTGAGTGGTTAAACAAGCTGTGGTACACATCTCTACCACAGGCTGGGGCTCAGCGATAAACAGGACTGGAGTGTTGATGCGGACAGCAGCCAGTCCCTTGGATGGGTCTCAAGGGAATGACAATTGAAAAGAAAACCAATCCTCAGAGCTTACAAACTATACGATTCCATTTGAACAGCATTCTTAAGATAACAACATTGTAGAAATGGAAATAGATTAGCGATTTGCCAGGCTTTTGGAAGGGGGTGCTGGCAGAAGATTAGTGTGACTATAAAACAGCAATGTGCAAAAAGTCCTTATACCACAGCCCTGTTGTGGGCCCTGGCTCTAGTATCAGTCATACAAACCTGTCAATGTGATCAACCTGCGTAACACTAAACACACACACACACACACACACACACACAATTACATGTGAAATGGTGAGGTTCAGAATGGGAGTGGATGGATTACATCAGTGTTAATTCCTTGAACGTGAAATTATGTTTTATAATAATACATGATGTTACAATTTTTAAAAATAGGGTAATGCCGTGTCTTTGTGTTACAGCCAGCCTTCAAGCCTGTGGGTCCTATTGAACTAACCCTGAATCAAAGAAGACAGAAAGACAATTCCAGAACCTTCCAAATTGCAAAACCTGAACTTGTTACATGCCTAGGACAATGCCAAATCCTCAGGAATGAAATGACATGCAGCATTGCACGTCATATATAGATAATTTAAAGTGCACAAGAGAATGGATATAATATGTAAACATGATGCCATTATATGTAAGGGACTTGAGCATCGTTGGTACTGGAGTGAGGCTGGAAACTATCCCCTTCGGAAACCACAGGACCAATGGATTTCTAAAATTACATCTACATTTCACCCTTTGCTTGACTTTAAAATACTAGAGTGGCCCTTGGTTATTCTTTTTTCCTCAAAACCTGCTGCCAGGAAGGCCACCCAGATCTCCACAGACCTCTTCTCCCTTTAGAGAGGAAGGATGGAAACCAATTCGGTTTTTGTTTTGTTTTTTTTGCTTCACCCTAAGAAGCCCCTGGTGCTAATTTGGCTGAGATTTTCCTGTTTATCATCTGATAGATTCAAATTTAACTTAGAATGGCAAGAAGGACACTCCCCGCTTTGTGGAAAGCAAAATCCTGGAGATTTTACCTAACGCTAAACAAAAGATGCAAAGTTGAATTATTTTACATTTGTTGTGTTTACATCCACCATTCTAGTCACTTCTCAAAATAGGCCTGTGAGGTTAGAACTGCCTCTCTGCATGATAGATATGTGAAGCTCAGAGAAATTAGTGACTTTTGCAAAACGGCACAGCTAGTAGCAGTAGGCTGTTGAATCCAGCTCTTCTAAGGCAAGCCCAATGTTTGACATCTTCGCACCTTAGCCTCTGCTAATTCTCATGCTTTAACATAGTTGACGTTCACCTGATCCACTTCTCCACCTAAACAATCTCCACCCTCATGATATCTGCCTCGTGAAGACCTCAGCACACTGGTGTTGGATTGAGTTAAGTCAACCTCTGTGACCTTCTGATGCTGTCCTCCATCCCAAGCCCTTCGCAGTGCGCTGATGTGGCCAGCACTGCTGACTGATGATATTGAGGATGTCTGGAATGTATTCTGACCTCGGAGTCTGTGGAGGCAGCAAGGCCATTGTTCAAGAAGTAGAAGCTCTCCTTCTGCAGGGCAAATGACATAGCTAGCAAGATCAATAGAAAGCCCACGGACTGGGAGAAGATCTTTACTAGCCATACAACGGACAAGGGTCTCATATCTAAAATATACTTGGAACTCAAAAAATTAAACCACCCAACAACAAATCCTCAAAGAAACAACTGCCCAATAAGTAAGTGGGCGAAAGACTTAAAGAGAAGCTTCTCTGAAGAAGAAAGAAGGATGGCCAATAGACACATGAAGAAATGTTCAACATCCCTAGCCATAAAAGAAATGCAAATCAAAACAACATTGAGATATCACCTCACTCCAGTTAGAACAGCAAAAATCAAGAACTCTAACAACAACAGATGCTGGAGGGGATGTGGACAGAAAGGAACCTTACTTCATTGTTGGTGGGAATGTAAACTTGTTCAACCACTTTGGAAAGCAGTATGGAGGTTCCTCAAAAGTCTCCACATAGAGCTCCCCAATGACCCAGCAATCCCACTTTTGGGCATTTACCCAAATGATCACAAACAAGGCCACACTAAAGCTACCAGCACAACTATGTTTATTGCAGCATTATTTACCATAGCTAAGACATGGAACCAACCCAGATGCCCCTCAGTAGATGAATGGATCAAGAAGATGTGGTATATATACACAATGGAATTCTATGCCTCCATCAGAAAGAATGACATTTCCCCATTTGTTAGGAAATGGAAAGGCTTGGAAAAAATTATATTAAGTGAAGTAAGCCAGGCCCAAAGAAACATAGGGCCCATGGTTTCCCTTATTTGCAATATCTAGTATAGGTATGAGTCAAGCGGAAAAAGTCAGATAATGTGATGTTAGGAAAACGAACCCTCAAATATGTATTTTAATGTTTTTGTTTCTTTCATGCATGTGTTTCTAACGCATTTATAAGATTATTTCTTTGTTGCTTTGTATGTCCCTCCCCCACAGTGTAACCCCCGCTTTCACTATATTTGATGTCAGTATAACATGTGGAGGAGATGGGGACAAACAAGTCGTTTAAAGATTCAGGTGGACCTGTTGCAACAATGAGAAGTACAAAATGTCATGTCAAAACCAGCTTTACAATGTCGGTGGGGGGGGAGGGGGTATGATTGGGTGGGAGGGAGGGGGGAGGCCGGGAAGGGAGGTGAAGGGTAAACAAAGGAGGAGGCTGCAATGCTTGGTAAGAAATGTATGCATTATCCTGCCCATGTAATTGTAACCCCTCTGTACAGTATGTTCTCAAGTAAAATAAAATAAAATTAAAAAAAAAAAAAAAAAGAAGTAGAAGCTCTCCCTGGCTCTTTCCTTGTTTTTGTATAAAACAGCAATGTCGCTAATCGGTCTTCATCTGTCTCTCAGTAACTGGAGGTATGCGGGGTGAAGGAGGTACCACCACAGAGGGACTGAGAACAGGAGTCTCTGAGAAGCCACACTATGTCCCATGGGCTGGTTGGCACCGTTCTTCCCAACATGGCATTCAGAAAAATGGCTTCAATGACACACAACTTGGGTACAAATCTAGACCCTGCCACTGAACAGCCACTTCACCTCCCTGGACCAAACAATGACCTATAATATGAACGTGTCAACACGGTGCCCAGCACATTCACCACTGAGTAAACCTGCTGGACTCCTCTTTCCTGAACACTTGCAAAGGGAAGATTTTTTTTCATCTTTCTATAATAAACAGTCTTCTCCTGTGGCATCTTCTGGGGAAATTCAGATTGCTATTTGCAATAATCAGGATTGGTTGTTTTTTGGTTTTTTAAGTGCAAGTAGTCACTTTTCTGATGGGATCCTCGGAATCAAAGATTGGGGTATGCTAGGGACACACTAGAGACACAAGCGCCTTCCAGAAGCAGATGATCATAGCTCCTTCGCCCACCCCGTGGTCATGGAGGAGGATATGGTAGGAATAAGGCTAATATCAAAAGACATTCGTATCCATCCAAGAAGGCTAGAAGGGGCCTTCTCACCCATCTGTTCTTCTTTCCAAGATCTATTCCTCCCATTGACTGAAATCCCATCACCAGAATAACTTGGGGTCTGCAAACTATTTTGCCCTTGAGAGTTCAATGCAAATCCTAGCACCTTGGAAATGGCATCAGGGCAGGAGTTTTGAGGTTACACTGTGGATGGGGCTGGAACAGGGGATTTTGTTTGTTTCAGAGAGGATGATGCTATTCAAGTGAAAAAGAAGGAAGTCTTTTGAGTAGAAAGAACTATGAGTCTATTTATCTATTTTATAACTTTGCCAAGAGTAAGCGCAGAAGGTAGCATGGCCCACTGAGACCATGAGTGACGGACATTGTGAGCTGTAGTGTGTCTACCGACAAAGGAAATTTGAGATCAGAACTTTATATCATTGCCCAACTGCTTTATTAAGAGTTAGAAGTCAGTAATCAAAGCACTGCTTTCTCTAAACAGCTCTTATTTCTGTATTTTCTCTTAGAGACATTGATTTGCCTTCCCCATCCCCCCACTCATCCATTCTAGCACTTGAACCCAGGGCTTCATGCTTTCTCTTGGCTTACTTGTTCATGGCTGGTGATCCAGCCATGCCTGCAGTTTGGCATTTTTTGATACTTAATTGGAGATCACCTCAAGGATTTTTTTCTCCCCAGGCTGGCTTTGAACTGTGATCCTCAGATCTCAGCCTCCTAAGCAGCTAGGAGTACAGGTATGAGCCACCAGAACCCAATAGATGCACTGACTTCGTTTGAAACCTAACAAGGAGATCTGTTCCTTTGCAGGAATCCTGTCCACCTGGCTCGTCTCTCCTTCCCTACACCTAACTCTCTCTAAGACAGGAGAAGCACCAGTCAGGTACTGAACTTCTCAATAGGAAAGAATGGTAATGATGATTAGCTTGCCTGCTGGAGGCCAGTCCCTGGAAGCATGGCACCTTGCATGTTCAGCCCTTTTCTGGAGAATCTTAGCTTCGTCCCCTCAAAGGCTGTGGGAAGGAAAGCCCTCAGGCCTTGGCCACAAATAAAGCACACATTTCTTTTGAGATTCTGCTGCTCAGTTCATCTCTACCCCAGCCTCTCATCCTGGACTGTGACTGTCGAGAGCGAGAAGCTGCCAGAACTATGTTGGGATGGCTGGACAGGAGCCTGGGGCTTCCCTCTAAATCATCTCAGCCAATCAAGCACTTAATGTTCTCTGTTTCTCAAGAATGTTGCACCTCGGTGCTGCCCATGCATCTTTCAAGTTTTATCTTCAACATCTTATAAATCATCCATTAAATACCTCCCAACGATTGTACACTGCTGTTGTTCTCAGCCAGGGCTGGAAAGGGGCACAAATCAGTTTTACTGCATATTAGTCCTGCCCAATAGGCTCTAAAAAATAAGAAAAAGAAGAAAGGAAACTAGAGAAGGGAAAGGGAGGTGGGCAGCTTAAACCTGGATGGCCTGGAGTCAAGTTGATCAAGCATCATAAAGGGACAAGCCTGCACCAGGGCCCTGCATGCAAAGTTCTGCTCTGCCAACACAGTCTCCAGGGATGATGCCCTGCTGAGAGGTGGTGCATATAACAGACCACAATGTAAGACAATTGCATCCGTGACCCTACATAATAACAAATCTCCCTCGCGTGAGAGTAACATCAGGGTGTTTTACATTTGCATTGCTATTGACAAGTTATATGGTCTCTTCCTATGTAAGGTTTCACGTGGTTGCTTCCCTACCCCAGCTGTGTTCTGCAAAAGCACTTCAGAGAATTTAAGTGACTTGTTCTAATCTAGATGCCCAGGAATGGCAAAGCCAAAACTTGAGCTCCTCCTTTGCATTGAGGGAATGGATGTCTTTCTCTTGGTCCATACCTCCTCACGATACCGAACTCCTTCTCAACACATTGATCTATAGTCTGCAGGTCTTTGCCTGTAGACTCTCCGCCATGGAACCATTCTTCCCTTGTCCATATGTGCATGCATGGTTGCCTTTCCTCTCCTTGGTGGTGGGCCTTCTTTCTATTTGCTCCTTGTCACTCACGGTGAAGACTGTGGAACACAGGGGACATCCCTGCATTGCTCATCAGTGGTGAAATCCCAATGGTGAGGGGCCAGATTCTTTAAAAGCACAGAAAGTCACTATGGGATCTCAGCCAAGTGCAAGAGAGATGGAATATTTGTCTAGGAACCAGGGAATGGTAGAGTCTAGCCTATGTCTTTCCACCTTCTGACTGAGTAACCTTCTCCTTCTGCTTCTCCTTGTAGGACCTCTGTTTCTTAAATTCTTCAAATAAGCAGTTTGAAGCTCTCTCTATTTCCCTCTAAGACAAGAGACCCTCTGTTACTGAATTATGTTGCCACTGGTTGCGTTGTGTACAAAGGGACATTGCCAACTCAAATGTCACTGTTCCATTCAGCCCCTTTTCCTTCATCTTCATCTAAATGATACGTGCTTCCTAACTCTACAATCAGCTCCACAAAACATTCCACTGGCCTAGGCCTGTGAGATCCCAGAGTAATTGCCACCTGCACCCCTAAGATTGCAGAGATCACAGAACAGACATTGCTACAGGCTTGTAGCGTTTGCATGTGCTGCCACCTCCTGGACTTACTGTCTCCGGGCAATCCAGCTGGAGCACATACCATAGCTAGCTCCTTGAGCTCCCTGGGGACCAGCGATGTATCACAAAAAGAGCCCTTGCTTGTTATTTACACTATCGTCCCCAGGACCCCATCTATTACTCTGGACTCTCTTTCTGATGTAATTGAGATTTTTTTAAGTTAGATGCATGAGAGCCCCATGTCTAATCACTCACGCTGTATGCCCAGCTCCAGGCTTCAGGCCAAGGTTCCACAAAGATAATAAATACCAGGCAGTAAAACTAGCCCATCAAGTCCTTGGATAAGGATGCTGGGAACCAGAAGAGCCTACTGCTGCCACCTCGAAGATTTGCTCAGGGATTTTCCTAGAGCTGAGGCTGGGGGATCTTCAGCTACTTACTGGTGAACCACACCCCCACAACCCCCACTTAGAAAGCCATGAAGAGAAAGCAGCAGTCAAGAGTGCACAATCCACAGCCGCTCAAGAAGTGTCCTGATCAAATCTATACTCAACAACCCAGATGCCCCACCAAAGATGAATGGATCCAAAAATTGTGGTATCTATTCACAATGGAATATTATGCAGCCATTAGAAATGACAAAATAATGGCATTTGCAGGGAAATGGATGGAGCTAGAAGGAATCATGTTGAGCGAGGTAAGCCAAGAGCAAAGAGACAAACGGTACATGGTCTCCCTGATAAGTGGATGTTAAATCCAAAATGTTAGGTGATAAGACAAAACTAACAGGACTTAAGAAACAAAGAACTCCCACTCATCTGGTCAAACTACTACTAAATATCCCCATGCTGCTGATCACATGTATGGTGTATAACATGTGAACACCGTTATATGTTATAGACTGTGATAGACAATTTGCTCCAGGAAAGTTAGAATGAACTTGTGACTTTAAATGAGCATCATTATTCCACAATACTGTGAAATTTGGGAAATTATGTAATCACTTAATCACAATCAAAAAAAAAAAAGAACCTCGGGGAAGGTAGGGAGGGAAGGGATGGTAGGGGGAAAACAATGGAGGGGGTAACAATGCTCAGTAGGAAGTGTACTCATTACCTTACTCATGTAACTGTAACCCTCTGTATAGTATCTTTACAATAAAAAAAGGTAGAGAGAAAAGTAAAAAAAAATAATAATAAATAAATAAATAAGGGGAAAAAATCTATACTCATCTTTCACCCAGGAAGTCCAGGCCTGGGTGTTTATGAGATATGGGGATGATGGTCAGAAGAGCTGGAAGGAGCATTTGTTGAATGAAGGTGAAGAATCCTCAAGAGGCACATGACTTCCCAAGGTCAAGCAGACAGTGATGTATTCAGCAGGGATGATGGCTGGAGTCACTCACTGCTTTTCTCCTGCACAAGAAGATAACTTACAATAGAGGGGTGGGAACAGGCACAGCAGGAGAGAAGAACCACTGGGGAAGAAAACCAAGTGTCTAATTTTATTAAACATTGATGCTCATTGAATTTCTCTTCCATATATGTAAAACATATATAAGTTCTCACAGAGGAAAAAAAATGAAGCTGTTGGGTGTGTTAAAGAAAACAGCAGATACAAAACACTAACATAATGCCCTTTACATGGTAAATGTTGTATATATACACCATATATAATTAACTCTTGTTATCTATCCATAACATTAATAAGCCCCATATCTATTTAGCCAAATAGGCTAGTGCCTCAAAGACACTCATCATCTGGGGGAAAGGAAGGAAGTACGAGATAGAAGCTACAGAGATCCACGTGTAGAAATTACCCAGAAAGATCACTGCTCCTCCCAGTTAACACTAAGCAATAGCACAACTTCAGGCACTGGTTCTAGCTGATAACTTCCAGCCTAGGCTGATACTTCCGGCCTAGGAACTCAAACATCAAAGGCAAAAATCTATATTTAATGATCACCAACTCGTGATCAGATTGGAAAACCAGGAAACTGCATTTATTCAATGAAGAATTACGTAGCACTTACTTACTATTTACCAGGCACTAATTTGAACTTCTCACAACCATTAACTATCAAAAGAAGAAGGTCCTTTCACCAGTTGATTCACAACCACTATACAGGCACATCCAAAAGTGCCTACAACTCATGGCCTTTGTAGGAAGCACAAAGGTTGTGAAGGTGGCCTTACTATATCCTAGCTTATAATCATTAAGTTTAAGAACAAAGGACCAGGCACAGTAGCTCGTGACTACAATCCCAGTGACTCAGGAGATAGGGATCAGGAGGATTACAGTTCAAGGATTACAGCCAAGAATTAGGAAGACCCCAAACTAATAGGTAGGCCTAATGGTGCATGCCTGAGATGCCAGCTATGTGGTTTAGTAGAGATGGAAAGATGTCTAAGGCCCATCTGGGCAAAACACATGCTTCTATCTGAACATAACTGAAACTAAAAAGTCTGGAAGCATGGCTCATACAGGAGAGAGAGAGTGGCTGCTTCAAAAACAGAAGGCCCTGAGTTCAAACATCAGGACCATCACAATGAAAAGGTTTGAGCACATGCTGTTTTTGAAAGACACTCTGAGACAAACCCTACACTAAGAGAAAACATTCAGGCTGTGAATGTATTTGACAAAAGACTTATTTATAGCCAGAAAATATTTCTAAAACTATTTAAACTCAATAACAGAAAGCAATTTTTAAAATTGCATAAAAACGCTCTATAAAATAAGACACATAAAGAGTCAAAAGAAAATGAAAAGATGCTCAACACTATTAGTCATAGATAAATGTAAACTGAGACTAGAAATCACACACTATGCATCCATAAGGCTAGCTTAAATGTAAAACACTGCCAAGAAGCATGATCCTCCTAGGATACAGGTATGTACCACCATGCCCAACCCTCAAAATGTCACTTTTTAAAATAAGCATTCTAATGGCCATGCTATATAGTTTCCAACTCAATCCCAAGGCTTCCTACACTTTCAAAGCTGTCATTTTTCTCTTCAGTTTTCCCTGTCACTAATCTACTGATACTTTTTTCCATTGTTTGCCTCATGCCATGCACAAGTTAAAAGGTTCAAAGTCAAGAAGTTATGTGCCATGAGACCAGGTATTTGCTGTTGCTGTTGTTTTACTATTCTTTCTCTAGTGCCTCAAACAGTGCTTAGCTGTGACAGAGGTGACTGGCTATTTTCCCCCAAAGTGGACTCAGCCAGTGACTAGGCAGGGATTTCACATCCCAGCCCTTTTCCTCCAGGTATAGTGTGGGACAATTCTTGCCAACAAGTTATCAGCAGAAGTATATGCATCGCTTCTGGGTAGAAATGGTTAAGAAGTGAGTGGGGCCTGCCTTGACCATCTTCTCTTCCCACAATCACCAGCTGAGAGTAAAAGGTTTACTGAGATTTTAGTAGATGGAGCCACAAGATGGAAGGATCTTAGGGTCTTGAGTCATCTCAGGGAGAGCCAACAACGTTTTAGACTTTAGACTTGAACACTGAGCAATAGTGATCACGGCACACATTTCTAAGCTATGGAACTCATTGACTACAACAGCTGTCATCACTCTATAGTCAAGACAAGCATTTCTGAATGAACGAACACATGCCACTGAAGGACAAAGCCTAGGTGCACACTAGATCCATAATCTGGTATTAAAGCATGCTCTCCTGGGTGTCCCACTACACCCCAATGATGCAGGACCAGCTGAGGACCGCACCTGGAAGGACAATTAGCAATTTCACTGTTGTTGTTTGGCTGTTGTTTGGTGAGATGCAACCACATGTGAGCTTAGTTGAAACTTGGTACCTCAATAGCATTGTTAGTACATTGAACTGCAGCCTGACACTGAGCTACGAAGCAAAAATAGAACAAAATAATTGACAATATTTCCCTTCGTTTGCTTATGCATGCTATTTGCACAAAATAGAGCATAATATCCTACTCAAAACCACAAAATTAGATATCAGGTAGCAATGACAAGATCTTCAAGGCACAGATTATAATGATTTGGGGTGATGGTAGAAATGATTGGAGCGTAATTGTCTCTCCATCAAATGCATACCTCATAAAAGCAAGGTACTGAGATCCGAAAAATTTGGAAGGATTTCTCACCTCCACTCTAGCACAGCCTGGCATTTATGATCTGTGTCCAAGAGGTGAAGTGTGAAGACTGTCACATGCAAAGATTAATTGCAAAGACCTTTTCATTCCTACTTGAAAAAAAAAAGTTTACTGATACTCAGATAGTTGCACCAGATCCAGTCCTTGCTAACATGGAGATTGCTTTGATCAAATCCTCCAAAGTTGAAGTGTCTCAGAGAAACTTATTCACCATCCTTAATAAAGTTCTCTGGGCATGAAAAGGCTGTGGGGCCACATGGTATCACTTCTGAACAAAAGCCATAGGTCAGAGGTAATAACCCAGCCACCTGTTCTCTTACCCTGTTTGTGGCACAAAATTGTCTTTATTCTCCAAGAGAAACGCTAACCAGAAAAATAGATGTCTGTTGTTTGTATGCCATTTTCACGAGATAGAGATAGTAATTACACAGTAGATGCCATAAATAACTTCCTCTTTTTTTAAAGGCTCTATCTTAACAAAATTACATTAGTAAATTTGAGGTCAGAGATAACATTGCATGTTTTGTATATTCTTCCGTGAAGCCTCATACAGTGATGGGTGCAATAGAAGTTTAGTACATATACAGGAAGGAATGTGCTTTACCCCGCCCCCCACAACTATGCATGCTGTTCAGCTGCCAATAGCAGCTACCTACTACCCAGAGCTTAGGGAAACACACTACTTCATTGCTAGTGCTTTAGTGTGCATTTTCTTCTAATTTCTTACTTGTTTCATCAGGATTTTTGGCCTTCATCAGAGCTATAAGAGCACTGAAATCTTTGTCAGGGTTGACTGTGGGTGGGACTTGGGGGGGTGGGCCTGCATGCTTCAGTACCTTCATGGAAATGGGCAGCTTAAATTATCTGAAACTCTTCCTCTGTAAGAGACTATCCTTAGAAAGAAAAGTTCAAAAGAGAAAAAGAGAAAAGTTCAGTCAAAAAAAAATCCCAGCTCACATTAACTTGCAGAGAAAAATAAAGTCACCATAAAAAGCAAACAAATAAAAAATCCTGGAGCTCCTGTTCATCTACCCCTACCAGCAGGAAACTCAAAGGCACTCCAAAATTACCCAGAAGCCTCAAATACAGAGTTATCTTTATTTAAACACCCATGTATCAGGCAGTCATCAGAAGTCACCTAAAGGCAGCTTCTTATTCCTTGGCCTCTCTCTGGCTGCTCTTGGGAGAACCACCCAATAGCCGCCATACTGTCTAAGCTGAGCCCCAGTTCAGGGAGGAAATGGATCCACCTACAACAACTCCATGCTTTTGATGTTGTTGTCATCATGGTTGTTGTTTTGACTGGCCCTAGGGCTTGAACTCAAAACCTGGGTGCTGTCACCTGAGCTTCTTTTGCTCAAGGCTAGAGACGCTCTACTGCTTGATCCTCATTGTCACTTCTGGTTTTTTCTGAGTAGTTTATTGGAGATAAGAGTCTTATAGACTTTTCTGTCCTGGCTGGCTTCGAACCTCAGTCCTCAGACCTCAGCCCCCTGAGTAGCTAGGATTACAGGCATAAGCCACCAGTGCCTGGCTTCAATGCCATGCTTTACTTTGTCCCTGTTGTCCCCAAATAGCTGTTCTCAAACTGAATATTTTTGTTTCTTAGTCCAGTTCTTTCTAGGGATTGCCGGCTGTTTCTTTCGAGTGAGGCTAGAGGCAGACAAGATGCTATCTCTTCCTCCTTCTGTCTCAAAAGATTAAAAACTCCTCCCACTTGTGGACCATTTCACTGCCAGTCCTTGGCCCTTCCGGAGCATTTCGCTATAAGAGCAGCCACTCAGGAAATATACATATGTATGAATAGAAATATCAGACACAGTTGGAAAAGCAGTCCATTATACCTGCCTGAGGATTGGCAAGTTTCTCCACCCAAAATAATAGTCATATCTCATTGACCTTATTGATGAGATGGAAGAAATACTCTGTCCTACTAGGCTGGTTGATGCTTTGTCCCTTGTGTCTTCCTCAGTCACCTATGAGTCAGAAGATAAGAGAGGCCTCCACCCAAGTATCTAGCCTTCTAGGCCTCTTCCTAATGCATGTTAACAAATCCCCTTCGCTATTGGTCCTGGTCGGTCCCTGTCCACTACCTCTGCCTCCTGGCCTGGCCTGCCTGCTCCTTCAGCTCTTTCTGAGGCTCTAGAGAGCTCCCTTCCATTCTTTTCCAAGGAAGCTGCCCCCTTCCAAGTGTGCCACCTTCTTCTGCCATCTTCCTGGCTGTGTTTCATTGCTCTGGGTAGAAAAGCTTCATTTCTCTTCCTCTCAGTGGTTTCAAAAGTACAGTCGGGCCTTTTCTTCTTATTTACTAGAAACACTCAATAAATCCCCAATGCCTCAAATAAAGACCAGGTGCTAAACACCCTTTATAGCCAGACTCTCTTTATAAGGCTGGGCCTAGAGAGAGAATGAAGTATTTGTTGCCCCTCATCACTCTCCCTGACTTCTGTCACCTCTGTTTGATCACTACAGGTTCTATTAGATTTTCACACCTTCAAGCTCTCCCTGTTGCTTCTTCCGCAAACTAAGAGGATGTCTTTCCAAAAGACCTCTGACCCAGAGTTCTAGCATTCGTCAAAGGAAGCTCCAGTATAATTAAGTGTGGCTGCAATGGCCACAGAAGCCTCTTGCATGCATGTGCACGCACACACATACGCAGACGCTGTACAAAGCCAAGTGCCAGCAGGAAGTAAGGCTGCCTGAGCTCTCAAGTGAAGGACCATCCCTCATCCCTGACACCCGCAGTCCATTAATATCTGCTCAGGCTCTGTGACTAGGGAGAGACCATAAAGCAAAGCTGCCCTCGGTTTTGACGGGAGTATCTCTTCTCCCCAGTGCCTACATTCCTGCAAAAGGTAGGAAGAAAACAAATAGCATTCAGAGTTCTAAAACAATATTCTAAGTATTTTTCATTGGATGTGCACCATAATTCTGAGCTTTTTTTTTTTAATTTAGAGAACTAAACAGCAGCATAGCAGTGGCTTCACAACCATAGATCACTAATTCATGACTGTTAGAAGACTCTGAACCTAGAAAGAGAAGGTACTGAATTCCTAGCCAAGGCTCCCTGACAGGGCACAATATACCTTTGAGTCGAGTCAGACTTAATCCAGTGACTAATCTTTTACCTCTCTGCCTCAGGCATTTGAGAGTAAGTTGACACTAGCCAGTGTCCTGTAGAGGATGTCTTGATTCAAACAAATCTGTCCTATAAAAACCCAGATGCAAAAAGAGGCATAGTGAACATAAATAGACGTCAAATTGAAACTCTTCTGTACATCTATGAGAATAGAATTTTACAAAAGAAAGACAAAACTACCATGACAAATAAGACAAAACATCCAGCTACAGTAAGAAAAAGATAAATTGAAGATGGCTATTTGGGTGACCACAGGGCTCTCTGTGTCATATAAAAGAATCTGCACAGGGCTCTTTTAAGCAACAAATACTTCTATTATGTTATAATACGATCTTACTTGCCAAAACTCAAATCTTAGGTAACTTTTCAGGAATGTGTAATTTCATAAGGAGATACATAGTTGCCTAAATAATACTCAACTAGCATCCCTAAGGTAGCTTCAATAATAGAACCAAAGTGAATTTTCTTCTGTGCTAGTGGGGGGAAAAATTGGCCACAAACATATCAAAAAAGGTATTAAACCAATCTGAATTGATGAGTTCTTGTAAGAATAGAAATCTCACATGTAACTAACTCAGACAAACTTTAGAATTATTATCTGCATGGAGAGCAGCAGGCATGTGCTCTGAGAAGCAGACACAGAGGCCAACTTGAGCCCTGAAATGAGGCGAACGTGTACCCTCACCATGGAATGCCATTTCCAAACTGAATTTAGGCCCATCCCTCTTTCCCTCCTGATGAAGCATACAGTTCCTCAAAATAAGTGGCAAAGTACCAGAGGTCCAGGTGCAGAACAGGAAAGCAAATAATGAGTAGAAGGCCCCCACTATGCAGTGGCAACTCCATAGTCAACCCTTCAGCTGAGCTTGGACAGCGCTTGCTGGGGAAAGTACCAAGCCTTCCTCCATGTTCCAACTACCATCCTCCCAACGAAGGCCCCCAATGCATACAGCCTAGGCGAGACACCTAAACACAGAACTCACCTTTCCTTTCTTCTGCCACCTCTGGGTCACTGCAGCTTGTCTCCTCCCTCCATCTATGTGGTACCAGTTTCCTCCACCAGGACTGATCTGAAGGGTTTGGCATCTCCCTGAAATGACCTGTGCGTCTCTCAGTATGGGAGAAATGGTGCATCTCCCAGCCAGGCCTTTCCTGCTTGCTGCTCAGCCTCTGTCCAGCCATTGGAGGGACCTTGAATGTGATGGGGGGGGGGGAGGGAAGGGGTCCTAGTTTCCTTCTGCTGGTGCAGCGGCTTCTTCACAGTCTCAGTCCAGAAGAAGTCTTTTCATTATAGCTCACAGCTGTGATCCTCGGGTTAAAAGAAATTACTCATGAAAGGGCAGCCCGGGGTAGAAAGCACGGCATCAGAAAAAAACCCAGACTTCCAAGGGAGAAGGAACTTCAAGGATTTATTGACATGAGGGAGATCACAGTTCTGGCTGCAGGCCCGGCTGCTAACATTTGTGATAGATTTAGGCACCATGGTTTGACGCGGAATTATATTTTAACTCAAGCTAAGAGGTTGGAGTGGAGTGTTCTGATCTATTCAGGTTGCTCTTGTGATGCCTATGCAAAATTAAGACAGAATAATGAGACTCATGTTCTCCTTCTTCTCCCCTAGCCCCTCTTCATCTTTTCCTTCCTACCCCCTTTTCATTCCCTGTGTTCTAATTCCTTCTAGTAGCTGCTGCATGCCTCTCTTCTCCTGTTCATCACAGGTTCTAGGGAATGTTTCCAGAGAGGACCACTCATAGCTGGAACACCCAGGACACTGATTGGTCCCCAGCCTCCAGTAACCAGCCCAACATCCATCTCCAGGCAGGAGAGCCCAAGCTCAAGGGGCAAAAGGCATTATTATACTGCAATACCTCTGCAACCACCTGCTTCCTGGTGGTTTATAGGGTTCCTTTACATAGAACTTCATCACAGCCCTGGGGCCAACCACTAGAATGTGAAGATTCCCATTGCACACAGAAGGCTACTGCCTTGCAGAGCCAGCATCTGCACCAAGGCCTCCTGGGAGGAGAGCCAAACGTGGTATTGAGTTTGCTTCAATCAGATATTAAAATTTTAGCCAACCGTAGTGGCTCCTGACTGTAATCCTAGCTACTGAGGAGGTGAAGATAAGGAAGATCCATGTTTCATGCCAGCCTCCCCCGCCAAAAAAGTTGGTGAAGCTCCATCTCAAACAATAGTCATGTATGATTGGGTATGCCTATCACCTTAGATATTCAGAAGACAAAAAAAAATAGGATAACAAACCAAGCCTACCTGAACAAAAACACAATGAAGGTTCTTTAAAACAACAACAACAACTATAGACTGGGAAGGTGGCTCAGCAGTAGAGTGCTCACCTAGCATGCATGAAGTCCTGGGTTCTATTCCTCAGTGCCACATACACAGAAAAAAGCCAGAAATAGCACTGTGGCTCAAGTGATAGAATGCTAGTCTTGAGCAAAAAGTTCAAGGACAGCACCCAGGCCCTGAGTTCAAGCCCCAGGATTGGCAAAACAAAAAAAAAAGTAAATAATAATTCAAACTAAAGTAAAAAGATGTAAGATGTATCTCAAGTGGGAGGGTGTCAGCCTAGCAAGCATGAGGTCCTGAGTTGAAACCCTACTACCACTAAAAACAAAAATCCAAAAGCAAAAGTCAGACGTTATAATAGGGACGACCTGTCTGTTTTTCAGGAAAAGATGTGGAGGTGCAGGGAGGGAAAATGGCTTCACTAAAGTCACACAGTGATTCTTAGAGAAGGCTATGCCCTAAGCCAAGTGTACTGCAGCTTACATCAGGAAGAAGAGCACACATTCCGCTTCCTGCTACACTTTTAGAAAATGTGAGGGGTGTCAGTATTGGCCAAGAATTTGAAAATAATATTAACCAAATAACTGTAAACATCAGCCACGGGCAGATGTGCAGACCTTAAATGTGCTGTCCTTATTCCATGAGCCATATTTCATTATCGTTTTCTTAACAACTGACGCCCAAGGCCATTAAGTGATTTGTCCAAAATCTCAAAGCTGCAGAGGGAAGGAGACTACATTTAGCTCCAATCTGACTTATCTCTCCCACAATTCTTCCAAACATCCAAATGGCTAGAGACAGCACTAACTGGGGGTCGATAAAATGGATGTTACCGAAGAATGTTTGCTTCTCAAATCCAACCATGTGCCCCGTGGGGAGGCCAGGTGTGGTTGTGAGTGGAATCCGAGTCTTCATGCTCAGTGGAGAGCAACAGCCAGCCTCATGCAAACTCATCCTCCCATTCTCAAGCGTTTGTTCGGTCCTCAAGGGAGCAGAACCGAACAGGCTCAGGATGTATGTCTTCTAACTGAGCTCCTAGTAAACATGTCTTTTCAGGCTGCATTTTTTGACAGCTTTCAGTGGGATGATTTATGGAAGAATGGGAAAGGACTCTTCTGGATTTTTTTTTAGTGGACACAGAATTCGTCAAGAACTGTTGGAGCTGTTCTTCAAACAGATTTTTCATGCCTTACCTTTCGCTTCTACACTGTGCTCGCTGCTCTAGATTGTTTAACCACAGAGTTGCACGCTTACTGTTTGGAGAAAGAGGTACCAGGACAGGGTTTATACACTAATCTACCTCCTCAGGAAAAGTGAAAGAGTAAATTGGACTACAGAATACACACTCAAGAAGTCATAAAGGAAAAAAATTATGGATATTTAAGGAAGAATAGAAGAAAAATATTTCTGTGCTTTCCTATTCTATTTTTCCCTTAAATAGAGCATGCTTTTGGGAATCTCCTAGAAAACTTGTTATCTGGATTCTACCTTCTCAGTAACTTGACTCAACATGTCAGCAGCAAGACCAGGAGCCCAGATGTTCAAAGATAGTCCAGGTAAACACTGATGTGGTATCCTGGGAGCCAATGTGAAGATCCGAGCATTTCCAGCAGGGCATATGCATGCTGTATGTCCAAAAGCATGCAGAGCAGAATGTATCAGTCCAGCTGTTAGAATCTATTTCTGTCAGCCATGCCACTAATGAGGTGGAGGCATTCTAAAAAGAAAGGATGTCAGGGGGAAAAAAAGGATCCTATGTGGAGCAAGAAGTATTATTGAAGAGCTAGGTTAGGAGAGACCAGGAAAGAAGAGACAACTCTAGAATAGCTTTCCTGTGACAAGTCCCTCACCTTTATTATCCCATCTAATCTCACAAAAACACTATACAACAAAGATTCTATTAGTGATTCACTTACAAGGAAACTAAAACTCAAGAGATTTTCCCAAGGTCACAGCTATTAACTGACAAAGCTAGAATCCAAAACTGGGTTACATTGGTAAAGTTAGATGTTCTTCCATACAGCCATTCTTCCATTGATGCCTTCACCAATGTGTATCACACACCTATAAAATGTTAGACGTGGAATGGATTGAAAGTGCAACACTAGGTATGACAGGTCCTTGCTCCAGTAGGACTTGCCTCTGCATGGAGAGGCAGGATGCAAAAAGGTGAATAAAATCATGAAGACGATTGCAGATAGTGGTGAAGAATATGAAGAAAACAAAGCAGGGTGACATGTTGGAACCCATGTGGATGACACCTGGACTGACATCCACAGGACAAGAACAAACCAGTCATGCCACTACCTGAGGGAAGGACACATCAAGGAGAGGAGCAGATAGGAGAAACCAACCATGTATGGCCCCGTGGAAAGAAGGGCCAAGAAGGGATCAGAAAGACAGAGAGGGCTAAGGCATAAGGTAAGAGACACAAAGATGAGAACACACAGGTCTGTAAGCTGGGATCTTAGTCTGACTTGTGAAGGGAAGCATTCGATGGTTTGGTTTCAGACAAAGGAAGTAATCTCCAGAAGCTCTCTTCAGCTTCTTTGTGGAGGATGCTTATAAAGGAGGAAAAATAGACTCGGGAGACAATCCAGGACACTAAGAGTAATAGTCTTGGCAAAAGAAACGCAAGTAGTCTCAGAAGGGTACACCAGGCTACGGGTACTAAAATGTGAGTCAAGGATATCTGGGGTCCTCAAGACCTATTCACAGGTTCCTGAGAGATCTTCCCTTCCAAACACATGTGTGCTGAGCTACACCTTCTTCACATATTTCCATTAAAATGGCGCATCAGGACTGATGAACTATAAAGGAGATAACAGAATCCAGCTCTCTTCTACTAAGCCAGGCTTCACAAAGACTCACAGGAATGGAAAACAGAGCCACTCTTCTTACTACGTTTGTTTGGAAAATGAAGTTCCTTCTTCATAAAACGTGTCATAACATTCACTGTAAGAGGTGTGTTGAATGTTTGTATTCATTCCCAAGGGATTTGTAGCTGTTATGTTTTAATTGATTTATTAATGCTGTTTTTATTTTCTTGGTTTTAATTTCTACTAGAGTAAATACTGACAAAGCAAATGAGCAAACATTAACAACTTTGAGATTTTTCTGTCATTTCTACAAAGCCTTGAATGGGGTCCTGAGATATTCAGTATGTGAAATGTGTGTGTGTGTGTGTATGTGTGTGTGTGTGTGTGTGTGTGTGTGTGAAACACTGCAGTGGAGAAACTCTGGTAATTTGAATACAAATGCTTGAAAGAGGAAAATGACATGTCCAAGATCACATAATAAAATTCAGAATTAAAAGCCACACATTTTGACTCTCAGCCAGGAACACTTTCTCTGCACCACAGGTCCAAGCCATTAATATGGTAGGTCTTCAAGGCTAAAGAGCTTAAAGACGAAGATTAAGGTTAACCATCTACTCCAATCAAGTACTCATAGTGTCTGAACTTAGAAATGAAGGGAAGAAAGTAGGAAAGAGGTGGATGGGGAAAGATGCTCTTGAACTTTACCCTATATTGCAACTGTTTGGTGTATACAAAAAAGAAGAAAAAAATCTCCGTCTCGGGACATCATCTGAGACTCTTTCACCGACACAGAGCTCTCAGAAACAGTCTGGGAAGAGATGATGAGATGATGTTATGAATTAGAGTTTTACAAATATGCATTTAGTTGAGAATTAATGGGATGCGTTTGGGGTGGGTTAATTAAAAGTGATTATTAAACACAAATCCACTGCTGTTTGGCAAGAAGGTAGTGAATATCTATTTTGCACATGGCAGTCAATTCTCAATTAATATGTTTCTTTT
Source organism: Dipodomys spectabilis (assembly GCF_019054845.1). Lineage (NCBI taxonomy): Eukaryota > Metazoa > Chordata > Mammalia > Rodentia > Heteromyidae > Dipodomys > Dipodomys spectabilis. The sequence goes on from NW_024871057.1 coordinate 1,852,876, forward strand.
AACACCCAGATGATTTTAAGTCAACAAATACATTGCTGTCTGGTGAAATCAGAGTGGAGAGCAGGCAAAGGGTTGCGCAGCTGTAGCCACCTGCCCTGAAGAACACAGGTATAAGGAACACTCTAGAATGGCTGCTGGAAGCCCATCCCTACCTTAGTGGCACAATCTCCAACAAGTCCAGCTTTGAGCAGCCAAAACCCAGATTGGTGACACAACTAAACTCTATACACAGTGAACTTCCTGCAGGAATTTCCTCCCCATGCTGGTTTCCTGGCAAGCCACTCAAACATCATACCTCACCCTGGCCATCAATTTTTCAGTGGCGCCTTCTTTGATATCTTCAGATTGAGCTAATCTCTTCCCCACAATTCTCTGTATGACACTTACTGTCTTCTTTATTCACAATATTTATAACACTGCATGAGAAACTTGAAAATTCCTAAAGGGTAAGTTCCCAGCATAGCTCAAGAACACCTTTGACTGGCAGAGATGACTATTTTTGTCTTTCCAATTGATTTTCTTACATTTAGCAACAGAACCTGGATCTAACTGAGGAAAGCTATAAGAGGACATTTCCAAGCCTCCCTTGCAGCCAGCTATGGCCATGTGATAAACAATTGACCAATAAGATACAAGCAAAATATCAACTTAAAAGTGATGAGCTTGCCAGTAGTACCAAAATAAAGCTAAAAGAAAATATGGTGACTCAGATGGGAGATGGGCCTCTTGTTCTTCTACTCAGCCTCCTCCTCACGTATACCTCATTTACCTCCTTTTTTGCACAGTTCAGAATATGGATGGGCATGAGAGCTATAACACTAGGGTCTCAGAGGATCATGGCTGACATGAGCACTGATACCAGTGATGAAGACGCTGGTCCCAAGGATTCCATGGCACTGCCTTTGTATTCTTGAACTGCCTGTCTCCAAATTCCTTATACAGAGAAAACAAACTTGAAGGTATTTTAAGCTATAATGTGTAATTGGAACAGCTAAATTTAACCCTAATACCCTAATATTGGCTGCACACATTTATGAATGCTTATAAGCAGTGTTTAAGTATTAGTAAACATTCCCATCTCATCTAAAGGACAACCCCAATGAAGCTGTTATCGTTTTTGAGATACTGAGGCCCACAGAGGTTAAATACCAGGTCACACAACTAGTAACTGGCAAGGTTTAACACTGCATTTGAGTCTGTCTGATTCCATGGCTTGAACTCTTAATGACTGCAAGTACAGCTTCCTGTCAAATGCTTTTCAAATGAGTGGCTCAGAGCAGTCTGAGAAAGATATTCAGACCAGATCAGCCTCTAAGGTCCTTCCAGGACTCAGTTTCCTTATAAGTTAAATAATAATAGCAACTACTCTTTATGCATCACTTTCCATTTGGCAGAAAGTGATATAAACACCTTATATGTGTTCGTTCAGCCAGTACTCATAGTTACCCCCATGAGATGAATATTATTATCATTCTTATTTTACAGATGAGGAAAGAAATGCCCAGGAGTTACATGACTTGTCCAAGATCATACCATTTGCAAGTGGTGGATAAAAGGAGAAACTAGGAAGTGGCACCGTGGCTCAACGTGATAAGGTGCTAGCTTTGAGCACAAAAGCTCAGAGATAGTGCCCGGGCACTAAGTTCAAGCCCCATGACTGACCCTCGCCCCTGAAAAAGGAGACATGGTAGAATTCTAGTCTATTGGTCTATCCCTGTGATGTGCCTTTTTAACTCCCCACGGCATTCAAGTACACCTGCTCCTCTACTTATGAAGGGCTACCTCTAGATAAGCCATTGGACATTGGAAGTATTAAGTACAAGATTCTTTGAATACATCTAACCTCCCAAACATCCTAGATTAGCAATACAGCACACTGCAGAGTAGCCTATTCCCCCTGGCAATCCCGTGGCTGAGGGCTGCTTTGTACTACTGCTCAGCATCACCAGGGAGAATCGTCTTACATATTGGTAACCCAGGAAAAGACTCACATTCAAAAATTCCAAACTGTTTTCCACTGAATGGATAATACCCTTACAATACGAAGCACTGAAAAACCATAACTTGAGATGTCATTAATCAGAGACCATCTGTGTTCCCCTTGTACACACACATACACCCACCCACCCACTCACACACACACACACACACACACACACACACACACACACACACACACACACTCTTGCTAAATGAAGAAGCAAGGATTCAAACCCAGATCTACTTAACACTAAAGCCTCCCCATAATCCATGAGAGGAAGGACCGTTGGAGAAAATCACCAGCTCTGTCCCCAGTGCAGTCCAATCAGCTGCAAACTAAAGCGAAGGGAGCCGGAGCTGATGCTGCAGGAGATGGCAAAGAGCCAAGGATCCCACACTACTCCTGACCAAGCATGGTGAACCTCTTCAGAGAGCTCAGGAAGCTCCCCTAGGCCAGGCCCACTGGTTTCCGACCCTGGAAAAGTGCCTGGACTCAATGAGTCTTTTGGATGGCAGCTGTTTTCTGTGGCTGCCGTAACAAATTACCACAAACCTGGTAGCTTAAGACAACACGCATTTATTTTCTCCCAGCTCTGGAGACCAGAAATGTGAAATCAAGATGTCATCGGGCACTTGCTCTCTCTGAAGGCTCTAGGGAGAGTGTTTCTTTGCCTCTTCCTGCTTCTAGGGGCTGCTGCTATTCCTCAGAGCCCCTTGGCATCCCTCCAATTTCATTCTTCATTGTCACACAATGTTATTCTCTATGTGAAGGTCTCTGTCTTCTCTTCCCACAGGGTGATCAGCATTGGATTAGGGCTCTTCCTAATCTGGGATGCCCTCATTGTAACTTGATTACATCCACAAAAGTTCTGTTTCCAACAAGATCAAGTCACAGCTTCTGGAGTTAAGACTCAAACATAGTACTTTGAAAAACACAATTCCACCCACTTACAGGGACTGTTTGCTGAGTTAAACTGAGAATGTGGCCCTCTGCAAGCAAATTAAGTCTTTGCAAGGAGTTCATAAGTGAAGCCAGGCTTCTTGGTGCTGATCTGTGGAAGCCTTCCAGATAAAGCCTATGTCTGCAACTCTGTCTTGGTGTGTCTTTGCATTTGTCTGCGTACCTGTGTGACCATGCGTGTGTTTCTTTGGCCTACCATAAGAGTAATATAGATTCCATTCTTAGAGATTAAATTATTGGGCAGATGCTTCCGAGGCCACCCATTAAATCAACTATTGAATTCAACCTGCCTCTATGGAGGTGCACTGGCGGAGTGAAGGACCCTGGGAAAATGGCAGGAAACAACATCCCAGACAGTTCCTGGGACGGACCACTGTGGACCACTGTTCTGTGATGAAGTCTGGATGTTTCTGAAAGGTACTTTGGAGACAGACTGTGGAAGGAGGGAAGGAAGGAAGGATGGAAGGAAGGAAGGAAGGAAGGAAGGAAGGAAGGAAGGAAGGAAGGAAGGAAGGAAGGAAGAAAGGAAGGAAGGAAGGAAGGAACGGAGGAAGGAAGGAAGGGAGGAAGGAAGGAAGGGAGGGAGGGAGGAAGGGAGGGAGGGAGGGAGGGATGGAAGGAGGGAGGAAGGAAGGAAGGAAGGAAGGAAGGAAGGAAGGAAGGAAGGAAGGGGAAGGGAGGGAGGGAGGGAGGGAGGGATGGAAGGAGGGAGGAAGGAAGGAAGGAAGGAAGGAAGGAAGGAAGGAAGGAAGGAAGGAAGGAAGGAAGGAAGGAAGGAAGGAAGGAAGGGGAAGGGAGGGAGGGAGGGAGGGAGGGAAAACCATTTTAGTGAGCTGTTGTGCTCAGTGACTTTCAAGAGTCTACAATTTTCCTGGAAAATGGGGCCCTCTAACCCCTGGTTTTCTTAAGAGATGGCTAAGAATGAACGGTTCCTGGGTCCTAAATCAACATGGCTCTAGGTGAGGGACCTGAAGGATAAGGTCCTAGAGAGCAGGGAAGATGAAACAGAGGTCCTGCCTTTTGACTATGCAGCAGGGGACACTACAGTGATCCATGGCCGGTTAAACCGGAGCTTGATGGTGAGGGTGATGGGCAAGTTTCCATCGGTCAGGGCTGATCTCTACACTGAGTCTTGGTACCTCTGCTCATTGCCAAGTATAAAGTCTTGTTGCCACAGGGACTTTGTACCCATCTCTCACATAGGAAAGTGGCTCTGAGGTAGCAGCTTTGCTGAGAGGCAAGTGAAGGGGAATGAGGAAGGGGAAGAAAAAAAAGAAACCAGAGGCTGAGCACAAGAGCAAAGGCTCAGAACTTTGCCTTGAGATGTGAGGACAGGCGAGCAATAAAGGGACCTCCATCAGGAGAAGGGTGCTCCGCAGGCAGAGCGGAAGTGGTCCAAATTAACCCTGATAGAAGACTTAGCTCTTCACACTACGCAGTACACATCCAGAGTGGAAACCATTTGGAAATTCTCTGCCACCAAATCAAACTGTTCGCTTCCCCTTAACAGCCCATCACATACGTAGGTATTCTTGGCCTGGGCTATTATGCCTCTGGGTTATTGTTTTAAATTTGAGTCATTACAACAAATTACTGTACTTAGCCCTCCTCGAGGAGCTCTGAGGACTTATTGTCACTCAGACGTCTTGCTTGCCTGCCTCTTGTGAAGCTGTGCCTGCCAGGAGTAGAGGAAGTGATTCCCAACCAGATGTTCCAGGCACATCAGGCCTCGAGGTAGGCTCAGGGGCCACCCAGCTCCTTGAGTCTAGGGTATCTAAGCCAACCCTGTGAGGCAGAAGACAACAGAGCTCCAAATCATCAAAAGGCTGGGCAACATGGTACCAAGGTGCTCAGCATCTAGTCGGGGTCAGAGCTCACCACACAGTACTTTGTGCAGGATTTTTTTTTTTTTTTGAGCAGGATGCATGGTTTGCTTAAGGAATATTCTGCCTTCCAGTTTGAGAGGCTTAAGTCCCATATGTCAGATTTCTCTGGCAACCTAGAAACTGTCATCTGGATTCATGCTGTCAGGCTAAGTTTTGACATTGAGGTTGTGTCACAGAATTGTCGATGATGAGCCCTCCTTGGGACTATGGGGACATTACTAATTTTCTGTTGCTGGCTGGCATTGCAGAGTTCATGAAGACAGGTGACAACCTCTGCTGATGCTAACAAGGCAGCCATGTGACCATTTTCCCAAGGAACCAAGAACTCGGAATGCTATGTCTTGAGATACCATAACAGTGTTTAGTCTGCAGGTAGAAGCATTGCACGTTCCCTGCTCCTTAGCATGGGACTTTGTCATCCCTAGACATGTCCCCTCAGAAATGTCCCTGTCAATCAGCGTTCTTTAGAAGTGCCTACTAAATTTAGTTTCCAAAAAAAAAAAAAAAGGTATTCACACATGTTTCTAAGTATTTCCTAGCTTTTAACATGAGTAAGGAGCTCTCGCCTCTAAGCAGTATAAAGATAAATGAGTATAAAATTCCTAGAAGTCATTCTGGGGATTACCCCTACTTTTGATCTAAGGAAGCAGGTTAATTCGTGTGCTATTAGGTGGTAGCACTGAGTTTTGAACAGTTTTCTCTTAGAGTCTGAGAGCCCAATGGATGTGTTACCCACGTAGCCTGGCCATGTACTCAGTGTCTCATTGTGTGAGAATCTGTCTAAGCTTCTTTTTAAAAAAAATTTTGTAGGTCATAGGGTTTGAACTCTGGGCCTGGGCACTGTCCCTCAGCTCTTCAGCTCAAGGCTAGTGCTCTGTGCTGTACCACTTGAGCCACAGCGCCACTTACAGCCTTTTCTGTTTATGTGGTGCTGAGGAATCGAACCCAGGGCCTCATGCATGAGAGGTAAGCACTCTACCACTGAGCCATAAGGAGATGTGAAAAACACACAGGTGGGAAGTGCTTTATAAACTATAAAGTGCTGTGAAAGAAAATCTACCTACTAATACTCTTGGCTTAAAACATTTTAGCATTGCTTCTGTTCCACAGAGTCTTGGTCTCAAAAACTGATGTCTCTCTCATTTGCGTTTGCTGTCTGAATCCTCATGTGTTTTCTCATACCATAAGTAGCATATTCATTTCTTTTCCCTGATATCTATCCAATGATTCCAAAAGTTGTATGTGGAGTACCCCATGCCTTCTGCAGATGCTCTCCCCATCTCTTGCCACCCCTTTTCCCAGGCAGCATGGTTTCTTCTACTGTGATCCTTTTTTAAAGTCATACCAGAAACTTGTTGAAGATGTTATTTTCCATCTTGACTCTGCCTGTCCTCCACCACCTTAAGGAATCTACAATAAGAATCAGTACCCAGCACCCTGTCAAGAAAAATACTTCCTTTGTCTATTCTACATCTGCCCTTTGGTTTGGGGTATTTTGTTCTCTCTTCAGTGCTAGAAATTGTCAAGTGGTCTACCACTGAGCAATATTCCCACACCATCCCTTCTGCATATGGACTGAAGTAATCACCTTGGAAATGTGTAGCTCCTTATTTGGGGACCTGGGGACCTGAGTTTCAGTCCTGGACAGTATACTCACACTTCCTTATGACTTTGAGCAAAGTTCTCACCCCTATTCATCAAGTAGGATGCTGGGGTCTTAGGTCCCTTCCATTCATGATATTCTGTTCTTCCCAGTGCTGTGGTCTCCAGAGTTATAGATCGTGTTACCCCAAGTCTTCTCCAAAGCAGATGAACCATTTCCTCATGTTTCCTAGTTATATTCAAGGAATTCATTTACTCCTCTGTTCCCAGCCAACTTCCTGTAGAACACCATGCCATACCACATTACCTTGTGCTGAAGCAAGAAGGTGTCCCGTGTTCAAATATTTTGTGGGGAAATTCAGGTAAAAGAAAATAACTACTTATATCTGTGGGACACTACAATACTGTAATCTCCAAAGAGGCATCCTGGCTCTCCAAGAGAAAAATGTCAGAATGGTATTGTCTATGCTTTTGTGACAATAACTTTGGAAAATGGTCTCTTAACATCTCTTAGGAGAGTCCTTAAATACATCTGTGTATGGTGTGAGCATCACACTTCCACACCATGTCAGTTCCCTTTCTGGTACCATCCCCAATCAGTACTTTACATTGGTAATGACACAGTCCTATAAGTTGGAAGGATAGAAAAACATTTGTCCAAGCCATGAAGCCTCAGACCAGTAGATTTCCCAGCTTAGGAAGTGCTTAGAACTCATCGCTAGAAAGGAACAGTAAGTGCAAAAGAATGGGAACCGGGATTGCTTGTTAGTCGGGTCTTCTACAGACATTTTCATCCATGTTAACTGCTACTTTTTCCTATCAGTAAGAGGGTAGCAACATTAAGCTGTGGACAAACTTCTCTGATGGCTTAACACACACGTACACAAACATACACGGACACGTGGGCTTTCAGAGTGCAGTAGGCTCCCTAGGGAAAATCAAAAGAGTCCTTAAACAAAGCTGGTGACCCCCCTGGAGCAGCCTGAAAACTACAGCAATTTGACATCTGGAAAAAGAAAAAGATGACTCTTAGTCACAGAAATGTGCATGTGGATATTGAGTCATTCACTTTAAAAACACCTGCTTTAAAAACCTCTCTCGGGAAGAACTTCCATCTATATTAGCATTCATAAAACAAAAACATTCAGACTGTGTTATTAAAATGTTAACATCAGAAACAGCAAGAAAAGCCAGAGAGACTCTGGGTACCCAAAGAGGCTTCAAGGAGGGAAATCCCCAAGCAATTACTATCTTCAGTAAGATTCTATTTTATGTATAAAAATACAGAAATGGTGGGAAGACTAGATACAGTTGGGGGGTTGGTTGGGAAGAATTAACAGTGTAAGGAATGCTAAGACAAGGCAAGGGGAAGGTAGAAAAGAAACAGGCACAAGCTGAAGGAGGGCTTCTGTACAAAAGCCAAGCCTCAAAGAAGCTGTTTTCACTTCCAAGATAAATATTTAACGTTGAAGAAAGAATGCTCAGTGACTCCCGGGAAGCACGTCCCATCCAACTGAGCCTTCCTCACTGGGCTCAGCCTAATCAAAAGCTGGAAGCATGGGAGTTTCAGGCTGATAGTCACCTTCCCAGGTCAGAACTGATCTTCCCAGATCATATGAAGGATGAACAGTGTAGGTTTAAGGTGTGTGTGGTGGAGGGGGGTAGTTTGTTTTTTTTTTTAATAGCTTGCATGGTGATTCTATGCAAGTGGAAGTGGAAAGGGAAGACAATTCTACGTCCTTATCCATGAAGCCCTTTAGAATAGAACAAAGAATGCAGGCTTTGAGCTCAGATAAACTTGGGTTTGCATCTCTGCTCTGCCACTAACTGGCTAGAGGAGATCAGGACAGCTATTTAGCCTCTCTGCATCTCTGTAAATGGGACATGAGATCAGGACAAAACATTAGTCCTAAAAGTTAACATTTATTTAGTACTTATTACATGTCATTTCTTTTCTACGTCCTTCACATTGACATTTAATTTCCAATAACTCCATTGTAAATTCTTCTTACCCCATTTCACAGATCAGTGAAGGGTTGTTACCTAACTTACCTAAAGCCATAAAACTATTTAGTGTTGGAGACAGGATTTGAACTCAGGCAGTGGGAGTCCAGAGCCTGTTCTCCAAAGTTGTATGTGCCACCAAGTAAGGTGATGCTATGCAAGCAACCAGCATGAGGAGGGGCCTGCACCTGATTTATTGTAGTGAGGAGCCTGCCACCTGATTGATTTTAGTGACACACAAGCCTTTCCTTTAAGGGTCTCATTTCACATTCACCTACCTCTGTTGTAAGGAACTGGGGCAGGAATAAAACTAAGTGTGAAAAACAGAATCAAGTGTCTGCAAGGAGAATGGTTTTGAACCCGTATGGCTTTTCACTTAGAATCCACTCACAGATTTTCACATCTGTCTAAGAAGCATGGCAGGCCATGACTAGAAGCCAACTTGGAGATTACTTTGTCCAAATCTCGCATTCATCAGTTAGGGAACAATGTCCCAGAAAGAACAAATAGCTCACCCTACTCCACATAGCTTATAAGAAAACAAAAAAGGAAAACACGGAGCAACAGGGAGGCCAACCAGCATTGGTTCTTTGGGAAGGAATTGGGATCCAGAGTGGAAATTGGAAGATGGAGGTTCTCTGAGATTTAGAATGCAGATTGATGAGTAAGTCGAAATTGCTAGAAGTTCTCAGTGAGTCATGGTGACAGTCACCATAGTGAGAGGGGAAACAGACCATGATTCATCCATTCAAACATCAGCTGTGAAGAATACCAATTTCCAGCAGGTTATCAGGACAGCAGGTATAGCTCCAAAGTAGTTCCTCATCCATGAGTATGGTAGATGTGTGGTCTCAGAGGGACACAAACTACAAACACCACTAAGTGACAGCTAAGCCTCAGATGTAATGGAATCTCTAGAATTCATAACATCTCCAAAAATGCATGTGTTTTACTTGAGATAATTAGGACAGATTACAGCTGTGGCAATAATATAAAAGGTCCAAAAGGGGGTAACTCACAAAACATCCTTCGACTTTTATAATAAGCAAAATATCATTAATAGCCCACTCAAGGATGTAGCAAGGTAAAAGTTTTGAATATGAACTTAAAACATGAGTACTTGGTGGAAAAACCTGTCTTAATGAGATAATAATATCCACATAAATTGAAAAGTAAAAGACCAAGTAGAGTAACTAAATCTACTGCTGAATGTTTGCTAGATTCATTTTCATCCATCTTATCTTTCTTTAATGAATCTCTGATGGGTCTAAGTTAGGTTGTATCTGTACTCTCTACCATATACAAACAGAATGACAGCCAATAATTTTAGAGCCAAAAACCTTACAGACAATACTCTTACCTCTCTTTATATCACCAGAGAGAGTGTTAAGAATCCATGATGTGTGACTCGTTTAAGATCCCATCATTGATGGCAGATCTAGAATGGAGACTTCCATATGATGTATTTGTCCTCCATGCCTATGAATTTATCAAGGTATTGTTAGTGTGCTTTCCTGCAGGTATGCATTCTTTTCTCTCTCTTCCCCTCTCTCTCTCCCTCTTTCTCTCTCTCCCTCTTCCTCTCTCACATTGATATCCAGATAGATATAATTCCATTGGACAAGTTCCCAATTGACAGCTTGAGCTGGTCAGTCCCAGTAATTCATGTATCTACAACATTGCAAATGCACAGACCAGATACATGGTGAAGGGCCCCAGATTTTAATTATATCTTATTTCACAGCTGCAGTCAATTCTTGCTACGGCTTAATAACCAGGTTGCACGAGCCGTGAACACTTTTTGTTGTTAATTTTGCTCAGGAAAATTGAGTTTTTACTACCATTTTGGCAGAAATGCTTATCATAACAATTATGATAAAGTGATGAGGATTAGAAGCATCTGCAGGAGTGAACTTAGAGACAGAAGGATGTCAGTTAGTCTGATTGTGCAGGAACATGTGCTGTAGAAAATCTGGGCTATGGCTCTGTCACCTGCTAAGAACACAGAGATGAATGGAGGATCCAGGTCTCCTCCCATCCTCCTGCCAATACATTCATAGAAGACTTTGAGCCCTGGAAGGCATAGACTGGCTCCACTGTAGTACTTACAATCTGGTGTAACTGTGGAGGAGAATTGAAATGAGAAAGCAAGGGTTGTCCTGGGCTAGGTCACAGAATAAAATTTAAAAAATCTTAATGATCATCTCTCTATAAAGAAGAAGAATGAGATAAGGAAAGAGAGAAATGAAATTCTCAAGGTCATACAACTGGAGCAATGACATCTATGCCTCTGGCATCAGTGGCCCAGTGTCCTCTCCTATGCCTAAAATAAACCCAGTCAAGACCTAAGCAGGGAAACGAGTGAAATATTCTGAGGTCTCTGGAGGGACATCCCAGATGGTCTCTTGGAAAGAACCAGGACAAATGGGAAAGTCACAAGAAATGGATCTCCATTTGTGGAATGGTTAGGAAATCAGAGATTAATCTGTCTGAGGGATGCAAGCCATTGGTGTCAAAGAGAAAGTGGGTGACCAAACCATCTGAGGTACTAGCAACTTAAAACAATGAGAAAGAAGGTAAATGTAAATATGGTGAATCCTGAGGTTTTCTCAGAAGTTCTTTCCCGAAGCTGGCCTTGAGCATGCCAGGATTTCACTGCCAATGCTGTTGAAGAGGTTCTTGAGAAGAGAGCCCTATTTTCTACTCTTGGAAGATTTGTGAAGGCTCTCAGTGGAATTTATAGAGTACCACAGCAGTTGGATGTAAGGCTGAGCTACCAGATTCCCTCCATCCTCAGACACCATCAATTCATATGATGCACCACGAATTTAGTAAGAGCTTTTGAGGGGAAGAGCAAGCACTTCACTAAGTGGAAACATCCATCGTGGAACACAATCCTATTTCAGAAATGTAAAAATGAAAAAAAATTCACCAATCCAATCAAGGATGTAAAGCAGGTAGAGGCCACAGGGTGACATAGATTATCCAGAAATGAGGGGTTGAGAAACAAAAAAGAAGATTGGCTCCAGGAAGATGTTGGCAATATTCTTGGTAAAAGAAGATAGCTAGCTGTGAGAATGTATTCAGTAGTGAAAATGGTAAAGAGAAATAAATGAGTATATTCGTTCTCTGTTGCCACATAATAAATGCACACAAAATTAGCACATTAAACAATACCTATTTATTATCTCAATTCTGGAAGCCAAAAGTCTGGACAGTATTTAGCTGCATTCTCCGTTCAATGTATCATAAAACTATGATCAAGGTGTTGGTTGAGAACTCATCTGGGATTCAAAGTGCCTTGTTTTTACTTGGAGGTTGGCAGAGTTCATCTTCTTGCAGCTGTCTAACTTAGGAAGGCTGTGAGACCAGAGGGAGAGATCCCTTCTAGAAGATTGCACAGAGTTCACGAACTGGGAAGCAAGCATCAGGGAAACCATCTCGTGTCTTTGCGTACTGCACTGGGAGAGTACAAGAACGAATAACAAACAGGACCTTGATGGCAGAGTATGGGGCAGGCAACACTGCCTTTGATAATTAGAACAGCTGGTGACACAGAGGGTCATTAATATTTTAAAATACTTGCACACATTGCTGTGCTGAAAGATTGAACCTAGGATCTAGTGCATGTTAACAAAGTGTTCTAGTACCAAACCCCAATCCTTTTCTTTATATATTGTTTTTGAGTTTGAAATAAGGTCATAATAATCATGCCTGGGCTGGTAGTAAATTTATATTCCTCATGACTCTTGTCTACCAATTAGCTGAGGATAACAGGCATGTACTACTACCCTATCGCATATGAGTTCTCTTGAGCCTGGAAGCAATCCTGTGAAGCAGGTATATCAGATACCATTATTTCCATTTCACAGATGGGAGGACATTTGAAGTCCACAAATTAAATCATTAGCCTATGGCCACATGCTGAAATACTGGCTCAGTGTCGGCCCTGGATTGTAACATCACTTTCTGACTTGGGGAAAGGGAGAGGGAGCCATTTCTTCTGTACCTCTTGTGTGAATGCTGTTAGTTTTCCTAAGAAATCTGTGAAGCTTTTCAGTGTTGTTAGGCAACTCCAGTCCAAGCTTAGAAGCATGACTAATCCACAGGACCCCCTGACCCTCTGGAGCACAGGAGAGGGATACAGTCTCTACTACAACACTTTGGACTCTAGTTCCTTCACTGTCGTCGTACTAGCCGTGCTGCAAAGCATAGCTCCCTTCCTACATTAAGAATCTCTGGCTTGATGGCACATTGCGAAAGCTTATCTCCAAGTGCCAGCTTCAGACAGCAAGTGCAAAGAGCGTGACTTGACTAAGAAGATGTCATGACAATAATGACGCGGCCACAACTCTAGAATACTCCTGAGGGAGTCACTGTTACCATTCCCAATACAGAGTCTCATTTGAAGGCTTAGTGGATGATTTGTGAACCACTAACTTCTTTAGGCTTCTTAAAGTGGCAGAGTGGTTGAGGTGGCAGAAATCAACAGAAAGACTGAAAGAAAAAAATTACACCCATTTGATCTACACACACACACACACACACACACACACACACACTTTGGCATGCCCCTGAATAGAGGCTGCCATGCTAAGTGAGAAGGTGCTAGGAGAAGTTTGCCCTCTCTACCGTATATGGTCATCTCAGCTCCGAATGGCAACAACTTTATCAACTCATTAAACGTGCAGCCCTTAAGTGAACCTGTCATGAAGGGGAGTCAAACTACATTAACAGCAAAATCTCAGTGGTGGGGATCAAAACACATCATTAAAGACATGAAGGATGAGAGGATAAAGATGAAAGGGTCTCTCTCATCTCCTTTTTATCCTACTGCTGTGGACTGGGAGTTGAGTAAAGACGTTTGCTTCTCTTGGGTTGAAGGATGCTCACCTTTAAAACAGGAGGATGGTGTGGGGAGGGGATCATAGCTTAGCAAGATGGATCTTGGAGTTGTACTGACTTCTTCTGCTTTATATTACCATGTAGCCTTCTGGAAAATCAATTTCTTAGGACTTCAGTTTCTTCTGCAGCTATATATGTGTAACAAAAATGTTTAAATCATGACTGTGAAAATTATCTGTGTTAGTGTTTATCAGACAAGGTGTGCATATGGAAGGCATTGATTAGACACTCATTTCTCCATTCTACCCCCAGGCTCCTTTCCAGAACTCCTGTCCTCCACTTTTCTTAAAGAGTCTATAGCTGTGAGTCTTTCTTTCAGTAGTAAAGTCATTTGCATAGCTAAAACACTGTGAACCTTAGCATCTCTGACAGCCTGTGTGTGACACCTGACACTTTCCCACTTCCCGCCCCTTCTCTGGGAATTATCTAAGAAAAAGGTCTAAATGCATATGTATTTATTTGTCAGCATCCAGATCCAAAGCTCCTTCTGAGAAGCCTTTTCTCTTTCTGGTAAAGACCTCAGACAGCCCTCCCACTGGTGTCATATGTCAAGCAGCAGTAAGTAATGTGCCATCGTGCAAAATCTAGGTAACTACACGGAGATAAGGATTTAGCAACTTAAATACACAAGTCCAGACTGGCTGTTGAGAATGATCTTGCCTGAGGTGTGTTGGAAAGGCAGAGACAGACCCAACTTTCTCACCTGTTGGGCATGAGCAGAAAAGAGAAAGTCTATGAAATCAACTAGAGACTCAAAGGGATTCAATTAAATGAAACACAGCAGCAGTATGCCTCATGAAAAAGTGCTGCCTGCCTTACAGAAGAACTGAGACGTGGCTGAGGGGAAGACCGTTGTGAGAGAGTTCTCTGTGCATGCACACAAGGCCCTGGGTTGGTTCTGCAGCACTGGAAAACAGTCCTATGAGATGCTATCAGGGTACCGCAGAGTCTTTCCAGGCTTTGTGTTAGGGCCAAAAAAAACCCTATAAACTTGGCAAAACATTATTTTGGGTGTGTCCACAATCTGGAGGAGGTCAGAGGTGAGTTCCAGTAGAACAGTTACACATTGTGAATATTTTTTAGACAATGCTTATTCACTTGATGCAATTTTTTTAATTTTGAATCCGTGAGAACTCACACGGGTAAGCTTCTGAGTGTGCCTAAAAACATGAACTTTATTCAGTAAATGAAGATGTGTTTGCATTTGTGAAAGAGAAAACTTGTCAACTCTTTGAGCAGCTGCACAGGACCTGATGACCCATCAGTTCCTTTGATCAGCCTCCTCAGAAGTTATTCATCATATTTGAAATGATGATGATAGTCATAAAGCAGGCTGCACACAACTAGCGGCCATAGAGAGGTGCATTTACATTTCACTATTTCTTTACTGAATAGAATTCCTCTCCTTTAACTGTTATACTCATGGCATTATCATTTATGTACCTGAGTGTTCATGCTTACCTAAATCTGGATATTGCCAGTATTATGGTGAAAAGTATCCCACAAAGTAGTCAACAAAGTACACTGTCATTTTTTTATATATTAATCAGGTAACCACCCCCCTTCTGTCCCCTGCACACTTTAAAGGTAAATACATATATTCTTCTAAATTATTTTTCAATTATTATTTTCAGTATGATCCATAATTTTGAGATTAAGGGTCAGACCTATTTTACAGAATATGTGTCTAGATGAGATGTATTGTAAGATGAAGTCCTGATACCAAAAAATAAATCTTTTATTTATGATGTGTGCTAGGGTTGCCCTGCCTGGGCGCTATCCAAGGTGCTTAAGTCTTTTTTGTTTGTTTTTGTTTTGTCTTGAGTATTTACCTCTCCAAATCTTCTTAAATCTCCCTTGACCCCAGCTGATACACAGGAACTATTAATATTTAATGGCCACTCACAAAGTGAAGGATGCTATAGATAACATTGTTAACTCACTGACCAATGAATAAAATACACTGAATCCCAAACGCCTCCTGGTCTTTGTGCCTGCTGGACACATGGCATCATTGGGGCCTACCTTCAGCAGCTCAGTCTTTATTTCATGCCTTTATCCACCATTCTGTTCATGTAGTTAATACCTAGTAAGTGAAATTTATGGAAAGATAGGACTACTTCTGGCTCTTGAACAGTGTTGTGGAAAAGTGGAAAATGATTTGGGGACTTGCTTTCTTCAACATGCAGTTGAGAAAGATTTGGAAGGCAAACAAGGGCCCAATAACTGGGAAGCAAAAAGAAATCTCCATAAATTTGTAGAATTGAAAATCAGGATAATGTCCTCCAGGGACATTTTCCAGCAAACATAATGCAATAACTCTTAAACATGAGGATCTATGCTCACCTTCCTCATAATAAAAGAAACATATGTTTAGATTACACTAAGATACTAGTTTTACCCATCAGATTTGTAAAATTCTGAAATGCCCCAGTGAAACAAACCCTCTCCTAAGATGAAAGGTTATAGAAAGGGTAAATTATGCTATCTATAGAAGATCACTGGGATCTTCTTTCAACTTCCCAAGCAAAATTTTGACCTAAGAATGTGAATGAGTGAGTGAATGAGTGTGTGTGTGTGTGTGTGTGTGTGTGCGTGTGTGCGTGTGATTCTTCTCTGCAGCACTTTAACTGGTGAGAAAAGATTGGAAATAAAGTAAATATCCATTAATGGAGATTTAATAAATTATGATACAATTTTTAGTGGTATATAATACTGGTGCAAAATTAAAAGATGCCATTTGTGTAATAACTTGCAATGATTTCTCAAATACATTTTAAGTGAAAAGATCATAAAAGTAGTAGTTCAGAAAGAATGTATACATGAACAAGAAATTGTTTATCTGTATCCATCTATATATTTCTGCAAAGATAAGAAGTTGACAGCATGATTGCTTATGGCAGCAGTGAAAATTGAGGAATTAAAATTTAGAGATGTGAGGGGGGAAGAAATCTTCCCTTATGGACTGAGGTTTTTAATATTTGAGCCATGTGAGCATATTACATATTAATTTTTAAATCAAATTCATGTTAGGGATAAAGCTGATTGTCATTCCATATGACTTCACTATTGATCTATCCTAAATCTTACTCTTCTTGCTTTTAGCATTTGCACTACCCATGTATTGCCTTAATGATAAGCTCTTCCACTAAGTGCTATACCATCCTGTTAAACTTACATAATATCTATAAATGGTGCTGTGAAATTTAGTGCTTTTATGTTTCCATTTTCCTCACATGAGTATATCTTGTCCTTTCTTTTGATTTTTGCTTCCTTTAAATACTGCTCCCTGAGTAGCATATGTAAAAATGAAAGAAATGTTGTAACAGCCATTGCGTATCTTCTTTGTGCCCAAGGCTGTTATGATGTCTCATTTAATCTCCTTACAACCCTAGAGCTGAAGAGTGTTCCTCTTCTTGTTACACAAATGATAAATTTGGGACACGGAGAGGATAAATAGCTTTCCAATGGTACCTCGGCTAGCAAGTAAGTGGCACAGCTCAGGCCTGGATAAAATTTCTCTGATTCTGCTCAATGCTGCCTTCTTGTGCAATAGAAAAGTAATGTTCTTTGTAGATTTAATCAATCTTAGATTGTTTTCCAAAACTACCAATATATTTGGCTTTCACATTTGGGACACTGGGCTTAAAACTTATTGGAGAGACTGTGCTGGGCTGATAATTATCATAATTCACCCAGCGCTCTGCCTGGCTGGTGACAGAGGAAGCATAGAATCAGTTTCCCCTATTTCATACCCCAGCTCCTAGAAGACTATTATACATTTAGCAGGGCTCAAAAGACAAGGTACATTCTTTTCTGAATCAAAGACATTGAAATAGTAGTCCTAACGTAAGAGAATCATCTCAGAGGAGCCATGCCAAGAGCAAACTCTGTGCTGCCACAGTGTCTCCCGGGACTCACTGGGAGTTGCTATGCTCCAAGATCCCCTGTTTCCCTCCGATCCCTTCAAAGGAGCTATGGAGACTGACTTTATAGTTTCATCCAGGTTGGGCACTAACTAGTTCATCAAACCAAAGGAAGAGGTTCGCCGTGCCAGCTGAAATTGTATCACGTCCATCCAGAAATGGGCAGAAGTCAAGTAATGTTTGAAATACAAATCCACTCCAGCCCAACCGTTTCCATAAAGAAGGTAAACGGACAGCACAGGGCACCTACAGAATACCTGTAATTTCACATAATTGGCCAAGGGATTGCATTGTTCCATGATGCAAATGAAAGATCATTAATGGGCAGTCGAAAGGGGCAGCAGGTAGGGGCAAGTCTGAGCAGAAGACAGCCTAATGCTTTCACGGGAGAGTGGCCCAGGGTAGCTCGGCTGTAATATGCACTTGGCTAATTTCACTGAGGTATTGAACAAATGATGGATGGGGATAGTTAACGGACACCATGACAGCAATAATGAAGATACTCCATGCCAGCAGAAGACCTCTGCTCCCACTTCCCATTTAAATGACTTCTCATACCACTGAATACCTGCTTGTCAAGACCCTGTTACCTAGTCCCTGATGGTCAGAGTGAGATGCTCTCACTCTAAAGGACTGTCTGGCTATCTACCACCCATCTCCCCAGACCCCCCTTCTCCTCAGTTAATGTGATTTACCTAGGAAAGTGCAAAGCTAGGAAATTGAGCTACAAGGAAAATTGAACTTAAGAGCAGCACAGCAATTTCTACCCAGTTTGATGCTTTTCATTGCTTCTAAGTGGCTGGCAGTCTTCAGTGTCTTAGGGGCACAGCAATGTCAGGACAGACAGCCTTTTTATTTAATTGACTGTTATTATAGTGCTATGTTTATGCCTCAGGAAGGTCAGATGAGACAAGTAAGGGCTCTTTCAGGCTGCCCAGAGGCAAAGACCAAGGGAAATAAGAGAATAGGACAACACCATGGTCCCATGATAGAAGGGAAGGCAGACAGCCGTGCTGATATTTCCAGGTTTCAGAGACTAATTAGAGGGAAAAGGAGTGGTTTTCCTAGTGACATAAAATGCAAGCCAAAAAGACATCATGAAATTTATATATACCATGACCTTGGAACTGGAAACCATTTGAAACACCATTCAATTCACTATCTGATCTATTAGGCTGGGATAATAGGAGTGAACTTCATTGCCATTCCAATGTTGTCATTTCTCTCAGTCAATGGCTTCATGATTTGACCTAAATAGTAACTAGGCAAAAAAAAAATTTTGAATATTGCCATAGAGCAAAATCCTACTGAACAAAGCACCCATCCATTTTAAAAGAAAGCTGGAAATGGAGGTTTTGCTGATGACAAAGAGGTTAAATGTATACGTTAAACATTTTTAAGAATAAGGAACTAAAAAAGAGGTTTAAAAATTACAGAAATGAGCAAATGAATCCACAAAGATATGGTTTTTCACTTGTGAATCCAGGAAATTCAAAGTTGGCATAAATCTGAGAAAATAGGTTAGAAAGCCAACATTCAGGGACTACTAAAGATCGGGGGAGGGGGGAGTTAAGGAAAAGGAGAAACATAAATTCTATTCTCTGACCCACCACCCGATCAAAGGAAAAGCATGTCAGCAAAAACCTTATGAAGCCTCTGTTGGACCACTTGTTTGATTCATTCTTTGAATAACACAAGAGTGCCTTGGGAGGCAGTACTAGTAGCTACTAGTAGTAATGCATCTCAGATGGCCTAGAAGGCCTTCTCCACATGGCCTACTATGACAGCCACCTGCAATAATCTGGACAGAATAGATCCCACCATAAGCAGAGTACTCACCGAGGCTCCTTCTAGCTAGGGAAGTTCCTACTGCTGTCATTTATGTCATCTGGGAGTTCTGTTTAAGATCACATGCTCTCCTAAATACCTGTTTTCCTGTCCCTTCTACTTGGCCCCCTCCAGTTCACGGTAGCTAAAAGTTCACCTCATCAGAGCATGAAAACCTGTGCATAGAGCAAGTCTGAGTAGAAAAATGATGGGGATACAGATGGCTGAGAGGGTGGTTGTCATGGTTGCTACCAGCTGACCTTGCCCTTCATTGCAACATTGAGACCCACACCACCCATCCTTCTGCAGACACTGGCTTCTCCCTTCCATCCCTGGACAACCCCACAGGAATTGAACCAGAACAAATCCAGAGCCAGAGTCCTCTCTTGTGGAGGACTGACTCTCCAACCACACCTCATTCATTCTCCAGGTCTCAGATTCTTCCTCTGCACCCTTATCAAGATCACTCTCCTCAAGTCTGCATACTTGTGGAGAATCTCCTGGCTCTTCCCTTAGAAGAGATATGAAGAGGTAGAGAAACATATTGAACTCACATAGAATTATATTCTGTGCAAGTCATTGAAATCCTTCTAAAGTTCACATTTCTCTTCTTCAGTATAAGGAAGACAAGGGGCCAAGTGTGGTGGTTCCTGCATGCTGGTAATCCAGCTAGTCAGGAAGCAGAAATAGGAGGATCACAGTCCATGACAGGCCAGGCAAAATCCAGACCTTATCTGAAAAAATAAACTAAAAGCGAAAGGGCTTAGGAATGATTCGTGTGGTAGAGCATTTACCTAGCAGGCAGGAGGCTTTCAGTTCAATCCCCCACATATCTACAACAAGTAACAGTTGAATGAATGAATGGATGAGCAAATAAGATGGCAGCATAGAGCTTTAACTCTTGAACTTGTTGTGGGGATAAAATGTTGGTCACAAATTTAAATACATAATGCCTGGCATATAGAAAGCACGTAATGAAGGGCACCCAGCATTATTAATGTTACTGTTATCATTATCGAAGAAGTTCTTCCAGTCTTCCTCCCTGACTTGTTCCTCTGTCTTGCCTGTCAAAAACCTCTCTGTTCCTTAAGGACTCCACTCCCCCTCCTGGCTTTCCCTCCCCGGACTCTTAATCTCTCCTGCCAGGACTGAGCCACCCTCCCGCTCCCACCTCTCTAGGTACTTATCTCCCACTATTGTCTCCTCTCAATACACACATTAGCATAAATGTTATTATCTCTAAAATCCAATTAATTTCAATTACTATGGCCCTGGACAGATTGCTAGTGCTCTCAATTCACGGAAGAATCTGAGGAAGTAAGGGTTGTCTCTGACTTCTTCCATTTTACCTAGCTAGGAGGATCAAAGAACATAGGGACGGCTGGATACGGACCACTGCAAACCCAATCATCACCCCATCGCTCACTTTCTCAAGACAGGGGCTTTGCCTGGAGTGAAGATGTTCTCAGGTTCTCCTGGCTTTCTCGGTTCATGATTACAGAGCATGAACAAGCAGCTAAATAATTGACACAAAGCTGGAGGAGAGGCTGGACAGGTGTCAGGTGTGACCGACAAATATATATCCGTGCACATATATACGCATGTATATATGTGTATATACATTGAACAGATGTGCACATTTAAGATACAATAGCAAATCATGCATTTGATAATACAAAATAAAGCAAATAATACAATAAATAATAAAAATAATTCAAAATGAAATAAATAATACAATGTCAAATAATACATTATCAGTGGAGCTGTAGTTCAAGTAGCGGCACATTAGCCTTGAGCACAAAAGCTCAGGAACTTTGAGATTCTACCTCACCCCAGTTAGAATGACTATAATCAAGAACTCTAATAACAACAGATGCTGGAGGGGATGTGGACAGAAGGGAACCCTACTTCATTGTTGGTGAGAGTCTAAACTTGTTCAACCACTTTGGAAAGCAGTATGGAGGTTCCTCAAAAGACTCCACATAGAGCTCCCCTATGACCCAACAATCCCACTTTTGGGCATTGACCCAAATGATCACAAAAAAGACCACACTAAAGCTATCAGCACAACTATGTTTATCGCAGCATTATTTATCATAGCTAAAATATGGAACCAACCCAGATGCCCCTCAGTAGATGAATGGATCAAGAAAATGTGGTATATATACACAATGGAATTCTATGCCACCATCAGAAAGAATGACATTGCCCCATTTGTTAAGAAATGGAAAGAGTTGGAAAAAAATATATTAAGTGAAGTAAACCAGGCCCAAAGAAACATAGGTCCCATGGTTTCCCTTATTTGCAATAACTATTATGTGTCTGGAACAAGTAGAAAAGGTCAAAAGCTATGTACATATGACCAGATAAAATGAAGTTAAGTGAAATGAACCCCAAGATAGGGACACTAGTGGTTTTTTTCTTTCTTGCTATTGTTTCTAACATATTTTTAAGGTATCATGTGATTTTTTTGTTGCTTTGTATGTCCCTCCCCCGTGGTATAACCCCTGTTTTCACTGTATTTGATGTCGGTATAATTTGGGGAAGGGAAGGGAAAAAACAAAATGTTTAAATAGGGATACAAGTTGACCCGTTGCAACAATGAGATGTACAAGACACAATGTTGAAAAACAAACTTTACACTTTAGGCAGGGAAGAGGGAAAGGGGTGGGGGAAGCGGGGAGAGTAGTTATAGAGGTGGAAGGGAAGGGATGGTAGGGAAAAACAAAGGAGGAGGCAACAATGCTTGATAAGAAATGTACTCATTACCTTGCTCATATAACTGTAACCCCTCTGTACAGTATTTTCACAATAAAAAACTTATTTAAAAAAAAGCTCAGGAACAGCACTCAGGCCCTGACTTCAAGCCCCAGGTCCAGCACACACACACACACACACACACACACACACACACACACACACTCATTTCAAATAATACAATATCAAATAATCAATTATTTATCAAACTTGCCTGGCCTCCTTTATGAATCCAATGTTCACTGTGTACCTATCATGAAGCAGATACTCTGGTTCTGTGGTTGGGGCAGAAAAGACCCTCGTTGAATACATAGCAGAAATAAACAATAGACAAACTATCTGGGGTTGGTTGTTTTAAATTATCCACACCTCTGTTTTCTCTCACCCACAAGACTAGTGGAGAAGATCCAGTAGGATGAGAACTTTGGTTTATATGTAACCCTTGGATCTAAATGCAGCTTGGGCCAGGTTTCAATTGAAGTTGGCACTTTCGTATATATATACATATATATATATATATATATATGTACATATATATATATATATACATATATATATATATGTACATATATATATATATATATATGTATATATATCATATGTTGAAACTCAACTACTGGCACTCTCCACCTGGGTGCCTTTATTGTGCATCATTACTTAGAAAGTAACTATGAGAAACAAGCAAAGTCCCTGGTTCCCCCCAAGCAGCTGTATTCATGAAAGTCCAGCATTACTCTCAAGCCATATTCTCTGAGTCCTTCAGCTTCTCATCATAGTCAGTTTGGGCTGTAATACAAATTTGATTTCTCCCAGGTTTGGAGCCCAGGAAGCTCAAGTTCAAGGCATCAGAAGATCAGGTGTCTGGCAGATAGTTATCATCTCATTGTAAACTCACGTAGAATAAAAGAAAAGGAAAAGTAAGACAGAGAGGTAGAGGTGGAGTCCTCCTGTCTCTACTTACAAAAGTGGCGGTCCTATCATGAGGACTCCATTTTCATAAGCTAACCACCTCCCATCTCCCAGAGATCCTATCACTCAACACCATTGTACGGACATTAGAGTTTCGGCATATGAATTTTGAATTCATACAATTAAAAAAGTTCATACAATAAAAACCCCTGCATACCCATGCTTATCACAACATTACTGGAAGTAGCCAAATATGCAATTAGCGTAGGTGATACACCTACACATAGACACACATACACACACATATACGTATACACATGGACACATACTACATACAAACACACACATACATATATATGCAATGGAGCATTATTCATCTATAAAAAGGAATTAAATTGTTGTTTGCCAGAAAATGGATGGAACTGGAGATCATCATGTTAAGTAAAACAAAGATTCAGAAAGAGAAATATCACATGGTGTGATTTATTTTGTATTAGAATAGAGTTTCTGACAGGATTTTATTGTGATTTTCCACTCATACATATAATGCATGTTGATCACTTTATCCCCTTTTTATTCTTTCCTATCTCCCCTCCTCTTCTTTTCTTAATAAGAGTTATCATGGGGGAAAAGGTATAGGAGAGGGATGGGGAAGAATGTCATAAACCACTTTGTTCAATGGCAAGTCCTTGGTACAACTACTTGATGTCAACAATTTAAAAAATAAAAAATAAAAATGTATCATGTGTTTCACTATTCTATTTTCATACCTGCATTTATCATATCCATTCCCCTGTCACCTCTTTTCTTCCTCCATCTCCCACTGTCTCTCTTTTACATTTATGTCATTAGATCTAGATTCCACATATGAGACAGCACATGCCATATTTGACTTTTTAAGTCTGACTTCACTTAACATTATGGAGTCTCAGCTCACTTAGAATGAAACTCTCTTTTTTATTTTAACTTTTTATCATGAAAATACCGTACAGAGGAGTTACAATTACATGGGCAAGATAATGAGTATATTTCTTATCACGCATTGTTGCTTCCTCCTTTGTTTCCCCTTCCTATCCCTTCCCATCCTCCCCCCACCCCTGTCACCCACCTATTTCTCCCCTCCCCCCTCACCAAAGTTGTAAAGTTCGTTTTTCGACATAACGACGTGTACATCTCATTGTTGCAATGGGTCCACCTGTATCCCTATTTAAACGATTTGTTTTTTCCCTGCCCTCCACAAATTATATCAACATCAAATACGGTGAAAGCAGGGGTTATATCATGGGGGAGAGACATACAAAGCAACAAAGAAATCATCTTATAAATATGTTAGAAACAATCGCATGAAAGTAAAAAACATTTGAATATTTATCTTGGGGTTCATTTCACCTAACATCAACATATCTGACCTTTTCTGCTTCTCTCAGACATATACTAGTTATTACAAATAAGAGAAACCATGGGACCTATGTTTCTTTGGGCCTGGCTTACTTCACTTAGTATAATTTTTCCAAGTCTTTCCATTTCCTAACAAATGGGGCAATGTCATTCTTTCTGATGGAGGCATAGAATATTTACTCATCTTTCTGCAAATGGCATTGCTCTTATCTATGGCTGAATAATATTCTGTCATATATGCACTACATTTTCTTTATCCATTCATTGGTTGATGGACCCTAAGGCTAGGAATCATGATGATAACACAGAGACATGAAGTAGAAGAGGAAGGTGAGAAAGAAAGAAATGGAGGTAATAAATATGATCAAAGTATGTAATATGCATGAAAAGTCACAATGAAATACATTAATTTGTGCAACTATTAAATACTAGTACAAATTTTAAAAGCACAAATGCCTTTTATACTAAAGGAAGAAAGAAAGAGAAAGAGAGGGAGGGAGGGAGGAAGGAAAGAAGGAAGGAAGGAAGGCAGGCAGGCAGGCAGGCAGGCAGGAAGGAAGGAAGGAAGGAAGGAAGGAAAGAAAGAAAGAAGGAAGGAAAGAAGGAAGGAAAGAAGGAAGGGCAAGCATACAGCCGATGACATTACTTGCTTCCATTCAAGGTTCATATTTTTCTTGTTATTTTCCAGAAATCATGTTAGTTATGGTTTCATTGAGTACTTCAGGTGCTGGAGCTCATACTAAAATCATGATCAATATTGACTTCTCAAATTGGATATTATTACCCTCACTTTACAGAAGAGACATCCAGAATAGCATAGCTTGGTGGTAACAAGCTGTCCTAATACCCTCTCCAGAGCCTCTGCGGTGAACTGCATGGAGACAAGCCTAGGTAGGTGGTACACAGGCGCATAGGCTAGAAGAAGATTCCAAGTCACCATCTTCAACACAGGCTGCCCATCGGTCATGGACCATCTCTGACCTGAGTTTCAAGATATGTCAAGTCAGTGTTTTGTGCCTTTGCTCTCCTTGTGCTGAAAGTTTATCTAGAAGCTAATGTTTGTGAAAGGTCCCAAACTGCCCATGGTGATCCAGGCTAAGAAGTCTGTCAGCAGAGCCTCCCAAGTACATGTAACTGGGATCTGACTTGAGAAATGCCGGGATCTCCTGGAGCTCTGTGCCGAACAAGGGGCCAAGTGTTAGACAGGAAGTTTTCCTCCTGCTGAGAGCTGGAGAGAATCCCGGCTCCCAGACAAGAGGAGCCCATCTCTCCCCTCCTCTGGGACCCAAGGGCATCCCTAGATTCAGGAGATGAAATAAAATTTCTAGCTCCTATTTGGGCTAAGGTGACACTAGGGACTCCTGAGTGAGAGACCCAGCCACAATAAGTGTCTCTGTGTGATCTGTGTGGATGACAACAAGCGAAAAACGATTTCCTCCTAGCCACCCCATGGTGCCTTAGCTCTCCACTAGCAGCCAGCTCATCAGCATAGAGAGTCATTTTGATATCACCCCTTATAATGCTTTCTCCTCAAGAAGGGTTTTAATACCCTTCTGAGTGACATTTAATATGATAACAGTATGTAAGTTTGACAGGAAGCTGTTTTCGAGGAGTTAAAGTCCTAACAGTCCCACAGATCAGACTGACAATGGCTTCCCTGATCATTATTAAATTCCCTGTGATTAGAAAATGGGCCGGTGCTATTGATTTAAGCCCTTTGAGTTAAGCTAAGCTTTCGAGGCCTTTCATGAGGCACAAAAAAAGGGGAGCATTTGATATTGTATTTTGCCATCCCAATTAAAGACTCTTCAGAGTACAAATAGCAGACAGCCCAGCATTAAGCACAGGATCCAGGAAGAATGGTGGAAGTATTATCCAGAAGAGTACCAGCAGCCAAGCTCTGATGCTCTGGGCACACAAGAGAGCTGCAGGGCGTGAGGATGGACTGCCACTGGCAGATTGCTTCCTGCTTGGAAAGGTGCTGAGCCCAGGACTCTTTGAATTCAACCTCAGAGCTCCTGTACCAGGGACAGCATAGGTCCTAGAATTTCCAATGAGATTTCGGGGATTTTGTTCTATGTTCCCCCACCCCTGACAATTTTCAAGCTGTGTGTACAGATTTGGCACCATAAAATTATTACCAAATCTCCAAAGGTTAGAGTCCATATTCACCTCTCAGGTTATAGACAGTGACAGATTGGAGGCAATAGTGACTCTGTTACCATCAAAAGCTCCAGAAAAAACAAGGGTCCTTGGAGGAAAATCTTGAGCAATTGCAGCATATTGCGTGCTCTGTGTCTACCTGAGGGACAGGCACTTGGGGTTTCTAGGTGCTGCTGCAGTGCCTGTTCGGTGGTCAGACAATGCTCAGAGCTTGAGCCCCTGAGCATTTCTCCTGTGACTGCCTTTCTTCCCTAATCCCCAAACAACCTCTTTCTGAACCAATCACTGCCTCTCTAGCTTGGATACCTTGGAGCCAGACTTCTCCAGTTCTGCCCACTAGAGGCTCAGCATCCATGCTTAGGACTTTGTTATATGACTTCTATCATCATTTTCCTTTCTTTCACCATCACCTACCAAAAAAAAAATGTATTTTTAAGCCACCACACAGTACATGACATGAATACAAAACTGAAACAATTTACTCAGTAATTACTTAGAGAACATAGGATGGGCAGAGGGCATCGCTCAAGTGGTAGAGTGCTTTTCTAGAAAGCACAAGGCCCTAAGCTCAATCCATAATACCAGATATAGTGGAAAAGGAAAGAGGGGAAAAAGAGAAAACAGAGCCAGAAACCAAGAGATAGACAAAGACAGAGTCAGAGAGACAGAGAAACACAGGACATGTGCCAGGGTTGGGTGCTGGGTAGTAATAAAGTAGAAAACAGGGATTTCTGTTCTGAAGTACCTCATAATGGATTTAGAGAAACATAATTGATACACAGGAAAGTGTAAGAACTATGTCAAAGGATTGGTGTCCAGGCAGTGCATGGGTTTATGCTGAGAGGGGGAGAAGAGGAGTTTTATAATGGTGAGATTGGGAAACTGTTAGTATTCTAAGGGGCCAGAGCTGTAGTTCCTTCACCTCCCAGTCCCTTCCAGGTACCTGTGCAACAGGCATCTTAAATAACAATGTGTTGAATGGCTGTCTGCTTAGATCATATTACAAGACCTACAAAATCCAATAACTACTGCTTATTGAGCAAACTGAAGTATGCATGGCTCTGAGCTGGGCGTCTAACCTAGTCATCACATTTAATCCTTATGACAAGCTACTAGAGCAGATGCTATTGTCTCCAATTTATATGTAAGGGAACTGATCTCAGACTTGTTCCATAGTTTATTCAAGGTTGCATAGTCAAGTAGGTGAAGGATCTGAGACTTTGACATAGGTTTGGCTCCCTCAAAGGACATACATTTCAATAGCATTGTGGAAGACCAATCAGTGAGGACAGAGCCTAGGAAGGCTGATGTTATAAATGGTATGCATGGCCACTTTGAGGACAAATGAGGAGATTAGCAAGACAGAGTAGGGAGGTTCATCTTAAGAGAAAAGCAGTCAAAGGCTAGGTTAGAGAACTGTGAGGAGGTAATTGTAGCTACAAGTAAGTTGGGATTGAGAAAATTAATAATAAAAATACCATTCACACCAATACCAACATTTTTAAATATTTACAACACACTAAAGCACCATTTCAAGGTCTCTATTAATTAGTAATTTCATTCTACAGTTGGAAAAAAAATGTAGGCTCAAAAAATAAAAAGGCTGAATAACTGAATAAAAAGGCCGAATAACTTGTCCAAGATCAAACAGAATAATGCTTGGTAACCTCAAGCAGCTGTAAAATAAAGGTTGTTATTCCAAATGTATTAGCTTTGCTCTTCCACTTTTTCTAAACCCAGTCCTTTTCTTTTCCCCATAAGCATGAGGTGCCTATTCATGAGCTCCCCTCACCAGGAAACTCTTATTCTCCAGCTGATGAGTATATTGATTGTTGACAACTCACAACGATGGTCCAGGCTGAGTGTTAGCCTAAGTCTCCAAGAATTGCCTTACTCAAAGCTACATACCTTGGAGACACAGGTTGTGGCTGATGGTGAGCTGATAGAGGAATCTAAAGCCTCAACATTGCTTCAATCTGGGATGACTCTGAA
This sequence comes from Dipodomys spectabilis, assembly GCF_019054845.1. NCBI lineage: Eukaryota > Metazoa > Chordata > Mammalia > Rodentia > Heteromyidae > Dipodomys > Dipodomys spectabilis. The sequence continues at coordinate 1,881,186 of NW_024871057.1, forward strand.
AGACCATGATTGCAAAAAGCTTCCTACAGAACAGACTGAAATTTCAATGAAGTTTGAGTCATCTTCCTCCCTCTCATCTTCCTTTTCCTCCTCACCCATCTTTTTGGCCTTTTCCTTTGCTTCCTTCTCCTCTTCCTTCTCTTTATTCTCTCCTACTTCCCTTCTCTTCCCCACTCCCTTTTTGTTTCTTTCTTCTTCTTTCCCAGTCTCCCTTCTTCACTTTTTGTACAGGTGCTTCTCCCAAAAGCACACCTCCATAAGCCTAGATAAAATTCTCCATCTCCCAATCTGGTTCCAGGAATCCTAATCTAACCCAACTAGAACTGAGATCATCGTGACTCTGAAAAGTGGACCCTAAACTTGGATTTTCCCTGTCTGGCTGATAATGAAGAGTCTGTCCCATCCTGGTGGTACATGTAGTCATGGAGAGTCTATGTGTGCCGGAGTTAGAATACCATCAATGGCACTGAAAAGGAGCAATGGACAGTCATAACTTGAAAGACCATGGATATAGCTGTTGTTGCTGAGTACCACAGATTCCCTCACTGAAGAAAGATGATCTCAGACATGTGGTGATCATGTGATAATTCAAAGGAACACATGCAAGTTAGAGTATTTCTTTTACAGCACTTAAGAAACTCTGACACTTGCAGCACCAAGGATCAGTTTCCGGACTTAACCATGTTAGAGCCACAGAGCATCAGAGAAGGATAACTTCCTAGCTAGCAGATCTCCTATGTGAAACTCAAGGCCATAACTGAAGAAGAATGGGGCTCTGGCACTTAGGATATGGTTATTATGGTAATGACCCATCTGTGAATTTCCTATGTCAACATCCCCAGTAGCTGCAGGACCTAAGAAGCACTCTAAGCTCCCAGATAGAGGATTATGCAGAGGCCACAAAGAAGTCAAATGTCTTACGAGGTCATGCTGGCTTCCCCTGGGTTCTCTATACCATCCCCATCTCTGTTAATCATCAACAGAAAGAGTCAAACCTTGATATGACCAGTTCTCTAAAGGAAGAGAACTATAAACAGATGGATATAGGGTCTGACTAATGTATACAATGGGAGATGAAAATATGTGCAGTGCTGGACATAGAAGAAAAAGAACTAAGCAACCCAAAGACAGCGATGGGAAGGGAGGAATGAGAGGGAAAGAGGGAATAGACTATACTAAGCAAAAGGAAAGAAATGTAAACATCACCTGATGTGGAAGAAATAATTTGTATTGTCAAAGCTCATAGAATTCCCAAACTTTATAGACCATGATAATGATCATTTGCCTTGTGAGGGTTAAAATGTGTTTGTGACTTTAACTAAGTCTCACTATTCCTCAATCCTGTGAAATATGTGAAATTTATGTAGTCACCTATCTCAATTTTTAAAAAAAAGTGGGAGAAGGGATGGGTTAGGAGGGATGGGTGACAATGTTGTCCGACACCTTGTATTCATAGACTGTCTTGTGGAATGGGAACTTCTTTGTACAATTACTTAAAGATAATAATAATAGTAAGTTTTTTTAAAAAAGAAAAGAAAATATGGGCAGTAGACTGAATCGTGAGGACAATAAGGGAAAAGAATAAAGGAAGTTGTATTAACATGGGAATTAATTCATATCCTCCCACGATATGAAATGTTAACACCTTGACAACAGTGGTCGGAGAAGTTTCTAACAGTCAGGTTGAATCCAAGAAGTTCAGTTAAAGCAGTGGCCCATGCTGAATAGATACACAGCACTTCCCCTGGCAGATGGAAGAAGAGAAGTTCAAAGGGCTCCAGAAAAGTAAGCATGGTCGGATAGACATGAGTGGCACACCCCACTGCTGAGTTGGATCCATGAAAATTAAGAGGATGCGCTATTTACTGAAGCGAGGAGAAATGTGCTGGTGAGAACAGCAGCAGCATTAAGACCTTCCATGGTGTCTGTCTTTTTTCAGCCCAAGGTAGAAAAGGAGATGTAGTTACAGAACTGGATTCCCTGCTAGCAAAGAAACTGCTTGAATCCCAGAACCAGAGATCATGGTACATGAGATTGGACTACTGCCAACTTAACCAAAGAGCAGTCCCTTAAACCTTTTATACTCTATGCGGTACCTTTATTAGCAACGATTAACACTGTCTCCCTCCCATGACGTGCACACAGCACTTTAGCAAATACTTCCCTTTGTCTCCTTCTCAAGGAGGATCAAAAGTGGTACACATTCACATCGCACAGAAATAGTATGTTTGCAGACTTGCCTCAGGCCTTGATTAATCTACCCACCCTCTGTCATAATACAGTTCAAAGAGACCAACCATCTGTACATCCCACAGATTGTGAGTTGGTCTAGCACGTTGGTATTACCATGTTAATTAGAACAGATAAGAAAGAAAGAGTGGATATGTTGGAGGCCTTTGTAAGGAAACCTCCAGAGGATGGGGATTAAAAACCTTAGAGAGATTTAGAGGCTTTCCAATCAGGGTTCAGTGGTCTGGACATAGCATCTGGACATCTCCTCCAACCAAATGTCAGATCAATGCATTCCATAACTCCCACCACAAGGGAAGAGACATCAGGCTTCATAAGCTTCTTTGTTTAGATAACAGCACTCTATAATGTGAATATAAAATGTCTCCCAATGAGCTCAAGTGTTCAATACTTGGTCCCCAGTAGTGCTGCTATTTTAGGAAAGTTCAGCAAGGGCATAGTTGGAGCACATAGGTCAAAGAAGCTAGTGCATGATTTTGAAGATTAGAACTGGTCCCTAGTCACTTTCCCTCTCTCAACTTCCCATCCAATTAAATTGGGCCAAGCTACCATGAACTGAACCCCTCACAAGCCTGAGGTTTTTGCTGTGCCTCTACTATGGGCTACTTCCACTGGACATAGTAGTGAAAGCAGAAAACATTGTCCCCTCAAGTTGTCATCACAATCATTTTGATCACAACTATGCAAAAGTAGCATACTGCACTCTGGGAAAACCTGCGTCTACACACTTACTCGGTGATATGAAATGCTTCCAGGTTTCAGTGAGGTCTCAAAAGGGTTCTACAGCAAGCCCAAGCTGTGGTAGAAGCAGTCTTGTTACTTGGACACACAGTCTGACAGACCTTATGGTGTTAGAGGTTTCTGTGCCTGGAAAAGACATTAAGTACAGCTAATGGCAAGCCCTGGTAAAAGATCACCACGTAGACCATTAGGGTTTGGAGCCAGGCCATTCCATCTGCTGCAGGACTGTGTTCCATCTGAAAGGCAGAACCTGGTTTGTCACTGGGCCCTAATAAAGCGACACCATCTGAGCCTGGGCATTGCGCTGTCACGGAGCCAGTGCTATCCATCATAAGCCAGATTCTGTCATACCCACAAGTCACACCCACCATCACCCTAAAACAGCATGAGTCCTTTGTAAACCAGAGTGGTGCATCTGGAATTGAGCATGCACAGCACCAGGGGATGCAAAGAAGCCACGTCTGTAATAGTCACCCTGAGTATATGGTCTCAACCCGCCTGTCACCTACCATCCCTGCAGCCGTGCCTTCCCCTGGCCCCTCACCCCATTAACAGAAGAAGAAAATAAATCTGTGCTTGGTTTATGGGGATGTCAAGGTGAGCTAAAAATGGGCTGATGTTTCACTGCAGTCCCATACCAGACTGCCCTGAAAGTGAACAAGGAGGGTTAAGTGTCGCAGTTGACGGGACTTGGTGTGAGGCCTCAGGCTTTCCATTTTGTAGAAGAGAAGTAGCCCAAAGCAAAAATATTCATCTACTTAGGGACCTTTTACATGGGCTTTCTAGTTCATTCAGGGTCCTACACAGAGAGAAACCAAGATTCCAGGACCATTGGAACATATATTCAGCAATGTATGGCCACAAAACACTAACCAATGAAGACACAAGTAGGTTATTTCATTGAGTCAGTATCCATTAGCAGCCCAAGCTGGTGCTGCTGTACTACATATGGTCGAGGCACCTCAAAAGCACAATGATTTAAAGTTCCACGATTGATCTTATTACTATTATTATAGAATATCCACCCAGTCCAGATCAGAAACTAAGATTAAGTCATCTATTGGCCAGCTCCCTGGGAGGTATGATAAGCAATTGATAGCAAGTTGACGACTCTGGACTCATTTCATCTTGAGAGAAAGAAATGATTCAATTTGACCAATATCAACACATATGCCTTGCATCAATTTGCCTTTTCCACCCCAAGGGCTTTAATGAATACAATCATCTGTGGACCCGGGGAAGATTTCATCAGTTGACATAAAATTGTAACCAAAATTGCCTTGGCCAAGAGACCCACTTAATGACCAAAAAATTTGTAAAGCGATAGTAGTAGACATTTGACCATGGGATACACTGGTCTTGTTACCTACTGTAGCAGCCCTCCAACAGAGAAGAAGCAACTGAAACATTAAATTGAAGATGAATCCATCTTCCAGACACCCGACAGACACTAAGAAAATGAACATTATATGTTACTGTGACTCCTACAGATAGAAACTAAAGGTGACATATGGATGTGAGCCCATGTACAGTTGACCTATAGTCCCTTATGGAATTTACGCTCCATCTCCCAAACCTTAGGTCTGAGGAATGGAATCATCACGTGGCAGAAAATCAGGCTGTTTCTAGTCAATGAGACAGAGAATGTCTTTGACACTGAATTGGTCTCCTGAGACATTTCTTGGTGTTCACTTGCCCTGTTTTCTCAGTAACTTCAACAGTCACATCCTAAAACAAACATGGCAGCCAAGGGCTGAGGAAACTCATGGATGGAGTTCTACTTCCCCAGTCAGCAAAACAGTCAAGTAAAATGGCCAAAGACCTTTGCAGGAGATCTAAAATGGAGGAAGAGGAATGCAAATGGGGAGTATTGGTTATGATGTCAAGATCAACTGTTAGCAGGAACCGTGATTTGTCCCACAAATTCTCTGCTGATAAATTCCTTAGAAAATATCATGTAGGGACTAGGAAGATGGCTTAGTGGTAGAGCGCTTGCCTTGCATGTATGAGGCCCTGGGTTCGATTCCTCAGCACCACATAAGCAAAAAGAAAAAAGCTGGAAGTGGTACTGTGGCTCAAGTGGTAGAGCACTAGCCTTGAGCTGAAGAGCTGAGGGACAGCGCCCAGGCCCCAAGTTCAAGCCCCATGACTGGAACCCTCCTCCAAAAAAAAGAAAATATCATGTAATTGTAACTCCTTGGTACAGTATTTTCACAATAAAAAAAAAAACTTTAAAGAAAAGAAAAGAAAACCAACTTGAGCCTTACCTGACCGGCTCCCAGAGAGAAAAACAATATAAAAAGCAGCTTAGATCTAAAAGATAGTAGATTATGTGTTTATTAACCTTAATTTGCTTTCCTGCTAACATTTAGCCTTCTGCTAATGAGGACATTGCTGCTGACAGCCCATAGCTACACCCCTCACCTGAAACTGTCTTTCTATTCTAGATAAAGCAAGGATGCCACCACTGTATGAATCTTGCTTCATGCCTCTTTACAAATCAGTTAGGACTTTTGTTACAGCATCATGGCTGATGGTTTTCTTCCACTGTCTTCTTGACTCCCAATCCAGTCTTCTTCATTATCCTAAATGCAATCCCCAAAAAGCTTTCTATCTTAGGGTGTGTTTCCACTTTCTAGTATTTTCCTGTGTGAACGTTCACTCCAAATACCCTTTTCTGTGATAGTATGAGAATGACCCCTCATCCACACCCCTCCTCTAAAAAGAGTGAGCGGAAATAGAGCTGGACTCACCCAAAGATTTCTAATTTCTTATAGGAAAAAAATAACTATGTCTATCCAGTTTCTCCTAGCTTGGTGACATCACAAGGCTCTCAGACTGTCATGCACTAAAAATGTTGCTGCCCCAGAGCTGTGAAACACATGCTCTCCACCAAACATATGGAAGACGACTGTAGACTTAAGAGACAGAGGGCAGACAAAGCAAGGCTTCCACAGAGAGAAAATAAAATGCTCCCACCTACGTCTCTCTGCCTGAAGCAGCTGCAAGTTGAAGTTGGAGTCTTCATTTCCCAAGTCCATCCATGAACATCCATAATGCTTGTGCAGAAAGAGAACAGATGGTATATACCTGAGATTAAGAGCTGAAGAGGAAGATGTTCTAAATTATCCCTATGGCCTTGAAACTAGCCAGATTCACATCTGCTCAATTAATTATTTCCTCCTCTCCACTCCCATATGCTGAGTACTTTTCTGAATTTTAGCAGCTCCCATTCTATACCCATAGTGACATCCTTTCTGGGACCATTCTCCTACCATGCATTGAAGAGCCTGCATTCATCTCTGTGTCCCAGAGGTCTCCAGCAGTGAACACGGCCTCCAGGCCTAGGTGCTAGAAAGTGTGATCAATATCACATCAGGTCTAGCATTCGTCAAATGTCAAGCATCGCAACTGAGTAGGACACTTCATTATATGTTTATAGATTCTTTGGTAAAAGCATAAAATACATTTCTTTTGTTTTCTATTGTCTTTCTTTCTTTTTTTGTGCCAGCCCTTGGGCTTGAACTCAAAGCCTAGGCATTGTCCCTGAGCTTTTTGTACTCAAAGCTCTTGCTCTGTCAGTAAAGCCACAGCTCTATTTCTGGCTTTTTGCTGGTTAACTAGGGATTAGAGTCTTACAGACTTTCTGGGCTGGCTTCGAACTTTGATCCTCAGGTCTCAGCTTCCTGGGTACCTAGGGTTACAGGCATAAGCCACCAGTGCCACAAAATACCTTCCTAAATAAAGAAATATGGGGTTTCTTTTTTTCTCTGAAGACTCATGATTCTTCATAATAAAGGATCAATGTATTGTAATGGTTACGTTTCTTTAGAAGAAGAAGAGAAAGAACTAACCCCTAGAAATTCCACCTGTGGCCAGCTTTGGGAGAGTCTATAGAACCCTACCCACAACTTGGAAATATATCTACAGGTTTAAGTTTCCTTCAAGTTGAAATTTACATACAGCCTGCATAGGAGAGACCAAGGGGCTCCTGTCTCTCTTATTTGTAGCTACTGAGACAAATTCTCCTACATGAAGTCTTTTTCCCAGAAATCCTTCTGTTAAAAAAGGAAGATGAAGGGAGGAGAGGAGGAGAGAGGAAAGAAAATAAAACAATAGAAGAATGAAAAGGACTTGCTTACCACTTGGACAAAATGGGCTAGAAGACAAACTCTCTCTTTCCCCTACCTGCTCCTCCCATTCTGAGATGGGAAAGCAGCCTTTTGTGACATTGTTTTTCCTCCAAGGCTACCTTTGATCTTCACCCAGGTGACATCTACTTACAAGGAACATCAAAGGCAGAGAAGAGAGGCGGAGTATGACTTGTCAGAGCCCGGGATGCTCACCAGGGACAGCTGAAGCAAGAGTGTCCGGGTTGTGTGAAAGACAGGGCCAGGACCCCAGGGGATTCTTCATGAAATGGATGAACCCTCCCCACTTCACTGGGAAATAACTCTTCCTGCCTTTTCTTCCCTACCCTTAGCAACTGTGGTCTCAGAAGAGGAAGCATACTCAGAGCACAAGCGCATATGCACATTAATTTATGCTGCTGTCGCCCTTGTGTTTTGGAACAAGTCAGACTTCTTTGTGTCATTGCTTGATGAAACATCGTTGTCGTCCATTCTGTCAACGCAAATTACACAGCTAAATGAACACCACCCCCTACCACCTCCACTACAGACGGGGCGGGGGGGGGGGGTGCGGGGAGGAATGGTGCAGTCAGGGAGTCCTAAGACTATCTTTGAGTATTTGGGCTTCATAGAGAAATTACTCAACACTGTGCAAGGCCTGTCCACCCAGCCTGCCTCAGTCTCTACACCTTGCCACCTGCTTCTCACCTGTCAATGACAGCTGCTAAGAGACAGAGGATAAAGCTGGACCGCTTTATCACCTCCCACCTCCTCATCCAGGAACAGAGGTGAGAGAGCCAGAAAACAGATCTCAAAGGAGCTCCCCTAGTGACTCTCCACTCCCCAGAGGTAGGCCTCTCACCCTCCGGGAAGGGCTCTGACTGGCTGATGCCTTCACTCTGCATGTTTGTCTAAAGAAGAGTAATGCGCACATTGTGTAAATCTATGTCACTCATGCATCCCCCTACATACACATATATGCAAAAATACACACATTATAGACAGATGCATACACATACAGGCAACCACCCATGTTTGCATTCATATTCACACATACACGCTCATGAATGTACACCTCCCTGAACACTAAGCCATGCATACACATGCTTGAATATGTGTCCCTACATGCACACTCATCTATACACACACACTTGCATAGGTGCACATGGAAAGGCACACCCACATACCTATGTGTAGATGGTTGCGTACATAGATTTCTATATACACATGCACATAAATACATGCTTACAGATCTACACACACATCACATACCAAGGCATACATCATACATGCATATGCACATGAACACACAACTGTGCACCATACACGTTCCTGCAAACACATACACATACCTTCATGCCCATTTTATACTTGCCTGTACACATATATACACATCTATATCCTTATGTGCATACATATATACATACATACATGCATACCTTGACATGCATACACAATCTAATACACATTCTTGTATACACACACATACACTTTCACATACATAAACACACATGTGCATACTGTTTCATAATCCTACACACACACACACACACAGAGGAGCCCAGGGTGGCAGCAAGTAGACAGTTCCCAGTGTGCTCTCAAGTATAAGTGAGGGTAAGCAAGAGAAGGAAGATGGCTCCTGGTCAGCTGGGGTGATTCTTATTGCCCTAACAGGCAATACATTGTGTCTTTCTAGGCTTCCTTTAGAGGAGTCACACATGTACATACACACATACACACAAATTTCTGTACAATTAATAATTGTACAGTTCCATGACCTAGCCACACAACTCCTGGGCATCTACCCAAAACATCACAAGCCAGGCTACAATAAAGACACTTGCACATCCATGTTTGTTGCTGCACTATACACCTTAGCTAAGTTATGGAAACATTCCAGATGCCCTACAATCAATAAGCAGATCCAAAACATTGCTACCTAAATATCTATATACATAATTATTAAAAAAGAATATTATTATGTCATTTGCAGGGAAATGGATGGACCTGGAACTAATCATGTTAAGTGAGGTAAACCAAGCTCAGAGACATAAATGGTGCATGTTCCCTCTCATATTCAAAAGGTAGGTCTAAAATACACTGGGACATGATAAATTATACAAGACCCTAGACATTCAAATACAGTGAGGCCAAAGGAGGATCCTCTTAGGGAGGAACCCAAGGGCACAATGCTTATGTGTCTCTGATCATATAAAATAATATTTATCAAGATGAACTCCAGAAATTGGAAACAAGAAAAACAATAATAACTGTAAAGTCAAAGCACATTTTACCAGACAAGGAGGCTGCATAAATCAGCTAAGACTGCTGTAACAGAATGATGCAGACCTAGTAGCTTAGCAAACAGAAATGTAGTGGCTCACAGAAAGAGGCTGCCATCTGAGTGTGGTGGGGGTAGAGTCGAGATGGTCCCCTTTCATCTCTCAGATAGCCATCTCTTCCCTTTGCCCTTAGTCTTTCCTTGGGGGGGGGGGGTGTATGTATGTGTGTATGTGTGTATGTGTGTGTGTATGTGTGTGTCTATCTGTCTGTCTGTCTGTCTGTCTCTGTCTCTATCTCTGTCTCTGTGTCTATGTCAGTGTGCAGGATGCTATACTCTCTCTTTCTCTTTCCTTGCTATGACCACTCCCATCAGATCATAGTCTTTTCCCTCATGATCTCTCTTACCCTCAAGTTCTCTCTCCAAGTGCAGTCACGTGGACAGCTAGGGCCTTTATAATTAAATCAGGGGAGGGGCAGGGGCACATTCAGTCCTATCATCCAAGTCCCCACCCCTGCTTCTAGGAATTCAGGCACACCCATCACCTGGGAAGCCGGACTTCCCCTTCCTCCACCATGAAGACAAGATGGTACCAATTAAACCCAATTCCATATCTACCACATAGCGAAGATGGTGCCAGTTAGACCCAGCATCCCTACTTCACTAGACTGTTTGGTGCATTGTGTTCAACTTCAAAAAGAAGTTTCCCCCTGAAAAGACACTTCCCATCCATTAAAAAGCCCATTTTTAACACTAAGTACCATGGCCAAATAGTCTATGACTTGTGATTGACTGGTGGTATTAGAGACTTTTTGAAGCAGGAGGATGAACACCATTTTACTTGGATGATGCATAAACTAGAAATACAGATGACCATTCTCCACAGGTTCCATTTGGCAGAAAGGGTCACTGAGGCATCAAGAGGGGACATGGGGATTCCTTCACTGCCACCAGTCTCCTCCCGAGATTCCCAGCATTAGTGAGATCATGTACCCTGTGGGGCCCAGAGGACTGTGTATTAAACACCTCTCCAACTGAGGTCTGACACAGTGCCTGAGATACAGAAGGTTCTGCCTGAGTGATGGAAGGAGACATGAAAGAAAGACTACCATCTACCCTGCAGCCCACACTTATCTACATCACAGTCCCTCTCTCCTTAGTGATGTGAGGTCCTGCAGCCTCTGAAAAGCCAGTGATTCAATTCCCACAGCTCCAGATTTCCCTCTGTCCCAAAGACAAAGGAAGGTGTCTTTTGGCTAGGCTCCAGGAAAGCCAGCCTTGACCCTCGTGTTGTAAGGTAAATCAAGTTGGCAAGATACAGAGAAGCCACATTTTGAGAAGTTGAATTGGGAGTCTTTATTAGAAAGCTGGCATCTGTGGGTGGACTTCTGTCACAAAGACCTGCAGCCATGCAAATACACTTAATCCTTTTAGAAAACTGAGCCGTGAGAGCAAGAGAGGAAAGGAGGAGCAAAAAACAATATGAACAACCCAGGTCAACCCCAATGGAGAGCTGAAGTGGGACACCATGTTGAACAGAGGAGCCAGGAGACAGGAGACACAGCCCATGAGGCCTGGCATAATAGCATCTGAGATGGTCTGACCCTAAAACAGAGTCAGGGCAGGGAGCAGGGTCACAGAAAACTAAAGAGTCTCCCAAGTTCAAGACACAAGACTGACAGGTCCAGTAACCTATCATCCAAGTCCCCACCCTTGCTTCTAGGAATTCAGGCACACCCATCACCTGGGAAGCGGGACTTCCCCTTCCTCCACCATGAAGACAAGATGGTACCAATTAAACCCAATTCCGTATCCACCACATGGCCAAGATGGTGCCAGTTAGACCCAGCATCCCTACTTCACTAGACTGTTTGGTACATTGTGTTCTCTGTTTAGCTTTTGATTCAGTGTCAGCCAATTCTTTGGTGCTGTGAGGTCTGAATGTAGATTAGAAGTTTTAATTCTCTCTCTCTCTCTCTCTCTCTCTCACACACACACACACACACACACACACACACACAAAGAGCTTACATTTTTCCCTACTTTTTCCAACTGGGATTTTTTAGGATTTAGAATTTTAAAAAAATCAAATTCCCTGAGGACTGTAGAAAGTATTTCCTACATGGAAATGTGATGCAGTAGGATGGCCTTCTTTCTGCCCAGAAGCCTCGCTGAACAGAGCAGCTCTGAAGCCACACACTGAGCACAGGAGGCAGAGACAGCTGAAGGCTCATTCATCCAACTCAACAGAGTGCTGCACCAAGAGCATTCCTGCAGGCTGGGGCTTTATGAGTCTCCTGTGGATGCTATAACAAATGACCACAAGTGGGGTAGCTTAAAATAGCAGCAACCTATTCTCTCCTGCTCTGCAGGATCCAACATGGGACCTCTCTCATGGTCTTCTAGAATGATGAACCTTCCTCTCCTTTTGCTAGCTTCTCTTGGTCCTAGCAATTCTCAGCCTTCCCTGACCCTCCTTGGCTTGCAGTTACTTCACTCAAGTCTCTGCCTCGATCTTCATGTGAATCTCTATTCTTCCTCCAACCCTCTTTCTAATTAAGGACACCAGTCATCGGACTTAGGGTCAAAGCTAAGGCAGCATGACCCTTTCTGAATTTGATCAGGCTTAGAAAGACCCTATTTCCAAATAAGGGCTTGTTCATGAGTACTAGGAGTTTGAACTCAAATGTCTTATTTTAGAAACACCATTCAGTGTATGATCCCTTTTAGCCACATCCCCACCAGCATCTGGTATTATTAGATTTCTTGATAATGCTACTACACAGTGGGTGGAAGTACAAATTTGTTCAACCACTTTGTAATCAGTATGGAGGTTTCTGAAAAGACTAAACACAGAGCTCCCCCTAGGACTCAGCAATCCCACTCTTGGGCATTTACCCAAATGACCATAAACAAGGCCATACTAAAGCTACTGGCACAGCCATGTTCATTGCAGTATTACTTGCCATAGCTAAGATATGGAACCAACCCAGATGCCCTTCAGTAAATGAATGGATCAAGAAAATGTAGTATATATACACACACTCACACACACACACACACACACACACACACACACACACACACACACACATACACACATACACACATACACACATACATACACACACAAAAGAGTTCTATAGTAGCATTAGAAAGAATGGCATTGCCCCATTTGTAAGGAAATGGAAAGACCTGGAAAAAATTGTATTAAGTGAAGCAAGCCAGGCCCAAATAAATGTAGGTTGCATCATTTCCTTCATTTGTAATATCTAGAATACGTCTATGATATTCCTAGCAGAGGATCACAGTAGCCCAATCGCTAAGTGCATAGGACCATATATAATGAAGTGTATTCAAATGAACTCCCAGAATTACAAACAAGAAGTTCTTATTATGTTCTGTTTGCAGTTATGGCTATTTTTTTATTTTAGTTTTCTGTAGCCTTTGTCTTGTATATAAGTTTATCTGATCCATGAAAGGGAAAAATAATCACAGAAACAGCAGGAAAAAGAATGAACTAATGCAACAATGATATTCACTAGACACTATGTTGGAAATGAAATTTACAACTTGGGGAGGAGGGGAGTGGTGATGGGAAAGTAGAAGAAAATGAGGGAGGGGGTAAGAGTATCCAAAAAGAAACGTACTCATTACCTTACTTATGTAACTGTAATCCCCATGTTCATCACCTTTACAATAAATATATTTCTAAAAAAGAAATAAAAAAGAAACACAATTCAGTACACAAAAGATCCAATATTGCTTTTGTTTGAATAGGGTTTGTCCTTATCAAAACTCATGAGAAGGCTCACTTCCCACAGTGATAAGAAGTGGTAGAACTTTAAAAAAAGTATCCAGGAGATAGTTGCTGGTGGCTCAAGCCTATAATCTTAGCTACTCAGGATGATGAGCTCTGAGGATTGTGGTTCAAAGCCAGCCTGGGCAGAAAAGTCCATGAGACTCCTAAGAAAAAGCCAGAAGTGGTAGAGTGCTAGCCTTGAACACAAAGAGGCTCAGGGACAGAGCTCAGGCCCTGAGTTCAAGCCCCAGGACCAGCAGGGAAAAAAATAAGCATTCCGTGGACTAACAGTTATCTGCCAGGAATTAGTTAGCTATCTAGGTTGTCTGGCCCTCTTTTTCCTCCCAGCTACACATGTGACCCCTTGCTTTTTCTCCAAGAGATCCCCACTGGAAACTGACCATTAGATATGGCCACTTGATCTTGGACTCCAGATCTACAGACCACCTCCTCCCTTCTTAAATTTACTCTGTCTTCAGGTACTCTGTTAAACAAGTTGAACATTCATTATCTGAAATGCTTGACACCAGAATATTTTGGATTTCAGATATTTTGCACTCCAGAATGTTCTGTATACATAAGGAGATCTCTTGGATATCATACCGGAGCCTATATATAAAATTCATTTACGCTTCATTTACGTCTCATTTGCATAGCATGTGTGTAATATTATATAGTATTTAAACAGTTTTGTGCATGAAACAAAAGTTTCATGATGTTCTATGTTCCATAGTGTCACATAGGCACATAATCTCAGATTTTGAAATATTTTAGATTTTTCAGTTAGAACTAACAACCTGAAGCTACCACTGAAAACAGATTAAGATGACCACATACAAGACAGACATATTCCAGGGTAGTCCTGAGTTTGCTAAGTGAATGGACAGGTCCATTTAGAGTAACAAGCATCCCTAGAAGTGACAGGAAGTGTGGCATCTCTGTTAGATTTTTTTTATCCCTGTGACAAAATACCTGACAGCACAAGTTACAAGAGAAAAACCTTCACTTCATGGCTTTAGAGATTTCAGTCTGTGCTTGCTTGGCCTAAACTACACGGCAGAGATGGCTGGAGAGACAGGAAGAAACTAGAAACAAGCTATCCTTAACGACCCTCCTCAGCGACCTAATTCCTCTAGCTAGGCCCCATCTCTTCAAGTTTCTCACACAGATACTTTATATCCAAACCATAGTAGCATCTGAATGGGTCAAGAGAAGCAGGTAAATCACACTGTGGCTGTCAAGGAAAGTTACTTAGAGGAAAAAGCATCTGTTTGTGCCTGCATTGAAGAGCAAGGCTTTTATCTTTGCCTGACTTGTCCCCAAAATCTTAGTCCTAACATCTTCTTTCTCCTTCCCTGACCTCAGGCCTCAGTTGAGATGCCACTTCCTTTAGTTACCTATTGCCTGGCCAGCCTAATCTGACTCCCTTTTCTACCTATTCATTGCCTCCAGCTGTGATCCCTCACCTGCTGTGGTCATTTGCTCAATTGCTTCCTGTCTTCCTCCAACACCAAAAGCTGGCTCCCTGAGGGCAAGACTGCTACTACCTTTGGTTAGGTTTTTAAAGAAGAGGTGGCCAAGTATGAACAACACCACACAGGTGGTATTCAGGTAAGGGGTAGGTTTCTTCATCACTCAGGCTGGCACCAGGCCATGTTCGCATTCCACGCAGCTGGGAAAGAGAGAGGGCATCTGGCCCTGGGCTAGGCCTTATCTAGGATAGGGGTGCGGAAAGGTGTGGCCACATAGAGTCCAGATGTGACCTCAGGGGATGCAGATGTGACCTCTTCCAGGTGTGCCAGTTGCCTAGGTAATGCAGGTACTGGGCAGACTTTGCTTCAAGGAGGATGGAGTCTGCTGGCCATCCAGGAGCGGACCTTACACTTTTTATTACCTTTTCACACACACTCACACACACACATACACACACGCACACATACACACACAAACATCCATTGCACTTGACACAGTACCTGGAATATTGTTCCTGATTAAAATGAGTAAGTGAATGAACAAACAACTAGGTTCTTTGTGACTGATTGCTGACTTTGAGGCAGCAATTGGCAAGACCACTAGCTGATTAGGAAAATATGGTGTGCAGTAGTCAGGACCCTGTAGTCAAGAAGGGGAGCTTGGAGAACACTGCTGGGCTGGGGTGTGGGGTGGGAAGCATTGCCTTTGACATTGCAGAGTTCATGCAGGGCTGCACTTGACATCTAGAAACAGTAACAGGTCCCAAGGTGTGGGTAGAAACAGATCCCAAAGGAGTTGTAGATTTGTGCCTAGTAAATGTATTCCATAATGTAGGTGCTCAGCAAATACTGAGGGAAGAAAGGAAGGAGGGACAGAGGGGGATGGAGATGAAGGAATCATTTAGTGTCTGTTGGATATAAGTAGATACAGAATTCCTGGTTTCTTAGAACCAATGACCTTATTCTCCAAATTTTGGAAGACATAGCCTTTGTTGGCCTTTCCTCCTCTAATTCCTTCCCTGTGCTGCACTGACAGGAGGCCATCCTTCCGGGAGGAAAAGACTCCCTAGTGAAGAGCTCACAGGCAGAAGAAGCAAGAGCCTGCATGGGAGAGACAAAGCTGGCTGCTTCAAATTAGCTTAAAGCTGGCTTCACAAGCTCTCTGCTCTCAGATCCAACACCTCCTGCTGTGGGAGCCTAGGGCACTGTTCCATTTAGAGACAGACGCTGGGGAAAGCATTTGAAAGCCCAGCCACCTAGGCGGGTTCTTGGAGATGGCAAGCAGCACCCTGACCCATACTCCTCATAAAATTGCAAGGACCTGCAAACTATTGTCCTTCCTCTGCATCTCTGTGGCAGAGGATTATCAGATACCTGTGGGCTTTCCCTTCTTACTAAAAGCACAAACTGAAAATGACCACTCTTGGGGTGGTTTTATTTTTATTTTTTCCAGCATACCAGTGCTGACTGCTTATCACTACTTTGATGTCATTACTACTCAGCACAGAGAATGTACATCTGCTGGTTAGAGATGCTCTCTGGGGTCCTAAATAAGCCAGAGGTTTGCAAGCAGTGCCGGTTGAGATGCAGATGATATAATTCATTCCTGAAGCAGCTAAATCCCTACTTAAGTCCTTGTTCCCTAGGAGTTGAAGGAGATAGAGGGGGTGTGAAAAAACCAGTTCTTTCGTGTATTATTGATGGAAGTGTAAATTGGTACAACTGGAAGTGACCAGGCAGGACTCTCTCTCTCTCTCTCTCTCTCTCTCTCTCTCTCACACACACACACACACACACATACACACACACATATGCCTGTGTGCACACACATTCAAAACCACAAACTCTTGGGCATCCATGTCGAGGAATGCATCCACAAATGGACTCACACAGAGGTGAAATGATATGTTTACATTTATAAAGTGTTTTTGTGAACCATTGTCTGAAAAGCAAAGCTGGGAAATAGCTAAATTTCCATCCATAGGGGACTAGTCAAAATAAATCATGCAAGGTCAAGCCAGTAGGATATAAAAATAGCTGTGAAAGTGCTCTCTGTGTATTCATGTGAAGAATCTCCAAGTGTCATCTCTCACGGCATAAAAGAGTAAGTTGGCTTAGCGTACGTTGGATTAGAATCTCCCAAGAGGATGGAGTCACTCGGTGTGCAGGACTATGTCCCTCATGGCTTGTGGAGGGAGGGTCTGGAATGTGCTTTCTGCCTGCTCACAACTCTGTGCCAAGTGCAGAGTTATGGGCAGAGTTATGGTTACATGGCTCTCAGGCTGGGAGAGGCTGGGCAGGGCAGGGATGCTGTCTTCCCCTGGGAAGTGATGAATGTGAGGAGGAGGGAGTTAGGGAAAGGGAGAGAAAAGAGAGAATCAAGTCCATAACCTAATCTTGGAGTAACATCCCATCAATTCTGCCCTTGTTCTCCAGAAGCAAGTCACTAATTCTAGCCCACGGTCAAGGCCAAGAAGTTACACCTCTGGAGAAGTATTGAAGAATTTGTGAACAAACCGTGACAGTCAACTCACCAAGATTGCTAAGAGAAATTTAAAAAAAAAGCGCAGGAGAGAAAGGAAAAGACAGGAGCCTGTTGGATAGCAAGCTACTTACTACATATGTAACAAGGGGGAGAGAATAGTTACACGTATTTGCAGGTACATAAAAGATCTCTGGAAGCAGACACAATAAACTGTGAATGACAGCTCCCTCCAGGGAGACCAATCAGGGACTCAGGAACACTGGTGGGAGGAAATCTTTGTGTTAGATATCTTTGTCAACCTCTTGAATTTAGCACCAGGCAAATTACTTGTTTTTTAAAGAAGATGGGAAGTATCCATTTTGTTATTCTCTTAATGTTTGCTGAGCATCACGAATGAGACCAAGGGAGGGTCTATACCTTTATGGAATTCACAGTCTGGCTGGATGAACAAGACATCGGCTTTAGAAATAATTTAATATCAAACAGGCTGAAGGTCAAGTGTATTTTACAAATAAAGACACCATGCAGATGGCCTTGGAAGAGTGTAGAGTGGAAATAACTGGAAACCCAGGGAAAATCCAAGGCCAGCAAAACAAACTTGGGACTGGAAGAGTATGGGTCTCTCTGTCTCTCTTTCTCTCTGTTTCTCTCCCCCGTTCTCTGATCATCCTCCCTCCCCCTTCTCAGGTTGAAAAGACTTCCGCTTCCCCCTCTATATAATATGCATATGTACACACACACACACATACACACCTGATTCATTTCTTTCCTGATGTCCACCTCCTTTTGATAGTCATAATCTCTGGTCTCCTCTTGTATAGCTTCAATGATGTTCCCCTGAAATTCACATGTTAAAATCTCAATGTCCAGTATAATAAGCATAACCTAATTTGAAAATCGGATTTTAGGTCAAGATGGGGTTGTTAGTTTGAGCCATCATCCAGTATAACCAGCATCTTTCAAAGGGAGGGAGAAGGGAATCTGAACACAGATACATACTGGAAGAATCTCTCGTGGTAGGGAAGACAGATGGTAGGGTTCTTCATGTACAAGACAAAGAGCACTGAAGGTTGCCAGCTAGTATAGAGGCTAGGAGAGTCCTGGCACAGATTCTTCCTCATAGCCCCCACCCCACTCCCTGAGAAGAAGCAACCCTACAGAGTTCCGGCCTCCAGAATTCAAACAGTGAAGCTATGATAGCGCAGTCATTGACTTTGGATTCCTTGCTCCAGCACTCACAGCAACCTGTAATCTTACGTGGGCTGGCTCTGGCTTTGTTCTGACAAGGCAGATTCACAGGCCTGGAGCGTGGAAGGACCACGCACTCTGAGCCCATGAATTCACATGCCATAGGAGAATCTGACTGCCTGCTGTGGCTAGAATGTGATTTGTCCATCCGAAGCTCATGGAGAGCTATCACTGTTGTGTGGTAGCACTGGAGGGGATGAGGGACCTAGAAGAGGAAACAATGTTATTAAGAGGGATGCCTGACTTTCTGCGAGGAATAGGTTCTTGTAAAGCCAGACCACGCCTCACATTTAGTCTCTTCCACCCATGCCTGCTTGCCTTCTCTTCTGTCCCATTGACTGAGGCAGAAGGTTCTCATCAGACCCAGCTGCCTGACCTTAGACTTCCAAACTACCAGTACCATTAGGTGACTAAACTTGCTTTATACATTTTAAAGTTCCAGCCTCCAGTATTCTGTTACAGCAACTAAGACATTTCCCAAGCTCATCTGTTTATGAAGAGCCACCCCTGACCCAGGGGCGTCGGCAGTGAGAGTTGAGGATCGAGTCTTCTGTTGTCCCCGTCATCCAGGTCCAGCACAACATGGCGGCTGAGAGAAATGAAGCAATTGACAGAGAAACAATGAAATACCCCCAAACCATTTGCTATGTAGCCACATGCAACATTCTCTGCCTTTTCACACATCCCTAGTTCTCAGCCTGAGAGGGGAATAACCAACAATAAAGGGGTCCTTCACTGCTCAGAGACGCTCATTCACTCAAGAGATGTGCACAGACTTTTGTGGGACAGGTGCCACACTGCCTGCCAGGATATGAAGTTGAGGAAGACACTGCCCTTTTCTGAATGAGTCCATAGCAGAAGAGGAGAAGCCGACGGAGCTACGCAGTTAGTGTGTATGTCAAGGGCTTTACATGCATCCCATGATCTGATCACCTTAGTGGCTCCATGGATAGACACCTCAATTCTTATTTTGTAGATGGAGACTCAGAGTCTGCACATACAAAGGAACCCGCCAGAGGGTCATGCAGCTGGTAGGTGGTAGATTTGGGATGTGAACCATTCTGGCTTCATGTCCGAGTTCCTGTCCTCCATCTCTCTGCTGAGCTGCACTGCATTCAGATGCGCCGACGGTGCTTAACTCTACTGAAAGGCCAGGCCAAGGACCACACAGAATTATAAGCTAGAGTACTGTGGGAAGCAGAGTGAGGAGCAATTTATAAGTCAGGGGTTCACAGAGGTGGGCGGGCTGCCTGTGTGTGGAGGGTGTGGATGCTAGATGCATGGAGAGCTGGTGAGCATGAGACTGGCCGCACAGGGCATGCTTAACAAATGTCATTCTGGCATCATCCATCACGGGAGGGAAGAAGAGAAGAATCCCATGGGGGAAGCTAACCAGGAAGCAAGGGGCCAGGTGGAGAGGGAGGGGTGAGAACATTTGTTTATTGTTGCCCAATGTCTTACTCTAAGTACGGTTTGTTTTGTTTGTTGTTGTTTTTTTATATAAAGAGAAGATGCCTCTGGCATCTCCTATGAAGACTGGATATAAGAAGTTAAGAGAAAGGAGGAAGGAGAGCATGGCTACAAAAGAAGTGTGAACAAAGGTAATGACAAAAGAGACTTTTAAGGTGGATGCAGAATGTGTATGGAAAAGAAGACATAGTCCAAACTGAATGCATTCTCCTTTGTTTCTCCTGTGGATATCGAGCACACACTTCTGTGCATTTCTAGTACAACTATTTCCCATTTCTACCCACAGTTCCTAATATTATCCTCTCTACCCCACTCCCCTAGTTTTAGCCTGCATGAGCACAACAGCACAGCCATACCTACACACACACACACACACACACACACACACACACACACACACACACACACACCTCTGACTTAATGTTATATTTAGTACCCTTAATTATTTTACTGGAACAATTTATTTGACACAGTCAAAGATAATCAGAATATCTTTTTTCAGGAAGGCAAGAACTGTTTATATTCTTGACCCGATTCCCAACACCCAACAAAATCCTCTGGAGAGCAATTAATTAAATGGTTATCAGTATGTCTTACTTAGAGGATTTCTCACTTCTTTCTCAGTCTTTATCTCTCGCCCTTCCTAACTTCTTTCCTATGACCCCCACATCCCCAGTGTTAAGAAGCTAAATTTCATTTCCTTTGGAGGTAGAACACAGCTTTGTTTTTAAAGACACTCACAGTCTAAGAGCTTTCTTTTTTTCCCCTTGTAAGTATGTTGATGCTATATTTAGTAATTTTATTAAGGAGATAATTTACGTAAATCCCATACAGGAGCCCTGCTGAGTAGCAGGCTAGCTAATTCTATTCTTCTTATGAGGGAAAACAGACAAACCAAATGAGATTTAAAGACTAGACGGATGAATTTGCGTCTGTGCTGAAGTCAAGCCTGGGACCTCAGGACACCTCCAGGGATGTGAGGAAGAGAACAGAACACTGTGTTCTTTCCACCAGCAAACTGCTGAAAAGGAAGAAAGTAAGCTTAGAGTGCAGGAATAAATTTCAATACATGGGAAAATGCCATGTTGGGCATTCACCTGGAGCAGCATGAGGTCCCGGGATGGAAAAGGCACGAGGTCCTTCTTCCTTTGTCTGCCACAGTGAGTCCAGCCCCAGCTAGACGGATGCCAACAGATCAACCTGAACCAGCACTTCGTGTGTGTGTGTGTGTGTGTGTGTGTGTGTGTGTGTGTGTGTGTGTGTGTGTGTGTGTGTGCACCAGTTCTGGGGCTTGAACCCAACGCTTGGACACTATCGGTTAGCTCTTTTGCTCAATGCTGCCACTTGAGCCACAGCTCCACTGCTTTTTTTTTTTTCTTGCTGGTTAAGTAGAAATAAGAATTGCATAAAGGATGGGAAGGGGAAACAAAGGAGGAGGCTACAATGCTTGATAAGAAATGTACTCATTATCTTGCCCATGTAATTGTAACCCCTCTGTACAGTATTTTCACAATTAAAAAAAAAAAGAATTGCATGGATTTTCCTATCTGAGCTGACTGCGAATCCTCATCCTCAGATCTCAGCCTCCTGAGTAGCCTGGATTACAGGTGTGAGCCACTGGCATCTACCTCTCCCCAGCATTTCCGTGACTATACTTTCCCTCCTGTGGCAGGGAGGGGCCAGGTCTGCTCACCTGCATCTTAGCGCCAAGTAAGTATATGCAGGGCTCTTAATGAATATAAGGAAACCCCACTTTCAACAAAGCATATAAACGAGAAAAAAAAAACACCCGATTTGTACGGAAGACATCAAGGGGTGGTTATTAGCTTTACAAAGAGACAAACTAGAGAATTCTTTAAAATCCCCAGCTCCCTTGGCGCATTGAAAATGAGATTCAATTTAGAAAAAAAATTCAATTGATACACAACTTTTGAGAATGCTCTGCTGGAGAAAAGAAGACACAGCAGGGACTAGGTATTGGTGGTGATTAAGAAAAGGAAGAGGACATAATTTCCTTCCTTCCCAGGAGGTCTGATATTAAAATGTAGTGGGGGCCTAGACTATGCCCAACGTGTTCAAACGCCTTCATCATGTCTAGGCCTCATGAGAGCCATGGGAGAAGCAGGTTTGCTTTATGGTGCAAATAAGACTTCGGGGCTCAGAGAGGCTGAGCAGCCTGCACATGGCCAGTGAGGGTTGGGTCAGAAGCAGAACTTGGGTGCTATTTTTTTTTTACTCTGGGCATCACTTCGGCCACCCCATAGTTTTCCCTATTCCTAGGAGACATGTGTTTCCAGGGAATGCCAAGGCTGTCTCCCTTTCCCGAAACAAACCTCGCTGCAGACAGGACAGGCCAACTCTCCCTCAAAGTCCATATACTCTTCTAGGAAAACAACTGCATTGCCCAAGATCCTTTTCCCATTTTGGAGTATTAATGAGGGACTCCAGGGGTCCCCAGTGGGGTCCTATGAAACAAAACAAATGAGAACAAATGAGGCCTCTGTCAGCTTCTGGCCATGGGCCGCAGAAAGAGCTGACCAATAGGTTATTGTATCTATGAAGTGCCCTGAATACATGAGCTACCTATTGTCAGCCATATCTGGAAGGCCTCTGGGATCCAGAAAAACCAACCACTCCCTGGATTCCTTTGTGGATAGCTGCAACTGAGCTCTGACCAGTAAGAGACGGGCAGAAGTGAAGTGACCTCCTGAGCATGCAAATCCATGCTCTTTCTCTCTACACTGGTGAAGGTGGATGACAATCTTAGGAGATGGGCACACTTGTGGCAAGGATGGAGCTCCTGCAAGTGGAAACTGGCAGTTTTGTTCTTGGTGGCAGTTAGTATTACCCTAACCTACGCAACACATCAAAAAGTCTCCAAAGTGACTCAAGGATTGGGCTTAAGGGAGCCAATCAGGAATTTGAACCCTGGATGTGAAAGTAGGCAGATTGCAAACTTTAGATCAGAGGAAATTGATTTAAGTTACAGCTCCACCGTGCAATGTGTGATCACTTTGGACAAATATTTGAGAGCTGCCGTTTTTTTCATCGCTATCATAATCAAGCCCAGGAAGGGTCTCCCCAAATCCCTGCATTACCAAGTCTACAGCAAAGACCTTGGATACTGGTTACAATTGGACTGATTTGAACACCAGCTCCTTAATGTACAAACACACAGCCTATGTGTGGAGGCTCCTCTTCCCCTCTTCCTTTCCACCCCTTGTCTCCTTCCTTTCCCCTTCTCTAGCAGTGTCTCTGCTTCCGAGATCTCTGATGAGATAGCTACACCTCTTCTACCTTCTTCCTTAGCTCTGCTCTCAGATGGCTACGGATGTCTAAATTAGGCATGAAGCATGAGAGAATCATCAAGTTGTGAGGACAACTTGCCCCTTCACCAATGAAGGGTAGTGGCAAAACTGAAGGGTTGGATGGGTAGAATTGAGACTTTCTGTCATTGTCTTTTTTTTCCTCTCAATACTCTCAAAGGGATTAAAGAACCTGTTCTCTGAATGTTTGACTATCTTTTATATCCAAAGGGCCCATCCACCTACATCTACCTTTGTCTCACCTTCTTAATGACTTCTTGGAGTGGGTTTTAGTCTTAACTTATGGATGGGAAAAAAATGAGGCTCACAGGAGTGAAAAGACTTGTGCAATTGCACAGTTCTAGGATTCAAACCTAGCTCCCTCTGACCCTGGGATTTGTCCTCATTCCTCCACATTATAGACTCTCTCTCTCCCATCACCTCCCAGATATGCTAGAGAAGAACCCTGTGGATCTCGGGTGTACCAACTCCCTCCCCATGGATTGCACCCCTCCCTCCCCCCATCCCCGCTTACACTCACCTCCTTCCCATTCTCTTTGTCTTGGCTGCTCATGGGTAACCTTAGTGCTCCATGGTGCTCTCTGGGAACCAGGAGGGAAATACACTTGCTCACCCTCCAGGTGCAAAGGCTGCAAAATTAAATGATGGACTGCTTTGAGAGGCCAATCCTGAGCTTATGCATCCTGAAAGCCTCTTTGTGCCCTGTGTCCCTCTGCTCCCAACCCAGATACACACATCTCAAAAAGCAAATGAGCTTGGCCCTATAAGTGCCTTCACCGTTTGCCCAACTAATTTCAGCCAATCAAACCCTTTCATCAAGCTTATATTTTTATGGAAATCCAAGTAGGGGAGTTTCTCTGATGATTAAGACCCTAGTTTTTATGTCAACCCAAATTCACCACTGAGTCAGAATGATAACCAAGACCTCCCCAGCTCTAATTGGGCCAACTACCCTCCTCTTAACTAAAAATGCACCCAACTCTCAAGCACAGAGAAGACTTAGGTGCCGTGGTACAGAACCAGGAAGGTCTTAAAGGCAATCTCTGGGAGCTACACAATGTAGAGCGAGAGGTAGCGGGCAGTTGGAATACTCAGGAGACATGGCCCCTCTGCCAGCTGTCAATCAATTCCAAATCTCTGCCTTAGAAACACTTTCCTCCTGGATACTTCCACAAGAAGGTGGTCCTATGACCGCTGAACAAGGCACCTCAGCAGGCTCCTTGCTCCTCACCTGGAAGCACCACTTTTCTCCAGCACCGCCATGTTATCATCCAAGAAACCTGGAAGTAAAACATGGTGGGGAAGGTGGGAGCCACATGGTCTGGTTTTGCTGTTGCTACTGAAAAACACAATCGTTATCTCATTTCTCAATCTGTTTGAAAACTACTTGTGAAAAGCTCTTAAGCCATCTGAGGGGGGAAAACAGCAACCCAGCAGCAGCTAATCAAGTGTTGTCCTAACTGGTTTTGTGCTTTTCTGTTCAAGCAACATTGCCCTTTGTTTTGTTTTGTTTTTTAATTGAGCTATGGAGTAACAAGAACACAGCTCAAAGAAAGTAAGCAATGAACTAGAGATCCAAGACCTGGGAATTCAAATCCCAGTGCTCTCAGCTCTCAGAGCTTCTGGGTAAAGCGTTTCTTCTCTCTCTCTCTCTCTCTCTCTCTCTCTCTCTTTCTCTCTCTCTGGAAAATGGCAGTAAATCTAATTTTTCTCACAGACAAAAGCCTTCATATGTCAAAAGAATGGTATTGTTTGATCTGATAACCCTAGTATTGGGGGCCCCTTGTCCATGGGGAACAACTGAATTCTATGATATTCTATGCATGCCTGAAATCTTGTTTGATACCAAATCCTCTGTATATACTGTCTTATTCTCTATCACTATGTTTTCTTCCATGTATACCTATGAAAACCTTAATTTACAAATTAGTAAGTTAATAAAATAGAACAATTTCAGCAATGTTAACATAGTTGTTTAAATGTATGAGTCCTTGGAACAAGGAGACCCGTTGGGAAAGGTTTTGTAAGGGGAAGGGGAGTCTGATAGGAAGTGTACAATAGATTGGAAAGTGTAAATGTGTGTGGATGTAGCAACAACAACCCCCATCCCATGTCCCCTTATATTACTAATATAAGCTTCTGGGGCTTGAACTTAAGGCCCACGCACTGTCCCTGAGCTTTTTCATTCAAGGCTAGTGTTCTAACCAATTTCAGCCACAGCACCACTTTTGGTCTCTTAGTGGTTAATTGGAGATAAGAGTCTCACAGACTTTTCTGACTGGGCTGGCTTCAGCCATTGATCCTCAGATCTCAGCTTCCTGAGTAGCTAGGATTGTAAGCACAAGCCATAGCTGCTTGGTTTAAGCTATTTTTTGTTATTTTTTAAGCTATTTTAAGTTATTTTTTAAGCTATTTTTAAGCTATTTTTTTAAACTCATGAATAGTTTATTTCTAGAATTTTATTTAATACTTTCAGAACACAGTGGAATACAGGTAACTGAAACTATAAATAATGTGGCCCCTCTCTTGGTCTGTTTTCTGTGGCCATGTTCTGTTTTCTGTGCAATGATGTGCTCCTATCTGCTCATCACCTCTCATCAGACCGAAGACTTTGAAGATCATTCCAAGGTGAACTGAGAACTTGACTTGAAATCCATTCCTTCATCACCATGATCTCTGGCCAGAGCTTCATTGCTCATGGCAGCAATGGTTGTCTGGCTTCTAACATGTTGAGAGAAAAAAGGAATATGTTTACTAGGCACATGTATGGTCCTCACCAGTTGGCTTGCATTTTTCATCTTTTATCACTTAGGTTCAGCCATAATACACAATGTAACCCTGACCTTTCATCTACCAAACAGCAAAAATGAAATCAGTGCTTCTCTCCAGACATTGAGTAGAAGGGTGGGGTTGGAGGAGCCTGAGGAGAACAATGCAAGGGGTGACATTGATCAAAATGTGTACTCATAAATTGGTATGTTGAAACAAAACTCCCTTGTACAACTACTTAAAGATATAACAAAAAGTGTTTTTAAAAGAAAACCCAATGCTTCCTTAAAAGCTCTCTGAAGTAAGAGAAATAAGCACAAATCACAGAATAGAGCATGCCCAAGTCAGACTTTGGGCTGGTAGCTAAGAGTCCCTGGCTTTTCACTGTCCATGGTGATGAACTTTGAACTTTCAAATATCCTCTGCTTGTCCTTTTGGGACGTCTCTCCATTACTTCTTCCAAGGTGGTTTTCTCTCTGCCATTCCTAGATGCCCAGGAATCCCTGGAAGCCTTGGGGGAAGGATTCACTCCTCTGCTCTGTAGTATTTGACTTCCATCTCCTCCATGCACTAGAATCAAATGCAAGGACTCCTGGCTTCAAACGGCCATGTCTTAGTCTGTTTTCTGTGGCTCTAACAATAGACTTGAGACTGAGTAACTAATAGGAAGCGAGATATATTTTGGCTCACAGTTCTGCAAATCCAACTGCATAGTCTGCTCTCACAGCAAGGTCCTTGGGTCCACACATCACCAAAAAGCAGTAGGGGGAATGGATACATGCAGAAGAGGGGTGCATACAAACGGAGAAGGGGGAGCTGCCAGCCTGGTTTTTATGACCACCTGCTGTCACGATGACTATCCCAGTCTCAGGAGTACCATGTTAATCCCTTCAAGAGGGTGGATCTCCAACACCCACACCCTTAAAGACTGCTATGCAACATTAGGGATCAAATTTCAACATGAGCACAAATAATACCCAACTGTAGCACTTTCATTAATTTTGGCCTGAGCATGGGCCAGTATCTGTCCTGAGTCCAGAATAATCCTGGCTGACCTCTCTCCAGATCACACATGCACAACACCTTCTCCCCAAAAGTCACCGAGGGTACCTTTCCACTGGCCTCCCTGTAGGAGGCTAGAATGTCAGGCCTCTATGGTTCTCTTCTGCTGCTGATGATGATGTGTACACAGGAATGATACTTGTGGCCTAGGAATGCCAAAGCATTTCATGGCTGTAGATCAGCTCCTGCTGGACCCGTGATAATCGCTTATTCCTGCAGGAGTACCCTTAGAGAGGTGCAACGTGGAAACATCGAGGAGACACCTGCACAGAAGCTGCCCTGGACAGACACCAGATGCAGAGTGAATTTGCAAAGGAGAGAAATAAACTCCAGTTATGTTATGTCTCTGAGCTGGTTGGAGGTGTTTGTTATGGCAGGATAACCTAACCTGTGATGACTAATAATTCAGGATAAATTCTAGGCAGAATACCCAACCCACAATGACTAATGCAGTTCTCACTTGGAAAATTTCTTGAGCTCTTAGCATGCTGTTGTATGGGTGCCTGTGTACCTCTGTGGAGGGCTAGTACTCAGAGCTGTATAGATCCACCTCTGGGACATGTGCCTTCTGCATGCTTCCAGGGGGTCTTCAGTGACCTCACTGTCATGAGCGACATCCTGACTGAGCTTGTACAGACTCTAGGGACCCAGTGGTCAGATAGCTCCAGTGTGATAACCATGACCTGTGAAAGAGGGTGTCAAGTTATCCCTCCTGATGGTTCCATAGTATCCTGAGACTTCCCACGAGCCACTCCTATCCCAAGTCCTTCCTCCAATCACACTTGTCCTTCCCACTGTACATCTTCCCTGATCTCAGGAGCAAAAGTAAGTCAGTGAGGCCTACGAACAGGCACAGAACGGGAGTTACCATACTCAAGAGCCAAAAGATGTAACATAGTGGTTCAGGCCTATCATTTCAGCAGTTTTTGGAGAATAGAAGTATCATGGTTCAAAGCTAACCCTGGATGCCCCTCCAAAAAAAATTAGCAAGATTCCATCTCCACAAACAAGTTAGGCTTAGTATTCATAGCTGTAATGTCAACAATGTGGAAGGCAAAAATAGGAGATTTATGATCTGAGTACGGCCTTGGGAAAAAGCCTTGGAAAAGTAAAACTAGAGTAGAAAGATCTGAAGGTGTAGAGCATTTGCCTAGCAAGCACAGTGTCCTGAGTTCGAAACTCTAATACTGCCATAAAAATAATTTTTTAAAAAGAACCAAGAGATTCAACCCTTATTCCCCCGCCCCTAGGTACATAGATCTCTATATGTTTTCTGTGAAGATCTTGCATAAGAAGGTCTTTCCTTGGACTGAGGGTTCGTGGCTCAAAGGGAACAGCACCTATCAAGCAGGCATAGGCCCTGAGTTCCAACCTCAAGTCCAGAAAAAAGAAACACAAAACTAAGGAAAGAAAGGTCCCTCTTTTCCTCCCTCACTCCTCAGTATAGCTCATAACTCCATTCATTTCATGAACAAGTCCTTCCAGTGGTGAAGTTATACAGCTCCAACATCTGGCCAGTACACAAGGCCAGAACCAACGCCTGCTCCTCTTGCCAGCTCTGGTGTTCTTTCTCACCTACTTTCTCAAACTAGACCCAGCAAGCCAAGAAAAAAAATGATTAAATGCTAAAATTTTCCACTCCTCTAAAAGCATTTTTGGCTGCCCCCTACGCCATGCCAATAAGGAGAGAAGAAGAAAAGAAATCATTCCGTCAATAGCTCTGGCCTCCTTGGGTACAATTCTAATTAAAGTTAGACTGCCAGAATCCTTCTGGAAATGCCTAAAAATAAATGAAGGGTGTTTTTAGAGGAAGGAAAGAGAGTTCCAAGGAAGGGGATGGAAACTGGGCGTGGTGGTCACCTGACCCTTCTAGACACAGCTGGACACAGCTATGACTTTTAATGAAATCAGTAGTCTCCTAAATCTCTCACACACACACATACACACACATACACACACACATACACACACACACACACACACACACACACACACACACACACACACACCCCTTGTCCATTTCTCTTTTCCCCCTCATCTTCCCTTTGAATAATGTGTTTTTGCTGCTACTTCAATCTCAGACCCTGCTTCGGCACATTAACATGTATATTGCTTGGTTAAGGGCTATCTGGCCGGCTGGTTCTAAATCACTGGAAAATGACAAGAAGGTGACGGGGGTGGGATGAATGAGAGCCTCATCGAAAGCTCCTGACCACCTGTGTCATTTATAAATAAATGCCCAACTGAGTTCCACAGTGC
Organism: Dipodomys spectabilis; assembly: GCF_019054845.1. Lineage (NCBI taxonomy): Eukaryota > Metazoa > Chordata > Mammalia > Rodentia > Heteromyidae > Dipodomys > Dipodomys spectabilis. The sequence continues at coordinate 1,910,481 of NW_024871057.1, forward strand.
CAATTTCAAGTTCACTCTTTTACTTGGAGGAGGACAGAGGCTTCCTCCTCTAGCCTCTTGGTGTCTCCAGTCCCCAGTCCTAGCCCCGGGACCGGGTAGCCTGGGTCATCACAACCACTGGTTGGTCCTTACTTGGGACGAAGCATTGTGCTAAGCACCCCTAGAGTCACTGTCACTCACCTGGCACAGGTGGCTCACGTTTGTAATCCTGAAGAGGCTGTGAGCTGAGGATTGAGGTTCGAATCCAGCCCCAGCAAGAAAGTCTGTGAGACCCTTCTCTCCAAAAAGCCAGAAGTGGAATGTGGCTCAAGTGGTAGAGCCACTAGCCTTGCACAAAAAAGGTAAGGGACAGTGCCCAGGCCCTCAGTTCAAATCCAACATGGGCCCAAAACAAACAAATAAACAACAGATAAATAAATAATAAGGGTCACACGGTCACACTCTGAGTTCCTTAGGGAACTGACCGGCTGGATCCTCATCATAACTTGGGTGGGGAGCATTACCTACTGGCCATCATGGGCGGGGCAGGATGCTGAGCACAGAGGAAGTGCTCAGGACCTTCTTTGATGGGTCCTGACCCAGGAGGGCTTCCTGGAGTAAGTGACTCCTGACTGGCATGTGGAGAAACAAGGAAATATTAGCTGAGGATTTCGTAGTTCACGAGCATTATTCCTGACCCTGGGAACCATGGGGTGCTGCTAAAAATTCACTTCCTGACATTTCCCATTCATGCATGCAACCTACATAGATGAATACATATATTCAAAATAGGCCCCTGTTTGGGTCACCTATTCATGTAAGTTTCAAACAACCCAAATACTCTTGTCTTGTGCTCCTGTGACTTCCACAAGGTGCCTGGGCTTGCCTGACACACAGTAGTGATTGTAAGACTTTGCTGAGTTAGAGGATGAACCTGGGAGTAGGCGAATGTTGACTGTAAACCCCCAGCGTCATGAGATCATGTTGGCTTTAGGGGACCATTCTGAGCTTTTTCTCTAACCGGAGCATGAATCCCAGGAGGGATGGGAAAGAGAATGCAATGGCCGAATTTGAACAGAGTCATGGAGGGAAAGCCTTGTGAGCTGTGTGGAATTCAGACTTCAACAGCAAGGCAGAGGGGAAGTGCTAAAGAATTAGGGCTGGAGAGTGACATGACTGGGTTTGCCTGTAGAAAGACTGGGCCAATGGGAGAGAAGAAGACAGGATGAGGGGCTGAGTGAAAATCGAGGAAACAGCAAAGAAGCATGGACCATAACCAGGAGAAAGAGGGGTGTAGATGTAGACAGCTGTAGATGTGGCAACCTTCTTCCTGGCACTTCTAAGGGGTGGGCAGGGGACTAGTCAGCTACTGGCCCTCGCTGGCTGCATAAATGCTGTGGGAGCATCAAAAAGTGAAGCCCAGAAGAAAATCACCCACACTGGGCAGGGTAGGCTCTGGGCTCACAGGACCAAGAGTTTTACCTCTGTTGTACCTCCTGGTAAGGCAGGAATGAGACGGAAGACCCTTCCAGCCCAGGTGTTGTGCTCTACATACTTGGTATGCCCCAGTCCATGTTCATAACGTGGCCTCAGAAGCACAGTCTCTAGTCAGTGCTCAGTATGCAGGAGTTTCCCAGCCTCCCTCAGTATGAGTAGGAGGTCGGTTCCAGGATGCCCATGGATGGTCTAGTCATTACATACTGTGGTGCCATATTGGTGCAGAACATATGTACGCTTCAACCATCTCCTAGTTCCCTAAGATCTCTAACCTTGTGGATATGCAACGCTCTACTGTTTGGAGGATCGCTGCAAGAAAATATAGCTTTCTTCATAAACCATGTCTTTGTCCCCTGCAATTTGAGCATCAAGGACCAAAACCCTTGTCATAGGTCAGACGGCACTGCCACAGAGCACAAGATGAGAAATCCAGGCAGAGATTCAGGGAAAACTAGGGCTCCACAAAGTGGTGAGAGGCTACAGCAAGTAGGTCACTCATTACTGTGTTTGTGTATATTCTGCCTAGTGCTTGGCACGTGGCCAATTCAAATTCTGCTGTTTAGAAATGTCTAGGATTTCTCAGAATATTTTCTACCTTCAGCAGTTGGGTCTAGGGATGCAGAGGATGTAGACACAGAGGGCTGACTCACGGCTGCTGTGTGCATTGTCATTCTTGCTCACATTAGCAAGTTATCATCACTGAGCCTTACAGCAGGCAAAGGACAAATGGACAGGTGTGGTCATTCATCCCTCCACAGGTACAGACTCGAAGGGTAAAGGGATTTGTGGCTTCTCACAAGGTATGAAGGCCAGAGGACCAGAGAAAGTGTGGGATCTGGTTAAGAAGAATAAATTCAGGCTGCAGCGGGGAGGAGATGCTTAACACAGACCTGGCACTGGGTTAGGTACTTCCTGTCGTCTCTTTCAATTATGTTTCTCAACATGTAGCCTGGTTCACTTACCTAGGCTCTGTTTTTACATGAGAAAAATGAAGATTCAGAGAAAAGGACTTAGCAAGGTTACACAGCTCATAGGAGGAAGAGCTAGAACGTAATCTCAAATCCCTCAGACTTCAGTCTGTGTTCTTTCAGAGTCCTGATAGGACTCTGACTATGAGCTATTTGGCTTTGTCCATTCCTTCCACAATTACTTGTTCTTCCCTCACCTCAAATAAGAGCTGAGATCTGAACCTAAATATTTCCTACTCCCTGCTCAAGACAAAGGGAACCTGCCCAGCAAGCCAAAAAGCCCTGAGTTCAATCTCCAGTTTCCCCCTCTCCCTTATACACAGAGAGAGAGAGAGAGAGAGAGAGAGGCAAGTTGAGTCAGATGCCAATGGCTCATGCCTGTAATCCTAGCTACTGAAGTGACTGAGATCTGAGGACCATGGCTCAACGCCAGCCTGGGCAGAAAAGTCTGTGAGATTCTTATCTCCAGTAAACTACTCAGAAAAAGCCAGAAATGTCACTGTGGCTAAAGTGATAGCATGCTACGCTAGCCTTGAGCACCAAGAGCCTCAGGGACAGCACCCAGGCCCTGAGTTCAAGCCCCCATACTGGCAAAAAAAAAAAGAACGGCAAGCTCTCTAGAGAAAACTAAGTATGGTGCCTGGTACATTACAGTTGTTCAGAAGATGTTTGTTGTATGAGCAAGTGAGCGAATATAGAAAGCATCATTAAAACTCAGCCATAGTTTAACTACAACCATTCCTAAGACCTACAGATCATTCTTGGCTGATTAAATAGAATTATCTCCACAAGAAACATTAAAAAAAAAATTCTTGTATTCTCTTCTATTTCCTCTAGAACCAGACACGTGGACAGCCATATACCAGGCTCAAAAATGTAATTAGAAAAGAATGGTTTGGGGCTGCCCAATAAATAAGTGGGAGAAAGACTTAAAGAGAAACTTCTCTGAAGAAGAAAGAAGGATGGCCAATAGACACATGAAGAAATGTTCAACATCCCTAGCCATAAAAGAAATGCAAATCAAAACAACATTGAGATATCACTTCACTCCAGTTAGAATGGCAAAAATCAAGAACTCTAACAACAACAGATGCTGGAGGGGATGTGGACAGAAAGGAACCTTACTTCATTGTTGGTGGGAATGTAAACTTGTTCAACCACTTTGGAAAGCAGTATGGAGGTTCCTCAAAAGACTTCACATAGAGCTCCCCTATGACCCAGCAATCCCACTTTTGGGCATTTACCCTAATGTTTACAAAAAAGACCACACTAAAGCTACCAGCACAACTATGTTTATTGCAGCGTTATTTACCATAGCTAAGATATGGAACCAACCCAGATGCCCCTCAGTAGACGAATGGATCAAGAAAATGTGGTATATATACACAATGGAATTCTATGCCTCCATCAGAAAGAATGACATTTCCCCATTTGTTAGGAAATGGAAAGGCTTGGAAAAAATTATATTAAGTGAAGTAAGCCAGGCCCAAAGAAACATAGGTCCCATGGTTTCCCTTATTTGCAATATCTAGTATAGGTATGAGTCAAGCGGAAAAGGTCAGATAATGTGATGTTAGGAAAACAAACCCTTAAATATGTATTTTAATGTTTTTTTTTCTTTCATGCATGTGTTTCTAATGCATTTATAAGATTATTTCTTTGTTGCTTTGTATGTCCCTCCCCCACAGTATAACCCCCGCTTTCACTATATTTGATGTCAATATAACTTGTGGAGGAGATGGGGACAAACAAGTCGTTTAAGGATTCAGGTGGACCTGTTGCAACAATGAGAAGTACAAAATGTCATGTCAAAAACGAGCTTTACAATGTCGGTGTGGGGGGGGGAGAGGGGGAAGGATTGGGTGGGGGGGAAGGGGGAGGCTGGGAAGGGAGGTGAAGGGTAAACAAAGGAGGAGGCTACAATGCTTGGTAAGAAATGTATGCATTATCCTGCCCATGTAATTGTAACCCCTCTGTACAGTATGTTCTCAAATAAAATAAAACAAAATTTAAAAAAAAAAAAAGAAAACCACTTCAAAAATAAAAAAGAAAAGAATAGTTTGGGGTAGGGGCAGCTCATCTATAATCCACCCTAGAGCCATGCCTTGGAGGAAGGAGACCATCTGTCAGGGATTAGAAGGGATGGTCTAACCAGAGACCAAACCAGAGAGGAAGCCATGCTTGCATTTGTCACACCCTGCAGACTGCAAAAGGAAGCAATAGCAGTGCAGTCCAGGTCTGCAAATGGTGCCGGCTCTCCACCAGCCTTAGCCCTGTTCCTACCCATGCACATCACCCATCCTTTAGCTTCCAAGGGCAGAAGTCTCTGCAAAGCCTGCTGGGAAAAATCCTGAGAACTGGATCCCTAACATTGGATGTAACTTAAATCACAGGATCCTTGCTATACTGACTGCCCACCTCAAACACCTACACACTCTAAAATATAGTTGGCCAGGCCATAGAGCCAATCCAAAAGGAAGGCCCTCACTTGGGAGACAGGTGGGAAGCTGGTTAAGACCACTCTGGCTGAAAACCCCTTTGTCCATCACTTGCCCTTACACTTGACTACATATGGCGAGCAATGCAAAAGGAAATGGAGCATCATGTTATTAAGGTTACATTTACTTAGAACAATGCTTTTCTATACATTATCTCCTGAGTCAGGCAGCACCACGATTATCACCATTCCTCAGATAGCCTGAGACCCAGGCAGGGTAAGCCTGTTCCTACTTTTTTGTAATTTATACCTTCCCTATGTATTTATATCTTCTCCATGTCTTAAAATAAAAATGGTATTTACATAATGAGTAGCATTTGAAATTTCACTGTAGAAACATTCACACATTTGGTCAAAAATCTACCTGGAGAACACATGTTATGACAATTTAAGTACTTCAATTTATGAAGAAAATTACCATTTACGGGTTTTATTTGCTCAATAAACTTATATTGAACACTTCAAAAACATCACCACTCGCATACACATGGTTATAAAATAAAGCGGAAAAAGAAATTAGACATCATCTAGGTAAACGAGGAGAGTTTTGTGCCGACAACCAAAACGAAATCTCTCCATTGTAATTAGTCTGAAATTGGCCTCCGGGCTTCCTAAGAGGCTCAGTAAAAAGGGGAACACAATGATTTTTGGATCTACTCTTAGACGGAAGTAAGACAGCCTTGCTATTAACAGATGTTTGGGAGATCTTTGCGGTTGGTCTTGTTTTGCAAAGGGTTTTGTTTTTTTCTTGTGTTTTCCCTTGCTTTTGTTTTTGTCTTTTTGAGCCAGGGTCTCTATAGAGCCCAGACTAACTTCAAACTTGCTATCTTCCTGTCTCAGCCTTCCAACTGCTAGGATTACAGGTATGTGCCTGGAGCGTTCAGTGAGAGGTGAAATGCTCAACAGGGGTAGGGTGTGAAAAAGACCCAGGGCTCAAATGGGGACAGTGGACCCATGGAAAAGACTTGTGGGCACATAGGCTTCTAGAAGGGGGGAGGAAAGTAGGTTTCCTGGGAGTGAGCAACCTATTTAGGAGCCCTAAATATGAGGTCAGCCATCAGGATACCACCTAGTAGATTTTGATGACCACATCCAGGATTAAAGATGACAAGGATGTTCCTAGGGAAAATGTAGACACACGGAGGGCAGGAGACCAAAGTGTCCAGAGAGGGCCGGAGTGTGTTCAGATAACCGGGTTTAAAGACAGAGCCACATTCCAGGGGTCTGGTGCATGTCTGGGATTAACTGCCTCCCACTGTGCATCATTTTTCTTTCTTCTCCTTCTCTTCTTCTCTCCTCCCTTCCCCTCTCTCTCCCTCCCCTTCTTTTCTCTCTCATTTTTGGTTGTTGTTCTCAGGGGTAAAAATGTAGTAAAACTTAATTGTTTCTTCTACTCAGCTTCCATAACAAAATTGTACCCATAATTTGCCATTTCTGGGAGAAGCACACATTTGGGAGTCAGCTTCATGCTTTAAAGAGTGTGTGGCCCGGAGACCTAGCCAGGGAGTGGGGAGAACGTGGTTTTTTAGTCCAGCTTCAGCAGATGAAAAGCTTCCTGGGGCTGAGAAGAAGAGAATGAATCTTAGACTAGAGAGAGGCACTGATGGGCCAGGGAGAAACTGGGAAATGCGTCTCCTTTCCTTTCTGACAAAGGCCTTGATGGAGCCTGGGAAGATCTGAGTTTCAGCCATGGTTTTCCTAGACTTCTTGTGGTCTCAGCACCTCTTGACCTCCCATACAGAAGACACAATGACTTCTGGGATAGATGCAAATGTGTGGTCCTGAACAGGCTGCTATAACCCTCGCTAGGTCACCTGCATCTGTGTATTCTCCAGGGTGCACACAATGCCCAATGGGACCCTCGGGGTCCTTTGAGAGTCCAGGAGATGACATTGTATAAATCACAACACTCAATGCTCTGTATACTGCTGCAGTCAGAATGTTAGACATCAATGGTCATAAGATTGTATAACCATTGATAGAGTTTGATGAGAAATTTGACAGTGTGCTGTTCTCTTCACCCTGAAAGCCTCAGGCTCCTCTTAGCCAACCTATATGCAAATCTGAAAATGTGACACCAGCCAACCCCACATCTACTTCTCAAATAAAAATCTCTCTCCTCTCTCTCTTTCCCTATCTCTTCTTCTCTCTCCTTCCCTTCCTTTTCTTCCTCCCTTCTTTTTTTCTTCCTTCCCTTACTTTCTTGTGTTCTTTTTCTTCCATCCTTCCCTCCTCTTTTTTCTTCCTTTCTTCCTTCCTTTTTCCTTCCATTCTTCCCTCCTTTCTCTATCTCTTTCTTCTTTCTTTCTTATTTTCTTTCTTTCTTTCTTCCTTTCTTCCTTTCTTCCTTTCTCTCTCTTTTCTGTGTCTTCTGTTTGTCCATTTCTTTGTTTGTTGAGATAGGGTCATTCTGTATAGCTTAGTTTTACTTTGAACTATAGATCCTCTTTCCTCAACCTCCCAAGAACTGAGATTACACATTTGTACCACAATACCTGGGTTCCGTTCTATCATACTTAAACCTTAACCGAGAGTTCCTCTGACTTTAATCTTCTAGGTTACCAGACTTGAGCCAGAGAGACATAATCCTTAACTTAGGAAGGAGCTAGCATTCAAGGTACTAGACACATGATGGGAAAATGCCAGTCACTAGGTCTGATGCCCAAGACCTGGGCATCCAGCAACCCAGGAAAGTGAAGTCAGGAGTCTTCTCAAAGGTCCGTGGAAGAGTCAAAGCTAACTCGGGTGTGAAAGGGCTTCAGATGAATGAGAAGAAGGAAGAAAGGCAACATAAAAGAGAGGGGACACTTGCTCAAAGGCACAATATTATGAATGGGAACTTCCAAGGTATTACAAATCAGAGTGAATGAGGACGCTGGAGGTTAGTTACAGGAGGTTCTGAAAGTCAGGCCCACACCTGAGTGAGAGACTAATGACAGAGAAGAATGCAGGAGGAACCCCAGCTTGAGCTCAGCTGATCTGATATGAACTAGCCCCTGCTTACGGGCTGGATAACCTGGGAAAGGGACAGTACTTCACCTTGTTGAGCTTTTTCTTAAATGTTCTCCCTTGGGCTGAGATCTTGACTTTGAGGTATCTTGTCCATCTGGGAGCATCCAGGACATTGGTAGTGGAAGGTCTTAGAGCTTCTCCTCTGACCAATGTCAGACAAGGGCTTTATTAAGGAGAATCTAGTTTAGAAACAAAGCAGAGTGTCTGGATTTTGGAGTTGTGAATGGAAATAACAATGATGATGATAGCTTAATGCTGTGTTAATGATAGCATACATTGTGCACCTACTATGCACTGGGAACCATATTGAATACTATATATCATACCACATAATCATCAAGAAGCATCTGAGATAGGTAATACTAGTCACAGAGTAGACTTCTCTTCATTAACCCCAGAGGATGCCTGGAACTGCAAAGAGCACCAATACATATAAAGACAATGGTCTTTCCTACCCACACACACCCATGATAAGCTTTCCTCTTTTCCCTTAAAGCAAGCATTTCTCCAGCTCATCTCTGGCATTACCAAATGGCCAGCATCCTTCTACTTGGACCTACTTTTTCTTTTCAGTAAAATAGAGTTCCTTAACCACAAACCGTGCAATATTGCAATAGTTGATTTCAAATAGTACTGAGCTGGTTAGTGGCTACTGGATATGTAGTATGCACAGTGTGGCTACAATGGACGAAGGGAAGGAAAACAACACAAACCTTCATTACGCTACTCAGAGCTCCCTTGTCGTGCTGGTTTTCAGTGCTAGGGGAAAAGAAAAAAACCTTGGGCCTTATGTGTGCTAACCAAATACTCTACCACTCGACTGCATTCCCAGCCCCTCATCATGATACTCAAAACAGAGCCTAATGTTAACATGGATTGTTTATTTGGGGAAGTTTCCATTTAATGTTTTCAGACCACGGTTGGCCATGGGAAGGAAAACCTCAAATAAGAAAGGATTCCTGCAGAACAGGGATTAAGCCGTTTGCCTGAGGGAACACATTTGAAATGCATCAGCAATAGATTCTACACCTAGGCAGTCAAATTGCACACCCACAATCTTAAAACCCTATAGTTCATAGGCAAGATTGAAGCTGGACAAGATTCTGAGACTCTTTTAGAAGCTGAAGTTCCCCATCTAGGGAAAGTTCCAACATTAGTATACATTAACTGTTGAGTTCCTAAATTCTACCCCTTACCTTCCTCTAATCCCTATATTCCCTGTTAGTTAGAAAACCTCTAATTCCCTCCCTCTCTCCATATACATACACCTGACCTATTTGACATTGGCTGAGCTTTCAATCATGCACCCTCATGGCCTAGGATGCAGATTAAAACTAGGCTGGATCCATCCATGTTGCTTCCTGTGGTTTCCACAAATTGGAAAGGAAGAAATTATCCCTTCTTTCTCTTTGGATTTCCAGGTCCAACTGTGACTCCAGAATTGCCTGTGTCAGAGAAAGAAAGAGACAGGGACAGAGACTGAGGCAGAGGAGAGGGAGAGAAAGGAGGGAAAGAACAAGAAAAGAGAAATATTAAAAATTATTAAAGTTCTGTCCGGATCTAAGACCATTTCTATCCCTGTTTATTTGAAGGTTGTATTTTTTCCTTAATCTAATATGAATTGAATTTTTGCAACTTGCAACTGAGTCCTAACTAATAAGCCAACCCTCCTAAAAGGTTTTAGAAGGAATCATGCACCCATCAACTCACAGAAACATGTTCAAATACAACATGTTGCACAGGTGTCTCGAACACTTTCTCAGAGAATGAGGGTTGAATAGCCTGCAAGAAGTTGGTCCCAGACGTGCCTTTGGTCATGATGACAGCCATGACATTGTTGGTTATAGTAATCTTAAAATCACTGACTTACTACATGTCCACATGCTTTCCCCCTGCAATTCCCACCACAGCCCTGTGAGACTAGTATCTAAAGAGAAAAAGAAACTGAGGTGCAGAGAAAGGTAGGGAACAGGGAACAAGTGCTGCAGCTGAACAGGAACTCAGATCTGTGGGGCTCTGAACACTCATACCCAGGCACCCTCAGAGACCACATTGAGCACAATGCTGCAAAGAACCAAAAATGGAATAAAAAAAAGAGTCACATAGCAAAGGGGGCAGGTCAGCTGCGACCTTCTGACGGTTGAAGGAGAAAAACAGAAAATCTCAGAGAAGAGCACCTTCAAAAACAAAAACAAACAAACAACAAAGCTCAGGTGCCTAAACATTACAATAAGCTTGAAGAAAAAGACTATATTTTTGGAGAACCTGTTATTTAAACAGTTATCATTCTGCTGAGCCAAATGTCCAATTACATGCTATCAACTCTATCCGAGGTCCTCATGATAAAATGGCCTACAAGCAATAATATTAAACAATATCCCAAGCCTGGCTTTCTACAAATGCCCCATTCTAAGAGGCTGGAGAGCCTCTTAGAATTCTCCCCCAATAAATCAAAATGGTGCTGCCTAGCTTGGGGTTGACTGGAATTCATGATGGAGAGAGAGAGAAAGCCTGTGAAGAATTCCATATGGAGGCTCAAGGGGTGAGGGGGGGGAAAATAGCTTTCCTTTATTTGTGTTCTCTTTCTCCTGAACACACACACACACACACACACACACACACTGTATGTCCACTCTACCTCTGTCATAATGTGACTGCATTTCTTTGAGTCTGAGGCCTCTGTTGTCTCCTCTCATTGATCACATGCTATAGGAAGTCAACCAAATAGCCATCAGTGTGGGCGGCAGGAGAGAAGCAAAGGTAAAAGGTCTGACCCTCTGCCAGACTCTGAAGCCTCCAGTCACTCTCCATAAGGACAGCCCACACCAAAACACCTGCAGTCACCGCTGCAGATGCGTCCTACCCAACACTGCCCAGAAGAAGACAAGATCTGTAGAGATTGAAAGATTCATTTGTGTTTGCCATGATACCCCTTTCTTTGCATTGTTAACCCTCTGCATTTCCCTTCTGGTGACTTCTATACCCACATATTTGATCCATTAAACACCTTAGGTTCTCAGCATCCTCATATCAGAACTCAGTAATCATCTCATCCCTACCGCCCTCAACCATCCTCACATCCTAACCTGGATCATGACAGTGGCAACAATAGCTTCTCTTCTATTTGAACAACCTCTTTTATCTTAATTCAAACAATTAAGATGGTCATACCCCTCAAAGTTCAAGGCTACCTTCTGATGTCTCATAAGCTTTTTCTTTTTGCAGAACCTTGGTCTTGAACTCTAGGCTTGAGTACTGTCCCTGAGTTTTTTTTTCTAAAGGCTAGCACTCTACCACTTGAGCTATGGGGCCACTTCTGGCTTTTTTGAGTAGTTTGTAGAAGATAAGCATGTCATGGACTTTCCTGCCCAGGCTAGCTTCAAACCATGGTCCTCATATCTTAGCCTTCTGAGTAGCTAGGGTTATAAGCATGAGCCACCTGGCTCTTGTAACCATTTTTGACCCTCTAGAAGTTCCCAGACGATAAACCCTGTTTACTAATCATGCCAATGTTCATATTTTCATTCCATGGTCCCTTATTAAAATCAACCTTTGCACAAACTATCAACTTATTTGTCCCTTATCTCTCTCCATCCTGGAAACCATCTTGGGCACTTCCAATCGTGGGCTAAAACAAACTCTCCATCTACATCATAGCTGCATTCATCTAAATGGAAATAAAAATCATGCAGATACCCCGAGTGTTTAAATCCATGATTATAATCCTACAGGATCAAATATTCCTACAGAATATTCTTATTTTCATTCATGCCCTCAGTGTGACAATATCTTACAATTTGCCATTACTCAAGTCGCCACCAGCCTTTCCCACATCTTCACCCTCAAGTGATTATTTATTTCATTAAGAACCCAGAAGCCAACTGAAAGCCTTTCTCTGCCTATGACCACAATTCCCAGGCTCTTTGCCAATAATCTCTGCCTTTTCTTCTATCACAAACTTCAACTGTTCTCAGCAAAGGTCAGCCTTCTACTGTCTGGAGGAACATGTTGTCTCTCACCTACATGACTTTATCCTTGTAGCTATTCTATCACTCTGCTGCTTCAATTTCTTTCTTTCTCTCTAGATCAGTGCATCACATACAAACATGCTGACATAACCCCATGTTACCAACAAGAAAAGCTCCCACTTGACCCCAGCTCCCTCTCCAGCTGCTGCCCTGTTTATTCCCTTGCTCCTTTTATAGTAAAATTCCTGGACATTCCTTAATGTGAACTCTACTAATTTTACCATCTATTTTTTTTTCTGAACTCCCCTTGTAGAAGATTGTATCATTGCTTTCAATTTGGACTCCTCCCGTCTTTATGGAAGGTTCTGTGTCTCTCCATTGACCATGTGATCCACAGTGCCTCCCTTCAGGATGCCAAATCTCCCACCCTATCAACAGGCTTGTCCACGTGACTGGCATTGTCCAATAGAATCAGAGCAGACAGGAAGGGGGCCATTTGTGAGTCCACGCTGTCAGAGGCATGTCCTATTTCCATTAGCATCTTACTTTTCCACTTGGACACAGCTATTGCTGCAGTCTGAATACTGAACTGAGAAATTACCTGTAGTAACTGAAGAACTGTAAATAGCAAACAACAAACTCATCGCCTCCAGCATGCATCATGAATGCAACATTGCTGTTGTAAAAGTCCTGATTATTACTCTGAACTTATCAAGCAAACACTGACTTTGGAAACAAGTTGTTGTCCATGTCTTCTTATAGAAAGACTTCACTTAACAAAGATATGTCCATGTTTCCAAATCCAGGCATCAACTGTCTCTCTTTCTTATTGAATCTATGGGCAGCATCAGCATCTTTCATTATACCAGCCAGTGCGGTGTGGTGTAATCATATCTTGGTATCAAAAATGATTTCCCCTCATTTCACTATCCCTTCTGTCACTCTCCTTTTCTGGTTCCTCTTCCTCTTTTTAAGAACTAAATATTGAAATCCTAAAGCATATCTCCTGTTTACAATGTTTTCCTTGGTAATCCCATCTGTATGTGGCTGGGATTCCAAAATTAATATGTCTAAATCCCTCTCATCTAAGCTCCAGGCTTGAGTATCGAATTTCTTTTTCAGCCTCTCCATTTGCACAGGCAAATTTAGCATTGTGAATTATCTCCCACTACCACAGACACACCTGCTTACTCCTGTTCCTTCTCACGTCAGCAAATGGCACCACAGCCACCCAGTTGCTCCAGCCAAAACGCTTGATGAAATTTTTTTCTGAGACAAAGTTTTACTATGTAGCCTAAGCTGATCTTGAACACATAATCTTAGACCTCCAGCCTCATAAGTGTCAAGATGTAAGTGTGTACCACTGTACCCAGTTTGAGAACATACTTGTTCCTCTTTCTCGCGTGTCTCACTTCTAATCCTTCTGAACGCCAACACTTGCATCACGATCCCTTTCATCCATTCTCAGATTATTTTTGGGGGGGGGGGGGGTGGAGGGAATCCAGTCGTGGGGCCTGAACTCTGGGCTTGGGCACTGTCCCTCAGCTCTTCAGCTCAAGGCTAGCGCTCTACCACTTCTGGCTTTTTTCTTTTTGCTTATGTGGTGCTGAGGAATCGAACCCAGGGCATGCAAGACAAGCGCTCTATCACTGAGCCACCTTCCCAGCCCCATTCTCAGATTATTATGCCCCGATGATTGCTAGTCTCCATTCCAGGCCTTCCTGCTTCTGTGTCTGGTGTCACGTATTCCTGCCACAAAATACACAGCCATTTTGGTCCATTGATGAAAACGTCCTACCGAATCTCATTATCCTTCTTGTTCCAATAACTCAATGATTCCCTATAGTTCTCTGTACAAAAGCCAAAACTATAGTGGACTCCAAGGCCCTACAGGATCTATCCCTAGCATCTTTCAAATGTATGTTCTGTCACCTGCCTTCCTATTTATTCCTTTTAAGCCAGTCTTCTTGCTCCTCAAACCCACCATCCTTTTCTCATCCTTTTCCTTTGCATCTCCTATTCCTTCTACCTTTCCCTTCACATCTCACACTGGCCTCCTCCTTTCCCTGAGATTTGGCTCCAATGTTAGCTCTTCTTAATTCTACAAACTTAACTACCAGTTCTCTATTCTATTCTAGACTCTCACCTATATCCTTGCTAGCCTTTAGCACTAGTAAGAGACAGTTTGGGTTAGTGGTTAAAGTCAAGATCCCTAGTCTTGGAAGTGAGCTTCACGGAATATGGATGATCCCATGTGTAAAACAGGGATGAGGGGAACCGCATTCAGCCTAACTGCTCATGCAGTTAACAGCTATAAAGCACTGATGAAGAAGCATGGCGGGATGTGATAGATATTGACTACTTTTAGCTGACATTGAGCTCTGGATAGGTGGATTGTCTGTCCTCCCTATGAGAGCAAGAACTTCTTGATCCTGGTCGATGGCTTCATTCCCAAAACATGGAAGGCAAGAAGGCTGGGGCCACCTTTGAAAATCCACCTTAACAACTTATGCTCCATATGTGCACTGCTTTTTACAAATCATATTCAAGTTGGACTTTGTTCACTGTGGATCCATCCTTCCTCCATCTGAAAAGGAATCATTATCTTCAATCAAGCCTTAATTGATAACCTCTCAGTCTAACAGTGCTTCTCTCTCTTTCTCTCTCTCTGTATGAATCACAACAAGATCAGAGAAACTGATAGTTATAAAGATCCCTAACTTGAAAGTAATTATTCTTTAATTTGTCTGTGCATGAAAGTTTTAATCTCTACCTATTGAATTTACATAAAATAGATTATACCATTATTTGGGTTAATATTGTGTCACTGAAAGTAAATGTCATACTTAAAATGATCACTTGTAAGTTCCTGAGTGTTTTGTTGACTCCCTGAGTCTCAATTATTGTAATTAATAATAGTCCCTCACATAAGTTTAGTGTGCACAAAAGCCATCTTTGGCTAACATTATTTTAGCTCATCTACAATACTACTCTCAAAACAGAGAGGTCTTTGTTATCATGTACTATTCACAGATGGGTAAGGGTCCTGCCAGCGCTATCTGTGCTAGGAAAGAAAGGTTTATAGCAGCTGGTTTCTCTCTGGCCAGAGAAATGCCTACAGTGTATGGCTCACACTCAGTGCTATACTCTTTCATGATGTGGTAGAACCAGAGGACATGGCATTCTGAAGGAACTCCAGTTATCACTCTTGCTACCAGCCTCAGGTTTTTCACCATGGGCATCATCATAGATGATGCTGGGCATGATCATAGATAAACCCACAAGTCCCCGTGGCTTCACATCATGAAATTTTCTGTCTACCCATGGCTCCACCATCTTCAACGTGGAATGCAGGAGGATCATGATAGTTGTGGTGAGAGTCTCTTGACAGTCACATGTAGAAGCAGCACACTTTACTCCCCCACACCTCACCGGACAAGGAAGTGAAGTCTAAAGGATACAGAAATGTGACTAGGGAAGAACCAGACAATGCTCAATGGTGGTCCACTGAGCAAACCATCTAATGCTCTACAGACCCATCAACTCTGCCCACAAGTAGCAAGCTGAGTTTGTATCCAGGTCTCAGGTATAATAACTCTGGTTCTGCTTCTAGATTTGTTCCTAGGTAGGAATTACCTTCTACTTAGCATCTTCATCTTTCCCTCCTGCTCAGCGCCACATCCTAGCCTTCGTCACACAAATTTCCTATTGCTAATTTTCATATTTCCCTAGACCCTTACTCCAAAAATTAAATGGGACTAAGAACACTAGCTGCCAGGTATAAGGGGTACAGGAATACTTGAAAATAAGGCTGAACATTTTGTCCAAAATGCTGGGGGTTAGAAGTGTTTCACATTTTGGAGATTTTCAGATTTGAAAATATTTGCACAGAATTTCTCAGATAAATATTCATAATCCCAAACTGTGAAATCTGAAAGGCCCCAATATCCAAATTCTTTAGAGCCACATACCATAACTCCAGGTACAATCTAAGAAAGAAAGAGAGAGAGAGAGAAAGAAAGAAAGAGAGAGAGAAAGAAAGAGAGAAAAAGAGAGAAGGAAGGAAGGAAGGAAGGAAGGAAGGAAGGAAGGAAGGAAGGAAGGAAAGAAGGAAGGGAGGAAGAGAGGGAGGGAGGGAGGGGGAGGAGGGAGGGAGGGAGGGAGGGGGAGGAGGGAGGGAGGGAGGGGGAGGAGGGAGGGAGGGAGAGAAGAAAAGAAGGAAAGAAGGAAGGAAGAAAGAAAGAGAGCGAGAGAGACAGAGAGAGAGAATGAGTTGCAATATGGAAACTTCCTAGCATCAATTAGTTCAGTGTTTCAATTGGCCATATAATAGAACATTAGAACTAAAGCAGAGGGGAGAAACTGTCTCTGCTAGCAATCCATGATGAAATTCTAGGCCTCCCAACTAGATAAACCTCATGCTAGATTGTTCTAGAGATTAAGCATAATAATGTATATAGAAAATTACTTGGCCCCATTACTGAAACATAGTAGGTACTCACCCGATGCTGGTTGGCTTTGAACAGAATTAAAGTCAACACAGTCATGTAATAGAATGGTCTGTACCCCTGACCAAGTGAGATCAGTTAAGCACATAGGCAAGTCCTTGATCTATTAAATGATTCAGGTGCTGTGTGCAGGAGACCACAGCCACATGGAGAGATCCAAGAGCTGCCTCCTAGCCATGAGAACAAAGCCTGGGCTCCCAAGCTGCCTCCCATGCCTGCTTCTAATGCTGGAGCTGAGAGCATGCCTGGACTTTCTCTCTGGCTCAAAGCCCCTCCTTCATCCCATCCTGCTCCCTGTCCATCAAACCCCAAGCCAGGACCAGACCACCTCCAGCATCACCATTCCCAGTGGGAAACCTGCACCAGGCACAGGTAAGCTCACACCTGCCCTTCTGGTTAAAAATCCAATAAATTGCAATCATGGTTACTATTATCATCACTGTTGCTAAGATGATTATGGGATGCAGGGCATGTGATGTTGCAAGCCTCAGAGGGTCTTCAGAAACTCAGGATGATAAATACTATCTACTACTCTGAGATTTAAAAAAAGTATATCTAGTAGGTGAAAAGCAAGTCCAGTGTACACATGCTTCTCCCAAGCATCATTGCCAAACTTGAAAGACACACACTTGGCCATGGGTCCCTAAACTGTGTGAAGATGGCCGTGGTGACCAGATTATAGCTCTTAGCATAAGGTTTTTAAATTCTAAGGCATGAGAGGAGAGAGAAGGGAATCATGTGAAACTGGAGCATGCAGATGATGTGAGGTACAAAATGAAACAGGAGGATGCCTTTCTGCACAGTTTCTGTACCCCTAGAGCCTGGCAGCACCTCAGAGAGTCTCTGCTATCATGGCCAGCTGCTCAGCCCATCCTTTTCCCCACCAATGACATCACCCCTTGATGTGCTCCCAACCTCCCACCACCCCAGAGAAGATGTAGTTGCTCTTTCTTTCAGGTTCCCAAAGCACTTTTGGGGGTACACGATTACCACAGATAACATAATAAGTTGTACTTGCTAGCTTTTTGGTCTCCTGCTAATTGGCTGTTCAGGAAACACCTGTAAACACTTGTAGGCTGACAACTGGTCCATTTTTCCCCCAGATATCTGAGTACCCCTACTCCTTGGCTGTCACTCAGAATTGGGTCCCATCTCTCTTCTGATTGGACAGCCAGGGATGTGTAGGGTAAGCATTCTTCTGGTCTAGCCTTTTAGTGCCTGGGAAGATGAAGCCCCGTTCTGACCTTGCTCCTGAGCTCTGCAGGTAGGTACTCTCCTTCTCCTGCCTGGCCCCACATCTGAGCCCAGCCATGGTGGCTCAGGCCCTGCATGTATTCAGCCCCCCTCCACACAGCCTGGGATCAAGTAGCAAGGTCTCTAGGAATGGGACCAGGGCTGAATTGGGTCTTCCCAGGTCCCCTGAAAACACCCAGTGGTGACACTCCTCAGTTAGCTCAACCGATGCAATGATGAGAGCTCAGAGCTGCTAGAAAACCAGCCAATGTGCAGACAGCTGCAGGACAAAGCTGCCCATCCCACACAGCACTCGTGCGGGAGACCCCATTGCACAGTGGCTGAGAGCCCAAGGCACATGGTCATATCCCCCCTGTAGTACGGCTGGGCCAGCACTGACTCATTCATGTGCTTTGTCCGCCCCAAACAATGCCTCCATCCAAATGAGGGCCTTGAAGGCCATGCACCTTTTGCACAGTCAGGTCCTCTGGGCTGCAGATTCCCACAGGGGCTGCTCTGGGAGCAAAGGAACACATAGGTGTTTCTTAGGCATTGTCAAGTAAGTGGATCACCAGCATTGGAAGTGGCAGAGAGCAGAGACTGTGTGTGTAATTTCAAGCTTGTGATCACATCTCACATGCTCTGCTGAGCCACTGAACAAAGCGAGCCTCAGAGAAACCAGTGCTCAGTGCTGGGAGCAGTCAGCCAAGCACCGGCAGTGCTGGCTCTGGTCCATGTACTCACTGGCAAAGCCGACTGTCACAGAGGGTCTGCCACTGGTGTCTGTGTCCTCGGGGCAACTCTGTCTGTTCAGTTCAACACTTCCCAAAGCCAAGCCTTAGCCTCCACCCCCTTCCCAGGCATGAGCCACAGTTGACAATTCCTTTAGTCCACACTTTCAATACTAAGCCACCCGCAGTAGCTCCTTCCTGCTTCAATAGCAAGAACCAGTGCCTCAGCCTGACTTTCAAGCATCCATTCCCAACCAGATCCACCTTAGGTTACTAATTTCTTCATTATACTTTTATTGTCTTTAAGTAGTTGTACAAAAGGGTTGCCACTCAACAGATCTGTTCATAAGGGCGATGCAGTAGGAGCCATATCACCCTTTTCATCCTCCTCCTGACTCCTCCCAACCTGAGCCCTCACCTCCATTTTCCTAGTTTCACAGGATATGTTTTGAATATTGTGACTTAGTTTACTAATTTTCGCATGAACTCTCCATTGTTACAGATAGACCGCCCTCGTTGTGAACCTGTTCTGTCTTTTCCAGTTAGTCTGTGACTTCTGTCTTATCCAAACCCTTCAAATCCGAGCTCCCAGCCCACAAGCCCCGTGTGATTTCTTTCTCTTTTGAGACTCAATTCCACCAATACCAAACCGCAGCCATGCACTAGTTAATTCTCTCCCCTCTTTCTCATGACATCCTGAAGGACACTTAAATCCAATCTGACAACCTGTGCCTGGAAATCTGTGCCTGCATCCTGCCCTGAGTGACCTCAGCACAGCCCAGACCTGCTGGAACTGTTTACAGCTGCCCTTGGAGCCATCTTGAGAAGGAGAAAACCAGGGATCTTCCTATTCAAAGACCCAGAATGCCAAACCACACAGAAAAACAGCAGCAACCAGGTGAGGCCATTCTCAGATCAGTGCATCCACCTGGCCAGGCCTCTGCTGAGGAGCTATGGTAACCTGGTCACTGTCGGGTGAGCTACAGATGACAGTCACGTACATGCTTCTGCCTGTGGCAGCCAGTGAGCGCACACACACACACACACACACACACACACACTCATGCATGCACACATACACACACATGCACATACGCACACACAAACCCATGCATACACAAAAAGCAAACCCACAAACACATGCATACACACAAATCACAGAGAGCCACACATACACACACAGAAACAGCATACACACATACACAGAGACACAAACACCACACACACACACACACACACACACACACACACACACACATACACCATTTGCTAAGACAAATGTCCACCTCAGGTCCCACCCACCTGTTTGTCACCTGCCTGGCTCTTCCCTCAACCCCCAACCCCCAACCCCAGAAATGCTTAGAGCCTGCAAACACACGGGTGTCAGCTGCTTGCTGCTTTGCGTGTTTAGCTATTGCCATCTAGTGGCCAAAAGCCACCAACTCAACTCCTCTCTCAGCCTTGGAAAAAAATGCCCTAGGCTCTGCTCCCCCCCTCCCTCCCTCTCTCTCTCTCTCTCTCTCTCTCTCTCTCTCTCTTTCTCTCTCTCTCTCTCTTTTAAGAGAAAGAGAAAATGGTCCTAAAATTCATAAGCAAAGACAGCAGGAAGCTTTAGTTCTCAGGAAATGACTTGACTGCTTGCCAATATAGACTTTAGGAGCAAGGCCTCCCGCCTAGTAATAGCCTAGGCAAAAAGGCTTTCCCTAAGCAGATTGAGAAGCTGCAAGAAAAAGAGAGCAGAAGCAGGGAGGAAAAGGAAGAGAAGGAAGGAGGGAGGCTGGAGAGAGACACGGGAGATTAGGGAGCATTGGAAACCCTGGAGCTGGAGCTAGAAGAGAGGAGATGAGCTGCCCAAGCCCTGGGCTGACGGAGGAAGAAGGTGCCGTTGAGACGCATTCGGATCTGAAGTAAAGACCTTGAACCTGTGTACAGAGTGAGATGACAAGGCTCAGACCTGAAGGCAGAGCTGCTGTGGTGGGGGACAGGACTCCACTCTTACCAACTGCACATGGCCATCTGGGGGGGGGGGGGCTGCACCTGCTCCCTCAGATCACATTTCTCTCTTACAGTCCTGACTGCTCCGTCCATCTTCCCATTATCACAGTATCTCTTAGAATCTGAAGGCTTCAGGATGGGTGGCAAGGGGGACAGGACCTCCTCTCACCCCCCCCCATCACCCCCTCCAGGACAACCCCATGGACTTCAAGTCCTAGCCAGCCTTCTCTTCCACGGTCTCTGCCTCCACATGCTTTCTCCAAGCTTCCTAAACTCCAGTGCAAAGAAATAAGAAGGCCAGAAACACACCCACCAGGGTGGGACCCCTTACCTGGTCTCTGAGCAAACCTGCCAGCATCAATGCCCTACCCCTGAGGCCACTGTCTCTGTGTGGCCCATTACGGTGACAAGAAGGGCTATTACGCAAATTCATTATTGACTATTTCACATTAGATTCCATTTTTTTCCCTTTGATGCCAACACAACTAATAAAAATGCACTTTATCTTCTTGGATTTATGGGCTCGTAAAGCTGCTTTCATGTACCTCGGGGAATTGGGATTGAAGGAGAATTAAACATCTCCAGTGCAGAGCCTGCCCAGGTGAAGAGTGGGGGAAGGAACTGTGAGGTAGAGGCCCGAAAGAGAAGAGATTCAAGGACAAGAAATAAAATGAAGTTTAAAAACCTGGCCAAAAAAAAATATGGCTTTAATATATTGTGCAAGAATAAAAACCTCATAAAAAGTTATCACCAGACATGAGGAGTTCTTAATGCCACCCATTGTGGATTCTGCAGACGAACTCTCTGGGAACTGAGTCATTAAGTCAATGGAAGCCTAGAGCTGGTGGTGAGACTGGCCTAATGGACAAGATGAGGGGAAGGGGAGACACCTCCAGCCCAAAAAGCAACTGTTGTAGCATAACCTTGGGTCATGACAGGGAGAGGAGGAGGTATGCCCTGAGCCCCTACTCCAGCTCCAAAGGATCCCGAGAGATGTCCTTGCTTGGATTTTGTGTCTTCAGAGAACATGGATCTAGTCCTGGCTCTAGCCAATCAGCCCTATGACACTATATTTCTCTTTCTGGCTTTCTTATTCTCTGAAAACTAAGGACAAGGCCTCTTTAGCCAAATATTTCCAAAGCCGAATAGAACTGAACAGGTAAGGCATGTGGGGGAGCTTTCTTACATTCCAACCTGAAATATGAGATTCTTTCTTGCCATTTTATTTCCTTTCATCCCATATCCAGGCTATCACCAATCTCACTGTTTGGATCTCAAAAAAAAAAAAGTCCATCTCCTCTTGCTATGCATTGGTGTCTTGGGCTGTAATTCTAGCTACTCTGAAGGCTGAGACCTGAACATCTCTGTTCAAAGCCAGCCCAGGACACACAAATCTAGAAAAACTCTTATCTCCAATTAGCCACCACCAACAACAACAACAAAAAAAACTGAAGTGAAAATAAAGCACCAGCCTTGAGCAAAGAAGCTAAGTGAGAGATCCTGAGTTCAGGCTTCAGTACTGGAAACCTCTCTCCCCCAAATCTAACTTTTCTCTCTGCTCCTGGTCTACAGCTCCAACTGGCTAGCAGGTGTGAACTGCTATCACTTCTCACATAGTATAAGACAAGCTCTCCTGCACTAACATCTTCCAAACTCATTCTCTATGTAGCCCCTGGAAGAAGCTTGTAAAAATGCAAATCAGATTACACCATACCCTGCTCAGAGATCTACACTAGCTGCTGCTGAATGGAAGGTAAAGTTCAAAACACTTACACAGGTAGAAAAAATCAGAGGAAAAAGTCAGATCTAACCAGGCCTAAGGCTCCTGACTTGCTCTTCCATGCTGAGTCTTCCTTCTATTCTACTATAGTGCTCTGACCATTGGTATTCTCCTTCACTAGAAACCTTCCCCATTCTTCATGGTATCATAATCATACAAATGTCACCCAGAAGGGTCTTCAGGGACTTCCAACCAAGCCTGGGCTACCTGGGTCCTGACTATGTTTCTCCTACATAGTGTGTGTTACCATTTGAGCCTCTACAGTTACTTTGGGATTTAAATTTAATAGTTGCCTCTCATACTAAATTGTAACCCCTTGAGGGCAGAGAGTATGCTATTTCTTGTCTATTACTTCCCCAGTATTTAGCTAGGAGCCAAGCTAGTAATCAGCCTTCAATCAGTATTATTTCTGCAAATGTGAAGACCCTGAGATGATGGCTAGAAAAGAATTGCTGTGATCTGGAGGGAGGTTGTGCTCTTAAAGGCTCTCCCAGCAGGAACTGGAGGAGTGGTGCACCTTTTAGGGGCAGAGCCTTAAAAATGGTAGGATAAAAGCATTAGGTCATATAGAAACCCACCTTGGAAGAGATAAGTGGAGGTCTTGCAGGACCCAGTTAGTTCCCACAAAAGTGAGATGTTATCGCAGGGGAAGACTGCCCCCCCCCACTTGCTTCCTTGATCACTATGTGTCACGTTGCCAACTCCTTTGTCACTTCTGTGACATGCTGTGACACAGCCAAGGGGTCTTTGTCAGAGACTGACTGCTGTTTGGACTTGCTAGCCACTGAGGTTTTGAACCAGATAAACTTCTTCATACATTACCCAGTGTCGGGGATCCTGCCATAGCACAGAAGGAACTAAATCCATCTAAATCAGAGGAATAAATGCAGTTTCCCATGATTGAAGAAGGCAAGAAGAAGTTGCAAGAAGGTATGGAAGAACTTTCTGGATAAGACCGAGGCAGGAGATGTAGAGGAGGAAGTTGAGAGAAGCAAAGACAGGTGTTTAAGGCGCAGCAATCTATTTCTGGGATTTACTACGTTCCTGCATGGCCTTGTTTCCTGAGATTCAGTGAGTACAGAAGGCCTTTGCCATGCAAGCTTCAGATTCAACCAGATTGGGGAATTCCAGGTGAGCTAGACATTGTCCCCTTCCTCAAAGCAAGTTCAGACCATGCTTACCTTAGGCAATGGATACTGCCAAGCATAGCGCATGTGCACGTGTGTGCATGGGCGTGCACGCTCACACACACACACACACACACACACACACACACACACACACACACACACACACGCTGAGCCATGATTGAAGAACAGGCCCTCTAGCCATCCTACACAGCCTTGCAAGGTGGACACCTTTGATGAGATCATGTCGGTCATTTCTGTTATCAAACTGGTCATACTTGGAATGACTACCTTCCCTTAACGAATATGACAAACAGCCCATATAATAAAGCAGATGCTCATTCATTTATTTATGCTGGGGAAAAACAACTTCTTACTCAGAGAACTCCTTCTCCGGTACCAGGATTGGACTAGTCACTCTGCCAAGATAACTAAATATACTGAATAATTTTCAGCCCTACCTAAAGTGTGCCCATTTGCCTCTGACCTCAAGCCCTTCCCTATATTACTTGTGGTGTCTGAACTCACCCTCCCTTTGTGTGCATAAGCCCAGTTTTGCTTCAGTGCCTCTCTCAAATCTCTCCTCTGGCTTGTTGACTAGGTTAAGTCTCCTTGCTCAATGCTCTTACAGTTTCTTATACTTCTGCACATTCTTCATCCAACAAATATTTACTCATGTTTATTTGAAATCCTGTGTGCCAGATATCTCTCTGCAGATTAGGAATACATCAGTAAATAAAACAGGTAAAATTCTCTGAGCTTTAGGGTTTAACTGTTTTACACACACACACACACACACATACACACACACACACACACACACACACACTACAATGGACTTTAAACTTATGTAGGAACATTAAAAATGCATTTTATTGCCATGCACCAATGGCTCACATCTTTAATTCTAGCTAGTCAAAAGGCTGGGATCTGAAGATCACAGTTTGAAGCCAGCTCAGAAGCAAAGTCCATTAGACTTATCTCCAATTAGCCAGCAAAAAGTCAGAAGTGGAAGTGTAGCTCAAGTGGTAGAGCACCCATCTTGAATGAAAAAGCTAAAGAACAGAACCCAAGCCCTAAGTTCAAGTCCAAGCCCTAAGTTCAAGTCTTAATACTAGCACAAAAAAGGAAGGAAAGAAGGAAGGAAGGAAGGAAGGAAGGAAGGAAGGAAGGAAGGAAAGAAGGAGGGAGGGAGGGAGGGAAGAAAGAGACAGAGAAATAATAGTGAAGATGAACTTGTTTGAGGCTGTGTGGTAGGGAGACTTGTCTGAGGAAATTCCATTTACAGTGAGATCAGGAGGAAACATTAGAAGAAGAAGGAGCCAGCCATGTAGAGGAAGAGGAGAAACAGTATCAGTAGAGACCATATGCAAAGGGCCTTGTCACTGAAATGCCAGTCCACCTGTGTGACTGGACAAAGGCCAGTTTGGCTAAGGGCAGTGAGGAGAAGGCAGAGGGGTGAGGAACTGGGCTGGGAATCATTATAGACCCAGGTTCTAGGAGAAACATCTGGGCTGTGACCAAGGTTCCAGATTGTACCCAGTGCACTGGTAAGGTAATTAGACTAGGAATGATTCCGTGACTACGGGATATTTCAGGGCAAATGCAGAAATGGAGTAAGCGGGAAGAAGATTTTGCAGCAAGGTAAAGGTGATCATGTCTTACACTGGGATGACATCATTGGTGACAGGTCATCTTTTGGGAGAATTAGCATACACAGACTTTGGGATTGTGGTACATGTGTTTTCAAGTTCCACAGTGGCTAGATGAGACAAGATTCAAGAAACTTTACCTAATGTACACCAGGGTTTATAAATGGCCATAAAAATCCTAGTTGTTCACTTTAATCCATTTTATTGTCCAAAACGCTTTGATAATTTAGGGTACTCTGCTCCTTTGTAGAAACGCCACCTTCATTTGAAGTAATTCTGAGCCTCTGCTCCAAGCAAATTTTTTTATATTTAAAGATATATTGTTTGTATCATGGTCCCTACGTAATCAGAGTTTGTGTTGCCATGACAAATTCCTGAGAAAAGCAATTTTAAAAAAAGAAAAAAAAAAAGAGGAAAGATTTAGCATGGCTCCTGGTTTCAGAGCTAGGCTGGTTCGTGTTTCTAAAGGGGAGGTGAGGCTAAATGTCATGTTGGCAAGAATATCTGGGGGAGATCATTCACCTCATGGTGGCCAGGAAACAGAAAGGAGGAAGCCAAGGTCAAGACATAGCCCTCAATATCACATAATCCCCTCACCCACTTCCTCTAGCTAGGAACCATCTAGTAAAATTTCTAGACCCTTCCAAAATACCACTACCCGCTGGGAGCCAAGTGTTCAACATCTGAACCTGGGTAACATTTTATATTCAAACCATAACATTCCCTAAAAAGTGCTGAGTTTCAGTAGATAGAAAGTTCTCTGGGCCACATGCGTATCTAGGAGCCTAGGATGTTATCATGTTGTATAATGAATCTGAAAACAGGTGAATTAGATTTAGAAAAGAGACAGGGCTTCTGGACCCAGCTCTCTCTAGAGATTCTTCATGATAAGCACATACCCATCTCTAAGATCCAAATGGATCCTTGTTCTTCCTGGGGCTCTAATTTACCTAAGGCCATTGGTAAGGACCTACTGGGTAACAAAGATGTTACAAATGGTAGCAAAGAAAGAAAGCACTTTCTGTGGATAAAATGCTTTAAAAGGCTGAAAAGAACAGCAACTAAATCTAAGGTGTTATTTGGGGAGGGGGGGGACTTGAACTCTGGGCCTGAGCACTGTCCCTCAGCTGTTCAACTCAAGGTAAGCACTCTACCACTTGAGCCACAACGCCACTTCTGGATTCCTGGTGGTTTATTGGAGATAAGAGTTTCACGGCCTTTTTTGCTCAGGGTGGCTTTGAACCTGGATCCTCAAATCTCAGCCTCCTGAGTAGCTAGGATTACAGGCGTGAGCCAGTGGCACCCAACTGTAAGGTGTTACTGTAACAACTTCCAACAGGGGAGAAACAGGGATGGTCTTGGCACTGAAACCAAGAAGCCAGATCTCCAGGGAGCACTCATCTGTAAGCTATTGACTGTCACTTGACTTGGCCCAGTCCCCCTTACAGAAAGAGAATGGCTTTGAGGAAAATTTCTTGGCAATCAGCTCATGTGTGATTTATAAGTTTATGGTTCTGGGAGGCGTGTGAGCGTCGGGGCATAGATCTCAGTAATTAATCCTAGGAGGTCCCTAATGACAGAGGAGATTGTGCTATGCGAAAGTCGCTTTAATGCTAAACAGCTTGTGTTATCTAACAAATGAAAACATTTCACACCCAATAAACGTCACTTTTGATAAGTGCTACTAGTGGTCATAAATCTGACAAATAACACAAGTGAGAAGGGATACAGGCTTGCCTTACACAACTCATCCTCCACAAGGGCCCCTTTGCTCTCCGTCTCCATGTGCTTTGGAGAAGAACAGGACCAGAGTCCCCTCCATGGTGATGGAGGTGCTGTGGGGGGGGGGACCCCCAGGCCCCAGCCCACCAGTCCACCAGCACCTCAGGACCCGAATCCAAGGAGGGAAGCTTTGTCTTGGCCAAATTTGCATTGTTTCCAGTCTCTACATGAATGATTCAAAGGAATGAATGAATAAAACAAAACAAAAAGGCCCTGCCTCTGTTTTCTTCTCATTTCTCTTTATCTAGAACATACCAGGAACTAATAGGAGTTGGCTTCAATGACAAAAAAAAAAATCATCCCCAGCCCATCATCAAAAAAGCATTTAAATGATTAAATGTGTTTTATTGAATCAAGGAAACTGCAAAGATCCAATCTTTCCCCTCTGGGCTGCCAGTGGATCTATCCTACTTGCTAAGCGAGAAGCCTTTTATCTGGTACATCATAGCCTCTCTGTCACATGAATGCGCCTGGATGACCAGGAAGGACAGAGGGGACTTGATTCCATCACAGAGAGATGAAGCAAGAGCCAAATTAAACCACAAAGAAAAAGAGCCACTAAACAGATAAATGTCCTGTGTGATGCTGGCAGCTAACACCTGCTCCTAGCTACTCAGGAGACCGAGATGTGAGGATCACATCTGCCAGCCTGGGCAGGAAAGTCTATGAGACTCTTATCGCCAATAAACTACAAAAATATAAATAAATAAATAAATAGTCAGAAGTAGAGCTGTAGCTCAAGCAATAGACCAACTAGCCTTGAGTGCAAAAAACTCAGAAACAGCACCCAAGCCCTGAGTTCAAGCCCCGAACTATAAAAAAGGAAAGAAAGAAGGAAAAGGGAAGAAAGAAAGAAAGAAAGAAAGAAAGAAAGAAAGAAAGAAAGAAAGAAAGAAAGAAAGAAAGAAAGAAAGAAAGAAAGAAAGAAAGAAAGAAAGAAAGAAAGAAAGAAAGAAAGAAAGAAAGAAAGAAGGAAGGAAAGAAAGAAGGAAGGAAGGAAGGAAGGACGGAAGGAGGGAAGAAGGGAAGGAGGGAGGGAAGGAGGGAGGAAGGGAGGGAGGAAGGGAGGGAGGAAGGGAGGGAGGGAGGAAGAGGGGAGGAAGGGAGGGAGGGAGGAAGGAAGGAAGAAAGAGAGGGGGAGGAAGGGAGGGAGGGAGGAAGTGGGGGGAGGAAGGGAGGGAGGGAGGAAGGAAGGGTGGGAGGGAGGGAGGGAAGGAGGAAGGGAGGGAGGAAGAAGGAAGGAAGGAAAGAAAGAAAGAAAGAGGGAGAGAGGGAGGGAGAGAGGGAGGGAGAGAGGGAGGGAGAGAGGGAGGGAGGGGGAGGAGGAAGGAAGGAAGGAAGGAAGGAAGGGAGGAAGGAAGGGAGGGAGGGAGGGAGGAAGGAAAAGGAAGGAAGGGAGGAAGGAAAGAAGGAAGGAAGGAAGGAAGGAAGGAAGGAAGGAAGGAAGGAAGGGAGGGAGGGAGGGAGGGAGGGAGGGAGAGAGGAAGGCAAAGGAAAGAAGGGTGGGAGGAAGAAAGAGATGGCAAGGAGCTGGGCATGTGGAGGAGGGAGATGGCAGAGGCCACACTCCCAGGAGGGCAGTGGAACTATGCTGCACAATACTCTAATGGTGGACACGTTTAATAACAATGTGTCCATATTTGGCTCATCAACTGTAGCAAGTGT
Organism: Dipodomys spectabilis; assembly: GCF_019054845.1. Classification (NCBI taxonomy): domain Eukaryota; kingdom Metazoa; phylum Chordata; class Mammalia; order Rodentia; family Heteromyidae; genus Dipodomys; species Dipodomys spectabilis. The sequence goes on from NW_024871057.1 coordinate 1,938,875, forward strand.
GGGGCACTCCTGTACAACGTTAATAATAAGGGAAAGGCATGGGGGTTACATGGGAAATCTCTGTGTAGCCAAGAATGGCCACTTAAGCCAGGCTTAATATCCTTCATCTGTTCTGTACCCAGAACCTACCTCATTAGGCATCTTCAGTCTTAGAAAAAGAATCAAGTCGGGTTATTAACAGAAGGAGACCATTGCCTTTTTACTTCTTTCCTCCTTTATTCTAAAAGGAGAGAGTAACGAGTTAGCTCCTGTTGTCGGAATAACAACGAGGGCATTTTCTGGCAGTCCCTTCGCAGGGAAATTTGTCCTGTAATTGGAGCATCAGAGGCTCACCCGGCATCCACCATATAAATTAGTCTTTTCTCTACGTTTACAAATGTTAGCGTAATTATTGCAGCTAATATGAATTCAGCCTGGCCAACATCTTCATTAGCAATTCAGCCCTGGAAGGGACTCAGTCACAGAGAGGGGGAGGGGTAGAGCAGATCCCACAGCTCTGAAGTCTCGCAGTTCACCAGCACCGTGGCTGAGCCCACCAGAACAGTGCTAAGTTCTGTCTGGACCAGGGGTCTTCGCCCTTCTCCTCCGGCCTGCGTGAGGCTTTTGGACCCAGCAGAGAAGCAGCACCCACCCCCACCCCCACTGCTTGCCCTGCTCTGGCCACATCCTCTGCCTTCCTCCACAAAGGACCTGGAAGGCAACAACTTGCTATCTCTCTTGTCCCAGACCTCTGGCTCCCAAGCCCTGCCAGCTCCTTCCTTTCTTCCCTGTGCCAGTCAGCACAAGGGGGCTTGTGGTCCCCAGGCACAGAGGTATGTCTCTCTTGCCAAGTGGGGACGCTGGCTTGGAAGCCCCTGGCTTCATTGAATGTCTGGCACATCATCGGGTGTTGGCAACAGTGGAACAAGAAACATCCTTGAAGGAAAAATGCGGGGCCAGAAACCATCTCACAGTTCTGGAAGCTGCATCCTGCCCTGGTCCTCAGGCAGGCAGACAAAGAGGGCACATCCTAGAATGAGGATGCTGGAAGGAAATGGAAAGTCTCCCTCCCCCACCTCTACTTCGTCTGCCCTGTGCCTGGCACAGAGGAGAGACCACAGCGCCTAACGTGTTGCATCCGTTCAGGGAAGCAGAGAGGGCTGGTCTTCAAGCCCACGGCAGGTGTGCCACAAGGTCAAAGCCAGTCCAGGGCAAGCTGTGGCCCACGCGTGGCTCAGGTGCAGGGGACCCCAGGGCTTCCACAAGCTCTCTGAGACCGGCTGCACCGATTCCTTCTTCCTTGCTTGCCTCTGGTTTCCCATTAAGAGCTAAACTCTGGGTTGGGGAATTGGCTGCCCTGGACTTTTCCTCAGGAGATGAAATTGCTTTCTCAGTTGGCTCTCTTTAGCCAGCTGACCCTTTCAGTAACTTGCTTTTCGCCTAAGACTTGGAAGAGGTGACAATAAAGGTGTGGCAGGTTTTCCCAGAGCTGATCACCTTTCCCCTCTCACACTTCCTGTTTTCAAATGGGTCTGTTTTAGGTTTCTCATGGACCCTGTAATCCATTCCACACAGCTTCAGGTCCACACCAGGAACACTGAGATTCTTGCTAAGCACTCAGCACCTCCGCAGACAAGCAGGCTTTCCTGCTCAGTATTCCAGGCCGCGGTGGCGTCTGTGTTGTTCTGTAAGGTCCCTGGTTTGTTAATGGTTTTAGCATCTCATGCATTTAAAACCTAGATGATGGAGTAAAGATAGGCTGTGGGCTGATGCAAATTAAAACTGAAAAGATATTAGACTGAGAGAGTCAGGAAGAATATAAGGAAAATCTGCCGCATACATTACCGCAGGGCCTGCTCTGCTAAGAACGCTGCTGTGTGTGAAGTAAACGCGGATGTGTGAATTTTGAGGATAGCTTATGGTCACCTCATCAACCTTCCCCCTCAAAAGACCACGATCGTAATCAGAGGTGTCACTGATGGACAGCCACGGCAGACACTTTCCACGTGCTACTTCCGTCTGTTTTCAGAGCCACCTTTTACCGGAAGTGCTGGTATTTACGCCTGTCTCACAGAGGAGCTACCCAAGGTTTGGAACTTTTAAGAAACTTAGTATGGTCCTGTGCACAAGGAGGAAGTCCAGGATTTGAGAACCCAGCCATCTTTTGAGTTCTGTTTGGGGTTTGACTTCTTTGTCCTTGGCAAGAACTCTACTACTTGAGTAGAGTCTACCCCTCCAAGTCCTTTTTGCTTTAGGTTATTTTTCAGAAAGTCTTGCATTTTTACCTGACACACCAGCCTTGCACTAAGATTCCCCTACCGATGGTCCCTAAGTAGCTGGAATTACGGAACCGAACCACTGCATCGGGCTGGTTTGTTGAGATGGAGTCTCACAAGCTTTACATGGAGGCTGGCCTCCAGTTGTGGTCCTCCTGATCTCTGCCTTCTGTGTCACTGGGATTACAGACATGTGCCACCAAGAACCCAGCCGGAATCCAGTGATATTGATAAGAAGGATTCAAGCCTCGCTCACTGCTTTATGTGTGTGTGTGTGTGTGTGTGTGTGTGTGTGTGTTTAATCTGTTTGCTTTCTTTAAGTGAACCACCTGTCCTGTCCAAAGACCTTAGAAGCTGCAGAATGGGTTGTCAACCCAGGTTAGGGAGCTCAAACCAACACAAAGAAGCACATCAAGAGATGTACATTTTGTAATTCAGTTTGAAGACACAAGCTTGGAATCTATCTCTGCCCTCCCTGCTAAATGGCTTCTATGCTCAAAAGAAGAATGGGGCTGGGAATGGTCTCCCTTCCTCCCTGACAGACCCCATCACTTGTCAACAGGATTGACAGGATAGGTGGGTGGCAGGGGCATGGAGCCAACCCTGGCTCCCTTTTTGCCCTTACCCTGCCATTCAGCTACGTACAGCAAATAAGACTCGTGTACTAAAATGAGACAAACAGAAGAAAAAGCTCTTCTCTTGCTTCATATATACGTGTGCAAAAATCAATCCGTTTTCTTTCCCTTCCATTCTTCCGGCATTAATGCCAGGTCTTCCCAGACACACCGGGGTGCAGGATTAACTCACAGTGCAGAAGGGAAAGTATGTCTCAGGCATCTGAGGACTCGAGTTTTGTTCTCATGGTCCTGGGGTGCAGAGAAGGTTCAGGTGGGTGTGAACAGCCTGGCAGAACAAAATCACCTGTCGTGGATGTCTTCACCTTCTGGCTACATATTCCTACTAGTCTCACAGGATCCCCAGTTTGGGTAGAATTAAGATAGCTACACATAACACCACCGTGAACTGGACAGATGGATCCTCAGGGGACAGAACTGCAAGCTGTTCTGTGCTTTCTAGAAGCCTCCAGACCAGGGAGTGTTTGGCAGGCAGGACTCCTAGCATGCGAAACATGTGTGTAGAACTAGGCTGGAGAAGCCATGGTGGATCCTTGGTCTGGACGTAGATGGTTGGTAGTTCAGACCAATGACTCCCATTGCTGTGGTCTGGATATTCATGTCCCCACAAAATCCATTAGTTAAACTATCATCCCCAAGGCAATGACTTCTGCAGCCCCGAAGGTGATGGTATTAGAACTATAAGATGATGATGGGTAAATGTTCCATTCAATGAGATGAATATCCTAATTAATGGGTACAAGAGACTCCTTCCCTTTCCATCACATGAGGTCACATGAGCAGGCAGCCATCTTTGAGGTGACACTAAATCTATGCAGGCCTTGACCTTAGGCTCCTCATCTTTCACAACTATGAGAAATCCATGCTTTTGGTTTGGAAACTGGTTGGCGTCCAGTATTCTGTTATGGACACATGTTGATGCCTGATTTCCCTAAAATACCAGGGACACAGAGCTGCTAAGGGCACACAGAGCAGACTCAGGATTTAAAGTCAGGACTATGTCTCTGCCAGCTGCTTTTCTCTTTGCCTCAGTTTCCCATTCTACCCACTCTGGTTCTCCCACGAGACTCCTGGACTTTGCCATTGTAGTGAAAGGGATGATATTGATTAAGATGCATCATGCTCATACGCAGACATGTTGGATGGTAATCCCTTTGAATAGCTAAAGACAATAAAAATATAATTATAATAAAGAATATGACTCTGAAAACTCTGAATCCCAAGCATGCCAGCTTTCCTCTGGTTTTCTGTGCAGACACGCCTGTCCTCTTACGTTTGGGTCTCGTGACTGTCCACGCACGACATGCATAGCAGAGCAGGTCTTAAAAGTGTGTTGAGAAGTGACACTTTCACTGGGAAAGTACTTCAGCTGTTTCCCTAGGAAAAACAATCAGACTAAGTAAAAAAAAAAAAAAAAAAAATAGAATTCCAGTTGTGGCAGGGAGAAGAATGCAACAAAACATGTTTTCCTCGTGTTGTTGTCATTACACTTGAATGAGAAAATGGAGCTGGGCGTGAAGGCAGAGTGTGTGAACCTGCTCAAGTATATCCTGCAGAGTATTCAGCAGGTATTTCCTGCTTGTGTATCGACTACCAGGCAGCATTTCAAAAACACAGTATCATTTTTCCTTGCTTTGACGTCTAACAAGTTTATTTCTGGCTACGTGGGATGGTCCCCAACAGAAGTATGATCCTAGGAGCGATTGTCACTATATCATCTGGCCTTCCATTTGTGGGTACTGTAGAGTTGGTCCTTGTGCAGCTCTGTCTGAGTTTCCCCTCAGCCCCTTAGACCTACTGCTAGGCAACTAAACATTTTCCTGGCTACCTGTTGCCCCATCTTACCCCCACCCTACTTCTTCAAAGACTTTCTGGTTGATGGAATAGATCTATTTATCTCGCAACCTTCACAAGGTCAGGAACTTTGTGGGGTGTTTTCACAGCTTGTTTCCCTAGGCATTCAATGAATGCTCAGATCATTGGATGTCCTGTCCACATCAAGGCAGGAGATATCTGAGAACAATTCAGATGCAACAACAAGAGACAGCAAGAAAGTAGACTGAGCCTTGAGCACTGGAATCAGAGCATGAGTCAACAGAGTCCCTTAGAAAGGGAGCCTTCACCCCCAGCAAGTGTGCCTGTCTGTGTTCAAGGAGGAGCCAGCTACAATGAAGTCAAAGAAGACAAAACACAGCAATTTAGAAGGTCTGCAAGTGTCCTGACTTTGCCCACAGCTCCCTCCCTGCTCCTACTCCTTGCTGCACTAACAACAACAGTAACAGAAACAAAAACCAAACAGAGAATGACCATGCAGTAGATAAGAGGCTGTGAGCCCTCAGGACATAAGCTCTGCCTTCTACTTACCTCTCCCAGGAGACAGCCTCATCACTCCTCTGGCCAGTTAGAGCTGCTGTGGGAGGAACAGGAGCCACACTGCACAGAATCCAGACATTACTAGCCAGACACAGAACCAGAGCCCACCCCCATCCCGTCCCAATCTCCCTGGCCCTCTATTTTCTCAAGTGTACCAGGACAGGAAAGGGTTACTCTGAGAAGCAAAAGGGGTCACATGATGGATGGGGAAGAAATGACATGACTATTGATCTCTATCTGGTCCACATGGCCGGGCAGGCTGAGGGTGTTCTGGCTCTAAGTCATGTGGAACTAGGTGTTTTTGCTAGATTATCTTGTTGGTATTTGAGTCTATCTGTACTGTGGGAATAATAAATGGAGGATAGGTTTTTTTCCCTTGGTCTGGCATAAAGTAAGTATTCAATATATGCATCAAGGGATAAACTAAAAGGATGACCTTTTCTGTTTTATCTCCCATTATGCCTTTACCTAGATTTGGTCCCAGAAACATAGCTGCCTTACCACTGCATTCATACCTAGATCAGTGTTACCTCCTTCATTTCCTGTAAATCAAGCAATAAATATCTAATATGCGGACTGGGAAGGTGGCTCAGTGGTAGAGTGCTTGCCTTGCATGCATGAGGCCCTGAGTCTGATTCCTCAGTACCACATAAGCAGAAAAAGCCGGAGGTGGCTCTGTGGCTCAAGTGGTAGAGCACTAGCCTTGAGCTGAAGAACTAAGAGACAGTGCCCAGGCCCAGAGCTCAGGCCCCACAACTGACCATTATATACATATATATAATGCACCTATGGCACGCTTGCTCCTGTTCAGAGTCCTTAGGGGATGAAAAAGAGAGGAAATTGTGAACCCATTCCTCAGGGAGCTTAAAAGTTGGTTGGGGTAAGTATTGATCACTATCCAAGATCAATGCCAAATGAACAGGGCATAGACAAGTGTGGTGGTAATGAATGAGGTTTTGTAAAGGTTGTCCTATTTAAACTGGGTCTGGAAAGACATATGGCTTGAAGTACCCCTCCAAAAAAAAAAAAAAGCTAATGCTTTAAAATGAGACTTCCTTTCTTTGATTAATAGTTACCCCTAAAATAATTGAAGCCCAAAGGCTTTAAATACACAGTCGTATAATTTAGTGATGATGCACAAGTTTGAATTTAGGCACTGTGGAAGACTTTACTCACTGCCTACTCCATCTCTATCCTTACCTCTTTCTATCTGCAGCCAAGGATGTTTGTTAGGGGGTAGCAAATGTTCTCAGGTAAAAGTATATAGTTTCTCAGACTCCTTCCCAGATGAGGGTGTCAGGGAACTCGGTTGCAAACAATAATATAAAGCAGAAGTTGTTGGGTGAGACTTTTAAGTGTAAAGTCTATTAAAAAGAAATGACCACCAATTATGAAAAGTACTAGGTGTAAACTGCTCATAAAGAGAGCCCTGCTTCCAGGAAAGGCCTTTCCAGGAACAGACTTAGTGTCATCCACTGCATTTCTTTGCCTTTTCTCTTCCTCTAGCTTGGAATAGGAGCCAGTGCCTTGAAGGCACGGGAGCTGTCTTGCAATGAAAGGCAAAAGCTAAGGATGATAAAGTTAATAGAGTAGGGAGAAAGTATGGCCCTTCATCTCTGATGACCTGCCTGAGCAGCTGCCTCTGGAGATGACCTCATTCCAGAGCACAGCTTACTACTAATTCATGAATCCCTTATTTTCTTTTTTTTTGAAGCCACAAAAAGTAGTCACCATTTCTATGGCCTTGCCTCTGAATGGGACCCTAACAGACAGTACTGAGTGTCTCACTTAAACTATAAGAGTGTAACTGGCTTTTTTTTTTCTTGTAACCGAGTGAAAGTTACTTTTTGTTCTTTTCCTTTGGTATATGGTGCACACTCACAAGGCAAAAGTGGGAGAATTGCAGTGGAGGTTAGCCTGGGCTACATAGCAAGACTCTACAAGTATGTTGAGCAAATAAAAATAAGAAAGTAAATAGATGTTTCTATTTTGTGTTAAGTAAAATTAAAACTACACATAGTTATGGAACATAATATGGTACTGTATTTCCAAACATGTATGACTTGTGTTATGATCAAATCTGAATATCAGTGTAGCACCTCGAACATTTCTCATTTCTTTGTGATAAGAACATCCAAAATCCTCTCCTCTAGCTATTTGGTAATGTACAATATATTATTATTGACTGACACCCTCGCCTTGTAATAAAAAAAAAACAGGACTTAGCCTTCCTTGCTGTAACTTTGTATCTATTGAACAAATAGACACCTTTCTCCTTCTACTTCTCATCAATCTTAACGAATTCCACTGATCCATTTTCACATATGTACATAAAATACTTTGTATCCATGCTCGCTCATCCTCCTCCATTCTACTAATGCCCACACCCTGGATGGGATCTGTTTTACATTCCTGTCAAGTATATGTTTACAGAATTTCTTGATACTAATTATTTTCTTTAATTAACTGACTATCCATTGTGATAGTGTGGAATGAGAAGCAGTTTCTGTGCTTAGACCTCAGAAAGGGAGATGAAAGGGATCTTTGAGATCTCCTCGCCCAGGGTCCTCTAGCCTTCATGAGCATCTCAAGGTCACCTGAAAGGCTCTGTAAAATATGTACTATTGGGGACCCAACCCATGATTCTGCCCTCCGTGACTCTGTAAAAAGACCTGAGAATTTGCTTTTCTAACAGGTTTTTGATGGTACTGCTGCTGGTGGCCTGCTGACCACATTTTGAGAACCACTTAACCCCTCACACCTGAGGAAGCTCCGAGGCCTGGAGACATGTATGGCTTCCTGCCAGCCCGCATGGCACGCAAGGTCTTCCCATTGGTCCCCGTGATCAAAATGAGAAGTAGAAACCTGTGAGTGATTATAAACGGCCACAATTCCTTTTTGACACCCTCTCCATCCAGAAAGTGGATTCTGCTTTCCCTCTCCCTTGATTCTGGGGCGGTTCTTTGATTGCATGATCACTCATATTGAGAAGCGGTGATGGCGCCCCATTTCTAGATCCAGCCTTAAGAGAGCAGCAGCTTTCCACCTCCTCACTGAACTTGCGTTCTGGAGATGAGCCATCTTAGCTGAGCTCCTTGCCCACAACAAGGAGGCAGACATAAGAGTACACATTGAACTCTTCAGATCTGCACATTGTGCAGTGGGCATTAGTAAATGGCCTTTATTGATGCCGTGGGAGACAGAATAATTGCTCCTCTCAGACTCATGTCCCCTACGGTCGTGAACAATGGTGACATGGTGAATGTTTGAAGCTTCTCAGTTTGGTGGTAGTTTGTTGTCTCATAGCTATCAACCAATGAACAATATGGTAGAGATAGAAGCTGTGAGAACGGCGCTGCTACCTACAGTCTGAACTTGGAGACAAAAGCAATCTGCGTGGAAGCAAATAATGAGATGGATCACAGGTGGCTTCTGACCGCAAAATGGCAAAATTGGCTGAAGTGATTTTCTCAGGAAACTAGGAGTCCTCTGGTAATAGGTACCCAAAATGAAGAGATGGGAAGCAAGATTAACCTGAAGGAGGTGTGGGGAGAGAAGGGGCAAACTGTGGGCAGGAAATACCAGGGTATGATTGTAGACACTTTAAACTCTGAAGCCAGAGTGCCTGAGCCCTTGTTCCCAGTCTCTGAAGTCTTTCAGAGGCCTATGTCCTTTCCACCTCTAGCCTTGTATTCTGTTCAGATCTTACCCACACCTTTCTTGTAGGAGTAACATATGCCAGCACTTCTGCATTGACTGGCTTGCATAGATTTCTCTCTGATGTAGTTGTAAACTCCTCGTGGGTACAGTTTGCCTTTTACCATCTCCCAAGTGTTCAACAAAGTCCTGTGGGTCTTGACAACATCCTCACTTTGAGATGAGTGGAAATTATGGTGACTAGCTCATGTCACAATGGCAGGAATGAGGCTGTGGGTTTGAGTGGAATGCCAAGGACTGGAACCCTATTGCTAATAACTACTTAGGTGGCAGGCACAGTGAAGTAGGTCACTGAAAGGGACCATGAAGAGCAACACATCTCAGCTGGATGCGTTCCAATCTGTGTTTAAGAACAAAAATCACTCGTGTAGAAAGGAGCTTGTACATCTTCAAAGTCTTACCGTTCTGTCTGCTTGTGATTCAGTTAAATGTCCCTTGTTGGTCTCATGCTCAGACTTGGTATCTGAGTTCAAACTATCTCCTCTCCACCACTTTAGCCTATGGTTCTCAAGTATTGTTAAGAATGTTTCAACACGATTTAATTTGTTAATCAGCAAACACGTTTTCGTCTTTGCACTCTGCCAAGCATTGTTCTTGAGAGAAAACAAAGCAAAACAAAGTGCTATGGAGAGACAATAGAACAAAGTTCACATGCGACTGAGCCTGAAGACACTTCATGGTCTATGAAATTGGCTTGTAAACATGAATAAAATTGAGTAGGTAGAGTAGCAGGACTAGTGCCCCTAAGTCCCAGAGGCATTTGACCTCAATTAGTTGAAATGATTGTGAGGCAACCCAGGTTGGCAGGATTGTGAGACACAGGTACAAAAGCAGCAGGAGGTATCTATATGAGGCCTTA